>NW_003852460.1:682580-684878 GCF_000181295.1 Otolemur garnettii | reverse complement strand
GCCACGGGTATTACCATTTGTGTTCTGATTAGCAACAACCCAACTAATGGACTTAGCATCCGTGGTTCATAACCACCCCCCTCCCTTCTCACCGCCTTGCTGAACACGTAGGAAATTAACAAAGTGTGTGACCCAACAACGGGCAATTCATAAATTCATTAGATTAAAAAAAAAAAAAAAGAAAGAAAAAAAGGGCCCAGCAACCTAGCAATCCTGCAATCCCGTTAATAAGTTTCCTTCCAAAATCTAATTTACATTTATGCCTGCTCTGGCAAAGATATTACTTTGAATTTTTTTTCCCCCTAAATTAGAGAAATTTTAATGACTTCTCTTATTTATTGCTTCCATATGTAAGTAGTTATCTTTCTTACAAATGGAAATGAGACCCCAAAATTACCACAAATGGGGCCAGGCCGTGGAGTGCATGTGTTTCTTTTTGGAGAGAGCCCACCTGCCTCATCGAATTACCGTTAAGCTGTGCGTCCAGTGAGCAGACCGCTGTAATAGGTGGGCTTTCAAAGTTGTTCTCGTTAAATTTATTTGGGAACGCAGAGAACACTCCATCCCAGGCTTGGCAAATGAGCTCTGATAATATTGAACACCTGGTAAGCTCCGGCCCCAGAGGACCTGGGGCTGCTGCCTTTCACCTCTGGCCTCATGACCTTGTAATCTTGGGGCCGAAATCAGACGAGAAGGCGATTCTGACGGAAAACACCTGTTGGTGGGGCTGACCCCAGAGCCACGCAGTTTGCAGGGGAGGAGGCAGCTGAGTGGAGGACGGGCCCCAGGTCCTCTGCACAGGTGTTTCCTCGGGCAGACACTGGACAGCTCAGGACACAGCCCAGGACAAAGGAGGGGACTGGCTGCAGGGTGCTCGGTGGGTGCTATGTCTCCTGGACTGGACTAACGGAGATGGCTCTGAGGAACAGGTGCCAGGCTGGTGGGGCCATGTGGAATCTTCCTAAAGCTCACAGGAGGCACCATCCTGGCTGGGTGCTTTCTGTACAAGGGAGGGGGCAGTCAGTGAAAACCCAGTGAGTAACAAGAGGGGCAGGAGGTGACCACTAGGTGAAGACCAGCAGCTGTCCAACAAAAGCTTCTGACAGGGAGAAGCAGGAGGGACCCCAGAGAGACAGTGGGGGCATGCCCACTGCAGAGTGTGGGGACTCCAGAGGGGCAGAGAGGACATGTCCACTGCAGGGGGGGGGATACTCCAGAGAGACAGTGGGGACATGTCCACTGCAGAATGTGGGGACTCCAGAGGGGCAGAGAGGACATGTCCACTGCAGGGGGGGGATACTCCAGAGAGACAGTGGGAACATGTCCACTGCAGAGGGGGGGACTCCAGAGAGACAGTGGGGACATGTCCACTGCAGGTGGGGGGACTCCAGAGGGACAGTGGGAACATGTCCACTGCAGAGGGGGGGACCCCAGAGGGGCAGAGGGGACATGTCCACTGCAGGGGGGGGGATACTCCAGAGAGACAGTGGGGACATGTCTACTGATGAGGGCAGGGACCCCAGAGGGGCAGAACGGATAAACATGTCTACTGATGAGGGCAGGGACTGCAGGACAGAGGGGATGGATGTGTCCATAGCAGAGGGTGGGGACCGCAGAGGGACAGGGGGGATGGACGTGTCTACTGATGAGGACAGGGATTGCAGAAGGAAAGATGGGACATTTCCACTATAGAGGGCAAGGACCCAGAGGCAGGACGGATGTGTCTACCCCAGAGGCCTGAGACCCAGAGGGGCATGGTGGAACAATGTGTCCAGTCTAGAGAGGAGAGACCCAAGACAGGCACAGTAAATGTATCCCTGCAGAGGGTGGGGACCCCAGAGGGACAGGGGGGATGTGTGTGTCTATTGCAGAGGGCAGGGACCCCAGCGGGACAGAGGAGATGTGTGTGTCTATTGCAGAGGGCAGGGACCCCAGAGGGACAGGGGGATGTGTGTGTCTATTGCAGAGGGCAGGGACCCCAGCGGGACGGGGGGATGTGTCTATTGCAGAGGTTAGGGACCCCAGAGGGACGGGGGGATGTGTCTATTGCAGAGGTTAGGGACCCCAGAGGGACAGAGGGGACGTGTCTATTGCAGAGGGTAGGGACCCCAGAGGGACAGAGGGGACGTGTGTGTCTATTGCAGAGGGCAGGGACCCCAGAGGGACAGGGGGATGTGTGTGTCTATTGCAGAGGGCAGGGACCCCAGAGGGACAGAGGGGACGTGTCTGTTGCAGAGGTTAGGGACCCCAGAGGGACAGGGGGATGTGTGTGTCTATTGCAGAGGGCAGGGACCCCAG
>NW_003852460.1:676853-681793 GCF_000181295.1 Otolemur garnettii | reverse complement strand
GCCAACCTCCAGCTCTGACATCCTATTCCTCAATTTTGTCAACAGTTCCAGGTTGTGAAAGGCCCATATTTAATCCTCATTTTTATTTATTGCGTGCCGCTCATGAAACAGGACGACAGGGTGGGAACCCAAGTAAGCCCCTTAAGCCTTTCCGTTAATTCCTTCCTACACAGCTTCCCAAGGTCACCCTGGGACGGGGCTGGTGCCCACTTGCTCACCCCAGGCTGTCATCACGGGAAGCTAGGCTCACCTGGTGGGGACCCTCCAGTGGCCCCAGGCGCAAGCATTTCCCTTCCCGACATGCACCCAGTGTCTGGTGTGCTCAGATATTAAACAGCCAATTTGGGGCCATTTATAAAAAAAGAGAGAGACAGAGGGAGAGAAAGGGAGAGGAGGAGGTGGGGGTGGGGGTGGCAGGCACGGGTCGCCGTTTCTGAGCTGTGGGATTTCAGCTTGGACTTGTCAGAAATCATTTCTGCCTGGGCCGCGGAGAGCTTTCAGAGCCAAATGCCTTCCCATCACTCCGGCTGAGGCAGAGTTTCTATGTGTGTCCCAGACGTGAAAGGTCAGCTTAGCACACGCTGCGCAAAGACTCTCATTAAGGCAACCGGATTCTTGCTTAAAAAAAGACAGAGGGAGAGAGAGACAGAAAGAGGGAGAGAGGGAGAGAGGATTCTTGGCAAGCCAACTACACTAACAATTTGCCTTCATCTTTTGCCCGGCGTTTTGGCAAGGATGGAAACCAACATCTGAAAAGCATCAGCGCAGCCTATTACGTCCCCCCGAGTCACATCGAGTTGTGGTATAATAAGGAAGCATATTCGTTTCTCGGTGTTTTTAAGGTTTAAACAATTTGCAATCTATTTCCAAGATGACTGAGCTGGAAGTGCGGGGAACACAAGTTCCCCGAGTCACTTCCCGACTTCCCTCTTGCTGTACACGGGGAACAAGTGAAATCCGATTGCCTTCACCCCACTGGAAGCAAATGCCAGTCATCACTT
This sequence comes from Otolemur garnettii, assembly GCF_000181295.1. Classification (NCBI taxonomy): domain Eukaryota; kingdom Metazoa; phylum Chordata; class Mammalia; order Primates; family Galagidae; genus Otolemur; species Otolemur garnettii. The sequence continues at coordinate 680,792 of NW_003852460.1, read as the reverse complement.
CCCATCAGGCTGTGGGTATGATCCCTGTCAGGGCTGATAACCGTGCCCTGCTGCTGACGAGCCTGCGTCTCCTCCACTTAGCAGTGAGAATGTCAGATTGTCAAGTGGTTTTAAGGCTGGGTGACTGCCGACAACCCTCACCAATTTCCCTGCGAGCCAGAGGGTTGACTCCGCCATCCCTGCCGCCACCACCACCAAGCAGCCTTGCTTTGCAGAGTAACTCAAGGTGATGGCAGACGGGAGCCACTGAAAAAACAGCAAGGGTAAAAAAAAAATTTTTTTTTCAGATTATTCCCTGGGGAGCATAAAAGAACGGTGGCATCGATGCCTTTTTAGGGAAACTCCAGGCTTTTCTGCCGGCAAAATAACAATTAAATGGAAGTCGCATAATGAATCCTCCAATTTCAATGAGGCTCTCAGCGGTACCTATTTTAGGGAAATGTTCGCTAGCTGGCTGGCTGGTTCTCAGCATCCGCTCTGCAGGATTGTTCCATCCACGTAAGACGGACAGACCCTAAAAAGGCTTAGATGGACCCTAAAAGGCAAACGTCTCCCTGTGTGGGACATGGAGAAAAAAGCCAAGCAAATCTGGGCCATGAAGACATTTAAGGAACACATAGCTCCATGCCCACAATATGCTACAGAGAGTTCCAGAATGGTGCTAGAGTCTGTGTCCAAACACCCAGTACCCACATCCTGAAAGTAGATTCTTCAGATCTGGAATGCAGCTCAGCTCAAAGGTGGTGGGGAGAAGGCATACCCCAGTTTTTCTGGAAGGAAATGGGAGAAACCACAGAACATTAATGTCCTTGTTAAATGTTTCATAGGTACCTAGAATCTTTGGCTTTTGGTACTTGTTATGTTTGTGCTTCAGGAGTGGCTTGATCAAGGCGCTCAAGCAGGTGCTGGCTTCTTCCCTCTACCATCTCTCTCTCCTAACCTCATCAGGGGTAAATATCCCTCCCTTCATTATGGGATGGGCCCTGAGCAGCCTCCTGACACTATCATGAAGCCCCTCAGTGCTGTGGGCCCAGGTACAGGTCTCTGCCAATTCTCTTACCCTGTATCCCATATGAATTTCTGTGCTGGGTGGTGAGTTCCCACAGCCCTGCCAGTATACCAGGCCCCTTCTGAAAATACAAATGGCTGCCATTTGGGTGTGCAAGCCTACAGTTTATTCACGAATCAGTTCTTTCTTTGCAAGGCTGTGGCATTGTGTGAGCATGCTTCATCATACAGAGCCACATACACATACACACACAAAAAAAAAAATTAAAAAAGAAACAGGAGGCTGTACAATCCTCTTAACTCACCAACCTCTGGTAAGCAGAAGGAGATGACAGGTGAGCCTACTCTCTGAGTGGAGACTCTCAGTAAATCTGCTCCCCCTGACCCGAGTCTCATGCACAGTGAAATACGTTCAGATTTAAAGGGAGCTTATTTAAATTTCTCTCCCCTAGCTCTCCGGCATCTCTACATCTTAGGCTACACAGGCATCAGATAATTCAGTTCACACACACACACACACACACACACACACACGCATGGCAAAATGAATAAAGGATGTAAAACTTGCATTTAATCCACAGCAGGGTATGTTTGAGGGCAGTGCCTCTGCAAGGCAAGTTCTCCATTACCTTTTAGATTTAATCAGCCCTAAAATGCTGAAATTTGACAAAATTCCCATTGTTTAGAATTTAGGCAAAGATGTCCCCTCCTCCCACCAAACCAGGCCCATATGATAAACTTACATTTTACACTGACTCCTCCTTCCCTTTCCTTAACAAATTAGTAGTGTAGAAAAATGTTCTGGCTGGGCACAGTGCCTCACACCTGTAATTCTAGCACTTTGGGAGGCCAAGGAAGGAGGATCTCTTGAGGCCAGGAGTTGGAGACCAGCCTGGGCAATAGTGACATCTCATATCTAAGTAAAGAAAAAGATAAATAATTTTTTTAAAAAGAAAGTGTTCAAAAGTATGTGAGTTTTTGTTTTTAATTATGAAATACACTTATGTAGTATTCTTGGGGGGAAGTTAAACGTACTTCTTTTCCCAGGGGAGGGTTTCTCAGGCAGCCTGCATCAATAAAAACACATTGTTGCTAGTTGAGTATCAGAAGAATGAAAAAAATTATCCAACGTACTCAATAAGAATATGAAACAAATGTACAAACAACTGTATGCCCGCATGAAAGAAAAACACAAATGTAGTCAAGTGAAGGAAAGTGGTGGGGGGGAGGGGGAAGGGGAAAAAGAGAGAAGGAAGGGGGGGTGATTGGTGGGGTCCAAGTACATGTGAGAGTGAAGGGCTCAGCTACAACTTGAACTTTACCTTAGAAATGAAAACAATGTAATCTAAACATTTGTACCCTTGATGGGAAATTGTGAACAAAATCTTCAAGTAACAGTTCTCTGAGGCTATCATCAAAATGAGTGGTACATTTGAGACACACTAAGAGTTGGCATCAGAATGGGGAATCACATCCTCGGGGCGGGGGCGGGGAAACAGGGTGTGAAAGCATCAGCATTAAAAAAAAAAAAGGCACTAGTTTATGAAATGCAAATTTCAGTGCCAGGACCTGCTTCAGGAGTAGCTTGATCAAGGTGCTCCAAAACAGATCCAGTCTAAACATGAGGCTTGGCTTTCTCAGAGCCAGAGGCACGTAGATTCAGCTTCATTAGGACAAAAGAGAATTTCTTGTTCTTTCCTATTGCAGTTTTAGGGAATTTCATTTTATGCTGATGGATGAATGTCACATTTGTCCAGGGGCCCTGGGGCACCTCGCGAGCCAATGCTTCTTTCAAGGGTAAGTATGTGCATCGTTTCCACATCTCGGCTATCCTGAGACGTGCCATTATGAATTCAGCACAGGCATTTTTGCATGGACACCTGTTTTCCAAGCACGTTTTCGAGAGAGCCTGAGAGAACCAGCCGTGGGGGTCTCCTCCTCAAGCAACCCGGGTGGGCGGGTAAATGATCCTTGGCAGGGAGAGAGGTGACCTGCTTTCCTTAGACCTAATGCCACCACGGCGGGCTTGTTTTCCCAGCACCCCCATGACTGCTTTTGGCAAGAAAGGACGTTTGCTGTTCAAATCCTCCCTGCCCTCAGCCCCCTCCGTCACCCCAGCGCTGCTCCAGGAGCCGGCGCCTCACTGCACCCCCGGCCCTCGCCGCCCCCCAGTTTGGCCGACGTGCCAGAAACCTTGAGAGGCTAACGATGGAAAAAGTTGGCTGGGGGACCTGGGGCAGGGGAGGGGAAGGAAGGCGGGGGATGGCTGCGGCCTGGGGCCGGCGTGTGAGATTTACGGTGTGGCCTCTGCGGCCCCATAAAACAGGGTTATGGGCTCAGAGGGTCTGTTACTTAGAGCGAGCGAAGCCGGGGCGCCGGGTTTAAGTGGCGGCTGCGTTTCTCCAAGGTAACCTCACGCGCCTGCCACCCACCCTGGGAAGGTTCCCAGGCTCCCTAGGCCTGGGACGACCCACACGCAGCCGGACAAGGAGGGGACCTGCCCTGTCGCAAAGGCCCTGCGGTTTTACGGTCTTTCTTGCAGCCAACATGCTTTGCAACTCGGAAACACCTGCCTGCCTTCCCTGCTGTGCGTACAGAGTGGTGGGTGGATTCCCAGAAACACTAGGGCCCCTGGACGCCGCATGTGGGTTCTGCCATCCTAAGGGAGGAGTCCTTACTTCCTCTCCTCGGCTCTATGACTCCCAGCTCTTAGTGGGGGTCGGGGGAAGAATCGAGCTGGCCCGTTTCTGGGATTCTCTGTGAGTGGCCCGTAGTGGGGACTCAACAAGCACAGCCTGGGTGGGGTAAATGAACAGTCTCGGGGCATGTGAAGAGTGGTTCACTGTATCTCACCACTTCTTGAAAGATGCTATCATTGCCAGTTTGTAAAAGGAACTGAGAGAAACCAGGAAAGGGAGGGAGGGAGGGAGG
>NW_003852460.1:674969-676536 GCF_000181295.1 Otolemur garnettii | reverse complement strand
AGGAAGGAAGGGAAGGGAGGGAGGGAGAAAGGGAGGAAGAAAGGGGAGGAAGGGAGGTAAGGAGAGAGGAAGGAAGGAAAGGAAGGGAGGGAGGGAGAAGAGAAAGAAAGGAAGGGAGGGAGGGAAAGAGAGAAAGAGAAAGAAGGAAAGAAAGAAAGAGAAGAAAGATGAAAAAGAAAGAAAGAAAGAAAGAAAAGAAAAGAGAGAAAGAAAGAAAGAAGTGAAGGAAGAGAGAAAGAGAAAACACAGGAAACGTAATTAGTATAGAATTTGTGCATTTTTACAGCGTATAATAACTTACAAAAGGATACAGGAGAATTTTTTTTTTAATTTTTAGTAAAACTTTGTATGTATTTAAAACGCTGGGACCCCTACTACAATCATGGTGGTCTGGGTCTTTACTTTTCCATTGTAAAACCCGGCCCTGGAGAGCCCAGATGCATCTCCAGGACCTGAGGATGAGCACAGTATGTTTGCAGGAGACCAACCCGAGGCCTTCACAAACCTCAGCCTGGAGTCATTTGTCCCAAAGCTTGTTCTTCCCTGCTGGCAGGAGGTCAGGACTGTTTTTCGGATCACCAGCTTCTTTCATTCAAGGATTCTGTTCTTCCATATAAAATGCTCCCCCACAAGCTGCAGAACAAGCCCCCAGAGATCAAAGATGGCACCTGCCACCCCTGTGAGTTCCTGGGAGCATCAGGAGGGCTGGGCTGGTGCAGATGCCTCATCTCTGCCTGACACGTGTACCTGGGAGATCATCCCGGTGGTCAGTGGGAAACCTCGGGGTCTCTCACAGACACACAGAAAACAAGGGTGGAGATGCGTAAACATGTGTGTTCCCTGCTGCCAGGAAGCTTTGTCCCCACAGATAGACGTTCACGGGATCCTCTTCCAGCGGATGAAATCTCCCCTCTGCTTTGGGATCCTTTATAGAAAAGGAAGAAGTGGCAGCCAGCAGCAGGATTGGCGTGCCTCCCAGCTGTTCTTTAAAAGCTGTGCCATGCAAGGTGCCCAAGAGAGAGACGCTGATAACATCTGGCTTCCCCAAAGCTGAGCAGATGTCCCTGGAGGCAGCGTGCTCTCTGGAACCTCCTCCAAATTCACGTCCACCTGAAAGCATTCCAAATGAGACCTATTTGGAAACAGGGTCTCTGCAGATTAATTAGTAAGGTATCTAGAGATGAGATCATCCTGGATTGGGGAGGGCCCTAAACCCAGTGACAGGTGTCCTCCTAAGAGACAGCAGAGGAGAAGCCACGTGGAGATGGAAGCAGAGACTGGAGTGAGGTGGCCACAAGCTCAGGGATGCCTGGGGCCCCCAGGAGCTGGGAGAGGCAGGAAGCAGCTGGATGCAATTGTGATGGGTTGAATGGTGACCCCCAAATATGTATATCCATATCCTATCACTTAGAGCATATGAACAGAACTCAATTTGGCAATAGGGTCTGTGCAGATGTAACTGGTGAGGCATCTCAAGATGAGACCATCCTGGATTAGGGAGGGCCCCAAACCCAGTGACAGGTGTCCTCCTAAGACAGCAGAGGAGACACAGATATGGAGGAGAAGC
>NW_003852460.1:659513-674312 GCF_000181295.1 Otolemur garnettii | reverse complement strand
TTTTTTTTTTTTAAGGAGACATTAAAGCCGGCCTATTGTGTAAAAGAGGCATTCCAAGCAAGTCAGCAACCCAGTTTTTTAATCAATGAAGGTGTGAGAAATCACAGAATAAAAACCGTCTATTTCTCCCTCTGCTGATTTATTAAAAAACACAGGAAGAATAAAACCCATATTTAAAAAAAATAAACAACAACATTGCCCTTATAAAGTGGTGCTTACATGGAATGCCAGAGTTTTCTAATTCAAAAACCGACTGAAATGTCTGCTGAAAATCATAAGAAGGGGCAAAGAGAGCTCTGCACCCCTGGACAGGGATTTACAGGGTCTCTGGGATTCTCTGGAGCAGCTGAAAATCATTCCTTTGTTGCCACTTAAATTGAGGCGAAAACTCCAGTGCACATGCCAGGCTGTGTACCTTCCTGAAAGACACACTCGGGACAGGAAGGATCACTGAACCAGCTAATTACACATGACAATCTTTTTTTATTTTTATTTATTTTTTAGAGACACAGTCTCACTCAGCCCTCAGTAGAGTGCTGTGGCATCACAGCTTACAGCAACCTCCAACTCCTGGGCTTAGGCGATTCTCTTGCCTCAGCCTCCCAAGTAGCTGGGACTACAGCCACCTGCCAAAATGCCCAGCTAGTTTGTAGTTGTAGTTTGGCTTGGCCCGGGTTTGAACCCGCCACCCTCGGTATATGAGGCCCACGGGCTACCTACTGAGGTACAGGCGCTGACCACATGTGACGATCTTTTCTACTGCCTTCTACACAGGGCAGGTTCCTTATGAGTCTATATTGACATTTGAGACTCTGTTGCCTACAATGATGTTGAACTGGTAACTTAGTGTCCTACGAGTGACAGGGTCAGAATCCCACATTTTTACAAGCATGCGTGAAAAGTGAACAAATTCTTTGCACCTGTCTACCACGTTAAAATAACGTATCCTGGCTCGGCGCCTATAGCTCAACCAGCTAAGGCGCCAGCCACGTACACCTAAGGTGGCGGGTTCAAATCCCCAGCCCGGACCCGCCAAACAACAATGACGGCTGCAACCAAAAAATAGCCGGGCGTTGTGGCGGGCGACTGTGGTCCCAGCTACTTGGGAGGCGGAGGCAGGAGACTCGCTTGAGCCCAGGAGTTGGAGGTTGCTGTGAGCTATAATGCCATGGCACTCTACCCAGGGGGACAGCTTGAGGCTCTGTCTCAAAAAAAAAAAAAATAACGTATCCCGAGTACAGCAGGCATATTATAAGCTTAATAAAAATATATGTGGAAATTTTATTTAACTCTGAATTTTGTAAATTTTATTTTTTAATTGAAAAGTTATATATATATATTTGTGGGGTGCAATGTGGTGTTTTGATATATGTTTAGATTTGCAACAGTACTGAGAAATATGAAGGCAATTACCCTCACTAAAATAAGCCAGATGCAGAAAGACAAATACCTTATAATCTCAGTTTAACGTAGCACATATTAAAAAAAAAAAAAAGTCAAGGGAGGTGCCTGTGGCTCAAAGCAGTAGGGCGCTGGCCCCATATGCCAGAGGTGGCAGGTTCAAACCGAGCCCCAGCCAAAAACTGCAAAAAAAAAAAAAAAGTCCAACTCACCAAAGCAGAGAGTAGAATGGGACTTACTGGGGGGACGGCTAAGGGGGCACAGATGGGGAGATGTTAGTTAGAGGGTACCAAGTTTTAGTTAGACAGAAGGAATTAGTTTTAGAGGTCTAGCACACGGCATGATAACTGTGGTTGATAATAACATATTGGCTATTTCAAACTTGCGAAAAGAGACACATTTAAAGATAGCACATTGTGTTGTGATCTCACAAATAATTGCTCAGTGATAAAATGTCTTGTATTGGCAGGTGCTATGAAAGAAATCTCCCAACCCATTATAAATTCCCCAGATCCACATCCCATATCAGTATTCTTCTAGAACTAAGTAGAGGTTTCTGAACGCTTGTCTCTTGGTCGCGCAAGGTCGTTGGTGAGGCAGGTTCTAGGGAGAGGACCCTCAGATGTGGGGTGCTGCTTAGGGAAAGCAAAGAGGCAGCCCGGAATTGAAATGTCCTGTTTGCAAACCTCATACTTTGCAGATACCCCCACGGCCAGTATGATTTGTGAACAAGAAAGCATCCTTCAGGGGTCCTCCCCTAAGTCTCTGCACTGGGGTCACCCCAAGAAGCTCAACTGCTGTGTGAAACCCTTCCATCCCTCTCATACACATGACCTCCACCCCCAGGCACCTGTTCACACCTAGCTGCTAAGGAATAGTGAGACAGGGTGTCTTGGGTATGACTCCTAAGAGAAAACATGCCTGCAGCCTCCTCTTTGTTCTCTGTTGGAGCACAGAACAGCACCAGCTCCATCCTCAAGGTCATGGGTGGTCAGGTGCAGAAGTGACCCTCTGAGAGCCAGCCCCAACCTCCCACCAGACAGGTGATGCTCCTGGTCCCCAGCAGAGTGAACAATTTCTCACCATCATACTGTCAGTCAGCAGAGGAGACCTCATGACAAAAGTGGTCACCATGACCTGCCAATGAATAATTTCCGACAGCATTCTGGGTCTACCTCTGTATTTCTGGGGTGCACAGCTCAACCGAAAAGGGAAACATGTGTCCAGAGAGAACATAAAAACTTGTTTATTATTTGAAACCCCTTTTGCCATCTCAAATATCCTTCCAAATAACAATAATTCCAAATAGTAATGAATCCAGATAGTTTCTGTTGGAATTGATGTTGTTGGGGTCCCTCCCCATGCCGCAGGGTCCACTAAGACATGTGGAAACTGGTGGCAACTGACCGACTGAAGGAATATAGAGTTAGGAATAATGGTAAATTAAGAGAGATGAGATATACAGTAGAATTAAAGGTGGGAGCTCAGGGGTCCATTGCCCATTTGTGGGGTTCCGGCAATGGCCCAGAGTGTTTGCTCCACTCTGATTTTATTGAAGTCTATTTGCCCAGAGGGTAAGATGAGGGAGGGAACACAGACATCAGCAGTTTCTCTGATTGATCAGATCAGCTCCTATTGTTATTATTATTACCCTTAAGGGTGGCCTTGAGAAATCTGAAATCTGAGCCTTGTATTGGGAGAACCTCCTGCTTGAGGTCACACACACAGATGTCTAGGGAGATGTTAAACTCTGCTAGTTCCCTGTGAAGCAAAAAGCCACCGGTGTTAATCTCCTCTGAGGAATTGGTGGGTGGGTGGCATTTTTCTCCCATCACCACCACAAAGGATCTTTCTCTGCAATAAGGGGTTTAAGCTCTTCTGCCCACATCTCAGGCCTGGGGCTACTCCCTTGATCTCTGCTCCAGGCAAATGCAAATCTCCACAGTGGGTATCTATCTGCTTTGCCTGTTTAATGGGCAGGAAATGACCTAGAAGATGGATCTTTTCTAGATTTTCCATAATCTCTTCTATGGCCATTACTCTCCTCAGAGTGTTCACAGACCCAGCAGGGGGTTTATAAGGTGTATCTCCAACAGGCTAGAATTTCGGAAAAGGCAGGAAGCTCGCTAGCTAGCGATGGCTAGCTTCAATGTAAGCTAGCTGACTTTTCTTTGTTCAGACTCACTCAGCTTATTTTTTAGTTTTCCTCTTTTTCTAGGAATGTTTTTCCTTGCCAAGAATGGATCTTTGGTCACCATTCTCCCAGCAGATGTGCCTTTAGAACATTTAATCTCTTTCCTAACTGAATTTCTTGGCATCCAATAGGCAAGGCCATGGTTCCTGCTGCTTGTCCAAGTACAAGAGGGGTCAAGATGCTCACGACAGGTGGACACAGAAATGTAAGGAAATGGTGGAGCGGGTTCTACTCTAAGGTGCATTTCTCAAAACCACCATGCTATGCAAAATCGCCCCATAATTGTAGACAAAATGGGGAGAGGTTGGATTAGACAGACTTGGATGGAAAGGTAGGAATCTAACAAAATGATAACATGGTTTTACGCCAGCTGAGAAATGCACAGATATGTCGCCATGGGTATGACGCTTGGTCCTCGGAAGTTTCCTGGTGGAATCTGGCATTTTGAGGATTCAGGGCATGGAGTAATTGAGGAGAGGTTGGGGGTCTGTCTGTCTTAGGTAGGAGGTTGAGGGTGTGGCTCAAGAACCAAGGAAGCAGGTGGATATTTGAGGTGCGTTCACCTGCTGTGTTGTGTATGCTCGGTGCAGCAGATGGAGTTTTTTACACTCACCCTGTTTCTCTCTGGGATGAAATGGTGCATAGGCAAATGCAAAATGTACCTTAGAGTCAACCCGTCCTCTGTCAGACATCCTCATGTTCAAGGCAATGTATGTGGCAGAACCAGATGAACCATGTAAAAACTATCATTGAAAATATTAATTGAATCCTACATAACTCAGTGCCTGGCGTGTGGATGAGGAGAGGAGTTCACTGCATACACAGGGCATGGCTGAGAAGGCAGTGGACATGAAGAGATCCCCCCACGCCCTCCCCCATACACATGCTGCCAGTATCCGCCTGCATTGAGGGTCCAGCAAGGGGCACCCATCTCCAGAAAGTCATTGTTGAAATGGACTATGTAGAGGGATTTAACCTGATTCATCATTTAATGTAGAGTGGGTTGAACTGATTGGCTAGCCAGTGTAGACTGAGTTAACCTGATTGGCTATCCAATGCTGATAGAGTGATTGGGTTAACAAGATTGCTCATGGTCATGCATGTGGATGGCATTAACCTAATTGAACTTGCAATATACGTGGGTTTAACCTGACTGGTCATGTATTGCAGACTGGGTTAACCTGATTGGCCAAACAATGTAGACTGGGTTGACGTGATTGGCCAGATGATGTAGACTGGGTTAACCCAATTGGCTACCTGTTGTTGATTGGGTTAACATGATTGGCTAGTCAATGATAATCAGGTTAACCTGATTGGCTACCTGTTGTTGATTGAGTTAACATGATTGGCTAGTCAATGATAATCAGGTTAACATGATTGGTCATGGTCATGCAATATAGATGGGGTTAAATTGATCATGCAATATACATGGGTTTTAACCTGATTGGTCATGTAGTATAGAGTGGGTTAACCTGATTAGCCATCCAATGTAGTGGAAGTCAATTGATCAGCTATCCAATGTTGATTGGGTTGACATAATTGGTCCTAAAATATAGGTAGGGTTCACCGATTGGTCATATAATGTAGACTGGGTTAACCTGATTAAGCATCCAATGCAGTTGACATCAACTGATTGGGTATCCAATGTTGATTGGATAATGTTAATTGGTCCTGAAATATAAATGGGGTTCCTTTTGTTGGTCATGTCATGTATACTGGGTTAATCTGATTGGCTATTCGATGTAGGCAAAGTGAACATGTTTGGCCATCTAGTTTTAATTGGGTTAACTTAATTCATCCTGAAATACATATGAGCTTCACCTGACTGGTCTTGTAAAGTAGACTGGGTTAATCTGGTTGGCTATCCAATGTAGATGAGATTAACCTGATTTGCTATCCAATGTAGATTGGGTTAACCTAATTGGTCCTGAAATATAGAGGGCATTCACCTGACTGGTCTTGTAATGTAGACTGGATTAATCTGATTGGCTATCCAATGTAGATGAGGTTAACCTGATTGGCTGCCCAATGTAGATTGGGAGACATATCTATTATGAGTGGTGGAGCTGATTCCAGCTGCATGGATAGCACACCCCCCATTGTCAGGTGCAAACAGCGTGACACCCCAGGGCCAGGTGCCTCTTCAACACATCTTCCCGCTTAAGTCTCACCCTCTTCTTTCTTTCCTAATGTTTAAACATCCCCAATGTTCTGCACTGGAGGGGCCTTCACTCCAGCCAAGAATGCAGGGAAAACCAGCCCTGTCTCTAGACCCACCTGCACACCCACCTCCACTTGAGGTGGCCCCATGCATATACTTGAGGAAAGTTTCATCGTTTGCCTTCATAAAAATCAAAACGATGCCATTTCAGATGGAAAAGTACCAAGTTAGCCACGGGAAGGCAAACAGAGTCCATTAAAAAAATTCCTCCAAGATCACCACGTTGGTATAGTTTGGGAGACATTCTCAGGTGAGAGCTGTCCGGGGACTGATTTATTAGGGAAAAATATTCCTTTTCTGCTCTGTTTAGTAGCACAGGTGCCAGTAACACAGGTGGGAGGCTGAGTACTCTGGAAGAGATTTGGGGGGTGCATTTGCATAACTCCAACGCAGAATTGGCAGTGTTTGTTTGCAGGGTTGAGGCCTGTGCAGCAACACCCCTGTATATTATGAAAGAAACCAAAGGTCGGCCATGTGTTTATCTAGAGATAATCTTTTCATTCTACCCAGAATCTACTGCGCAGGAAAATTGAGGCCCAGGGTGAGTGCTATGGAAATTTCACTTGCCGTATTTCATCTCTAAACTCTATTCTCTTCTCTCTGGAAGGGAGTTAGTGATGCCTGATGTGGGTACCCTTTGATGCTCCCCAGAAAGAGGGACCCCAGCACCAACTGCACCTCCAGGGAACACAGCTTCAGACGCACATATGTGTCTGTGACAAGAAAGAGATACTTCTGAAGCAAAACCATCCTGCTATCCTGTCCCGTTCCTTTCAAAATCGAACTGAAAATAGCAAATTATTTTTCTCATGGGATTCACTTTCCATGCAAGTTTTATCGACAGTGTTGTGACCCTTCTAATTTATCTGGAGAGGAAATAGGTAAATGCAAACATTTGACAATGCTGGACGCCCAGTGGAAAAGGAAGTGACACTTGTTACTTTAATTTAATTCAAAATGTTTCCAGGCTATTTTCAACTAATCAAGTCCAAACTGCAGCAGCATGAGGAGCATGTATTGTTTAAGGGAAAAAAGTCAAAACAAAATCTCCCAAACTCCCAAGGAATCCTAATATTTAGAGTGTGTGTTAAAGCTAATTAAGGTTGTAGTGCAATTAGTTTAGAACCCAAGAGCCATAAAGTTTCAATTCAGAGAAATCAGAAACCACACAACCAGAAAAACGAACAAACAAAAGTTATAGACAAGTTTGCATGTGCAAATTGCTTATTTTTTGCTAGACAATCTAAGAAAAATGTAGTCGCTGGAATCTTTCTTTTTATTAGATGGGTCTCATTTTCCACATCTTCAAAGAATGATAAAAACATTCTCCTACTAAACCCTGCCTGCATTTTATTTCAAACCAAAGTGCTTTTTTGTAGGGAAAGAAATGTTCAACAATCATTTTATTGGCCCATGGTAGGAAAAAAAAATCAGTAGGGCTATAAGGAAAGGTTTAATTCAAATTGTTGGTCTGTCATGTACGTGGATTTGGAACTCAGGGAAATAATGTGAGGATTGATGGGTCCCCACGGCACAGTCATTATGTGGATGGCAAGCCAGGCCACAGCATCCCAGCAGCCCGGGGAAAATATTTCATATACCAGAGTTCATTTTCATATGGCTTCATTTTCACTGTACATATTTTTGAGGCACAGAAGGGAGAGGAAAAAAAAAAAAAAAGACCATGCCCGTGTCTGAATGAAATTTATTTCCAGCTAAGTTTACGGAGGAAAAATAGATTCTGCCATCGCCACCTTAACCTCATGGTGGCTGGTCGTCCCTAGATTAAAAATGCATGTTCAGAAAGTGTGCCATTTACTTATTCCATCTTGTTAGAAGAAATCAAACTGAAAGAAAAAAAGGGGGAGAGAGAGAGACAGAGAAAGGTGCTTTGTATGCAAATACTGTGTTGCATCAAGAGAGATCTACTCTGGCTGTGTCAGAAGCAGAAATGAACAAGGCAGGCTCGGTGCCCATAGCATAGTGGTGACAGCACCAGCCACATACACCGAGGCTGGTGGGTGTTTGAACACAGGCCAGCTAAGCATCAATGACAACTGTAACAAAAAATAGCCGGGCATTGTGGTGGGCATCTGTAGTCCCAGCTACTTGGGAGACTGAGGCAAGAGACTCCCTTGAGTCCAAGAGTTTGAGGTTGCTGTGAGCTGTGACACCACAGCACTCTACAGAGGGCGACATAGTGAGACTCTGCCTTAAAAAATAAAAATGAACAAGGCCAATGGAATTCTCGGGACACGGTCAGGAGCACCAAGAACTCACGTCCAGGTAAACCCAGTTCATTCCCTGGAATGTGGGAGATGTGGTTGAATCTCCCTGGCTGTGAAAATAGCCACCAGGACTACTCACAACCACTCAGCTTCTCTTCCTGACCCAGCCAGGGCATTTTAAAGCTTCCCTGATTATCAAGAGACCAAGACCCACAGGAAAACCTTGATTATTTCACGGTTGTCCATTACAGAAAGTAAAAACCAGCCAGGAAGAAAGCTCAGGGGGTGCACCTGGTATTACAAAGGACACAGAATTTCCTAATTAGGCTACACACATTTTATTCCCACAGACAGGTAGGCCTATGTCAGTGGATTTTCTTGTGAAACATTAAATGTTACGTGTTCTGAGGGTGATTCTGGTGTGCTTTTCCTAATAGACGATGTTTTGGGTAAAGATTGGCAATCCTGCTCTCAGAGCTTGGGGGAGGATTTGGTGGGATTTGAGGTCTTTCCTTGTCCTTTGAGGCCCTTCCAAATGGCACCAGGGCAAAGCAGAAATTTGTCCACCAGCAACTTGTGAAAACAGAAGGTGACCAAGAAAGCAGCTAATTCTGTCTTGCTTCTAAGGAGGGGAAGGCAGTTTGTTCAGCCTCAAGAGGGTGGCCCTATGTGGCATAACCTGAGAAACTCAATGATCAGGGAATAAAAAAATGACTGAGGTTGAAGGTGGACATTTCCCAGGAGGGATCCTGGGTGGAAGAGTGCAGGTCACAAGAACTTGGAGTGAGCACTTCTCTGATATCACATCAGCATCACCCATCCAGTGCTGAATTTTGAGGACAATTCATGCAGTCCAAGTGTCTGATATGCTCTCTGAGGCCTTAACAACCGGGCCACCCTGGTAGCCACAGGCTGGGCTGGACACAGACTGCTGACCTCCATGGGGGCTCCACTGGGCCGTGACTGTTTCTTCACACACCTTGGGGACACCAGCCTGCTGGGACATCACTGTTGATGTGTCTACTCCAGAACAAGCCAGACGATGGGCTTAAGAGCTTCCTCGCAGGGTCCTCCTCAGGCGAATGTTATTTGGAAAATTGTGAGTTTCAAAGGAAAAGATTGAGCCCTTTTGTAACTACCGAATGCAAATCCACACACATGCAAACACACACACACACACACACACACACACACAGAGATGAGGTTTTTGATCATGAACCAGATCAGCACATGAATAAATGTATATCATCATTAGATACATTCGTTTTCTGAAACTGCTATACCAAAATAGCGCTGACCAGTGGGCTTTTTCTCTCGTGCACTAGAGGCTACATGTCTGAGCACAGGTGTCTGATACGGGGCTGTGTCCTCCTGACGCCTCTTTCCTTGGTGTGTAGATCACATCTTTGCCCTGCGTCCTCACGTGGTCATCCCTCTGTTCATAGCTGTGCCCTCAGCTTATCAGGACACCAGTCCCAGTGGGTCAGGGCCCACCCTAGTACCCACATTTTACCTTAATCAGTTTGGGGTTTTTTTGCAGTTTTTGGCCAGGGCTGGGTTTGAACCCACCACCTCCTGCGTATGGGGCCGGTGCCCAACTTCTTTGAGCCACAGGTGCCGCCCTACCTTAATCACTTTTTAAACACCCAATCTGCAAATATAGCCACACCCCAAGTTCCTGGGCCTTGGGGCATCAACCTGTAAGTTTTGAGCGGGACACAATTTAGCCCATAATACCTGGGGCCTCTATGTCATTTCAGGGAAAAGAAAACTGGCCCCACCATAATTTAAAATTACTTTGTGCAATTTCACTTCTAAAACTTACTAGAATTGGCATTTTTCAGCAACCATGTGAGGGGGCCAGGAGGAAAGATGGTTATAGCCCAAATATTGCTAATTACAAAAGATATTAGTCTGGGGTGGCACCTGTGGCTCAAAGGAGTAGGGTGCTGGCCCCATATACCAGAGGTGGTGGGTTCAAACCCACCCTGGCCCCCCCCAAATAAAACTGAAAAAAAAAGATATTAGTCTGGAAATACAGAGAAACATCCCTCCAAAATTGTTCCTCTGGCCCCATTACATTGCCAAAGGTAGTCAGGAGCCAATGACATTAGTCAATTTTCTTGCAAACATCCAATGAATGTTTATTCACTTTACCCCAACTAAGTACTGTCGATTCTGATTATTTGTGGCAGAGGTGTTGCAGACGGTCTCTTCCAACTATAAAATAGCAAACAGGGACCCATCACCCCTACAGAAAATACTGGCTTTGTTCCTGGGGGCTGCTAGTCACAGCATTATTATCAAATTATCAACACATACCTTTGTTTTCTGTGTTGTCCTGTTTACAGACATCTTTTGGTGGAGTCATTCACATAGAACTCTCAGCCAAGAGCTCGTGCATAAATGACGTTCACCCAATGCATGGATTTTCTCACAAGCCACATCACGGCCCTGTCTGCTTCGTAGCATTGGACAGCATTTCAGCACTGCCACTGGGGCATCTTTCCCCTCAAGCCACAGTGTTTTATTACATTGAGCACATTAAATTCCTTGTGAGTTGTATTAACTCACACTAGTTTTGAACCCAGGGCCTTGTGAAGCACATATAACTCACACATCTCTTGACTTAATAAAACACCACGGCCCCAAGAGGGGAACAAAATGGATATTATTTTTTTTACAACTATGGCAATGAATGAGCAAGAGATTAGTGAGTTAAATATGCTTCACGAGACCCCATGCTCAAAACTCATGTGAATTAAATGCAACTCACACAGCACTTAATGTGTTAAACAGCAAAGTCACCAACACAAAGGTTGAAAAACTCGTGTGAGTTAAATACAACTCACACAGCAGTTAATGTGTTAATCAGCAAAGTTGCCAACACAAAGGTTGAAAAGTCACGTGAGTTAAATATAATTCACACAGCATTTAATGTGTTAAACAGCAAAGTCACCAACACAAAGGCTAAAAACTCACGTGAGTTAAATACAACTCACATAGCCATTAATGTGTTAATCAGCAAAGTCGCCAACACAAAGGCTGAAAAGTCACATGAGTTAAATATAACTCACACAGCAGTTAATGTGTTAATCAGCAAAGTCACCAACACAAAGGCTGAATTCTCATGTGAGTTAAATACAACTCACACAGCAGTTAATGTGTTAATCAGCAAAGTCGCCAAGGCAAAGGCTGAAAACTCATGTGAGTTAAAGACAACTCACACAGCAGTTAATGTGTTAGCAAAGTCACCAACACAAAAGCTGAAAACTTACATGAGTTAAATACAACTCACACAGCAGTTAATGTGTTAATCAGCAAAGTCACCAACACAAAGGCTGAATACTCATGTGAGTTAAATACAACTCACACAGCAGTTAATGTGTTAATCAGCAGTCACAGACACAAAGCACACAGTACATTAAGAGAAAGTTAATCTGTTGCAGGTCTCAAGGAGAAAGTTAAATATCTGTTATACATCATAAAATCAAAACAGCCTGAATTGCAAAAAATAAAAAATAAATTGAAACAGAACTGTGGCACTCATTAAGCCTGCAAAAGAATAATTTATTTTCATTATGAGAGCTGAAACAAGGCTCTGATTTATCTTGTTGGACGTCACTTGAGAACTCATGTATTTCCCCACTTTGCATGTGTCCAAATGGCCAGTAAGACATCACAAAAGTTCACTTGGGAATTACGGGTAAGTTTTACTGAGAAGCCAAATCCCAGAACTCAGGATGGGCAAACTTTGAGGGCCGCCCGTCTCTTAATGCCATTTCCAGCCTACCACTTGCCCGAACCACCAGATCTGTAATTCTGTCCTTAATTCCTGATTTGGTTCACTTTTCTTGTTACTGAAAATATATAACAGACCCCTGATTCTAATGAGTGAGAATAATGGCAAAGCATTCCAGAAAACATTGGTCTGCTTGGAAAAGAGCTTACGTGCAAGAATGAAAAAAGACCCAACTGCAAATTCGGGATGTGTCTCTGAACGGGTCAGGCACATGAGCACTGTATGGATGATGTTTGCTGTGAATGTCTGGTGTCCACCCATACTACACGCGTGTACACGCATGCACATCACACATGGTCACGGACCATTTCCTATGATGACTTTTAATCAGAGGAACAAGGTGCTAGCAAGATTCTATGCCATTTTCAAAGTAAAGATAATGACCAGTTCCTGGACCAGTTAGTTCCCTGGACCAGTTGGTTTTCCTGAAGCAGCCATGTTCTGAGTCGTTCTGCTGGGAAGTCCTGCTGGGCGGGGAGGAGGATGGTCCCCTGATGCTGAGAAACAGCATTAGACTCCCATGCCGATGTTGAAGCTGGTCCCAGCAGGCGATGTGAGGACAAACCCTCACCAGAGCAGAGCACCGGAGGGTGGACAGGAGGACGAGACCCACACAAAGGTTGCCCTGTGACCCTGTCCTCCAGAGCTGCGTTCCTCTCTCTCTCAGAGCCCGCCCCTGTCAGAAGCGGACAAGACCCCAGGAGACGTCTGTGAGGTCCGGTAAGTGGGTAATTCAAGTCAAGACCCAGTGTTAACTCCCAAACTAGACAGAGCAGCGTCTATCACAGCAGAGAGGCTGAATGTGCAGGGAGATAGTGGCTGGACCACGTGAGACCCACTAGCCCAGAAACCCAAGGACAATCTCTGCAGCCGTCCTTGCAGAATGGTCAGGATTTGGGCAACAGCTCCCTTCACCCACATGATCCAACCTGGTAACACCAGGGTCCTTCCTGTCCATGATGGGGCTTCTCTGTCCCTCTCCTCAGCACTCCTGCTACATCAACCTCTGTGCAAACCCCCGTTTGTTCACACAGGGGTGATTTTGTTCCTTTCTGTATGGCAGTGATTTTCAACCTCTGTGCTGTGGCACACTCGTGTCCCAGGAGAGGATCTTACTTGTGTCGAGAACACTTTTAAAGATCATTAAATTGTTTTCAAAAGAAGTTCAAAGCACAGTAATTATATTCTTTTCCTTTCTCTCTCTCTCTCTTTTTTTGATCAACATAATTTAAGTGTGCATAAATTGCATAATTTAAATGGAAGTTTAACTATAGGTACAAGTGTGTCGTGAGATAAAAAATAAGGTTGGAAAGTGTAAGAAGAAAAAAAAAAGATAGGAAATAATACCAAGAAGCCTCTCTCTGTCTGCGTGACCTGAGGGAGAATTCAACACTATGCTTAGCTCTTGTTTTTTGCTTTGTGTGTGTGTGGGTGTGTGTCTTTCTTTTTCCCAAATAAAGCACCAATTTCTCAGAATGAAGGCGGAAGTCTGGAATGTTCAACATGGAACAGATTCCCTGTGAAAGACCCCAGCGACTGTGGCTTCTGGGAACAGAAAGACCCACCTAGTTCCAGACACCGTGGGCTGTTGAATAACCCTCCTCCAAAGAAAATTTTACAGATTTGAACAAACACATGGCTGACCCCAAGTGTAACCGTGCCAATCAATATGACCGCTTCTAAAAACACGTGTTAAGATGGAAAGGGAAGTTTTGGTTGTTCACAAATAGCAAGGTATGTGTACACTGATCCCCTCTCAAGGTGACCCCCTCTTTGCTCCTGACATCTGTTGAGGTCCCAGTTACCACTTTATTCTCGTGGATAAAATAATAGAAATACCAGAGCAGCTATGCTGGGGTGACCAACGTTTCTAGAACATTCCCAAAGCTGTAAGTGCAATGTAAATAATTCTCCCATAAGGTCTGTTTCTGACCTAAACTCTGTGTGTACCACCGTGCAGCCTTAGATAGAAACAGTGCCTTTGCATTCTAGAGAGTCTTTATTGTGTTTTGAAGTTTGAATGCAACCAAAACTTGATCTTTACCTTAGAGATAAAAACTATGCAACCTAAACCTTTGTACGCTTCATATTAACCTGAAATTAAAAAGAAAGGAAAGAGTTGTATCTCAGCTTGCAGGAAAATACAGGAGAAAATGTAACACACACATATCCATTAGAGTGTCGACCCACCCACAGTTCGAATCTGCCAGAGTGTTATTTTTAAACATCCACGCTGACGGCTGTGGTTTACTTTTTCCTTCCCCGAAATGATTAGGACTGTTTCGTTTTAAACTAAAGGATTTAAATGCCGGTCTAATCTGGGCTGCCTCTGGATTCTTTAATAGGGGTTTTGGTTGGACAATTATTAAATAGGAAGCCATGTGTTTGGAGTTTTCACCTGTCAGATAAATTAATTTATTTCATGATGAGAAAATTAACGGGGCCCAGTGAGGGTTAAAAAAAAAAAGGGTAAATGTGAAACCCAATTTGGGTTGAATTCTGTGAGGGCCTGACAGGCCCCCTGTATAACCATCTCATCAAGAAAGCACAAAAACATGGGGAAGCAAGAATCATTATAGGGCAACTGTCTAAAAACTCAAGGATGGCGGGATAATCGCTAATGATTTAGTGTCAAGTCTCCAAGTGGCAGGAGAGGGGTCTGAGGACCTCTGATATGGATGCACTATCTTGCCGTGGTTTCATTAACAACTTAAAGTGGGGCATGGTTTGATATTCCTGACAGATGATATGTGGGCAGGAGAGATGATAAACTCCTTGGAAAGGGACATTAAAATACAGCACAGGTTGGGGAGAGGAAAAAAAAAATGATAGGAGGGTGAGAAGTGAGATTTTGGAGGGACGGTCGTGAGCTGCTGGGCAGCAGCTCAGAGATTTCAGGGGAGGGAGACTGCCAGAGTGGCGGAGTGCAAACCGTGCCCCCTGCAAGGGCGTT
>NW_003852460.1:658630-659419 GCF_000181295.1 Otolemur garnettii | reverse complement strand
AAGACCTCCATAGTTAAAGCCTCCCAAGAGGAAAGCAGACAAGATTGTCCAGGAGAAAGCTCTTCTTTGGAGACCAGTAAAAATGCCCCCACCATGTTCAACATTTTGCACCGAGAGTGTCCCTTGCTCTCGTCACCTTATTGACTGGGTGGCACAGTGGCCAAGCTCTCTCTGCCCTCCAGCCACACCAATTGGGAAAGTGCCCAGTGGAGAAGGTAGGTCCTGTTGAGCCAGCCTGCAAAGGGGCTGGCTCCAAGCTGGGTAAAGAGAAAGGCTGCCCTGGGAGTCTCACATCCTCTGTGAGCGGAGAAGAGCTTACCTGCATAAAGAGCAAGTGGGCAATTATTTATCTACGTTTTGATGGCTTGCATGTTCTCTCTAGGTTGATTTCAAATGGATCTTGTGACATTCCGAGTTGGAGAACCGCCTTTTCCATGGGACTTTCTGTTGTGGACACTGTAGGAAGCTCACTGCTTACAAGTGGTCGTGTTGGAGAAATCCAATTAGGGGTAATTTCTGTGCACCCTGGGACCCCGGTCACCCACCAAACAGGGTCTGGATTGTCCCCTGAACACAGTGTCACCACAATTAGCTCCATTTTCTTCTTTCAGTTGCCCAGATTGGGGTGTGGCTTAGTGATTTGCCCTCTCCCCTGGGGCCTCTAGCACAATCCTCTGTGCTCCACAGCTCTCTTTACATAGTCTGTATTGACCACACACCTCCGTATCAGGATGACCTCTCCTGCAGGGGCTGCTGAGTCCTTCTAGGGCAAAGGGCTATTTTTTTTTT
>NW_003852460.1:653813-657256 GCF_000181295.1 Otolemur garnettii | reverse complement strand
TAGATAGATGGGTGAGAGAATGGGTAGGTAGACAGATGGATGGATGGATGGATGGATGGGTGAGTGGATGGATGGATGGATGGATGGATGGGTGAGTGGATGGATGGATGGATGGATGGATGGATGGGTGAGTGGGTGAGTACAAGGAGGGGTGTTTGGATGGATAGATAGATGGATGGATGGATGGGTGGGTGGATGGATGGGTGGGTGGATGAGTGGATGGATAAGTGGATGGGTAGATGACAATATTTCTCCCTAACTGAGCACACTTACTGAGCAGGCATCTTCAGCGTGGTCTCAGAGCACAGGTACAAGAACAGATCTTTGAGCATCGTGGACAGAGCAGGTGGAATGATGGCCCTAGGGCAGGAGAGGAAGTGCATAACAAGGACCTGCCCACACCAGTCCTCAAAGGCCCTTGGGGCTCTGGGCCAGCCCTTTTGAGAAACCAGAAAAGGCTGCTGGGGGTGCACCTGAGATGCTGAGGATGGTGACGGAGGCCTCCGTGTGTGGACACAACCCACTACCCCGACGTGGAGCCCACCTCCTCAGGACCTCGTTTGTAACCCTTAAGCTCACGGAAGAGTCTGCTGTTTAAATACTTACTCCAAACAAGGTGCAATTAAGGCTGATTTCTGTGAACTCTCTGGGTTCATAAACCTGCCCACAAGAACACAACACTCCGCCACAAATGAGAAATCAGATTACGCCTAATTGGATCGTGTTCAATCTGACTTTTGAAAACCCCGAAGCTTTTCGTCTTGAAGTTGGAATGTGAGAAGAGGGGAAAGCAGGAATCAATTTCAGCTGCCTCCTCCTTCTCTTGGGTGGGTGGAGGGGGGATCACCCATTTCTCCTTAATTTGTGACGGACAGATATAATTATAATAATTTAAAATGTTTTCCTGGTCCCATTTTCCTCTTTCTTGGTGCCACGATAACTTTACATCACGTGGAGGGGGAACTCCTAGCCCATGAGTCAATCAAGTCTATGGGGATATTTCAAAGATTTCCCAGAGCACTATTTTTGCAGAAGAAATTTAATCCCAAAGACAATACTGTTCCTTTTATTTCTCCTTGTGGGAGTGATTTTCCCGGTGACATTTATCACTTGTTACTAGCGCGTGGCAGACATTTTCCGTGAGCTTTTCTGGGGGAAAGCGAGAGACAATTTTATTCATAACATAGAATTAAATTTTGCGAAGCGTTCAGTTATGGGTTACTCTTTTTCTTTTTTTAAAAATGTTCTTAAGTTTCTGAAAACTTGCAGAATTATTATATTTTGAAAAGTAGTTTTGGAGTTTTAATATATCTAATAACATCAGATCGATAGTATCAGTGCCTTTTGGTGTATTAGAGAAAGCAGAAGGACCCACGTCTTGAGAGTAAGTGAATTTATGTGTATGTCTGCCTCGAGATCCTGTCTATAATTGGCCAGAAGGCTTTCAGGGAAAGAAAATTAATGTCCTGGGTTTTAATGCCTGCAACTTTCTTGAAAATAGTATAACACACACTCATACATTTAACTATTTTAGGGCAACTATTTGTGGAAAATATCAAGACATGCAAACATCTTACACAAACAATAAAGGGATATTCGGCTTTATCTGAGCTTCTTATTATTGTGCCCTTAGTATAGGCAGATGGTTCTTATTTAGAATATTATATGCAGGTTCCATGCCCATAGCACAGTGGTTACGGCGCTAGCCATATACAACGATGTTGGCAGGTTCGAACCCGGCCTGGGCCAGCTAACTAATAATGACAACTGCAACAAATAATAGCCAGGCTTTGTGGGGGGCACCTGTAGTCCCAGCTACTTGGGAGGCTGAGGCAAGAGAATCTCTTGAGCCCAAGAGTTTGAGGTTGCTGTGAGCTGTGACGCTATGGCACTCTACCAAGGGTAACAGAGTGAGACTCTGTCTCAAAAAAAAAAAAATATTATATGCAAATATGTGGTTTGCTTTTTCAAAAATATGCGTGATAGATAAACAAGCTGCTTATTTCCTGCTTCTGAAGATGAATCCATGTTCTAATTTTTTTTTTTTTTTTGCACTTTTTGGCCAGGGCCAGGTTTGAACCTGCCACCTCCAATACATGGGGCAGGCGCCCTACTCCTTTGAGCCACAGGCACCGCCCGAATCCACATTCTAATTTCACAATTCTTGTAACCCGAAGTTACCAGGTGTAATCTCCAGGACAATAACATTTCTTAGCAGGGGAACAGATGTCTAATTTTTAAAAAAGTTCAGAATTAACATAGTACAACCAGAGAGGTGGGTGGGGTTCACCTCCACAGGCATTTTGGACACAAAGTTGATGTGCCCTAAATTGAACTCTTGATTTTCATGTCTCATCTGGGTTTCTTCCTGGCGTTTTAGAAGTCTCACACTCACCAACACCCTTGCCCTGGAATCTTCATGAGGCTAATTTCTTGTAACCTCCTCCACAGAATCAACCACTGCTAGGTAGGTGTACACTGTTCTGTTAATATGGCTTTTTGAGTTTTGTTGTTTTATTGGTGTGTATGCCCACCATGTGAACTATGCATAAAGTTCTGATGCCACCCTCCCCATTCCTTTATCCATCTGTAAATCTGTAGAAGGCATGCTTGCTCTTAAAGCATGCTCCAGAGTTTTTTGGCTACTAGACAAACATTGTTCATTAGGAAGTTTACCTGTCTTTTTACGAGTCTATCACGACAGGCAGCATGGTGTTCTACAATATCCTTCCTAGGTATTAAGGATTCTTTCCATGGAGGGAGTGCCAGAGACCTCAGACCCAATAATCAGCCAAGAGTGTACGGCTTAAAATGAAATGTTCTGTCCCTATTGCTAACAACAGGCATGCCAGGTAAAATATAGTCATTGAATTTTAAAATGCATCACTTAATAGACAGGAAAATGTTTTTTTATTTGTTTGAAACAGAGTCTCACTCTGGCACCCTGGGTGGAGTGCCGTGGTGTCATCGTAGCTCACAGCAACCTCGAACTCCTGGACTTAAGTGATCCTCCTGTTTCAGCCTCAGAGGCCACCGGCACACAGCACAATTCCTGGCTAGTTTTTCTGTTGTTAGTAGAGACGGGGTCTCGATTTTGCTCAGGCTGGTCTCAAATTCCTGAGCTCAAGGGATCCTCCTGCCTCAGCCTCCCAGAGTGCTGGAATTACAGGTGTGAGCCACCGTGCCCGGCCAGCAGGCAGGAAATTCTATCACATGCTACAAAACTGAGGACATTATGCTAAGTGGACACACCAGGGGCAAAGGATAAATACTGTGATATTCCACTGCTATGAGGTACCCAGAGCTGTCAAGTTCACAGGGACAGATAGGAAGGCATTGGCCACCAGGGGCTGGGGGCGGAGGCAGGGAATCAGAGTCTCATGGGGACCGAGCTTCATTTGGGATAGTTGAAAATATCCCACAGATGGACAGTGATGATGGTC
>NW_003852460.1:651004-653545 GCF_000181295.1 Otolemur garnettii | reverse complement strand
AAAAAATTTAAAAACGTGTAGCTGAGTTCAAAGTGGAAGGGGTTTTCTCTTGGAAACAAAGAAGGGATTTGAGGGGGTAACCCCCCAAAAAGAACAGGACAGGATGCTTGTGCAGGTGGGGACACGTTGGAATCAGAGACTTCTTTTACTAGGAGAAGAGGATTCCATCAGCAAGTGGGCTCAGAGGACGGGCATCTTCCAAATGTTTCCTGCTTTGAACAAAAACCAACATTTTTAGTCCTAGGTAAATCCATGGGGGAATTCTCACACAATCTTGCACTGGTGTGGGACGTGTTAAAATTGGTGAGCTGAATGTGTTATTATCATACATTCATCATTAGCAGTAAAGCCCGTAGCTACACCGGGCTCCCCTCTCGGTTGAGACAAATGTTTTACTGACAAGGAATCGCTATTGTAGAGTCGAACAAAATAATTCCCTAAAACTCCTCTGTGATGTGCATGTTCACCCTTCATTCCTGGAAATTTTCTTCCTAGCTTTGCCGCCTTCTCTAACATGTCCCAGATTTGGTATCCCACAGCGTGTAGACAGCAGGCTGAGCTCTTTCCCATCCGTGCGGATTTTTTAACTTGTAGGAAGCAGTGCTCCATGTGGCTTGTTGATACATAAAAAGGCACGGAGGTGCAGGTGGAGTAAATGGACTTTGGAGACAGCTCGCCCTGGGAACGAAGGTGTCCAGAGGGGACGTCTGTTGTCCCTCGGTCCCTCAAGGGAAAGCCAGCTCACAAGGTGCACCTGTGCGTCTATTTGAAACATTATGTGACTGAAAAATGCATCTAAGGTAGTCACAGGTGAGGACAGTGCAAGGGATGTGAGACCCAGAGCCGAGAGGCACAAATGTCCCCCTTTAGGAAAAGTCTCTTCATTGTCTTGAGTCTTGTGTCAGAGAGACGCCCCATCGGGTAATTGCTGAGGCTCCTTCTAGCTGTACAATCCCGGGATGTTCCAGACCACCATTAGCAGGTTTTTTTTTTTTCTTTTTGAAGGAGTTAGCAGATAGATGACAATGTATTTTCTCTCTGAAGCCTCATTGCCTTGGAGACGCTGGGACTTGCAAAAAATGGGTGCAGTGATTCTCTTTGCCAGGAGGACAAGGGTCCAGCTCAGTCCTAAAGATTGTCAGGCTGTGCCTGAACCTAGGAGCTGGGTTTGCTTGGTGGACACAGGTGACTTCCTTCTACGTCTAAAGAGGGATCGTGTCACATCTGAGCCCAACACAACCAGCTGATTATGTCCTGGTGTGTTCCAGTTTGGAGAGCAGGGAATATTTGCGTGCTCACCACTCGTGGCCCCTGAGTTTATGAGGATACCTGCCCAAGTAGCAGGTGGAGAGAGAAGATTCAATTGGCCTGTTTCTTCTTCCGTTTGGGGGCAGACCAGACACCTGCTTCCCCAACAGACACCAAAAAGGCAGGGAGGAATAATATGAAATAAAGCAAGGAACCAGCCAACAGCTCGGTTAACCGACAAGTGGGGCTCAGCACGGAGACCCGTTCTTCTCACCGAGACCCCCTCGTGGGTGAGAAAGCAGACCAGCAATGAGCTCGGCGACCGCATTTCATAAATTCCTTATTTGCAATTACATCCATCTTTCCACCGCAACCTTGTTGAGGGAAAAACCCTCCACTGCTCGTTCCAATTTCTCGTCTAGTATCTTATGTTGGGGAGACTATCTCATAAACGTCTCCCCGCCATTCTAATATAAAAATTCAGGGGCGCGATTTTCACGGTATTTAAGGAGGACGGGGTTCCTAAGGTCTGCTTGAAATGCATACTCCGCCGCGCATCAGATAACAGAGTTAAAAACTCTTCTGCGGCACATGTGACGCAATTGTTTGGTTTAAAGTATTATCAATATCAAGGCACCACTTTGGGTGACTTTATCCCTGCCTCCCCCTTTCAAAGTGCCCCTTGCATACATTTTGGGGTTGTCTTCCCTCCGCCTGAAGCTTCCTTTTGAGCACTCTGATCCACCTGGACGTATTCTCCTTGTGTTCCTGTCCCTATTACACCTATCACCATGATAAAACTAGAGCTTTCAAACACACAGCTGCTGCAGAATTCCACAGGGGCTGGGCCCGGGACTCGTTTGCATGTGATCCCCTGATCTCAGTGGTGGTCTTCTTCAGCCCTGCCTCTCCTCATTGGCAGCTGCTGGACACCCCTGTTTGCATTTTCCTCTAATCTCTCAGCTTCCAAACTCTGCACCTGGCTGAGGCCTGTGAGGTCTGGGGCCTCGTACCTGTCTGCGTGTCAGACTCATTCCCATCAGCAAAATCAGCACACACGTTACCAGCCAGTCACCTGAACGTCCCCTGCTGGTTGGGCCCTGAGAAGGCAGAAATCTAGAAATAATTGATTCACTTCCAAGGTTGCTGTTATAGAGAAACTGGGGGACTAGACTCCATGATACCAAGGGCCCAGGGTGGTATGTGCACCCAAGTAAGTGCCAACTAATTATAATTTTGTCTGGAATAAAAACCCTTTGAAGATGGAACGACTTTAAGATAGGAGAATATTTT
>NW_003852460.1:649107-650533 GCF_000181295.1 Otolemur garnettii | reverse complement strand
GGCTCTCCGGAGTCACTGGCTTTGCTGTAAATAAATGTGAAACTGTTGACGTCTCATCAGCTTCTCTGTTGATCGGCGTAGGTGGCAGGTGGATGACTCCTTGCTCCAGCAACAATACCTGGAGTGTGACATTTGTCCTTGCTGGGCAGTGCCACTTCCTACTCGAGCATCTAAAACAAAAACTTAAAAGCCCCCCTGGAGCCCTTCCTTTGCCTGAATTTGGTGACAGTTTATGTGTGTTTTGGTCTCTATGCGTCAGGGTTTGGGGCTCAGCCCAACCTTCTGTATGCCCAGGTGGGAGTAGGGTGTGCAGACTTGTAGTTGTCACCCACCAAATGGCCATTGAGTCTGTGAGTGGACATCAGGCCACTGGGGAGTGTCACCCAGCAAGGGATGTATCTGAAATGCTGGCTTTGCCCTGTGTGCCCATCCACTCTGCAGGGAGGCCTGCAGGCTCAGAAAGGGGAGGCCTGACATAGACCCACAGGCTTAGAACAGGCCTGACATAGACCCACAGGCTTAGAACAGGCCTGAGCTAGACCCACAGGCTCAGAAGAGGCCTGAGATAGATCCAAAGGTTCAGAAGGGAACTAAGATAGACCCACAGGCTCAGAACAGGGAGGCCTGAGATGGTCCCCCAGGCTCAGATGGGCAAGGTCTGAGATGACCCTGCAGGCTCTGAACTGAGAGGCCTGAGATAGACCCACAGGCTCAGAAAAGGCCTGAGATGGCCCCACAGGCTCAGAACAGGGAGGCCTCAGATAGATGCATAGCTCAGAAGAGGCCTGAGATAGAGAGACCATGGACTACTCCATCCCCACCAAGTGAGCACCACAGACCATGGGATGCTCCATCCCCACATGGTCAGAACCACAGATGGGGGGAGGGGAAAAGAGAGAGGGGGAGAAAGAGAAGGGGAAAGAAAAAGAAAGGGAAAAAGAGAGAGGAGGTAGAGAGACAGAGAGAGAGAGGAGAGAGAGAAACAGGAAGAAAGAGAAAGAAAGATTGAAAGGGAGAAAGAGGAAGAAAGAGAAGAGGCTGAGAGAGAGAGAGAGAGAGAGACAAAGAGAGAAAAGAGAGATGAGAGGGGCGGCGCCTGTGGCTCACTGAGTAGGGTGCCGGCCCCATATACTGAGGGTGGCGGGTTCAAACCCAGCCCCAGTCAAACTGCAACAAAAATAGCTGGGCGTTGTGGTGGGCACCTGTAGTCCCAGCTACTCAGGAGGCTGAGGCAAGAGAATCACCTAAACCCAGGAACTGGAGGTTGCTGTGAGCTGTGATGCCACAGCACTCTACCCAGGGTGAGAAAGTAAAACTCAGTGTCTAAAAAAAAAGAGAGAGAGAGAGATGAGAGAGAAAAAGAGACAGAATGAGAGAGGGAGAAAGACAGAGATGGGCAAAGAGTGTGTGGGGGAGAAAAAAAAAA
>NW_003852460.1:643829-648603 GCF_000181295.1 Otolemur garnettii | reverse complement strand
GAGAAAACACAATGAATTCCATAGCGGCATGTGGCAGACAGCACACACAGGGTCTCTGCCTGAGAAACGCTGCCCCCATCATCTTGTTCCATGCCTTACCTGAAAATTATAATAGGTGAATTGCTGGAACACTGTTCATTGTCCTGCAGACCCAGTCCGGGGTCTTGGGCGTACCATGTAATAGTCAGCTATTGGCACAGGTCACCCCCAAATTCGGTGGCCAACAGGATTTTTTCTCATGTATTCATGGGTTAGCTGGAGGTCAGTTTGGTTCAGCAGGAATCCAGGGGGGCAGGTTGGTGGAGGGCTCTGTTCTGCTTTTTTAATGTCTTTTGCTTGTGCCTGCAGCTGGGGGAGGGACTGTGCTCCCCGAAGCTCCTCCTGGGGCCCAGGCTCAAAGGATAGTACCATGTTTCCCCGAAGATAAGACACTGTCTTATATTTATTTTTTCTCAAGAAGACACACTAGGGCTTATTTTCAGGGGATGTCTTCCTCTCCCCGTCCAAACGCATGGTATGCAGATATGCTGCATAGCCACAGCTATCAATCTGCATAGACATGCCCATCAATCTGAATAGCCACACCCATCACTAGGTCTTATTATGGGGTAGGGCTTATATTTAACAAATGCATAGAAATCCTGCTAGGGCTTATTTTTTGGGTAGGTCTTATTTTCTGTGCTTATTTTTGAGCACAGAGGGCAAATGGAAACACATTTCAAGCTTTTCTCAGGGTTGGGTGTTCACTTACACCCACTGAGTGCATGATGTCATGCTGAGTGTGTAAATTATGTCACTGAAATGGGATAATAGGTGACCCCCCCCCAAAAACAATACATGTTCATGTCTAAATCCCTGGAACATGGGAATGGCAACTTATTTGGAAATAGAGTCTTTGCAGATACAATTAACAGAAAGAGCTCAGGATGAGACCTTCCTGGATTAGAGAGGGCCCTAAACCCAGTGACTGGTGTCCTGCTAAGAGACAGCAGAGAAGACTCAGACACAGAGGAGAAGCCATGTGAAGATGGAGGCAGAAACTAGAGTGATGTGGCCACAAGCCCAGGGATGCCTGTAGCCCTCAGGAGCTGGGAGAGGCAGGAAGGAGCCTCCCCCATGAAACTGCATACAATTTTAGTGGGTTGAATGGCGACCCCTAAATATATGTCCATGTCCTATCACCCAGAACTTAGGAATAGAATGCAATTTGGCAATAAGGTCTCTGCAGATATAATTAGTGAAAGATCCTGTTATGAGACCATCCTGGATTAGGGAGGGCCTTAAACCCAATGGCAGGTGTCCTCCTAGGACGCAGCACAGGGGCCATAGAGGAGAAGCCACGTGGAGATGGAGGCAAAGACTGGAGTGATGTGGGCACAAGCTCAGGGACACCTGGAGCGCCCAGGAGGTGGGAGGAGCAGGAAGGAGCCTCCTCTGGGACCTGTGGAGCAAGCATGGCCCTGAGACACTTGCCCCTAAGACTCCTGGACTCCAGGGCCAGGGGAAGACACATTTCTGTAGTTTTGAGCCATCTATTTTGGGTTCATTTGTTACAGCAGCCTCAGGAAACTGTACAAGCACTAACAGGTGAAGAATTTGGAGCAGTAAGTCTAACTATGCCACAGCAAAAGTGTAACCCTTTCTTCTGTTTAGCAAAGAGAATCTCTTTAAGCTGTTGGGTTAGTGCCCACATGACAGTCCTCCCCTCTACCCAGCTGTGGTAGGGTCTGCAATGTTAGCTATGGGGGGTAAAGTGGGGGACTGAAATTTTAGTTAAATAAAAGTCACCTTTCGTTGTCCAGAAAAAAAAAAAAAATTGTTCTTTATGACGACGACCCCAGTTACTGCGGAAACAGGGCACAATGTGCCCGTCTGGAATTATTTTCTGTGAATTTGTCTCGTGCATAAAATAGATACATTTTGATTACAATATTATTAGTTTCTATCCAGTATATTTTCTATTTTCCATTTTATGGCTTGTCACATAACGGCAATAACCACTCTGGCTCGGCGGCGAGCTGCTGGTAAACGGCTTTGGAGATTGATTAAATGCCTCAGCGGAGTCTCCCTATTTAATCAAGCTCAGCAGCCGTTTATTACATTGTATCTTTCAGCGTGTAAGAGCTGGTCTTAAATACATTGATGAACTGCTCGGCGGTAAGTGCTCAGCACCGCTTCAAATGCATGGTTTACATATTTCAGAAAATACATCTGCTGGGGCAAGGGGAGAAAATTCTCCCTTGCAGAAAGACGGTGGTGCTGGCTGTGGCATCACATTCAAGTTCAAGTTGCTGCCTCCTTGCCTGCAAAGGGCATATTGCTTTATACAGGGCACTAAGGAGTAAAGACCTGAGGGTGAATTAGAAAAATCACACCCTAGCCGAATGCAAGATTGACACCCATGGGAAGCCATTCAGATACGACTTGATATGTGGGAAACATTCAGGGGAAGAAGGGTTGTGGAATCTCCAAATCCTGAATTGTGTGTGTGTGTGTGGGGGGGGGCTGCAGGTTCTGTGAGGAAATTCACACAGTTGGGTGGTACCCACCACATCCACTCCACCTGTTTTGTGCAGCTTCTGGGGTTTGTGGAAAGTCAGTTTGGGGCAGTTTGGGGGATTTGAGGTCAGCCACTGGGTGTGTGCGTGTCAGAGCCCAGTGACGTGGCGTCATCCCAATGTGAATGCTGCTGTGTGATCTGTAGGCCCCCAAAGATGTGCCCCCTTTCCTTGTTAGATCCTGTGTCTCTGTCCACCTCCTATTACTCCTAAGAGGCTATTTAAAGTCCAAACTCTATTGCATATTGGAGTTTATGATGGACAGAAAGCAGAATCCAGACAGGGGTAATTAGAAAGGTTTTCAGACACACAAAAGTCAACAAAGTAAAATCCACATGGATGGGAATGAACAAAGCCCTCCCAGCAGTACCCATCAGCCCAGCCAGTCGAAACTTGTGAGGTGAATCAGAAAGGACGCTGTCAACTGTGTTTCTCGGACGTAAAATAATGGACCATAAGACAGTCTGTCTCAAAACTTTTTCAGGGACCTACCTACAACCATCCCATGGTATCCAAGGGGAATTTGATTCCAGAACCCCTGAGAATCCCCAAATCCAAGGATGCCCAGGTCCCTTGTACATCTTAAGGCCTGATGTCAGCTTTATATAATTTAACCCTGCAGGGAAAAATCATGGGTATATACCAAATCTATTGAAAGTTAAAAGAATAAGATGCTGAGGTTTTGTGTATGACTTACCCACATCCAGCCATGTATTTTGAATCATCTCTAAATGAGGTTTAGCTCCTAACACAAATTAAATGCTATGTGAATGGCTGTGATGCTGTGTTATTTAGAGAATGATGACAGAGAGAAAAAGGTCTATAAATGTTCAACAGACATGCAACCATCCTTGGTTTAGATTTTTTTTTTAAATATTTTTTGATCTGACACTGGTTGAATGAAGAGATGTGGAAGCTGTGCCTGTGAGGAGCTGGCTACGTCTCAAGGGAAACATCAGTGGGTAGAGAAGCTGTTGTCCAAAGATGTGCAAATGCACCCAGAAAGTGGGATCTCATCTGCCAAGTCCTGCCAGTACCTCTGAGGGTCACAGCAGGTGCAGAGTCCCAAGGATGTGTCGGGGAGGGGGGTATGACATTGAACTTGTCCTTACTTGGACGCAGTGCACCCATGGATCGGAGCAGCTTTGTCTATGCCCAACATTTCTGGAAATGATAATGGTCCGTGGCTACTAGCATGTGGAAAACAACTTAAATTTATGTGGATGCAAAGATGGTAGATAATGAGCCGATGGACCATGGTAATAATAATAGAGATAAGATCTGCATAGAGGGTAGAGAGACAGAAATGAGACCTACATAGATGGTAGACAGGTGGAGATAAGATCTACAGAGATGGTAGACAGGTACAGATAAGAACTACAGAGATGGTAGACAGGTACAGATAAGAACTACAGAGATGGTAGACAGGTAGAGATAAGAACTACAGAGATGGCAGACAGACAGAAAGGAGATCTACATAGATGGTAGACAGGTAAAGATAAGAACTACAGAGATGGTAGACAGATACAGATGAGATCTACAGAGATGGTAGACAGGTAGAGATAAGATCTACAGAGATGATAGACAGGTAGAGATAAGATCTACAGAGATGGTAGACAGATACAGATGAGATCTACAGAGATGATAGACAGGTAGAGATAAGATCTACATAGATGGTAGACAGATACAGATAAGATCTACAGAGATGGTAGACAGGTAGAGATAAGATCTACAGAGATGGTAGACAGGTAGAGATAAGATCTACAAAGATGATAGACAGGTAGAGATAAGATCTACATAGATGGTAGACAGATACAGATAAGATCTACAGAGATGGTAGATGGACAGAGATGAGGTCTACATAGATGGTAGACAGGTAGAGATAAGATCTACAGAGATGGTAGACAGGAATGAGGTCTACATTAATGGTAGTCAGGTAGAGATAAGATCTACATAGATGGTAGACAGACAGAGATGAGGTCTACATAGATGGTAGATGGACACAGATGAGGTCTACATAGATGGTAGACAGGTAGAGATGAGGTCTACATAGATGGTAGATGGACACAGATGAGGTCTACATAGATGGTAGACAGGTAGAGATGAGATCTACATAGATGGTAGACAGGTAAAGATAAGAACCACAGAGATGGTAGGCAGACAGAAAAGAGATCTACATAGATGGTAGACAGGTAGAGATAAGATCTACAGAGATG
>NW_003852460.1:636290-643718 GCF_000181295.1 Otolemur garnettii | reverse complement strand
AGATGGTAGACAGGTAAAGATAAGAACCATAGAGATGGTAGACAGACAGAAAGGAGATCTACATAGATGGTAGACAGGTAGAGATAAAATCTACAGAGATAGTAGACAGGTAGAGATAAGATCTACAGAGATGGTAGACAGATACAGATAAGATCTACAGAGATGGTAGACAGACAGAAAGGAGATCTACATAGATGGTAGACAGGTAGAGATAAGATCTACAGAGATAGTAGACAGGAATGAGGTCTACATTAATGGTAGTCAGGTAGAGATAAGATCTACATAGATGGTAGACAGACAGAGATGAGGTCTGCATGGATGGTAGATGGACACAGATGAGGTCTACATAGATGGCAGACGGACATAGATGAGGTCTACATAGATAGCAGACGGACAGAGATGAGGTCTACACAGATGGTAGATGGACAGAGATGAGGTCTACCGAGATGGTAGACGGACAGAAATGAGGTCTACATAGATGGTAGATGGACAGAGATGAGGTCTACACAGATGGTAGACGGACAGAGATGAGGTCTACATAGATGGTAGACAGACAGAGATGAGGTCTACATAGATGGTAGACGGACAGAGATGAGGTCTACATAGATGGCAGACGGACAGTGAGGAGGTCTACATAGATGGCAGACGGACAGAGAGGAGGTCTACATAGATGGCAGACGGACAGAGAGGAGGTCTACATAGATGGCAGATGGACAGAGAGGAGGTCTACATAGATGATAGATGGACAGAGATGAGGTCTGCATAGATGGTAGATGGACAGAGATAAGGTCTACATAGATGGCAGACAGACAGACTTGAGGTCTACATAGATGGTAGACGGACAGAGTTGAGGTCTACATAGATGGTAAACAGACAGAGAGGAGGTCTACATAGATGGTAGATGGACAGAGAGGAGGTCTACATAGATGGTAGACAGACAGAGATGAGGTCTGCATAGATGGTAGATGGACAGAGATAAGGTCTACATAGATGGCAGACAGACAGACTTGAGGTCTACATAGATGGTAGATGGACAGAGTTGAGGTCTACATAGATGGTAGACGGACAGAGATGAGGTCTACATAGATGGTAGATGGACAGAGATGAGGTCTACATAGATGGTAGACAGACAGAGTTGAGGTCTACAGAGATGGTAGACGGACAGAGATGAGGTCTACATAGATGGCAGACAGATAAATACATAATTGATAGGCTGTAGGTAGATTGGTAGATGGCATATCCAGACAAATAGATGACAGAGATAAGAGAGAGACAGATGAGGCAGATGGAAGAGAGGATAGGTATATAAATGGAATGGACAGATGAGGTAAATAGCACCTGTGGTAGAAAATGGATAAGTAAACCAGAGACATGATAGAGATAAGCTAGATGGGTAGAGATAATGCACTTGATGGAGATGATCCCACACATGCAATGGATCGATGAGAACATGACATACATACGTGGGAGATGATCTGGGGACGGAAATGACTAAACAGATAAACGAGAAAGATGACTCAGTAGATAGATAATAGAGTTGATTAGATGATACACAGACATTAGATGAATGTGATGGATTGATAAGATAGATAAACACAATGATAGAGTGAAGATGGATGAGGTAAAATTGATAATAGATTTGAGGTAGATCGGACGGGTAAAGGCAGCAGGTGGCAGGTGGAGATGAGGAGGGTTGATGATAGAGATAGTTCAGGTGCATGGAGGGGGAACAGGTGGTAGAGGTGATTAGATTGATAGATGCAATGGATTGATGAGACAGATAGATAGAGAGGTAGATAATAGATGATAGATGGGAAGATAAGAGATAGATGATGGATAATAGATAATGATAGATAGATGATAGATTACAGATGATAGATAATGATAGATGATAGATTGTGATAGATGATAGACAGATGATAGATAGATGCTAGGTTATAGATGATATGTACATAGATGATAGATAATAAAGCTGAGGAGAGATCGATAATAGAGATAATTATGGGTAGATGAGACGATGAGACAGATGCCACCAATGATTAGAGCAGGACAGAGAGGAGGTGGATGATGATACTGATAAGACAGAAATGGAATAGATGAATGGTAGATGACAGAGGAGGAGAGATGGATGGATACATAGGTAATTTTCCGAAGCAGAGAACATCACTGCCATTCGAAACACAACCAGACTCCCGTTGCTTTCAAGCAGAAGAGACCATCATGGAAGAGATCGACTAGTATTGAGTTCGCTGGACGTTTGCATTTCCATTCTTGTTATACTTTACCAAGAATGTGGTATTAGCACATTTATATTAGCCATCCAGGCTAATATAAAAGATGTGAAGTCTCCATCTTTTCTTATGGCTGAATAGTGCTCCATGGTGTACATAGACCACAGCTTGTTAATCCATTCCTGGGCTGATGGGCACATGGGTTGATTCCACATCTTGGCAATTGTGAATTGAGCTGCAATAAACATTCTAGTGCAAATGTCCTTGTGGTAAAATGATTTTTGTTCTACTGGGTAGCTGCCTAGTAATGGGATTGTGAGATTAAATGGAAGGATTCTCCGTGCTCCTTTCCGTAAAGGCTGTATTAGTTTGCAGTCCCACCAGCAGTGTAGAAGTGTTCCCTTCTCTCCACGTCCACGCCAGCATCTGCAGCTTTGAGACTTTGTGATGTGGGCCGTTCTGACTGGGGTTTGGTAATAGCCTAATGCATTTTCCAGGTGAGCCCTCTGGACGCCCTTTAGGATCTGGGGACGTGGATCTTAACTGGTCCAGAGACACACACAGAATCAGAGCAGGAGGAAACAGAGTGGTGACCACGCCGCAGCCCCAGTTAACTCCACACACTGGATTCTCTCCACTCCGCCTCATGTCAGCTCTTCCCCAAGTCCCTTTGTGGGATTCCCATGTTGAAAGGAAAACTCCTCAAGCCCATGGCACTTAGTGCAAAAGTTACATCTATTTCAACACAGTGCTGAGCCCTGACCTTGTGCTTTTCAACACCTCGTTCATAGGGGCTTGGAGGCGGGGCCGGCCCATGAGTAAGTAAAACCCTTTGTTAACCCACAGGGAATTCCCGCGAGCCCCCCCAGATCTTGAATCTACCCCATTAAGAAGGAAACCCTTTAGGTCCCAGGGGAGAAAAACCACTAACCTTCCTTATTCTGCTGTCCAAGTTTCATTTACCACACAACGACTTTTTGGGGTGCCTTTGGTGCGTTAATTGTCTTGGATTGAATCAGTACTGGTGTGATCTCTGGCCACCCTGATTTGAAAACAAAATCCGAGAAGAAATTCTCGTCATGGCAACGGTGGGTGTGGGGCCTTGAACAGAAACGTGGAGACAGGTGTTGGATGCCAGAAGATGGTTACATAATTCAGCTTGAATCCGTCTGCCTTTTCCCCAGAAAATGGTAGCTGATTGTCTCAGTAATGCAGAAAGAGCTTTAGCCTGGTTAAAAAACAAAATCGCATTACGAATTCGCGGGTTCAGTGTCCTAAGAGCTGCTAATTCAATGCCTTTCCCCGTATCCCACAAACAAACACAGGAGGGGCTGAGGGCCGGCGGGGAGCAGATTTAAATAATTCAGTACAAACACAAATTAAGTATGGTGAGAGTTCCTTAAATCCCACTAATGCCTCCTTACTCTAATTATTATTTTTTAATCCTCCACGCACACGATAGCCACATGCTAATTGCCGCATGTAAGCACCAGAATCTCTCCGTCTGGAAGCTTCCTTGGCTGTTGGCGAGGGGAGAATTTGATGGGATTTTTTTTTTTTTTCAGTTTTATGATAACGGGTCTTTCCCAAAGCATTGGTAATAAAATGGTAATCTCAAACATAAAAGAATTAGCATTAACTCCTTCAGACCTGCAGGCTTCGAGATGGCATTGAATGCTTCTATGAGGTTTGATCTCAGCAAATTACATTACTGAATTTTATTAGATAGTCAGTTCAGTAGGAGTGAATTTACGGCACAGCTGGGACATTGCCGTTACCTTCGGAACAAAACTGCCTCGTAAAGTGGCGGAGCAACTATTGTTTTTGCTATTTTTTTTTTCCCCTCCAATTGAATATTTGTCCCAACTGGAGCAGAAAAGATGAGCCTGTTGTAACACATGTCGACACGCTATTATATATTACATATCACAAGTGACACATGAACAGATAATTATTCACATCATTAGGGTTTTTTTTTTATATCAGAGAAAATACAAATGCTGGCAATGACCGAGGGAATAGTGCAAAAAGAATGTCATTCAGGGCCAGCTGAAAGGCTTCCTCTGCTTTGCAGGGAGGGAGAATGATCACCGGTAACCGTAGAATGAAACCCCGCCAGGACGCTCAGTGCAGAGAAATGATAAATGTTTGAAGGGGTGGACCCTCCCGATTCCCAGACTGATCACTACACAAAGCAGGCGTGAATCAAAATGTCACACTGTACCCCTCAAACGGCACGTGTCCCGTGGGTCAATTGGAAATAAAATAAAGCTTAAAAAGTTAAACATTGGGCGGCACCTGTGGCTCAAGGAGTAGGGTGCCGGCCCCATATGCCAGAGGGGGTGGGTTCAAACCCAGCCCTGGCCAAAAAAAAAAATTTAAACATCAATAACCCTGCTTAAAAAAAAAAAAATGTTAGGGCATAGGGCGCTGGCCCCATATGCCAAGGGTGGCGGGTTCAAACCCCACCCTGGCCAAACTGTAATAAAAAATAGCCAGGCGTTGTGGCAGGTGCCTGTGGTCCCACCTGCTTGGGAGGCTGAGACAAGAGAATTGCCTAAGCCCAGAAGTCAGAGGTTGCTGTGAGCTGTGACACCACAGCACTCTGCCAAGGCCAATAAAGTGAGGCTCTGTCTCTAAAAAACAAAACGAAATGTTAAATGCAGGTCAAGAGCAGTGGCTCACACCTGTAACCCTAGCACTTTGGGAGGGTGAGTTGGGAAGACTACTTGAGGCCTGAAGTTTGAGACCAACCAGAGCAACATAGTGAGACCCCAGAATTTATAAAACAAAAAAATTAAGAATTGCCTGGGCTGAATGGTGGACACCTGTGGTCCCAGTGACTGAGGAGGCTGAGGCAGGAGGATCTCTTCAAACCAGGAGTCGGAGGCTGCAGTGAGCTATAATTACACCACTGCACTGCAGCCTGGGTAACAGAGCAAGACCTTGTCTCTTAAAAAAAATTAAATCTGCGAATTCTTGTCCAAGACACATACACACACAGAGTACGTATAGACAGAATCATCTGTTACTTTTGGAAGGAAGCTTGTCTCTAATAACTAATTTTAAAAAAAAATTGCCCCCTTCAATAAAAGAATGAAACATGTGTTGTGCCTTTGTAGTCCAACCTGTATTTCTGGGCAGCCAGATCAGTGATGAGAGAACGTTCTTTTTCAGCTAGAGAATTCTGATTCATAAATGCAAAAGAAATTGAGAAATGACAAAATTTCATCTTGGAAACACAGTGAGATGGACACTTATGGGAGCTCAAATCAAGCATTGGAAAAGGCGGATGGTGAAGTATGTAGCAGATGGCCCCGGGTGGCCACGTTGACCCACCGAGGGAATCACAGCACCAGGACGTCACACAGCATGGGAGCCCAGATGGCCCAAGCTTCCCCATGTGATGGAACAAGTAATCCATAAGACCCCTTCCCTTTGGGTTTCCACGTCCCATTCCCAGTTTACACTTCATGGGAGAGAAAGACTCCACTAACTTGTGGGAAATGCTGTGGAAAAAGATGTAGTTTCCTCAAAAATTACTGACACGGAAAACTGTGCAAACGAGGTGTTTTAATAAAAAGCCGTGGTTGGCCAGGCACAGTGGCTCATGTAATCCCAGCGCTCTGGGAGGCCAAGGCAGGAGGATTGCTTCAGCTCAGGAGTTTGAGATCAGCTTGAGCCAGAGTAAGAACACATCTCTACTAAAAATAGGAAAACTAGCCAGGGGTTGTGGCAGGTGCCTGTAGTCCCAGCTATTCAGGAGGCTGAGGCAGGAGGATCACTCAAGTCCCAGAATCTGAGGTTGCTGTGAGCTATGATGAATCTGAGGTTGCTGTGAGCTATGATGACACCATGGCACTCTAGCCAGGGTGACTGAGTGAGACTCTGTCCCAAACGGAACAAAACCACCTTGATGCATCAACAGATGGATAGATAAACACACCCCGTCTTATCTGCATGGTGGAATAGTACTCAGTCATGAAAAGGAGGGAGGCCTCGACACCAGCTACCACGTGGATGAAACTTGAAGACCTCAGACTTAATGAAAAGAAACCAAACACATGGGTGGCACCTGTGGCTCAAGGAGTAGGGCACCAGCCCTATATACCGAGGGTGGCAGGTTCAAACCCAGCCCTGGCCAAAAAAACCAAACATAAAAGCCCAGCTATTGTAACATTATTGTAGGATTGCATTTGTCTGAAATGGCCATAGTACACAAGTGCACAGGGCCAGAGAGTGGGTGTTACTTTGTAACAATAGAAATATTTTGTAACTAGTTAGAGGTGATGTTTGAGAAACAATGTAAACTAACGTGGCAGAATTGATCATTTTAAAATGGTTACTTTTATGCTATGTGAAACTGACCCAAAGGCTTTCTATTTAAAACAGAAAAAGACAACCTTCCATGTGCTTCAGTGACCTTGCTTGGAGTCTGATTTGAACAAACTGACTGTAAACTTTCTTTTTCTTTTGCAGTTTTTGGCCAGGGCCAGGTTTGAACCCACCACCTCCAGCATATGGGGCTGGTGCCCTACTCCCTTGAGCCACAGGGGCGGCCTCCTGTAATCTTTCATCTTTAAGATGCTGAAGCAGTTTTGAACAAAGTCTTGAGGAATTATTGTTATCTTTAAGGCTTGATATTTGGTATTGTGGTTATGAAGGGGAAAAAAAAAAACAAGCATGTTACTATCTGTGAAAGTCACATACTAAAATAATTACATTCTGAATGAGGTCAAGTCTGGAATTTGCCTTAAAAATATCACAGCCCCAGAAAGAAGGGTGCATGGCAGATGAACCAGGGTCGGCAAAATGTTGGTTTGTGTTGAATCTGGGTGATGGGTTTGTGGGGTGTCGTTATAGTCGTCCCTCGGATTCTGGGTTTGAAGACTTGAAT
Source organism: Otolemur garnettii (assembly GCF_000181295.1). NCBI lineage: Eukaryota > Metazoa > Chordata > Mammalia > Primates > Galagidae > Otolemur > Otolemur garnettii. The sequence goes on along the minus strand of NW_003852460.1, from coordinate 636,590 downwards.
AATGAAAGTTTAAAGCAGCCAAGCACGGTGGCTCGCACCTATAATCCCAGCACCCTGGGAGGCCGAAACAGGTAGGTTACATGAGCTCAGGAGTTTGAGACGAGCCTGAGCAGGAGTGAGACCCCCGTCTCTACTAAAAATAGAAAAAACCAGGCAGGAGTTGTGCCGGGTACCTGTAGTCCCAGTTACTGAGGAGGCTGAGACAGGAGGATGGCTTGATCCTAAGAGTTTGAGGTTGCTGGGAGCTATGATGATGTCACAGCACTCTACCCAGGGGGACAGAGTGAGACTTGGTCTCAA
>NW_003852460.1:634937-636270 GCF_000181295.1 Otolemur garnettii | reverse complement strand
AAAAAAAAAAAAAATCAAAAGAAAGAAAGAGAGGGAGAGAGGGAGGGGAGAGAGAGACAGAAAGGAAAGAAGGAAGGAAGGAAGGAAGGAAGGAAGGAAGGAAGGAAGGAAGGAAGGAAGGAAGGAAGGAAAGAAAGAAATTGATTAAAACAATGTGAGAAATTCAGATGCATTTATTCATTCAACAAACTGCCCCGTGGGCCCCATGTCTGGTTCTGCACACCCCAGCAGTGGCATCTGATCCCCTGGCCCACCTCCACAAGAGCCCAGTGAATCTGCTTTTGCAAGAAGCCTCCACCTACACAAATAGTCCTCAATAAATTCTTACTGAGAAACCTGTTTCAGAAAGTGTCAGAATCATTTCCTTTTCTTTAAAAGGTACAAGTCCCAAAGAATTGAATATGATTCCAACACACACTTGAGCATGAATGTTCAGGACACCGTAATTCACAACAGACTAAAGGTGGAAGAAACCCAGATGTCCATGGATGGATGAATGGATTTAAAAAAAGTGAGGTTTGTCCACACCAGGGATCCTCAAACTTTTTAAATAGGGGGACAGTTCACTGTCCCTCAGAAGATTGAAGGGCCGGACTGTGGGCCCCAGGACGAGTCGGCTGCTAAGCAGGACAGGCAGCGGCGGCAAAAACACCCGGCGGGCTGGATAAATGTCCTAGGCAGGCTGCATTTGGCCTATGGGTCATAGTTTGGGGACACCTGGTCCACACAGTGGAATACTAGTCAGCCTTAAAAAGGGGTGAAACTCTGGCACCTGCTACAGCAGAGATGAATTTGGAGAACGTGACACTCAGCTAAAGAAGCCAGGTGCCAAAGGAGGAATTCTGCATGGCCCCGCTTCTGTGAGGGCCCCAGAGTCATGATGTTCACAGACACAGAAATTAGGAAAGTGGTCTGGGGAGAGGCCTAGAGAGTCAGTGTTTCGTGGGGATAGAGCTTCAGTTTTGGAATTCGAGAAACTGCCGGAGGTGGGTGTTGGTGATGGTTGTAGAACCTGAGTGCTCTTAATGCTGTGGAACTGTGCGTGTAAAAAAGGCATTTTATTGGAATAAAAAAATCCAGCTCACGATGGTCTTTCAAAGTGCTTAAGAGGTGGCATCTCCTAAATCCCACTTCACAATCACTGCACATACACAATTGTGTCTTCTCTGGCCATCTTTTTCATCTCAAAGAAAGTTCTTAAGAATTAGGAGACAGAATTGCCAGGCACCCTGAGAAAGGCCACAAACCCCACCTGCCCTGTTGCCCCGGCTCTGCCCTGCACTGTGGGCAGCTCCACGCCTGTCTGGGGACTCTATTCTCTGTCTACAGCCTG
>NW_003852460.1:633646-634852 GCF_000181295.1 Otolemur garnettii | reverse complement strand
CTTTTGCCATGAGAGTGAGATGTCTGAGCATTGAAAACACAGATGTCATAGGCCATGGTCGGCCCATGGGCAGTAGCCAGGAGCCCAGAGGTGGAGGTGTGTCCAGGGATGACCCGGAGCCAGCACCGAGGCAGGTGAATGAGGTACCCAGTCAGGAGGGTTCTGGGGTGGGATGATAAGCAACTTTCCCAGGTACTAAAATCCAGCCCTGTGCAGCTCACGGACAGGTGAGCACCCCTGGGCTCCTCTCTCTCCTCTGCACACCTGCACTATGACTGCAGCCCCTCCATGCCCACTGTGGCTGTGAGCTGCAGAGACCCACCTGGCTGGTTTGTGCAGAGACAGAATTTGGTAAAGAATATTGCAGAGCTCACTTCCCATCTGCGAGGACCCAGGCACTAGGCTTGGATACTTGTGCGTGGGTGGACAGGTGTGGAAATGCCTGGGGGTGTCCACAGCTCTTCCGACGAGTGCTAGACGCCAAATAGCACCATGTCCTGGGGCTCAGCCTTGCCTGAGAAGACCCCAGTCGCACCAGGGATTAAAAGCTCAGAGATCTATCAGTTGTCAAAAATCTACATCTCTCTCTCTCTACATCTATGTATCTATCACTGACCTGTCATCTATCAAGCATCGATTACCCATTTATCTGTCCATTGTGTATCATCTCTCTCTATCACCTATCAGTGGTCAATGTAAAATCTATTATCTGTCTAAAATAGATTTCAGACATAAATTACTGACACTTAAGACAGCATCCTGCTAATTCCATAAATATATACTTTTTGGAGACAGAGTCTCACTTTGTCGCCCTTGGTAGAGAGCCGTGGCATCACAGCTCACAGCAACCTGCAATTCCTGGGCTTAGGTGATTCTCTTGCCTCAGTTTCCCAGTAGCTGGGACTACAGGTGCCCGCCACAACACCCGGCTATTTTTTTGTTGCAGTTGGCCCTGGCCAGGTTCAAACCTGCCAGCCTCGGTGTATGTGGCTGGCACTGTAACTACTGTGTACGGGTGCTGAGCCCATAAATATTTTTCAGCACCCCAAGAGGAGAAGACCCCATCTCCTCTGGCCATCTCGTCCCATCCCCTCTGCAGCCCCTGACATGAATCTGCTTTCTGTCTCTGGGCATTTCACTCAAATGCAATCACCTAATATGTGCCTTCCTTCCTGGGCCATGACGTTATCAAAGTTCATTCACCTT
>NW_003852460.1:628064-632456 GCF_000181295.1 Otolemur garnettii | reverse complement strand
TCCTCCTCCCACCCTAAATCCCTCACCTGCTCTTCTTCCCTCTCTTCCCACGTCAACATTTAGGGTAGTTTAGTTGAGTCCAGAAATATCTGTGTGTCCCAGTGACACTGCTGGTTTGCAGAGCCGGGCAGGAGAGAGAGGCACAGGCAAGCCTGTGGGTGACGGGCCGAGGGAAGCCGTGAGTCTGGGCACCATCTGTTGCTGGAGGCAGCTCACGCCGCCCTGCGGCTTTTTGACATTTTATCCTCTGGACTCGAACACATAGATCATTCCTACCCTGTGCTTTTCCCGTCTCATTATGGGAATTTATTTCCTCTCTTTGTAGTCGGCGGAGCCTCTGTCCTAATTGTTTCTTCCATGTGCTGTAAATCTGTCTGCCAATCAGTAAAAAACATGAAGCGGGGACCCGGCAATTTCCTCTCCTACCACGGCGTGGGCTCCAGCACAGTGTTGAAATAAAATGAAACATGTTTGCACCCCTTCCCTGAGCTCACGCCAGACCCCTTTCATTTGCTGCAGGAATTTTTAATATTCAGGCCGTGCCCTGCGCATGAGGTCACCCCGGGATCTAATTGGAACAGTGGTCCTCGGGGCCTGCCCGGCTGCCCAGCAGCTGGCTGCACGCCACGGCCGGCCGGCCTCTGACTCGAAGACTTTAATTCCGTCATGCCTCATCTGGCTTTATACACTCCTTTCTGGTGAGTTCACAAATTCATCCTGAGGTTTCCACTGCAATAGGCCAGCCGTGAGCGGCCTCCGAGATATCACCACAGACCAGCCCCACACAGGTCAATGGGCAGCATCTCCCCGGGGCCTCCAGGTTCAACAAGATCCGCGTCTGGGTCTCCTAAGGCTGCCCACACCCCCAATCTCGGCCAAAATCTTGTTGCTGTGACTTCACCCTCTGAGCACCTGCGGAAATACCCAGCAACCTTCACTAGAAACAGATACTTTGTGTATGTTTTCTTACCTTCACTCTGAACAAAGTTGCAGGTTGTAGAAAAAGGATTTGCAAAGGGTTACAGTGTTTCCACAGCTTGCCTGAGTTAGCCCATCAGAGCAGAGGATGCCCATTTAAACCTGAACTTGGTGTGAACAGTACAATTCTATAGGGCCTTCATGAACTACAAAGGTACCCATCATTGACATGAAATTTGAGTTTAACCGGGAATTCTGTTTTTTTTCTTTCTTTCTTTCTTTTTTTTTTTTCTTTTTTTTTTGTCTGTGTTGTTTTTATTTGTTTCCTGGACATTCCAGTTTGCCTGTGCTAGTTAACTTTCAGTCTCCCAGAATGGGGTGGAACAGAGACCCTCTGGAAGCCCCCGAGTTTGCCTCCTAATTCTAATTCTCCACCTCACAACATCCCTCTTGGGAATTTATGGGCAACAGTGCCTGTACCTGGGAGGACATGGCATCAAGGTCAGAGGAGGGGCAAGTCCTTCCTGTTCCTGCAAACACATGATCTGTGGAACTACTTGAAGAGACACCTGTGGACAGGTCTGAGTTGTCTGAGATAGGCTTAAAGGTAGGGCAGTGTGTTCACACATATTCTAGCAACAGCTGCCATAATTCTGACCCCTTAGAACAGGTGTCCTCAAACTATGGCCTGGGGGCCCTTTTGGTTTGCCTAGGACATTTATCCAGCCCACTGGGTGTTTTTGCTACCACTGCCTGACCTGCTTAGTAGCCAACTCGTCCTGGGGCCCATAGTCTGGCCCTCCAATGGTTTGAGGGACAGTGAACTGGCCCCCTGTTTAAAAAGTTTGCCTTAGAACAATGATTTTCAACCACTGTGCCATGAGAAGATCTTAGGTGTGCCACAAAGTTTTTTAGAGGTCATGCATTACATTATTTTCAAAAGCTGTTCAAAGCACAGTAAGTACATTAGTGGGGTTTTTCACTCTTTTTTTTTAAACAACTTAATTCAAGTGTGCTGTGGAAGTTTAACCATAGGACCAAGTGGGCCGTGAGATGAAAAAAGTTGAAAAACACTGCCTTAGGTCATGATAATGGCTTCTCAGTTTGTATGAAGGAATCCCCAGCTTGTGTGCAGATATGTGAAGGCGTGCGCACACACGAGGTCCATCCAGCCTGTGACTCTCACGTTCCTGCCTTCACAGACAGGCCAGAGAGAAACCCTGTGGCCTCCAGACGGAACCATGACAAATTGCCGAAAAATGTGCAAATTGTCCAAATGATGTCACGGGGCCTGCAGCCCCCTCCCACCCCGAGGCGAGCGGCCGGAACTCTCCAGGAGAAGGTCAGATGGGGCCTGGCTTTGAATTCGATTGAGGCAATTACATTCAATTTGGTTAAATTTATCACAGAGAAAAATCCATCAGTTCCCCTGATCGTATTAGCAAGCTTATTTTGCACCAGGGCCGGACACCACAGCATCATTGCCGAGAGGAGGCATTCTCCAGCATGAGCTGCATTGAGGACCCAGGACACCCCAGCAATGCCAGTGAGTCCCCCGCCCCCCGGGAACACTGGCTGCCCTTGCTGTCAGTGGGCCAGAGAGTTCCCCCATGGGAGCAAAGGTGTTTGGCGCTCAGGAAATGGCTCTGCAGCTGTGCACAGGTGTGGTTTGACAGTGAGGGTAAGTGGATGGAGCTTGAAGTTTCACCCAAATGTTTGCTGGGGGGTGTAGTGCTGTTACATCTGTTACGTCGTGTGCCCTGGGATTTGGTCTGGCACTTGGGTTCTGAGCTAGAGATGTGGAATGTTCCTGAGCTGTGACCCAGCTCTGCCCCAAGCCCACCCAGGGGCCAAGCAGGTCCTGCCATTGAGGTGGTCTCCTGGAGAAGACACAGCTGCTGCCAAGGCATTTTATGGTTGCTCCAGGCTCCAATGTTCTGTCGTAGAAGGTTGTACTTGTGGCCTGGGGTTCCCCTGCACACCCCAACTCCTGTGCTGTGTCAGACACCCAGCTCCCGAGGACATCCTGCCTGGGGTCCCACAGAGCAAGCCATCAGAATTCCCTCTTTGCAAAGCAGGAGGGCACCCCAGGGGAGTACGTTGGGGAGAGAACTGGATCCCACTGGGTCAGCTTGGCTCAGAGCTGGATTGTGAATCCAGAGACATTTGTCCATGACTCCCCTGTGGAAAGAGAGGGCGACCAGTGCTTGCCAGGACCCCTCAGAGCTATGGCACGGCCATGGGTGTGAAATGCAGAATATATTAAGTTCTCAACCTGTGGGTGGCGACCCCTTTGTAACAATGAAGATACATCCTGCATATCAGATATTTATGTTATGATTCATAACAGTAGCAACATTACAGTTATGAAGAAGCAACAAAAGTAATTTTATGTTTGGGGGTCACCACGACATGAGGAACTGTATTAAAGGGTTGCAGTACAAGGAGGTGTTAGGAAGGCTGAGAACCACTGATATACTTGAAATAAAAAAAACATCCTGGGAACAGCAGAAAAAACACTTTCTGTCCATACCCTGCGGGGCTGCCCAGCTCTGTCCTGTGTTTCTGGGCAGGATCTGGGTCCCTGAGATCTTGGACAGTCATTTTATCACTTGCAAAACAGGAGAGTCCTGGTGTTTTTTATTTTTTATTTTTATTAAATCATAGCAGTGTACATTAATACTATCATGGGGTACAAGGTACTGATTCTGTATATAATTTGAAATACTTTCATCCAACTGGTTAACATAGCCTTCATGGCTTTTTCTTAGTTATTGTGTTAAGACATTTATATTCTACGTTTAGAGAGACTCACATGTACCCTTATAGGATGAACCATAGGTGTGATCCCACCAATCACCCTCCCTCCCGCCCTTCTGTGTACACCATGGAATACTATGCAACCATAAGAAAGATGAAGACTTTACCTCCTTCATGTTTACATGGATGGAGCTGGAAAATATTCTTCTTAGCGAAGTATCTCAAGAATGGAAGAAAAAGTATCCAATGTACTCAGCCCTACTATGAAACTAATTTATAGCTTTCATAGGAAAGATAGAACCCAATTTTAGCCCAGGAATATGGGGAGAGGGGAGAGGGAGGGAAGGGGAGTCCTGGGGTTTTCCCCAGGGCTGCTTGGTGCACAAGGTCAGACTCCACAAAAACAGCAGCTCATGGAAGGCACATGTCCTCCAAACCACATAAGCACCTCTTCTCCGATAAAACAGGTGGTCACTCAGGTTCACTGTTAAAAAAAAAAAGCAGCCAGCGGGACCCCAAGACAAAGCTGCTTTGACCTCAAGGAGGCGATCACACCTCCTAGGAATGACTTGACTTGCTATGAGGGTTTCCTGGGATGCTGTGATAAATCAACAGAAACTAGGAGCTTGAAAAAACAAGAAAATATGGTTTTGCATTCCAGGGGTCTCAGGGCCGTGATCCCACCACAGTTCCCGAGGGAGGCTCCTTTCAGCC
>NW_003852460.1:625811-627272 GCF_000181295.1 Otolemur garnettii | reverse complement strand
TTTTTTTTTTTTTTTAGAGACAAAGTCTCACTCTTGCTCAGAACAAGAGTTCAGAGTCTCACTCTCTGTCTAGAACCAGTGAGCTCAGGCAATCCGCCTGCCTCTGCCTCTCAAGTGCTGAGATTACAGGTGTGAACCACCACGCCCAGACATTTCTCTGTTAATTTATCATCTTTCTATCCATCTATTTGTCTAAACTATTCCCCATCATTCTTTAATCCATTGCTATCATTTTCTTAATTTTTCTAATTACTCTCTATCTAGTAATCATATGCTATCTACATGTTATATATGTGTCCGATCATCTAAAATCTATTTCTACCATCTATTTAATTTATTTCTACCCACTAATTATGTATCTACCCTTCATCTATGAACCCACCCTATTTTTTTTTTTCTCGCTGTACGTGTGCTGAGGACTCACCTGACGATTTTTATCCGGGGACACGCAGCTAACCATGTAATCTCCCATTTCAATTTGGAATCAATTACTTTCATAGTCAACACAATCCAATTAGCAAAAGTCATTTAAACACTTCAGAAATGTCTGAAGGTCTATTTTCCTAAGCCAGGCCCTTAACAACTTTGGATGTCAGTTTCTGCAGCTCTGCGTCGGGGAGTGCGGTTATAAAAGCTTCCTGACGTGATGTCGAAACAGGTGGCCTCTGGGTGAGATCAAACACTCAGAGCGCTTCGGGCTGCAGGCCGGTGCCGCTCTCTGCGGGGGAGGTCACGGGGGTCACGCTGAAAATGCACTCGTATATTTTTCATTGTTTAGACAAGAAATTGAGAACAGGTTCAATCTGTTGCAGAAGAATTTCCAAGTTTATTTTTGAACAGACGTTTATAAAAAAAAAAAAAAAGAGTATATTCAAAGTAGCAGAGTGGTCCGGCATCTCTCATGCGGCCCGGGTAGGTGGTATTGACACGATGGGGGGGGGGTTTCAATTTGATTCCACCCCAGGTTGTCCGGAGAGCCGTGGGCCCCACACATCTCGGCTGCAGATGGAAAAGTGGCTGAAAGTGTGACTTTTAGGAGTGCATTTTAAAGGGCTGCCAAAGCACTTGTCATAACGGTGCCTGCAACAGGATCTGCGGACATCCCAGAGGCCAGGCCAAAGCTCAGTAATAGACAGTCCTGGGCCTACAACTTAACTGGCTAATGCACAAAATAAACATGATGTGGGCTTCCTGGACGCACCTGCCACAGAGCCCCCGGGGGAGGGGGGACGTTCCCAGGCAGAGGCAGGTGCCTGGGAGCCACACATGTCCCCCAAGCTATTTTTGGCTGCTGGGTGGTTACTTTAGAAAAACAGTCCAGGTGTGTCACCTCACATCTGGAATCCCAGCACTTTGTGAGGCCAAGGTGGGAGGATCACTTGAGACCAAGAGTTCCAGGCCAGGCTGGGCAGCATAGCAAGACCCCATCCCTACAAAAAGTAATCTTTCTTTTTTTTTTTT
>NW_003852460.1:623448-625672 GCF_000181295.1 Otolemur garnettii | reverse complement strand
AGAATGCTGTAACATCACTGATCACAGCAACTTTGAACTCTTGGGCTTAAGTGATTCTCTTGCTTCAGCCTCCCAAGTAGGTGGAACTGCAGGCACCCACCACATGCCTGGCTACTGAAAATAATTAAAAATTAATAAGCCAGGCATAGTGGTTGGTCTTTGTAATCCCAGCTACTTGGGAGGCCAAGGTAGAAGGATCTCTCAAGGCCCGGAGTTCAAGGCTGCAATGAGCTATAATTTTGCCAGCTTGGGCGGCACAGTGACTTTCCAGAATCCATCTGTTTTCTAGTAAGTTATTATTATATTTTCTCCCACCTCTCACTTTTGCATCTTACCCCCCCTTCCCATTGCCCTGGGTCATTGAAAAGTGCTCACAGCAGAACCAGGCAGAGCTAGTCCTCTGCTGTTGCCTGTCAGCACTTAGGGGCATGTGTGGAAGAAATACCCTTCACTCATGAGGAAGAGACAGGCCAAAGACTGATTGTCCATTCATGGCCACTTAGAGACACATCTGTCCACCAAGCAGTCTCTCCTTTCCCTATGCACTCTTCATGGACAAGCTTTGGCTGAAAATAAGCAGGCACCCCAAGAGTTTGAGGCACAACATAGTTCACACTTATGATGCTTCCTAATTTGGTGGGTTGGCTGAAAGGTTCTGGCCTGGGATCCAGGATGGTCTTGGTCAGTTTTCTGGCCAGCTGGCTGTCATAGACCAAAGGGCACAGCTGGAGAGAGAGGAAATGTGGAGGTAGGTAGGTAGCCATGTGCCCCACTAAAAATTAGGATTCCATCCATTTGGAAAAATACAAGTTGGGTCATCTATTGTTCCCCTACATCCATTAAAAAGTATAAGCTGCCTTGGTGCCCATAACACAGTGGTTATGGTGCCAGCCACATACACTGAGCCTGGCAGGTTCGAACCCGGCCTGGGCCTGCTAAACAATGACAAGTACAGCAATAAATAGCTGGGCATTGTGGTCCCAGCTACTTGGAAGGCTGAGGCAAGAGAATTGTTTGAGCCCAGGAGTTTGAGGTTGCTGTGAGCTGTGACGCCATGGCACACTACTGAGGGCAACATAATGAGACTTTGCCTCAAAAAAAAAAAAAAATTGTATATGCTAAAGAAAGCTAAAATGAAATCTCTAACATCTATTATTTCACTCTGTTTGACTGTGTGTCCACATCTTAACTTGCACCAGTAAGTGAGGATATGGAAGGTGGCACCTGTGGCTCAAAGGAGTAGGGCGCCGGCCCCATATACCAGAGGTGGTGGGTTCAAACCCAGCCCCAGCCAAAAATTGCAAAAAAAAAACAAGTGAGGACATGGGAGGGTTTGGTTTTTCATTTTCCCCAGTCACTTCACTTAACATCACGGCCTCCACTTCCATCCAAATTGATATGAAGGACAGGATTTCATTCATTTTTATGACTGAGGAGTATTCCGAGGTGTCGTGTGTGTATATATATATATTTACCACGTTTTCTTTGTTCATTCATCACCCAAGGGGCCCTTAGGTTGATTTCATATCTTTGCTGTTAACCTCGGCAATGAATTTATGATGAAGACTCCAGAAGAAATGCATCAACAACAATGACACCAAATAACAAAAAAGCTTCTGCACAACAGAAATAATCAACAGAGCGAACAGGCAACCTACAGAATGGGAGAAAAAATCCACAAAGTATCTGTTCGTCAAATGACTAACTCCCAGAATCTACAAGGAATTCAAAATAACTCATCAAGAAAAAAAAATTTCAAGGTGGACAAAGGACATAATCAGACATTTTTTTCAAAAGAAGAGGCAAAAACAGACAAGAAACTTATGAAAAACAGTGTTCAACATCACAGATTATCAGAGAAATTCAAATTAAAGCTGTAATGAGATGCCACTTTACCTCCATCAGAATGGCCATTATTAAAAGGTTAAAAAACAAGAAATGTTGGCATGGGTGTGGTGAAAAGGGAAGGCTTATACACTGTCCGTGGGAAAGTAAATTCATACATCTGTGGAAAATGGTAGAGAGATTCCTCAAAGAACAAAAAATAGACCCACCATTGGCTCCTGCAATACTGGGTGTCTACCCAACGGAAAAGAAGTCATTACATCAAAAAGACACTTGTACTCATGTTTTTTTCAAAAATTTAATTGTTGGCTTGGCGCTCATAGCACAGTGGTTACAGTGCCAGCCACGTTCACCCGGGCTGGCGGATTCAAACTGGCCT
>NW_003852460.1:617782-623250 GCF_000181295.1 Otolemur garnettii | reverse complement strand
AAAAAAAAAATTACCATGTTTCCCTGAAAATAAGACACTTTCTTGTATTTATTTTTTCTCAGGAAGACACACTAGGGCTTATTTTCAGGGGATGTCTTATTTTTCTAAGTATAATACAACAATCTACATTTATTCAAATACAATTAAGTCATCTTCTGGAACCTGACAGGGGGAGCCAACCTTGGTGGTGGGGCTGGTGCTGAAATGCATGGCGTAACTATGCAGATACGCTGCAAAGCCCCACCCATTAATCTGCATAGCCACACCCATCAATCTGCATAGTCACGCCCACCACTAGGTCTTATTATCCAGGTAGGGCTTATATTTAACAAATGCATAGAAATCCTGCTAGGGCTTATTTTGGGGTAGGTCTTTTTGGGGGGAAAGTCAGTAGTTGTTAAGTCAGTCCTCATCTCTGCTAAGAAACGGCACTGGAGGTTGTAATGCAGATGTTGAAGACGTTGTCAATAGGGAGTATCTTTTATATCTGAGCCACGGCTCCAGTTCATATAGATACACTCATGAGTGATAACAAAATTATTTTCAGTTTTTATTGACACAGTTGTCTGTTTATACTGGCCACTCATACGGATGTTGAGATGATTAGCATGTGTCCCTTCCGGCATGCAGGTGCAGAGATATGACAGTTAGTGTAAGGGTCTTAGGAGATGGGGCCACGGTATAAATTATATAATACGCAGTCTAGGCTGTTCTGTGATAGTGGCTCACATGAGACTCAGACAACTTACACAAACTTGAGGGCTGAGAGAGATGACTTTCACCTGAAGACTCCCCTGATGAACTTTGATCTACAAACTCAAACCCACAGGTTCATTGGCAGAGCTTGGGCCTCTGATGTGCTCAATTTTGGAAAATCACTGTCCCCAAATCTTCTTTCTATCTAATTTGCTTCACCAACCCTAATTAGATAGTTATGGAACCCAGATCTGCTTGGTGCAAAGATTAGGAGGACATCAAACTCCCTTTATCCACACGTTGGTTCTAAAATCGCCCACGTGTGGCTCCCACCTCCAACATCAAAACAGAACTATGGGTAACCCCTTCTGCACTGGGCGTCCTGCCCCCACAGCCCTCCCCACAGTGGTCCAGCCTGAGGCCCTCCCCCCACTCTGCACCTATGTTCCCATCAGACCAGTCAACCAGACCCCAGAGCTGTGGGCAAAGATGATTTTGTGCATGTTTTTGGAAGGCAAGCTTTGAATAGAACACACAACTGTGAACATTTGGAAACATTTGAAGACCATTTTCCACTTGGGACTTACCCTTTGTTTACAGAAACAGGCTAATTATTTCTTTTTTAATTTTCCATATTTTTTTTTTTTGAGACAGAGTCTCACTATGTCACCCTGGGTAGAGTGTTAGAGGTTGCTGTGAGCTGTGATGCCACTGCACTCTACCCAGGGCGACAGCTTGAGGCTCTGTCTCAAAAAAAAATAAAGAAAAGAAAAAGAAAAAGAAAAAAAGAAATGCTGTCTCTTTCTTATCTCCAATGTTGGTATCCATTGGTCATGTTGAAAAAATTATTAAAAGCTCTTATTTTAGTTGAGGATATTTGGTCTCTGATTCAAGTTAAGATTGGGGATCAATTTTAATTTTTTTTTAAATCAGCTTTTTTTGTAAGACACAAAGCAGAGATGAAGAAGGATAGTCCTTCTGGGGACCACAGTGGCCAAGTCACAGGTCAGCCCAGGGCTTAGGGGATACTGTCCTCTGGGACACCAAAGCCCTCATCCTAATCTAGGTAGTGACCTTGGGCAGCTCAGAGCCTCCATGCCCCAAGGTCATTCTCTGTTTCTCAACAGCCTATGCAGGAAAAGAACAACAACGAGAGATCAAAGCCCAGGGGGTGTCAGGACACTTCATTTTCATTTTACCTTCCAGGAGACACTCAAAGTCAACATTCACTTCTTTAAAGCCTGGACTTTGCTCAGAAGTTGGGAGGTTTTGCGCACTCAGGGGTGAAGGTTCACATCCTCTGGGGACATCAAAATCTCATGTCCCCATTGTATCACTGATGACAAGAAGGGAGTGTCAGATTTCTACGTCAAAGATCTGACCCCCCACCCCAGGACCTTAGAATGTGGCTGTATTTGGAGATGGGTCTTTGCAGAGGTGATTAAGGTCAAGTGAGGTCACCAGAGCTGGTGTCCTTAAGAAGAGGGGGATGAGGACACAGACACATACAGAGGCATGGCCACATGAGGACACAGGCACAGGCTGGGGTGATGTGTCCACCAGCTGAGGAACACCCAAGAAACAACTTGGAACACCCAAGAAACACCAACCAGAAACAACTGCCCGAACCTTCCTCTCACACTGAGATGAAGGTCCAGAACCAGGACAGAATGAATCTCTGTTATTTTAAGTCCCTCAGTGGGTGGCAATTTCTGACAGTGACCCTAGGAGACTCCCACAAAGCCGTTCCTTACATGGAATCCTAGTAGGTCCGGTAGCGCCCTCTACAACTTAAAAGAATCTCTAAAATCCACCCCTGTGACACACACACGACTCATATCATGGGCAGTTGAAGTCCAGGGCAGCCTCTGAGGACTGGTCAGTTGGCGGTGAGATGTGTCTATCTTGGGATGGGCGTCTCAGCCTGCATCTGAGTTTTGGTTTGAAGGAGAGGTTGGCAGGTGGCAAGCGCCCATTTATCCACAGGCCAGACATGGAGCCCTCACTGACTGGCCCCAAAGCCTGGGTTTCAAGAGAACCAGCTCTGTTCAAAGTAGGATTTCCATTCAAACTCTGCAGGCACCAGCTTGCACCAGAAGAGTTTTATTTTCTCAAAGTGCCTTGCCCTCCGGAGACCTTAGCAACCCTGTCACTGGACCAAGGCATCTGTGCACCTGTCACCTTTGCCAATCGACAGAGATGCAGATGAGACAGGAACAGTGTCAGTTTTATTTACAAAAAAGGCAGCAGTTCTGGACACTAGTGGGGATATCTCCCCAAAGAACTGCTCTGCCCTCCTGTTTCTCTTTGTAACTTTTATTCTCACACTCAGCAATATGATCCCTCATCACAATACCTGCTAAAGAGATTTTTCATTATGGGTGACAAGGTTACATAGTATCTACCGATCTTTAAGTGGGGATAACTTCCATCTTTATACGTTACAAGATTACACAGTATCTGCTCATCTTTAAGTGGTGATAACTTGCAAGCATTTTACTCTAGACTAAATTTATAGCTAGTCAACAGTTCCCTGGGTGCACAGAGCATTCTGGGTCCTTGACTGGTACCGTGGAGTCCAGTCCCCCAACTTATCTATGATGGCAGCCTTGGAAGTGAGTAAACACTCAGATGTCCCCATGGGGGCTTATCCAGTCCTGTTAGGGTCTGGCCAGCAGCCCATGCAGGACATGGGTGTGCAGGTATATAGCGGCTGGAAACAACCCTTCCTCTTCTAAGAAGGTGACCCTCGCCTGGGAGAAGGAAGGTGGCCCCCGGCCAAGGTACAGGTACCGGCCGATGGAGGGAGACACAGGGAGAGAGGATGGGACCTTTCTTCCTAGGCAAGCCCTCCTCCCTGTTTTTGGTTCCCTCCCCACCCCCTGTTCCCACTTCCTATCTTTGGAGAGAGGAATTATTTGCCAAAATGCCATTTGCCTGGTGTGGGTCTCCCTGAAGCCGTCATCGGTGTGATTGCTTCTGTTCCAAGTGATGCGTTCGAACAAGGACAGGGAGGAAATTCCTCTCTGGGAATGTCTCTGCGCTCCAAGCATCTGTGGGAGACCTCGTCACGAGACGCTGCATAACTTCCCTTAATCAGATTGCAGCAATCAGCCCAGCAAATCGTCCCATATGTGCAGTGCCGAGCAGGCTGCAGGGTTATGGCCAGGACACAGGCCACGTGGGGGTTACAGTCTGGCTGCTATTAAGTGTGCACTGCAGGAATCCCGATGGCACACTGGGGAGTCGGGGTCCTTCAGTGCCTCATAATTGCATGCTCGGAAATTACTCACCCTCAGATTGCCGGGGAGGGGGGCCCGGAGCAGGCCTTGCCCACGTGTGTTCCCCAAGGGCGACCAAGTTGCCTTCTGGAGGACGGACCATCTCGGCTGTGTTTTAAGACGACTCCAAAGCGGCACAGCTGGCCAGTTTCAAGAGCGAAGAAGTGACTGCTGCTTTTTTGTGGGTTGGTCCCATGTAAATGTCCTGGGGGCTTCTCCTGTCGTGGGGTGACCAACTTCTGATGGAGGAAGGAATCGTTAAGTTGTAAGGAAGGGGCACCCCCTTTTGGGGGACCCAAAGCTTGACCCATCGCCACCTCCAGAGCCGACCAGCTGGGACAACTTGCAACAAGTGACTTTGTAAAAGGCTTTGCTTGCCTGCGAGAAAAATGGAATGTAAAAATAATGATCCAACTTTCATGCAGCCAGCACCCCATTAGCTAACAGGGAACATGCCGTTATAGCTTCCTTACTTATCTGGCTACTTATTCATTTGTATTTATGGACCTTATGTTCTTAAGAACTTTTCAAGTTTCTGAAGCTAAAAACGTTCTGTTTATCTTAAAAAGAAGGAAGATCTGGACACAACTGGTTTATTTATTAAGGAGATTCCAGCCAAGTCACCTACGTTAAGGAAATTGAGAAATCAGAGGAATAAGAAGAAAACTTTTTAAAGCACTGTGCTGATGTAATCGTGAATGTCCAGTAATTATTTCGGGTTCACAGTATTGAATTACGGCGTTCAGTACAGGAAAACATAATTATGTAGAAAGCACAAACAACCATTGTTGTTATTATTATTATTATTATTTGATTACACATTTTTCTTCCTGGACCAATCGGGCATCTGTCATCAGCTTGGTGACAGTCTGCCCAGGGTGCAAGCTTATAACTTTCTAGAACCTTCTGAGAATGGCCTGATGATTTGTAATTCGGGACTTTAAAAAACTGGTCCACAATACACGGAGATGGAAAGTGGCTTTGTGGCTGTCAGGGGCTCGGGAGGGGTGGGCGGTGACTTCTGATGGGGACGGGGCCTCCTCTTGGGATGTTAAATAGGAATGATGGTTGCATAGTGTTCATTGTACATAAACTAAACAGCATTGCATTGCGTACTTCAAAATGATTGAAATCTGTGTTTTTTTCTTATTCTCTCACAGTTGAAAGAAATCACAGCCTGGTGCTGAATTCACACTTAACAAAGCTTTATAGAGGGAGGAGTCTGTGGGGGTCAGTATTTCCACCCACTGTCCCTTCCAATATATTTCTTCTCCAAGGCTGGACATGCCTGAGTTTCCTCAAGGGATTATTCAGAGAAGCTCTTGAGGGAGAAGACAGCTTGGGCTGAATGTGCACAAAGAATGAAATCCCACAGCAGATTCTAAATAAACCCCCCAATTCCCCAAGAGCTTTTCCTGTCAGAAGTCTTCTGAGAATTGTCCTAAGACCAGAGCCACCTGATGTGGAGGGACAGTTAATTCCCTACTTGAC
>NW_003852460.1:615103-616791 GCF_000181295.1 Otolemur garnettii | reverse complement strand
TCTTCAACTTAAAAGTTCATTTTTTCCCATCTGACTTTGAAAAGAAATTAGAACATTTTTATAGGCTCCTAAGAGTATTGTCAGCTACCATGTCTTCTGTGCCTAATAAATGAATTGGCTTTGGATGGGCCCGCAGCCCAGCAAAGGGTCAGTGAGAGCCCAGATTTCAAGGCACTGGAAGCACATGGGTAATATGTTAGATGAAGTGGGCTGAGTTCTGCAGAGGGAAGGTGGTGACTCCAGGGTCCATCCTGGCATGTCAAGATGTTATCAGGACAATAGCGTACTCATGCCACCAGGGGGCACTAGACCACCCATCATGGTGGCTGGAGGTTTGTAGATGGCAGATGGGCAGCCATTGTCTAGTCCATGGAACCTGGCAGCCAGCACTTCGTGGGGTCAGCAACTCACAGCACCAACCCTGACCAGCAGCCAAGGCCAATAGAGCCAAGATGGGAGACAGACATATGCTTCTTACCCACATCCCCTCCTTGCTGTCCATGTGGGCAGCCCCTGCCCTCCCTGTGAAAGATGGGATGGAGAGAATCATCTAAAGGAAAGGAATCCTCAGACTTGAGATTGTCAACTGAAGAATGGACGCTGGGAATGGTTTCTGTTCAGCAGTCAGATGCACCTGAGTTTTCCAATGCAACCCAAGCAGGGTCTCCTCATAGTCAACTGAGAGCAGACGCTTGTTGTACAAACAAAGCAATGATTTTATTTTCTTGTAATTATGCCTGCTGTGTGCACTGGTTATGGTGAACCCCAGAGTGCTCCAAAATGCTTTATTTTGGAAGATGTTCCTAATCAAGAATTGGCTTATTTCCTTCTGTCCACTAAATTTCACATGTGCCAATTTTCTTCCACATGTTTCTGTTTTGTCACCGGTCCTCATTTAATTTTTTTTTTTTTAATTTCAGAATGTTACGGGGGTACAGATATTTCGGTTACATGTGTTACTTTTGATGTGTTGTTGCTCTGGAGGGTGGCCATTGACTTCAGAGCCAGTGTGGTTTCATCATTAGATTGTAATGGTTAATCACTGCTGTGTAACAAATTTCCCCAAAACATAGTGTCTGGAAACAACAGCCTTTTATGGTGTCAAGGTTTCTGTTGGTCAAGAATCCAAGTAGAGCCTATTGGGGTTCTCAGGGTACCCCCAAGGCTACTCATGATGATATTGGTTCATGTGGCTACATAGGGTTCCCTTACAACATGGCGGCTGATTTCCCTCACAGCAAGGAAATGAGAAGGACTAAGGGGAACCCACCAGCCCAAGGTGGGAGTTCCTCTTGTAACCTCTTCTCAGAAGTGAAATTCCATCATTTCTGCCACTTTCTAGAACCAGATTCTTAGGCCTAGCCTCCACCAAATGGGAGGATACTACATAAGGGTGTTCATTCCAGGACCTGGGGTCCTTGGAGATCATCCCAGCACCTGTCTGTCTGCACAAGTCATACAGGTGACCACTGGTATGACCAACATGTACACATGAAGGGACTTCCAAAAACTCATGGCCCAGAATCCGTGTGTTCAAAACACTGTGGTTTATTTCGCAGAAAACAGAAGCTGGAGCTACTCTGGAATAAGGTATCTGCCCTTTGGTTGAATACTCATCAGTTTGGTTTCTAAGACAGAGCTGGGCCAAAGGCACAAGTTTTCTCAAGGACAAGGAATCTTGGTCCTCT
>NW_003852460.1:611558-614971 GCF_000181295.1 Otolemur garnettii | reverse complement strand
AACCCTAACTGCTATCTCTTAAGACCCCAAACAAAGGGATTGTGCAGCTGATCTGAGCTCTCTCCTCTGACAAAGATGGAACTCTTGCCTCTGGGAATCCTTTTTCCAACAAGCACCCATCAGGGATGGGTACCAGTGGGTGACTTCTTCTTGACTTGCTGTTAAGGTTGGACATCTCCCAGAGGGTTGGTGTGCAATCTCTTCCATCAGAAAGTCCTGTCTGAGCCTCACCATCTCTGCACATGCCAGTGGCATTGAGCACTCTGTCAGTCTGGACCTGAACAATTGTCAGAAAGGAAATCATGTGTCCTTCCCAAGTCCATGGGGGCTCTTTCTCGGGGACCTCACTCTTTTGATTGAGGAATAGGAAGTGCCCACCTCCATTCCCCCATGAGGGGGTTTGCAAACAGCAAAGTTCCTCTTTGTTCAACAAATGCTCACCACCAAAAGGTGACCTTCACATTCTTATTAGTCTTCAGGGGTGATGGATGTGTCTCTGCTCAGGGGAGTGTGCAGCTTCCCCCAACTTTTGACGCCTTAATGGTCCCCCCAAATGTGGAAAATGGGATACTCTGCAAATTGTATTTGCAATTAGGGCTTTGTGTTTTGGTTCTGGGAAAGCCAGATAGGATTAGAAGGATTACCTTTTTCCTACCTGCATTTGAGAATATCATCTACATGCCGACATCCTGATCTGTACTCTCCTTTCTGTCCTGAACAGTTTCCACTATTCTCAGGTCTTTGCTTCACTCCTCATCTGACTTAGTCCTACCTGGAGCCTCTCACGTCTGTTCTCTCAACCAAGAGTGTCCGGCCACCCTGGGGATTCTGAGTGCTGCCTTCAGACTGTGCTGCCAGGCTGAACTGAACGGGCTGCATTGGTGTCTCATAAATGTGTTAATTTGTAAGACGCGGCCGCAAAACTCGTGGCCTAACTTGGTAGGGGGTTGCCTGGAGAAATCAGCCACAAATAAACAGAAGCCAACAAGCAAAGAAGGTACCAAGGAGACAAAAATGTGTTGGTAGCATAGCGGCACATAAGTAGCCCCCAAAGCCTTAAGGAGCAAATGCAGAATGTGTGGCCTGAGTTTTGGGGTCTTTTCCTCTTCTCTGTGGAATTGTGTAGGGGAGATGGACATATGGCATTTCTGCTAACAGGAGAATGCTGAACTCAGAGACACCTCGTGTGATTGACAAGCATTGTCCAGAGTGAAACGAATGCCATCACACAATATCAGCGCTTACAATATCAGCGTCCAACTCTCAACTAAATCCCCTCCTTAGCTGCCAGCCACAGCCTGTGCTATCAAAGCTAGCACGCACATCTGGGGGAGGCGATTTTATTTACATTAATATTTTGCAAGAATCTCACATTATTGGAGTCCTTCAAAATATGCGGTTTTGCCAGGGATGAATTGTTCTTTTCCCTTCCATCTCTCGTTCCTTCCTTCTCTCCTTCCTTCCTTCCTTCTCTCTTTCCTTCCTTCCTTCCTTCCTTTCTTCCTTCCCTCCCCCTTCCTTCTCTCCTACCTTCCTTCCTTTTTCTCTCTTTCTTTCTCTTTCTCTCTTTCCATCCTTGTTCCCTTCCCTTCCATCCTTCCCTTTCTTCCTTCCTTCTTTTTTTCTCTCTCCCTTCCTTCCTTCCCTCTGTTCTTATTTCTTTCTCTTTCTCTCTTTCCTTTCTTCTTCCCTCTCTCCTTTCCTCCCTCCCTTCTCCTGGTCTCGCTCTCTTCCTTCCTTCCTTCCCACTCTCCTTCCTTCCTTCCTCCCCCCTTTCCTTCTCTCCTTCCTTCCTTTCTTTCTCTTTCTTTTTCTTTCTGTCCTTTCTTCCTTCCCTCCATTCCTCTTTCTCTGTTTCCTTCTTTCTTCCTTTCCCTTCCCTTCCATCTTTCCCTTCCTTCCTTCCCTTTTTCTCTCTCCCTTCCTTCCGTCCCTCTGTTTCTTTCTTTCTCTTTCTCTCTCTCCCTTCCTTCCTTCCCTTTTTCTCTCTCCCTTCCTTCCTTCCCTTACTCCCTCCCTCTTTTTTCCCTCTCTCCCCTTCCTCCCTCCCTTCCTTCCTCCCTTCCTAGCTAGCTTAAATATTAAAAGAAAAGGGGGAAACACTTGAGGATTTTCTGGTATGCTTATTTGTCAACTGCTTTTGGAGATAGCAGATTCAGTTGACTCCTAGGCCAGTCCTCCCAGACACCAGCTTATGAACACACGGACCTCCAAAAGAAACACGTTTACCCTCAGCGTTTAAATCGTTATTAAACAAGACACATACTGCAAGCATTTTTTGGCAGAGAAACGTGAGCCCACAATTGGCCTCAAGAAGAGCCCCAGATGTAAACCATTACATTATCTAAGAATTAAAGTGTTTTCACATTTCCAGGTTCAGCCGTCAGCAAAGCATTCGATTTGAAATTGTAATTGGCCGATGTCATTCCTGGGGAAAGGCAGGGTGTAGTGTTGACGGGCCCCTGCCGCTGGCCGGGCATGGGGCCTCCTTGTGACTCTCTAGGACACGGGGTGAACCCCTCACCAGTGTCTGCACGTGCAAACGTGCGGACACCTCTCTCACCAGGAGCTCTGCAGCGCTGTAGAGAGCGGATGCTGTCAGTGGTTTGGCTTATTTTCTCCCCTTGTCTTGCCCAAGCCAGGAGGAATGTTATTCCTTCACCCCAAAGATGCTTGGAACCACCTGTCAGGCAATTTTCTCATATTGTTTTCTCTAAGTAGAAGGAAGAAGGGGAAACCCGACCTCCTGGGCCCCTGGGGAGGCAAGAAATAATCCTTTTAACAAAAATGCAGAATGAAGAGTAGGAGGCTGAGAGATAAGCGGGTTTCCTCCCTGGGAGTCCGTGGTGATCCTTTGAGTGTGTGTGAAGCTTTCCAGTTCTGTCCTGCTCGTATCTGTGTACCTGAGCTCTTTCCTGATTAAGCTCCCTTGTGATTCACAAGCACCCTCTTAATGAGAAAAGGAATATCACCAGAATACCTCTGGTACTGACCAGGCGTGGGTGACAAGAGAATTTGAGAGTGTCTTACCCATCCCGTATCTTATCACATTCCTGGACAGAACATTGTGTAATAAAATGATTTTATTGTTGCATCAGGAAAGCAAAAACTCACATGGAGATTAGATTTGTTTAGGACACTCGATGATTAAAATGCATTCAAGGGATGGTGCCTGTGGCTCAGCTGGTAGTGCACCGGCCCCTTATACCGAGGGTGGTGGGTTCAAACCCGGCCCTGGCCGAAATGCAACAAAAAAATAGCTGGGCATCGTGGCGGGCGCCCATAGTCCCAGCTACTCAGGAGCTTGAGGCAGAAGAAGGCCCAGGAGTTGGAGTTTACTGTGAGCTGTGTGATGCCACAGCACTCAACTGAGGGTGACAAGTTAAGACTCTGTCTCTAAAAATAAAAAAAAA
>NW_003852460.1:610345-611292 GCF_000181295.1 Otolemur garnettii | reverse complement strand
TCTGCCTAAAGAGCTTAAGGGAATATAATTAGAACCAAACCATTTTTTTAAGCGTCTCCAAAATCTTGGTTGGAAGGGAAGTTTCCACGTCTAAGCAGCATTCTATCACTTTACAAATTTATTGCTCAAGTGCAAAATGGGGATTTGTGATGGGATAAAGCAATTTTGAACTTTGTGAAAAGAAGGTGTAAGTGAAAAAATATCTCCTATGTAAATGTAACAGTACAGGAAAAATCTAATGTGTGAGAATTTGCTTTACAACCTGGAGATACAGCAATAAGCATGAAAGAATGGTAAGAATGAAAAAGAATGATAAGGACGCTGCAACCTAAAGCTTCTGTCATGTTTACAAGGACCAGAGAAATGCTAGATTGAAGCCCAGAAAAAAGTCAGCATAGTCTGGGTGTCACCTGGGGGTGATGGAGGAGCAGAGGTCAGATACTAGGAAGAAGTCCCTGGCATGGCTCAGCAGAAGACATCCAGGTACAGGGAGTGAGGATAATTAGCCCCAGAAATGTCTATGTCCTGACCCCATGTGGTACACAGAATAATGCCCCCAAGTCCTAATTCCACCTAGTAGACAGAATAATGTCCCCAAAGATGTCTATGTCCTAATCCCATGTGGTACACAGAATAATGTCCCCAAAGATGTCCACATCCTAATCCCATGTGGTAGACAGAATAATGTCCCTTGAGATGTCCACATCCTAATCCCATGTGGTAGACAGAATAATGTCCCTTGAGATGTCCACATCCTAATCCCACATGTTAGACAAAATAATGTCCCCAAGTCCTAATCCCACCTAGTAGGCAGAATAATGTCCCCCAAAGATGTCCACGTCCTAATCCCACCTAGTAGACAGAATAATGTCCCCAAAGATGTCCACGTCCTAATCCCACATGGTAGACAGAATAATGTCCCCAAAGATGTCCACGTCCTAATCCCA
>NW_003852460.1:600580-610325 GCF_000181295.1 Otolemur garnettii | reverse complement strand
GTAGACAGAATAATGTCCCCAAAGATGTCCACGTCCTAATCCCACATGGTAGACAGAATAATGTCCCCAAAGATGTCCACGTCCTAATCCCATGTAGTAGACAGAATGATGTCCTCCAAGATGTCCACATCTTAATTCCATGCGGTAGTCAGAATAATGTCCCTTGAGATGTCCACATCCTAATCCCACATGGTAGGCAGAATAATGTCCCCAAAGATGTCCACATCCTAATCCCATGTGGTAGACAGAATAATGTCCCGAAAGATGTTCATGTCCTAATCCCATGTAGTAGACAGAATAATGTCCTCCAAGATGTCCACATCCTAATCCCATGTGGTAGACAGAATAATGTCCCCAAAGACGTCCACGTCCTCATCCCACATGGGAGACAGAATAATGCCCCCAAAAGATGTCCACATGCTAATCCCACGAGGAAGACAGAATAATGTCCCCAAAGATGCCCACATGCTAATCCCATGGGGTTAGCAGAATAATGGTCCTTCGCAATGTTCATGTCCTAATCCTAGGAACCCTTTTTAAACCTTTCAGGGCAAAGGAGATTTTGAAGATATGATTAGGTTAAGAACCTAAGATATGTTCCTGAGAGAGGGAAAGGATCCTGGATTATCTAGGTGGATCCAATGTCATCATAGGGTCCTTAAAAGAAGTGAGCAGAGAGGTAAGAGTCAGGAGAGCAGATATTAGGATGGAAGGAAAGGTCAGAGTCAGGGAGAAATCGAAGGATGATACACCAGGAAACAGAGGTCAGAGCCAGGGGGAGATCAAAGGATGTTACACCAGGAAGCAGAAGTCAGGGAGAGATGGAGGATGTTACACCAGGAAGCAGAGGTCAGAGTCAGGGGGAGATTGAAGGATGTTACACCAGGAAGTAGAGGTTAAGGTCAGGGGAGAACAAAGGAGGTTACACCAGGAAGCAGAGGTCAGAGCCAGGGGGAAATCAAAGGATATTACACCAGGAAGCAGAAGTCAGGGAGAGATGGAAGGATATTACACCAGGAAGCAGAAGTCAGGGAGAGATGGAAGGATGTTACACCAGGAAGCAGAAGTCAGAGTCAGGGGGAGATTGAAGGATGTTACACCATTGGCCTTGAAAATGGAAGAAGGTGCCAAGAGCCAAGGAACACAGGTGATTCCTTCCCCTAGAATCAGGACAAGGCAAGGAAACTGATA
The DNA here is from genome assembly GCF_000181295.1 of Otolemur garnettii. Lineage (NCBI taxonomy): Eukaryota > Metazoa > Chordata > Mammalia > Primates > Galagidae > Otolemur > Otolemur garnettii. The sequence goes on along the minus strand of NW_003852460.1, from coordinate 609,134 downwards.
CTGCCCCAGAGCTTACATCAGGAGAAGAGTTCTGCTGACAACTTTGCTTTAGCCCAGTGAGGCTCATGCTGGACTCTAACCTATAAAACTGCAAGAGAGTGGATTTGTGTTGCTTCAAGGCACTAAGTATGTGATCATTTGTTGTGGTGGCCACATGGACCCCCATGCAGGCGGTTTGCAGCAGGAATGACCTCAGCATGACCCCGGAGGCAAGTATGGCAGCAGCCCATCCTGCAGAGGAGTGAGCAGGGAACAGGGGACACTTGAGCAAGTGTCCTGGGCAAAGGAACTCACAGCAAGGTTGCCAGATTTTATCCTAATTTCATTGTGAGATCATTGGAAGGTTCTCACTGTGGTGAGGGCCGTCTTTCTGAGCATGAATGGCCATAACAAAATACCTTAGACTGGGCAACTTAAATAACAAGATGTTTATTGTTCACAGTTCTGGAGACTTAGGAGTCCAAGATCAGGGAACCAATAGGTTTGTTGTCTGGGGAAGGTCCTCTTCTTGGTTCATAGATGATACCTTCTTACTGGGTCCTGACATCATAGAGAGAGAGAGGTCTGGTGTCTGTTTATCTTCCTTTAATGACACTAATCCCATCATGGGGGCTCCATCCTCATGACCTCATCTAACATTAATCACGTCCCAAATGCCCCACCTTCTAACACCACCTCATTGAGGGTTAGAGCTTCAAAAGTACATTTTTGGAGGACATTAAACATTAGAAGTTACGGCTTCAGCACACAAAGTTTGGGTGACTATGTTACGTAGTCCACAGCAGGGAACAAGGGCTACCGAGATAGTAGTAATTATCTCTGTTTTGAAAAATATTTATCTGACTTTTCTTAAGAATAATCCCAGAAAGAGGAAACTATGGCAAAAGCCTAGAGTCATGAGCCTGTGGCTCTGGTCCAGGTGACAAATGTCATGCACCAGGGCAAAGACAGAAAGAAGTTATATTTGACATAACTTTGGAGGCATCGTAAAGACTCATAGAATTGTTGAATTGTACAAAGATCAAATACCAGAAAAAGAGTTCAAACTCTCCAAAAATCAAATACCAGAAAAAGAGTCCAAATTCCCCAAAATCTTCTGCTGAAACACCTCATGGATAAGCACTGAGATCATCTACATGGCTTTGACAGGTTAACCTTAAAACCCTCATCATTAATCTGAGCTGAGATGCTGAGGATACAGTCACATTTCTATATCTGAATATGACTGAGACAAGCATTTAAGATCTTGAACGCATGTTTCAATATCCAGAGGTGGTAAGATCCCTCAGGGAGAGAAGAAGACGAATGTTTGATCCCTGATGCAGCCCAACATTGGGAAGACCCTTTGGGGGAGAGGAGAACAACAAGCAGGAGCTTAACCTGATTGGTTCTCCTTTTTCTTTCTTTCTTTTTTTTTTTTTTTAGAAGAACCCCTTTCAGAAGAAGAGTAAATAAAACAAAGGGTGAATTCAGCTTCATCCTTTTTCTTCCCTGAACATATTCATATTCTTTGATTAAGAATTTGTTGTCCATCTAACCCTCCAGAATAGAGCTCTGAAGTCACCTTTGATCCTTCTTTCTCCAGCACCACAGGAACACATCAGTTTGCTTCTGTGGTGACCTCAAATTCCTTCATTCTTCTCACTTCCATGGTCCAGGTGCAAAGACATTGTTATCAATATTCAACCCTTGCTAGAGCCTTCAGTCTCCCACACCCACTCCCATCACTTTTCATCTATTCTATACATGAGCTCTAAGGTAATAAGTCTAACATGTTAACATGACATTGGTTTTTCTGGGCTCCCTTGCAGCTATGTTGGTGGTTCCCCATCAACTATAGGGATACACACCTAAGTGTCTGAGATCTTTCATAAATTCACACATGGAAAGATATGACCTCCCTGTCCATATCTCATCCCATTACACCCAACATCTCAATCTTTGACTTTATCATCCTTCCTTGGTTTCTGACTTTGCCCACTCAACCCTAAGTCATCACCTAATCTGATTCATCTTTTGACAGAATACATCTGCTTTAAGAAAGATACCTTTCTCAGAAATAGAGATTGTCCCAGGGACAGATGTGGTATAAGCCAGCCTGGTCATCCTATCCCTGGCATTTAATAAGCAAACATGGAGAAAGGGTGGGAGTGTCTCAGATTGTATAAGTTCAGAGCTATAAAAGCTGGATTTCCCTCTGCTATCTCCTGAAGGAAGTCTTTTTACAGAAAGACCATCTAGTCTGAAACACAGAGAGAAGAGATTGAAGAGAATGGCAAAAACACTGGGGGCCCCTGATAAGTCTCCCATCTCTACTGTGTGAGATTGGCTTTCCTGGGCTCCCTTGCAGCTATGTGTGACTATGTGATGAAGTTTGAGGCCATAGAAAGTGCGTGGAACTGTATTAGGCCAACTAAATTCTCCTTAATTTCTTAAGGAAGAAGAAATGTAAGCTCTTCTCTCTCCCTTTCCTAATGGTTGGAATGCAGATGTAATGTTTGGAGAACATGTAGCCTCACCAAACCACAAAGAGGAAGTCATGTGCTCTGGCCTATCATGTTAGAGATAAATAAATATTTATCTCATTTATTATTAGTTTGCTTTCACACATGTGTTCATGCAGTTACATGATATATACTATCATATTTGTCTATGTATCTATCAACCCCATCATCTATTGATCTATCAATCATCTATCTACTGACCATCAACCCACTATCTATCATCTATTATCATCTGTCTATCATTTATGCATCTATCAATCATATATATGTTTTTATGGTATATATGTACACATATATGGAAGGGAAAAAAAGAGATAGGATAAAAGTAGATTTTTCAATTCCTTGGAGTCTTCAAGGTCACCTCCATCCTGGGATCTCAGATTAATATTAGGTCAACAATTTTTTTCCCCCTTGCTTAAACTAGTCTGTGTTCTGTTTCAGTTGCTGTTCACTAAAATCACCTTCAATAAGAAATTGGCATTGTTCTAAAATTGCATTTGTGAGTTACTTGTGTCCCAGTATTTCTTCTCTCTGGAGCCTGTATCCTACCTATAACCTGCACCCAACCCACATCCATGGCCCCAGCACCTAACATTTTGCCTGATACTCAGTAACTCATTTTAACTGAAAGGCCATTTCTTTGTCAGGGCTATTATACTGCTTTGGACAAACTGCCTCAGAATCAATATTCTTATTCTTCACATCTGTAAAATAAACTCATTTCTTTAGAAGGAGAAAGTGAAAGTTTCACGAAGACCTTCATGGTGTGTTTTTCTTACTTCTGTAGCTCCAGCTTGTGCCAAACACCATTTCCTGGCCTTAAGCTTTTCCTGATTGGACTAATGCCCAGGCCTCCCCAGAGCTTTTCCTCCAGGTCTCTCCCCATCTCAGCCTCCCCTTCCAGGGATAATCTCCATGTGACATTGCTTTCATCTCCCCACACCTTACTCAAAAAATCTCCCGTGTCTCTCCTTTACCTACAACAAAGATGGCAAAATCTTGGAGCAAAGGACAAGACTTCAAGCATCATTAACCTCAAATAGTCCTTTCGCCCATGAGTTCAAATGGGACCTCACATGACTTGCCAGTTACCTCCTTTGCTAGTGTTGGCAACTGCCCAGATCTTACCCATACCACCAGACATACTTGCTATTCCTGGCCTCAGTGTAATTCTCAATCTCATGGCACAGTGTTGTAGGCCCTCTGTGGACCAATGTGGTCTTACCTTTCCAACGATGCTTGTCTAAGAACCCTCACAGAACCCGCTTCTCCTCAGGCAGCCCCAGGGCTATCTCACTGACTTGCACTGTGCATGTCTATCTGTTCATTCACTGTATAATTCAAAACTGTTTACTGAGCACTGATGGCATACCAAGCATTGTTCTAGCGACTAGAGGGAGATATCGTGGTGAACAAGACACACAAGTCCCTACTCTCACTCATCTTATTTGGGCAGTAAAGGGGAACAAGTAAATTGTAGAGTTCGTTCCATGGTGACTGGTGAAATGAAGAAAGAAGATTGGGGATGGTGGATTGAGTAGTCCCTTCACTCTTATGGACCCTCCCCCCCAAAATGTATGCCTTTAACTTCTCCATCTCACCCCACTTACTCAAAACCCACCTAACTCTTACCCCATTCATGAAGCCATCTTGGCATAGTTGACCTACTCAATGCCAACACTGTCAGAAAAGGCAATGATTTGGCCACATAAGGGACACTAATGTGTCTTTAATTTCATATGGAATTCTGTCTCCATGGACACAGACCCTCAAAGACCCCCCAGCACTGCCACCCTCCCTACTTGTGTGTTCAAGGCTTGCTTGGGCTGTGATGTAGTTCTTCACACAGATGGGATTTGTTCTGGTGTCTTCCCACCTGGGACAGTGATAAATGGCTCATGTGCACCCACATGACCTCTGTGATGAGGAGAGGGAGGGCCTCCGCCACCCTTGCTGCTGCTGGATGTAAATGCATTAACGAGGCATGAATATTTAATTTCGTGGCGTAAAGAGTGGGTGTTTACAAAAACAAATGTGCGATAATATGTCTGATGGAGAATAAGGATAGAAAATCAAAGCACTCTAAATCTGGAAAATGTGCCTTCACGTCCTAAAGCCTCTTTAATTAATTTAAAGACTGTCTCATTGAGAAGCACAAATGAAAATCCTTATTAATCAGTAGAGCTCTCAGGCCGCTATCAATCATTTCTTATGTAAACCACTGTCTCTTGGCCCAAACTGGGTGTTTGATTATAGTGATATGATTTATTTCCCCGAATGGATCTATTTGTCCTGGAAACCTACTACAAACTACTAGAAGTCTTACAGTAAACACTTTTTGATGACCAGCCACTCAAGGCAGCATGACCTCCTCTCCCTTACCTTCAGGAATCCCCTCAACTCCCCCTCCCAACCATTGTGAGCATTTGGGGTGGATTCCAGAGCATGAGATCCAACATAGAGTAAGGCCAGGTGCCCCATTTTGAAAATATGTCATGCAGCACAGAAATACACATACCCTACAATGGATTTCCCACAATGGGATGTGCAGGGAGGTCGAGAAGTTCTCCTGAAGCCCATGTGATGCACAGTAAGGCTGACAAGTTAATAAAATAGAGTCCAAACCTTTGTACATAAGAAGATATGCTGTAATGAAGCCCCAAACCCACTTTATCCTTTCTCTAACCACATTTTGATAGCCTGAGGTTCTCAGATACATTCAGACCCAGCACACCCAATCTCTCATGTGTTGAATCATGGCCATTTATCATTTATATATAAAGAGAAAAGAGATTGAGATTCATCATTACACTCCAGCTGTAAGAAAGGAAAGCAGACATTCCTCCTTACTTCTCTGTCTAGACACCTGGCAGTGGCTGGCACTTCTCATGCCCCTCCCCCTCACTTTTATACCCAGTTCAAGTATCCTGGGGCTCCAGGCTCATTGGGTTTGTTTGGATCTTTCCTTCCTGAGTAGGACCAATTCTCTGTTCTTAAATCTGAGTTCTTCTATTCTCCACTGAATACCAAACTAGGGCTCCTGAAGAATAATGAGGTGCCCAGGAATGCCCCACTTTCTATCCAATAGCCATTGACCCTGTGATATTGTATTTGTCTGACTTCTTTCAAGAAGCGTGTCTCTAAGGCTTGATCCTTGCCCTGCACCTGCATAAAGTCTAGAAGACCCTGCAGAATGGTTTAGATCAGGGCTTCTTTCCTCTAACACTATTAGCATTTGGGGTGTCTTAGCCACCTGAGGCTGCTATAAAAAATACTAGTTGGGGTGGCTTAACCAACAGACTTTCAATTCTCCCAGTCCTAAAGACTGAAAGTTTAGGATCAGAATGCTCGTGTGGTTGGGTTCCCAGCTTGCAGATGGCTGCTTTCTCACTGTGTGCTCTCATTGTGGAGATGGTGGGAAAGAGAGAGAGAGAGTGAGGAATATCATGGTCTGCTCTCTTTTATAAAGTTGCTAATCCCATGAGGAGAACCTGACCATCATAACCTCATGTAACCCTAATTACCTCCTAAAAGCCCCATCTCCTAATGACATCACATTGGTGACTGGGACTTTGACACAGGAATTTTGGGGGCACATGAATGTCCAGTCCATAACAGGATGGAATAGTTCTTCATTGTAGGGATGTCACATGTATTTTAGGGTGCCTAGCTGCATCCTTGGCCTCTGCCCACCAGATCCCAATAACCTCTTCCCTTTGTTATCACAACCCAAAATGATCCCAGATGTGGTCCCATGTTTCAAAGGGTGGGAACAATCATCCCTAGCTGAAAGCTGATCAGACTCTACTCTAAGTCCCTTCCTGTTGACACAAAGAGGTCAAAACAGAAACATGGCAGGGTGATGCTGTCTCAGCCTCTCTCTGCCCTTTGGGGAGCAACTTTGTAAGTTTGGTACTTGAGGGTTTGAACAGAGGAAAGAGGACCGAGAGCAGGTGCAGGAACAACCTTCCAAAGCATGGTGAGGACAACAGAGGTGCCATCAAATCCAGACATCAAAGAAGCCCAGGGGAATGTAGCAGTTAGCTCTGGGGGTATCTGTGGCTGCTGTAACAAGCATGTCCCCATGAAGAAACTTCATGTGGGAAGGAGCATCATGACCTAGAATGCCCATTGCATGAGTCATACCATTGTGTGGGTCTGGAATCATGTTCCAGGAGAAAGTCAGACAGCCCACATTGAAGAATAACATCTCCAATCTCATGTTAAACATGGACATTGTACGGTGTGGTTGGCAGGATTTCTTCAAGTAGAAGTTATAATATAAGTAAGCATGTCATCAGGCTTTCCTTAAGTAAAAGTTATAAATAATGGGTGGCGCCTGTGGCTCAAGGAGTAGGACACCAGCCCCATATACTGAGGGTGACAGGTTCAAACCCAGCCCTGACCAAATTAATAAATAAAATAAAATAAAAGTTATAAGTAACCATGTCATTTCCTATCTCCAAGGGAGAAAATTAGGGTGGAAAATGAATCATCATTGACTCAGGGAATGCAAAAAAAAAAAAAATCTACAAAGGAAAGATCTAATATCAGTTGATATTGAGATTCAGGATGAGACATTTCTACCTTCTGCTTTATTTATCCAACAGATTGCAGTCGTTTGGAACCAACATTCTAAAACCATCTAATTCCTGTGTTTCTGACAGGCACGAAGGTTTGCACATCAATGTTGAAATCTCTCTGTGGGTTACAATCGGATTCCCTTTCAACATAAAAGACCTGGCTTCCCCAAGGTACCTCCACCAGCAGGATTCCTTAAAGGGCATATAAATAAGTGTCCCTAAAATTCAGATGGGATGAATCTCTTTGACTGAGATTTTGTGACTGTTCAGAAAGAGCTAGATTGAATCTTCCTTTTGCTCCGTGAAAAAGCACAAGATGTGTTCTTGATGCAAGTGTTTCAGAAGAAAAACCATTTGTGCCTAGATGAGGGGAAATCATTTCAAATGCGTGTGTGAATTATACACTCTAGCTGTTGATGTGACAGGAATTCCACATGGCAAATTCTTAGTCCTTACTAGATCAAATGGTTATATCTACCAGAGTGATTTTTTTTTCTTTAAAAAGGTCCTTCTCAAGCATTTTGTGAACTAAAAGTATTTGTTTTCTCTGGTTAATCTGAGTAATAAGGTGGGTTTGTTACCTTCCAGAATTCCATTGCTCAAGAATAAAGCAAATTACATGAATATCATCCCAAATGGTCTATAGGTGAAGGTGAACTCTTAAAATGTACCTTCATGTCAAGGGTGTTATTTCAACTTCCAGAAAGCACTCTCTTTGTTGAATGCCAAACAGGATTTCCGGGGTAATGACTGGAGTTAGTCTTTAGCATTGACCTCAGTTCTGTGAAATAATTTGCGTGTGTGGTGGTTTTCTTTCTTTCTTTCTTTCTTTCTTTTTTTTAACACCTCTCTGGGGAGCTGTGTGATCACTTAATTATTTATAGATTAAAGAGCATTGTTGCTAATTAACACTGTTCTAGTTGTCAGTGGGTAGACTTGTTTGCTTTGAAGTTTTTCTGATGTTGTATTTTGGGAATTCCATTCACTGCTGCAGTTGGCACAGTTTTAGATTTGGGAACCTGTGCTTCCCAGCAATTATTTAATAGGCTGCAATGTTGTGTGTCCATTATCCCTGTACATTCCTAACTATCACTTCCTGAGAATTCATTCTTTTATGTCACTAGAAATGATTTCCTGATACTGAGAAGTCTTGTGTTTCTGTGCAGTGGAATGTCCACCCGAGTCTCTATTCTTCTCACCAAACCTCTTAAGGACAACAGGTGAATTTCCTGTGTCTGAGTTGTTGGGGCTGCTATAACAAAAATATGGTAGACTGGTGTAAATGACAGATATTTATTGCTCACAGATCTGGAGGCTGAAGATCAAGATCCTGGTGTAACAGATGCTGTGAGTGGCGGGGACTCACTTCCTGTTCATAGATGGCGCCTTCTCACTGTGTCCTCACACGGTGGAAGTGATGAGGATCCTGGCGTGGCAGATGCTGTGAGTGGCGGGGACTCACTTCCT
>NW_003852460.1:600141-600457 GCF_000181295.1 Otolemur garnettii | reverse complement strand
GTTCATAGATGGCGCCTTCTCACTGTGTCCTCACATGGTGGAAGTGATGAGGATCCTGGTGTGGCAGATGCCGTGGGTGGTGGGGACTCACTTCCTCTTCATAGATGGCGCCTTCTCACTGTGTCCTCACATGGTGGAAGTGATGAGGATCCTGGCGTGGCAGATGCTGTCAGTGGTGGGGACTCACTTCCTGTTCATAGATGGTGCCTCCTCACTGTGTTCTCACATGGTGGAAGTGATGAGGATCCTGGCTTGGCAGATGCCGTGAGTGGTGGGGACTCACTTCCTTCTCACTATGTCCTCACATGGTGGAAGT
>NW_003852460.1:596825-600104 GCF_000181295.1 Otolemur garnettii | reverse complement strand
GTGATGAGGATCCTGGCTTGGCAGATGCCGTGAGTGGTGGGGACTCACTTCCTTCTCACTATGTCCTCACATGGTGGAAGTGATGAGGATCCTGGTGTGGCAGATGCCGTGAGTGGTGGGGACTCACTTCCTCTTCATAGATGGCGCCTTCTCACTGTGTCCTCACATGGTGGAAGGGACCAGGGAGCTCTCTACGGTCCCTTTCTATAAGGACACTGATCCTGCCCATGAGGCTCCACCCTCAGGACCTCATCACCTCTCAAAGGCCCCACCACTTACACCATCACCTTGGTAGTGAAAATTTCAGCACAAGAGTGTCGGGGAACACAGACATTCAGATCACAGCACCCTGTCAGGGGACCATCCCAGGTGCATCTTCCTGTACAGGAGTTGTCCCAAAAAGCCCACCAAAGAACTATCATTGTCTTAGTCTGCTGATGTGGGTGGCTTCATGACTTAGAACACACACACACACACACGCCCCTTCCAGTTCAATTGTTGGGTTACTTTTTACACTATAGATGTAAATGGCATGAACACTGGATTGTATAGTATTGTCCCCAAAAGTTCACATTTGCCCATAATATTTGAAACTAGAGTTTTTGCACATGCGATTAGTAAGTTAGGATGAGACCATCCTGGATTACAAATGGCCATAAACCCAGTGACAGGTGTCCTCCTAAGAGACAGCAGAAGAGACACAGACACAGAGGAGAAGCCACATGGAGATGGAGGCAGAGACTGGAGTGATGTGGCCACAAGCCCAGGGACACCTGGAGCCCCCAGGAGCTGCAGGGAGAGGCAGGAAGGAGCCTCCCCTGGAGCCCAGCTACTTTCTTCATGAAGAAATTAGATTGTTGAATGGATATTGGGTTCTTCACAACAAATGTCAAATGGCTTGTGTTTGTTCGGGATCTAGAACAGAAGCCCAGAGTGGAAAAGTCACATTTTACAGTCTGAGTATTTTATATAAGGATGGAAATTAACTTGTGTGGACACTGAGGTGACATATGGCTCTCAGTGACCCATATACAGGTGTGTGCATCTTTGCTCAAACACACAGAGTTCCCAGAATGAGCCTCTGAAATTTCAGGTTATAGGACAGCAAGGGACATGGAGATACTCTCAGTGTACCTGCATCATAAGTCTTTGAACAAAAGGTAATGATAGTTCATAGAATCTCCTGCTTGAACTGGACAGGCTGGCCCGCAGGGATGTCCAACCTTCAGCCCACAAGCTGCATGTGAATTATGGAGGGCTTATGTGAATTATGCATGTGAGGGCTTTATTTGCATATCTATGCTGTTAGATATCATGAAAATTATGCACAAACCTTTTATTTTCCTCATCTGCTTTCTTTCTTTAGTGTTTGTGGCCCGAGACAACTCTTGTTTTTCTGTTGTGTGCCAAAGAAAAGAAACTGGACACCCCCGGCCCAAGAGCTCACTTGGAGACTCACCTGTCTGTGCAATGTGCTCCCAGGAGTCACATCTCTGGGTGTGGGCACTGCCTCCCACGACCTTTCAGAATAGCTGTGTCTGTTTGCATGTATGTGTGTGTGTGCTGTGTGGTTTTTAAGGGTGTGTGAGTGTGTCTGTGTGGTGCACCAGTGTCCCTACAGACTCAAAGAGGGCAAGGGAGACCACTGCACCTCCATGTCACCCATGTAGGATGAGGGCACCATTGTCAAGCCACTACTGAACAGGTACAAATGGTACCCTATCTTGTCCCACATCTCCTTGAGGCTCTGACACCTCTCTCATCCAGCACCCCAAGTCTCCAGACCCTACAAAAGTTTTCCCTGTGGGTTGTGTGAAGCATGGGGCCTTTAATTGATAGTGCTGCCTTCTCATGTCCAAAGAGACACCTCCAAATGCCAAATAACATGTTGCTATAGTCAGCCAACATGGGGGCTTGGAGAACTCTCCCAGGGAACCCAAGGATTAATTTAAGGTGTGTAAAAAAAGCAGAATCCAGTCTAGACATCCAGAATACCTCCTTCTGTCTTGGCACCTGTAGTCAGTGGCTAGAGTGCCAGCCACATACACCAGAGCTGGCAGGTTCGAACCCGGGCCTGCCAAACAACAATGACAACTGCAACAAAAAAATAGCTGGACATTGTGGCGAGTGCCTGTAGTTCCAGCTACTTCAAATGCTGAGGCAAGAGAATGACTTAAGCCCAGGAGTTTGCGGTTGCTGTGAGTTGTGACACCACGGCACTCTACTCAAGGTGACATAGTGAGACTCTGTCTCAAAACAAAACAAAACAAAACAAACCTCCTTCTACAAAGGAACACATTTGGTTATAAACTTGTGAGAACATCATGGTTACCTTAACAATTTATCATAAACTGGTGTGCATGTGGGATTAAAAAACAGACTTTTACCTTCTCAAAATCCTAAAGCCAGGAGCCCAAGGTCAAGCTTTCAGTGGGGTTGGGTCCTCTGAGGCTGTGAGGGGAGGGTCTGTTCCGGGCATGTCTCCTTGGCCTGTGGACAGCGTCTTCCCCCTGGGTCTTCACATGGCCTTATTTCTATACCTGTGTCTCTGTGTCTGAACTTTCTCTTTTTATGAGGACACCAGTCACTGGCTGCAGGTCCCCATAATAACCTCATCTTACGTAATCTCAGCTCCGGTGACCTTATCTCCAAGTAAGGTCTCATTCAGAGGAACCCAGGCCTAGGACTTTTTTGAGGAGACACAGTCTGACCTGTATGACACATCATGTTGCGGACGTCAAGTATAATTATCAAGAAACCAATGGAGACCCAGATGAGTCACCCTATGATACCCCTTTCTTAACATTCCATCTTTCTGAAAAGTGGTCTCGAGTCTTCTCAGATTTTGTTGGAAGGCCAGAGTTCCCCGAGGCATGAAACCTTCTGGATTAAGTCCTTGGGGGAGTTAGTCCTGATCCCTGATGGACACTGTAGGAAATCCAAATTCCTCATCTCTAAAACTTCCGCCTTTATCTGATATTTACCCTCTCACCTCAAAGACAAGAGAGTCCCCACCGTTGCACGTGTGCCATGTGGGTGCAATTTCCCCTTCGGAGAAACTGCTTTTGATTTGAAGGCATCGTGGCCTTGTCTGCCTTTAACCTTTCATCTGGAACACCCAGATTTCAACGGATGGCAGAAATTACAGCCACTTTTCTTGTCCGTGTCGTTTTTGTGGGTCCTGCTGGCATTGCTGGTGAAGTGAGCCCTCCTCCCACCCGAAGGGAAACTTGAGCTCCCCGCACAGTGTAACATGGTGCAGACTTTTTTTTTTTTTTT
>NW_003852460.1:594801-596030 GCF_000181295.1 Otolemur garnettii | reverse complement strand
TCTCTCTAGCTCTCTGTTTCTGTTTCTGCCTCAACCTCTTCTCTCCATCTCTGCTTTCCTTTCTATCTCCTCCTATCTCTGTTCGTCTCTCTCCCTCTCTCTCCTCCTCCCTTTTCTCTTCCTGCCTCTAATTCTTTCCCCCCATCATCTCAAGGCTCCTGGGGTGTTGATCCCACCATGAAGTGTTTTCTTCCCACCCTGGTCCCATTTTCCCTGGCACCTGCAGGATGCTGACCGCACGGCTGACCCAGGACACCACTCCTACCACCCCCACGTGACTCAATTTTTGTTCACAGTCCTGTCCTTTCACTACTAACAAAAATATCTTCAGTTCAGAGTGTTTCATTTGGAGGAAACAAAAAGAGGGGGGGTTATAATATTTGACCACTAAACAAAATCCTGACATAGATAGACATTCCATGGGGTTGAGGCAAAGGCACTTTTCCAAAAACAAAAGTTAATACACACACACATAAAACAAATCAATAAAGATAAGACCTTGAACAAAAAGATGAACAAGCTTGATGACCTAACGATCGTGTTTAGAAAACCGCAGAACAAAAAATACTTCCAGACATACCTGGACCATTTACAGGCATTAAGTTCCCATCTCAAGAAAACTCCAAAGATGGAAATCAACAGATCAAAGAGGAAGGTAACCCAGGAAACAATAATAAGGTTATTAGAAAATGCCCACCTGCTTGCAAGTTAAGTTTCTAAATAACCCATTATAAACCGAAAATGAAAAAAAAAATCAAAATATTACCAAAGCAGCATAAAGCCACAGATATAGCAGAATGTATAATTTAAAGGCAAATCTTAGAAAAGTTTTTTTTAAAAGGCTAATGTATTCCAGCTCCATCCATGTAAACATGTAAGAGGTAAAGTCTCCATCTTTCTTTAAGGCTGCATAATATTCCATGCTGTACAGATACCACAATTTATTGATCCATTCGTGGGTCGATGGGCACTTGGGCTTCTTCCATGACTTAGTAATTGTGAATTGGGCTTCAGTACACATTCTGGTACATAGATCATATTCTTCTTAGCAAAGTATCTCAAGAATGGGAGAAAAAGTATCCAATGTACTCAGCGTTACTATGAAACCAATTTAGAGCTTTCTTATGAAAACTATAACCCAACTATAGCCCAAGAAGAAGGGGAAAGGGGAGAAGGAGGGAAGGGGAGGGAGGAGGACGGGTGGAGGGAGAGTAATGGGTGGGACCACA
>NW_003852460.1:589092-594380 GCF_000181295.1 Otolemur garnettii | reverse complement strand
AAAAAAAGGCTAATGTGCAAGAAAATCTGGAGAAATTAGAAACATATCAGCCAAAAAAACTCACATAAACCAGTGAATAGTAACAGTGAGGTTAAAAATAGATCAGGAGAAAAATACATAATAAAAAGCACTTCAGGGCCCCAAGACCAATAAAGTGAAAAAAATCAAAGCAAAAATAAAAAAAAAAATAAAACTGTGATATTGATCAAGAAAATCCAAGAAGCCATTATAAAGTAATATAAGACGTTAAAGAAAAATGGGTAATCTTGGGCATTGCCTGTGGCTCAAAGAAGTAGGGCGCTGGCCCCATATGTCAGATGTGGCAGGTTCAAACCCGGCCCCAGGCCGAAAACGGCAAAAAAAAAAATGGGTAATCTCTAAAGATTATGCAAAATTATAAAATCTCGTAGGAGGATGGATGTTAGGCACAACTTTATGTGTATAAACTTGGAAATGTAGACAGAATAAACACATTCCAAAAAATAGAAAATTTACCCAAACTGACACCCAAAGGAATGAAAAACAGAAAGTCTTATAACAACACAAGAGACTGAATCTCTGACTAAATGCCTTTGAAAAATGAAATTTAGACTCTAAAGGGGCTACCTTGGTATTTTTACACCAAATACTTAAGAGAAAATTAATGCCAACATTGCTCAAAATTATCCCAGAGATGGGGAACAGAGGAGAGAGTTCCAACTTGCGCCATGTCCTGGGGTGACTTTGCACGTTGAAATGTAGGAAGAGATTGCAGACCTATCCCCCCCATGAACACAGACTCAAAAGTAATAAATAAAACGTTGGTGATATAATAAAGGATAATGGCTCCTACTAGGTCAGGCTTATCCCAGGCACGCAGATTGGTTTAACAATGCAAACTATCGCGTTAAAAGAATGAAAATGAACATCACCTAACTACAACATAAAAAATCTACCAAAGTCATCATCTCTTCAGGATATAATCAACCAAAAAACGTCTACCCCACACGAGACACACACACCTATGTACATAATCTTACCAACCTACAGACTTGACCCTGCTAATCTGAGAACCAGTAGATAGTCACAAACCACTTCAGCAAACGTCATGCTTACTGCTGAAGGGCTGGAAATTTTGCCTTTCACCTTATCTCAAGTTCTGTTTAATGTAATGATTGCAGCCAGTGTTGTGAAAACATAAAAATAGATAAATTAGATAGGGAGAAAGAAAATCGCCAAGCCGTATACATGATATGGATGGTTCCACAAACACTGCAAAGTTATGGAGAAATACTCAGAATTAATGAGTGAGTTTAACCAGGTGTTGGATACTGTATCAACCTCAAAATGCACAGAAGTAGATCATGGCAACAAAGAATTTATTTTGTGGGCTGGGTGAGGTGGCCCACACCTGTAATCTCAGCACTCTGTGAGGCTGAGGTAGGTGGAACCCCTGAGTTCAGGAGTTCCAGATCAGCTGAACAAGAGTGAGACCCTGTCTCTACTAAAAATAGAAAAACCAGACAGGCATCACGGTGGGCACCTGTAGTCCCAGCTACCTGGGAGGCTGAGGCAGGAGGATTGCTTGAGCCCCAGAATTCAAGGTTGTTGTGAGGTATGATGATGCCCTGTCACTCTACCCAAGGCAGCAGAGTGAGATTAGCTCAAAAAAAAAAAAAAAAAAAGACCCCCAAATTTATTTTGTGAACATACATAACTGCCCCCATATATAGCATCATATATACTATATATTATAACATATACAATATAAACTATAACACATAATATATAATACCATTTACATTAGCATGAAATGATAGCACAAAAATCTAGTATAATTTATAACAGCATATTGTGTAAAATTTATGTATATTTATTTTTATATTTATTAATTATATAAATTATAATTTTACATCGTAATTAATGTATATTTTATTTTAATATAAAATGCACATTTCTTTATAATTGCATAAACAAACTCATATATAATAGCATAGGAATACATTTAATACAGTGTGTTCTCCTGTATTACAAAGTGGTGACCAGTCTGTACAGAGTATTGTGTAACTACTTTGTAAAGTTTTGTCATGAATATTTTATAAAAGGAAGGTACTTTTAGCTAGGATTTCCTGTTTTCCCTGTGCGTGGTGGCTTTTGGGACACCTTATAATATAATGACCACAAAGTTAATGTATAATTTAACATTGCACAGTAGTTTAAATTGCACACGAACTTTACGACCACTCTGTATACAATATTTATAACATACTAATTTAACAGCGAAGGAAAAAATGTAGCAGAGATATGCAACACATGTAGCAGAGATATGCAACACATGTAGCAGAGATATGCAACACATATAGCTAGATAATTACAAGATATTAGCGAGAGAAATAAGTGGGAATGGGGTGGCACCTGTGGCTCAAGGAGTAGGGTGCTGACCCCATATACCGGAGGTGGCAGGTTCAAACCCGGCCCCAGCCAAAAACTGCAAAGAAAAGAAAAAAGAAAAAAGAAAATAAATAAGAGGGGATATACGTAAATGGTAGCATATTTATTTATAAACAGGTGTTCTCATTTGTTTGAAACCCAAGTTCAGGGGCAGTGCCTGTGGCTCAAAGGAGTAGGGCGCTGGCCCCATATGCCGGAGGTGGCAGGTTCAAACCCATCCCTGGCCAAAAATTGCAAAAAAAATTTTTAAAAAGACTTGAGTTAAAAAAAAAAAAAAAGAAAAGAAACCTAAGTTCACTGCATCTGTGTTGTAAGGTAGTCAGTCCACTTATAATGTATGCAGAGTTATACATGGCATCCCCTTTTCCCCCGGAAGAAAACGAGAGGATTCTCTGTGACGAGAATTGTTGCAGCTGAGGTTAAACTGCTGAGTCTGTTACTTGTTTTTCTCCCACTGCAGACGGTGCCCCGGTCAACGGCACAGCAAGTAGACAGGTGAGCACAGGTGTGCCATTCGTATCCTAGAAATATTACCCGTGGTGGGAAAGCAAAAACCACGGGTCCAGAAGCCTGATGTGAATGCGTCCAATTCCCCTGTGTCTTTAAAGCCAGTGTGAGGTGGTCCTTGGTGACCCCACGATTGTCTGCAGAAATGATGCTTGAAGGTCCTCTCTTGGCCAAACTGGGTGGCCCCACGGCAACGTGACACAATGCACGGGCTGCATAGAAATCGCCGCAGTGCAGCTGAGATGTGATGAGTCACTGGAAGGTCTCTTTCCCCAGCAGAGACTCTGCCTGTCCCCAGCTAGAAGGTACACGCTGTCCTTCCCTGGGGCCGCCAACACTTCTGCAGGGGTGTCTGTCCTGTGTCCACCCCTACAGGGTCTTCAGAGAGGGAGGAAGCACCGCCCCCCACCAGAGCCTTGTTTTCATTCTCTGCACCTTGAGAGAGGGGAATTGCCACCCTCACCAAAATCTCAGGGGACCTCTAGGCCTATTCTTCCTTGGGAAGGCTTTGCACCTACCTCTCTGCCTGCTCATCAAGAATCCCTTCTTCTGAGCAGGTCTCGGGCTTTTTCTTGCTCTGTTTGAACTTCATTCAGGCCAGTTCTTCCCAGGTGGAAATTTAAAACACAGCCCAGAAGTGTCCTTACTCTGTGTCTGGGCAAGTCTTGTGAAAATTCCAGCCAGATGTGGCTGATAGAAGCTCCAGCCGGACTCTGTGTGTAGAGCATCGAGAAAGCTTGTGGAGACGTCCTCAGTGTTATTAAGAGAAACTGGGGTGGGGTGGACCAGAGAGGACCCAGTGAGGGCTCCCCCCCATCACCCTGGGGGGACCCTCCCTCTGCGCCAGCCAAAGCCTCTCCCTTCCGGAACGAGGCCTCCAAATAAACCCCAAGCCGTACGAGTTGAGTATTCCACCGAAAGACCTCTGAGTGGTATTTTTGAACACTGGAAGTTAATAATAAATATCATCTTTGTTTTCTAATTTTTTTACCGACTTGATTGAAATACCCCTGACAGACCCAATCCAATCCTCCCATCCGAGCTGACAGGCCTGACACCCAGTGTCTGCGTGCGAGCTCTCAGCTATGCATAATCTGATGTTTTCTAGGGTTTTAATTGAATCACTCGTCTCAAACTTGTTATTTTTAATTTACAACATTTGATTTCTGACACGGGTTCCTCCATGTCATAAATTATGCAGGCGAGAGCCTTAGTTGTGTGGGTGATTAAAAAAAAACTAATTAGGCATGATTAAAAAAAACTAAAACAGAGAGCTCTTAAGTATGTGCGTGTTGCCATGTAAAAGGGGGCTTATTTTCGCTGGAAATGCCTCATTTTCTTTCTAAGAGATTATGTTCGGTTTCGTACAATTTGATTGATTTTGACAGAAATGAAAGAAAATGTAGGCATTTTTTTTTATCCCCCCTCTCCCTGCATATATACCAGAAATTGCATTACACGGCCCGTTGATGGGTATTTCTGCCACAGCCCATTGGATATAATTTTGTTAAGTGGGCAGGAAAATAAAGAAAATGCAATGTAATCCGGAGTTTTCTTTGGCACCAGGCACGGGGTCGGGACCGGGCTGCAAGCTCCGAGTAGGAAGGACAATTAGAGTTATACCCCTTTCAAGTCCTGGCTAATGACAGCCGGCAGGCACAGGGCAGGGGAAGTGGAATTTTTTGAGAAGAAGTGGCCCCTGCCTCACCCCCGTGCCTGTTGAGTGAAGCAGTGACTGGGGCATCCCAGAGCCAGGAGAAGCTGGCCAAGTGGTGTCTTTATCTCTCTGCCACAGATAAGTGGAGTCCACGCTGGTGGAAATCTACAAACACCCACCTTGTGACACGACAAAGCCCAGCTCGAGTTAGTTAAGATAAAAGCCTGTTTCTGCCTGGTCTTTGACTCTTTCTGTGCCCTCAAACGGATGACAAACAAAATTCGGTCCTTCTCCATCCTGCAATTCTCGAGACGGCCAGGTCACAGTTGTGCAGGTGCGTGAAGCTGGGTCGTAGGTTCTGAATGACTGCCGGTGGGGGCACCTGGGAAACACAGAATTCTAGGCCGTAGGTAGAGAGAAAACCCTGCCTGTGCAAACACCCAAAGATTGTGCAAACTAGGGCAGCGCCTGTGGCTCAAAGGAGTAGGGCGCCAGCTCCATATGCCAGAGGTGGCAGGTTCAAACTCAGCCCCAGCCAAAAACTGCAAAAAAAAAAAAAAAAGATTGTGCAAACTGCTTCTTTTCCCAACTCAAGTTGACCACACCTACATTCATTTTCCCAGAAGAATCCAGGTGCGTTCTTGGGGTCCCTGGACTTAGGACTCTGGTCATTCTGCCGAATGGAGGCTGTAGC
>NW_003852460.1:585529-588789 GCF_000181295.1 Otolemur garnettii | reverse complement strand
CCTCAGCCTTCTGAGTAGCTGGGTGTACAGGTGCCCACCACAACATCCAGCTGTTTTTTTGTTGTAGTTTTCCCGGGGCCAGGTTTGAACCCGCCACCCTCGGTACATGGGGCCAGTTCCCTACCCACTGAGCCACAGGTGCTGCCCAAAACCAACTTTTACTTTTAACCGAAAAACCATTGTGAAAATGTTTTCAGCAATGACCAATATTCCGAATAAATCAATTATGTTATTTGTTCACTTTAAATTGACAGATAAAAAATACCATATATTTATCAGGTGTTAACCCATTATTGCTGCGTGAGTTGTATGTAACTCACGCGAGATTTTTGAGTGTCCGGGGCTTGGTGAAGTATATGTAACTCACAGGTTGCTCAGACATTGCTGCACTAGGAACAAACTTCCCCCCCTCTTGGGTCCATGGTGTTCAGTCAACAGACTTGCTTCCTGAGTGCCACACCCCCTCAGGGCTGAATGTCACTGTGGGCCCCTTCAAGGTCTCCCCTTGCAAAGCTATGCTCTGATGCCGGCGTCTACCCTACTTTTGCACTTATCCTAGGATCAGCACTTTTTCTAGGATCAGTTTACAAACTTAATTGTTGACCTTGTACAATGACAGCTCTGATGGCCATTCCAATATAGAGTTCCACAATTGCTTTGAAGGACGGACTAGGCCAGGTGTCCTCAAACTTTTTAAACAGGGGGCCAGTTCACTGTCCCTCAGACTGTTGGAGGGCCAGACTGCGGGCCACAGGATGAGTTGGCTGCTAAGCAGGACAGGCAGTGATGACAAAACATTTATCCAGTGCTGGATAAATGTCCTAGGTGGGCCGCATGTGGCCCGTAGGCTGTAGTTTGAGGACGCCTGGACTAGGTGCTGGCACCACTGCCCAGTTTTGCAAGGGGATCTCCTCGTAGGTGCCCATAGTGATATTCAGCAGTGAGGCCTGTACCACTTTTTCCAGGATGAGTTCGCAAACTTAAATGCCTGACCATGTCCTTGGTACACAAATCCCCCTGAATGGTCCCTCCTTCAATCTTCCTGGGCACAGAAGCTCACACCTGCTCCACCTTATCTCACAGGACTTCAGGAGAGTCCCTGCCTTACGGCCACCCTCAACCTGCGTGCATAGGCACACCTCAGATGAAAAACCTGGGATTGTCACTGCACAGCTCTGAAAATCGGAAGAAAGCTTTGGGCTGGGGAACTGGTTTATTCCAGACGAGGACTTAGCTCCTTTGTCTAAATTACAGTATCGGCCTCAGATTGGCAAGCATACAGAGGATAGCACTCCCACACACAGTTTATGCTGAATAAGAATCCCCCACGGTGCCATTTATGGGGTTTATATTTATAGTTCTAAGCTCAAGGGGAAACACGGTATATGGAATATCCATCACCCCTGGTTTAAAAGCTAATTCTTCAACCTAATCTCTGATCACATGTTCAAGCCTCGCTTTGCCAAAGGGGAATTAAGAACTTAACTGCTCTGTGCCCCGATCCAGCATGCCGTTCCAGATACAGGGACACCCCTGCATCTCCTGAGATGCCCCCAAACTCTGCCCGGCCTCAGATGGGGCACCGGAGGGGAGGCCACTCCGTACAGAGAATTAGCTGACCGTTTCCTCAGCACCGCCTGCCAAGAGACTGCCAAGCTGGCTGACGCAAGGAACATTTGGCTTCTGCTCAACACCTTGGAACAGAGATGCTGGTGGCGCCACTGAAAGTTGCCCACCGATTCTTCAGTCAAGTTTTCTCAGCTGAGAACCAGAAATGCCCGTTCTAACTGGCCACAGTCATTACGTGCAAATCCACCAGAGTGCCAAGAAGGCGCTTTCAAACCTGCAAGCTCCATGCAAAGACCCAACATTATCCTTGCAACCCTGAAACTGACATTATTGATGGAAACAGAGAAAAACGGCCAATGTTCAAGCAGGGCTCTGAGATGGATTCGCCTTCCCAGCTCTGCTGTTTACCACGGGCTCTGTAAGTTCCCTGTGTCTCTAGCTGGAGACTTAAATCCCCTGTTTTCATTCTTTCTATTCTGTCGAACACCACATTCTACTTAGCCATGAGTTTTCACGGCCTTGCAGGTTTGGAGTCAGGATTCAACATGCCTCTTCAAAATCTCGCTTTTATTTTTTTGTGCATTAATAAAATAAAGATGTTTTATAAGAACTGACACGTCTCCCCTGTATCTATAGATTCGATTTTTTATTTATACCAAAATGAACTGACTCATGCATTTTGACTCTATTCCATGGGTCAAAATCCAGTGAATTATTTTTTTTTCTTAATATTTTGTGGCTCAAATTGTTCCTGCTCTAGCCATCAGAATCCTCCCCAACTTGGCTGCTTGGATGACAGGCCTTATGCCATTTTGACCACAGTCTCTCCAGCATCGTGATGGTCCAGACAGTTAAAGTGACATCCTGCACCTAGCACTTTCTCATTCTGCTGCTACCTCTGTCCCAAATCCTTTCCACTTTTGGAAAAAAAAAACCAAACATATTTCCTTAAAATACCATCATACACTTTACTGAAAAAAAAAATTAATGATGCTGTCTTTCCCTCAATAACACACTTCTCGTGGGTTGAATTGTGTTTCTCCAAAATATATGTGCAAGTGTGACCCTTGGTACCTGTGCAGGTGGCATCTTTGGAAATAGAGTTTCTGCAGATATAATTAGTTAAGGATCCAGAGAGGAGATGTAATTCTAGATCAGTCAGGGCCCTAGACCCAGTGACAGGTGTCATCATGGGAGACTGCAGAGGAGACACAGACACAGAGGAGAAGCCACGTGGAGATGGAGGCAGAGACTGGAGTGATGTGACCACAAGCCCAGGGACACCTGGAGCCCCCAGGAGCTGGGAGAGGCAAGAAGGAGCCTTCCCTGGGGCCTATGGAGGGAGTGGCCCTGAGACTCCTGCAGCTCAGACTCCTGGGCTCCAGGGCTGGAGAAGAGTGAATTCCTCTTGTTTCAGGCCCGTTTGTGGTTTCTTACACGAGCCCCGGCAAACTCTTACAATATGTCCACGTTTTGCCCCCCAAAGCGCTAAGGTTGCCACCTCTCTCTGTGCCCCCACCTTCAGACCCACGCAGCAGAAGTTTTCTTAGCTTGATCCTCGTGGTGGAGAGGATGGGCTCAGTACTCAGGAGCCAGGCCTGCTGCCTTGGGACAGGGCCTCCCCCCACACCACCCCAGACTGGGAAAATCCTGTTCCCCACAATTAGATGAAAAAGGCGATTTTCTTAGTG
>NW_003852460.1:581922-585467 GCF_000181295.1 Otolemur garnettii | reverse complement strand
GGCAGAGAGGATGCCTGTGCTGAAGGACTCTGCTTGCTTTCCTCGCTCCTGATACGTCTCTGTGGCTTCCAGAACCTGCCACCAGCCACCTGTAACACCATTGCCCAGAAAAAGGCAACTCTGATGCACACACAGTTGTGGTATCAGTGTAAAGACCGTAACCCCCGAGATGGAGGGTTTCAGGGACCAGCCAACTCTCTACTTCACACCAAGAAGCCTGGGAGCTCACTCCTTGAAGCCTTCTCGGTGCAGATTAGAATCTCCATGTTCCTCCTGCTGGGTGTGGTGGCTCACGCCTGTAATCCCAGTACTGTGGGAGGCTGAGGAGGGAGGATTGCTTGAGCTCAGGAGTTCGAGAATTGCCTGAGCAAGAATGAGACACTGAGTCCTAAAAACAAAGAAAAAAAAACTGGAAAAAAGAAAAAAAACTGGCAGCCAGGTGCCACCGCAAGCACCTGTAATCCCAGTGGCTTCCCGGGGCTAAGGCAGAGGGATGCCCAGAGCCTGAGTCTGAGGTTGCTGGGAGCTATGATGCCAGTGCACTCTGCTCAGGGGCAAAGGGTGGGACTCTGTCTCAACAACAACAACAAAAAGCAGAGAAATAAAAAAAGCAAGGGAATTTAAAAAAAAAATCTGCACGTTCCATCTGATAATCAGACATTTCTTTTTGTAAGGGGAAGAAAAAAAAATTGGACAAAAACCCCAAATAGCTCTTATTTATGACTGAGGAAATTCAAAACCCAGAGCGGCCACTTCCACTCGGTGCCAAAGCTATGAAAATGCAATGATTTCCAGAAATTCACACAGTCTCCACCGGGGACGTTGTTACAGGCTCATGAAAAGTCAACTTGCTGTCACCAGAACCTGTGATAATTTATGCAGATGGTTTTGTTGTGGAGTCCTGGTGTCAGCCTGCGGAGCTGACCAGCTACCCCACCCTCACACCCACACTCGCACACGCACACACACACACACACACAGGTTGCAGGAGTCGACACTCAGCTCGGTCAGGGGAAGACACAAATTTGAAATCAGGACACGGCCACCACGCCCAGTCGTTGCCCACCAATTTCCATTCGCGCCCCCTCATGAAAAACCTAATACAAGATGCCGCCCTCCTCGATCACAGACCTCTAAACTCCCTGTTGGCCCAAGCAGCCTGTGATGTAAATGTATCTGTACCAATTTGGTACATTTTCCAACTCTTTCTGGCAACGTGCAGTGATAAACACAGGATGTCTAATGAAAGATGGAATTATTTTCGACGAGGTCCTCTTGGGCTCCTGCTGATAAGAAAAGGCTCCTTCCCTGAGTCCTGGAGCAAAGCAGCTAGACACAGAGGCATTCATGTATCTGGAAAGCGCTGGTCTTTGGGGTCTGAGGCTGTTTCATAATATTTGCAAGCATTGGGCCTGACCCTATAAAGAAGGCAATGAACCCATGCTAATTAGCAGCCAGGGGATGCGGCCCCTGTTTGGTCCCCCCATGTGCACTGGGGGAGCCCCCATGCTAGCCCCACACAGGCTGGCCCCACTGCACCCTGGATCTGGGTGAAAAGTGGTGAAAGGAACCAATAACAGGGCAGGGTGTTCAAGGGATTATTCCCAGGGAGGTGGGAGCTATGAGCTCAGGCTCCCTCATCCACCCGGGGAAGGGCAAGTTGAATCTGAGAAGTCACTGTGCAATCTGCCCTCACACCTCATGCTCAGTTCTCAGCCCTGAAAGATCCGGAAACTCACATTAAACTGAGAAGTGACACTGGCTGGAGCCTGCAGGTGGGGGGTGTGTGTGTGGCAGTGGCTGTGGTTGTAGTGCGTGCGTACTGTGTGATGTGTGTATATATTCTGTGTTTCCCCAAAAATAAGACACTGTCTTATATTTATTTTTTCTCAAGAAGACACACTAGGGCTTATTTTCAGGGGATGTCTTCCTCTCTGTGCCAAAATGCATGGCACAGCTATGCAGATATGCTGCATGGCTACGCCCATTAATCTGCATAGCCACGCCCACCACTAGGCCTTATTATCAGGGTAGGGCTTATATTTAATAAATGCATAGACATCCTGCTAAGGCTTATTTTTTGGGTAGCTCTTATTTTCGGGGAAACACTGTAATTGTGTTTGTGAATCATGTGCTGTGTGAGTGTCAGAGTGTGTGGCTGTGTGTGTGTGGCTGTGGCTGTGGTGTGTGTACTGCGTGATGTGTGTGTGTATAACTGTGTTTGTGTGTGGTATGCTGTGTATGTGACCTGTGTGTGTGTGTGTGTGGCTGTGGTTGTGTTGTGTGCGTACTGTGTGATGTGTGTATGTATAACTGTGTTTGTGTGTGGTGTGCTGTGTGTGTGTCAGAGTGTCTGTGTGGAGTGTGTTACACAGAGGTGTATGTGGAGGGGAGTGATTTGTGATGTGAGGGAGGTGTCTGTTGTGCTGTCTGCGTGATTTATGTGATGTATGTGTGTGTGCAGTTTGTGGTGTGTGTCGATGTGTCACAGTGTGCCGTGTGTATGTTTATGCGTGATCTGTGTATATTTTTCTGTCTTGTTTTTTTTTATTGTAATTTTTTTGTTGGCACAGAGTCCCACCCTATGCCCTGAGCAGAGTGCAATGGCATCATAGCTCACTGTGACCTCAGACTCCCACTGCCTCAGCCTCCACAGCCTCTGGGATTATAGGCACTCGCCACAGCGCCTAAATTTTTCAATATTTTTCCTGAGTTGGGGGTCTCACTCTCACTCAGATAAGCCTTGAACTCCTGAGCTCAAGCAATCCTCCCTCCTCAGCCTCCCACAGTGCTGGGATTACAGGCATGAGCCTCTGTGCCCAGCTGTGTCTTACTATCCATACAGTGTGTGTTGCAGATGTCACAGACATGTGATGTTCTGTTGTGTATTTTTTTTTTTTGAGACAGTCTCACTATATTGCCATCAGTAGAGTGCTGTGGTGTCACAGCTCACAGCAACCTCATACTCTTGGGTGTAAGCAATTTTCTTGCCTCAGCCTCTCAAGTAGCTGGGACTACAGGTACCTGACACAACGCCCAGCTGTTTTTTGGTTGTAGTTGTCATTATTGTTTGGCAGACCCAGGCTGGATTCTAACCCACCAGCTCTGGTGTATGTTGCTGGCACCCTAGCCACTGAGTCATAGGCACCGAGCCTATGTATTTAAATGCGTGTAGGCTGAGTAGCAGGATTGTGTGTACATGATGTGTGTTAATATGTTGAGTGTTTTGTGCTGTGTATAGATTTGTGTGCATTTGGGGGGTGTGTTCAGTGTTGCTATTGTGTATAGACGTGTGTTTTGTGTGCTGTGCTGTCTATGGAAGTGTGTGTGAATGAATAGAAGTCTGTGTGAATGAATAGAAGTGTGTGTGAATGAATAGAACTCTGTGTGAATGAATAGTGTTTTGTCGGGTAGAGAAGCATATGTGTTTCTGTTGTGCTGTGTGTGGATGTGTGTTTGAGTTAAGTGTGTTTTATTGTGTATAGAAATGTGCTGTGTTGTCTAGATGTGTGTTTGGAAATTGCTCTGTGCTGTGTAGACATGTG
>NW_003852460.1:580178-581691 GCF_000181295.1 Otolemur garnettii | reverse complement strand
TTGTGTGTAGATGTTTTGTGCTATGTACAGATGTGTGCCTGTGTGCGTGTTACATGTGCAAGCCACCTGCTCCTCCCTACCCCACCCCCCCAAATCCTGCAGGGCAGAGGCTCCTGGGAAGGCCCCGGGCTCTGGGACATCCCCATGGTCCCCAGTCCCCATCATGGCACCTCTTTAACATTCAAACACCTCTCATGCTCAGCACAGCTTCTTCCCCAGGTCTGTCCCTCTGGGGACACCCCAGGAAGGCAGGGTGGACCCCTGTCTCCTTGCAGGGAATTACAGAGCCAGGTCTCAGGGGCAACACAGCCCCCTCCACAGCTCAGCACCAGGGAGGGCCAGGCGGGTGCCCCTGGCCTGCTTACTGCTCTGGAGCTGCCCTGGCCTTGGCCCCAGGTCAGTGTTATCCACACCCGAGAACTTAGCAGAACATGGCGGGATGCATTTCCCATGTGTGGGGTTTTTAAGGAGCACGGCCTGCACCTGATGCCCCTTGTGCATTTGAAATGTGGCTGCTTGCTGGTTCCTATGCTTTCTGGTAAAGGGTCCCCACCCTATCCCTGGGCACCCAGGGACCGTCCCCAAAGCTCCAACTTGGAGCTCCTCCCAGCGTGGGAACCTCAGGGACATGTCCCTTGTCTTGCTCTGAGGAAGCTCCCACCTCAGTCCCCTCTGAGCAGATTCCAGGCAGCCACACAGCACGGTTAACCACGGTCACATTGTTCCATGTTAAATGGTTAGGAATTGCGACTTCTTCATCCTGCGAAAGTGAAACTCTGTGTCCCAGCAACATCTCCACGTTCCCTCTGGGGTGGTCCCTCCACAGTGCAGGCCTCTATCAAGTCACCACTCCATGCACCATGATTGCATATAAGTCAATTGTGTTTATTATTAATTACATTTTGAGAAGCTGGGGGAACAAAGGAAAAGTAAATAAATCTATTTTCTGTAGAAGGAGCAGAAACTGTGGGTTAGAATCAGGATACAGAGGCTGGACTGGGGGCTGCTTTGGAATTGCCCCCACCAGAAATGCTGGGCCTGGCTTGGTGGCCGTGGCCAGGAAAAGCTTCAGTGGCATGTGGGCAATGAGACGACTTGGCCCAGGCTGTGTCCCGCCGGGTGTTCCCCACAACACGCTCCACCCCATCCACCCTCCATTCTCTGCTGAGCACCACCGATCCCAGCTCCGCATGTATTTCTCAACTCTTTCTCTCATTTATTACCAGACTCCAAGCTTCACCAGACGACATCCAGAGAGCACCATTTGGTGATATATTTAACTTCTTTTTGGATATAGCATGAAATTATGTCCAGAGTATGTTTGTAGGTTTATTACACTTCATTTCCTTTGGTTTGGGGTGACATGTATTCAGGCAAACTAGAGGGAAGAAGAAAAGAAAAGGAAGGAAGGGAGGAAAGAAGGAAGGAAGGAAGGAAGGAAGGAAGGAAGGAAGGAAGGAAGGAAGGAAGGGGAAGGGAAGGGAAGGGAAGGGAAGGGAAGGGAAGGGAAGGG
>NW_003852460.1:574565-579296 GCF_000181295.1 Otolemur garnettii | reverse complement strand
CCCAGTTAAGGTAAAACCACAGCAGTGATTCAATAAATACCCCTCGGGGATCGCGCCCAGTGCAAATGACTAAGTAGACGGAAGAGTTGCTGGATTATCTGATGACAGATTTTGCAAAACACGGGAGATGGTTCTAGTTAGCCGTGAGTGGCTGGAAGTGGAAAGAACTCAGGGTGTTCAGTCCTGGCTTTTCAGCTTTTGGTTGCAGACTAAATTCTTTCAGGGCAGCGAGATAAGACCAGGCGCCGCCATGCACAGAGGACTGTATGGGACGGGGCTGAGTGGGGTAGGGTTCTCCTTGGGGAGAAAGGCAAATTTTATTTTACCCATCAAAGAAGGAGAGGACTTTGAAGGAGACGTTTTTCCTACCCGTGGCCTCTGAATCGATTTGTACAATGCTCTTCCCTGTCAAACCCGTATTTCCATCTCGGGTGTTTGCAAAAACGCGTCTCACCCAGGTTGCAAATGTGATACTAGAACTGTGCTCCCTTCCGTTTTGACAGCCGTTTTCTGGAGCGGAATAAATGCTTCTTGAGTAATAGGGAGGAGGGAAGATTTTGCTTATATTCCTCACCCTTGAAAAGCTATCGAGGAGCCTTCCTGAGGGCAAAATAATGATCTCTGTATAGTGGGACGTGAGATAAAGTTATGTGGCTTGCAAAACGTGGCAAGGGCTGATTGTAAGTTTGCACCACTGTGTGTGCTTGTCTCAAAAACAGCACAGACACGATCCCTCCTGGAAGTGGTTCATGTGGGGTGTGCTTGTTCACTGTGACCCACATGGGCTCTTAAAACACAGGTACGATGTGTTGTTTTCTTAACTGTCCTTGGGATGGCCCACTGTCCACACTCCTGTGTCTGACACGAACATTGCTGGGGCTTTGCTGTCCCCACCTTGTGAGTGAAGAGTTGTCCCCCAGGACAGAATGACCACATGGGCTTATGTTCTGCTGACACCAAAAGCCTCGAGTCGCAGGACTCAGGTATCAGGATTTTGCACGGCGAGGTTTGATCACACAGGTATTTCCTGCCGTGCATCTTGGCACCTGTGTCGGGGTTACTAGTGTTCCTGCCACACGCACAGCTCGGGATTTCAAAACGGCTTTTGCAGTGTTGTGTCAATCGCCTGAGTTTCTGTATCAACAGCAGAAAGAGCAGATAAGAAGTGAGGAAATATGTCTTGGAGTCCTGAAGATTACCAGATAGGGCTGGCTGAAAAAGACAGAAAAGACTGAAAAGAAAGAAAAAGAGGGGATTAAGAGAATAGGGTTTGTTAAAATGAAGTTTATATACGCACGTCCAGTTGAGCATGTCCACCGACCTGGCGGTGTTTAGAATTTCTTGAGTGCATCTGTGCTCCAGGGACAGATGCTGGCTGCCTGGGGCGGCCTCCTCGGGAAGCAGGAGGTCACTTCTTCACAAATGTTTGCGTTCTTTTAAAATTGGGTTTTCCTCCTTTCTTGCATGAGCCTAATGAGTTAATAGGTCTTGAACTGTAATTTGGGGCTTCCTCCGACGTTCTCTGCAGCTGGGTTTAAGAGCACCGTTCCGGAATATTCCCTGGTGCCCAGAAACTCTGCATATGGGACAATCTCCCAGGACAAGCAGCTGGCCTTGCTGTTTACCCAAAGACACGACTGTGTGTCGAACCCCTTATGTGCTGGCTCAGGGGAAGAGAGACAGGTCGTGCCTGGTTTATGCCTTGACATTTTTTGTGGGGCTAGGGGGTGGATGGAAGAAAAAAAAGAAGGCAAAATTACAAAATTAAAATGCGGTGTCTGAGGAATACAGACTTTATCACAGAGGTAGCGTTAAAACACAAAGAACTGGCGGGCTTAGGTCTTAGCCAGTGACAGGTAAAACATTGCCTGAAAATTTCACAAAAATAAGCGACACCGTGAACACACACTGCCTGGACTCTTTCTGAGGTCTGGAACAGACTTCAAGTGTCAGGACCAAAGGCCTAAGTTTATTAAGCTTGTGGACGCAAGTCACCTTGACACTCGATAGAGGTTAACAGTGGGGTTTCAGGACCCCCCCCCCACACACACACACACAGGATGCTGAGACATTTTCCCCAGGTGGGAGCAGGTGTCTTAGCAGAATTGCACCATCTGGCATCTCAACTGCTTTGCAGACGGGATGAGAATATATCTCTGTTGTGTACAGGTTCTGAACTTAAGTTGCCAATTCATCAATTAAAACTACTACATAGGGCTGGGCTTGGGGGCTCATGCCTGTAATCCCAAGAGTCTGGGAGGCTGAGGTGGGTGGATTGCTTGAGCTCAGGAGTTTGAGAGCAGCCTGAGCAAGAGGGAGACTTCATCTCTGAAAAGAAAAAATAGCTTGACATTATGGTGGGCACCTGTAGTCCTAGTTACTTGGGAGACTGAGGCAGGAGGATTGTTTGAGGCATAAGATTGAGGTTGCTATGAGCTATGAGGCCATGGCACTCTATTCAGGGCAACCTGAGTATCTGTCTCAAAGACGAAA
Source organism: Otolemur garnettii (assembly GCF_000181295.1). Classification (NCBI taxonomy): domain Eukaryota; kingdom Metazoa; phylum Chordata; class Mammalia; order Primates; family Galagidae; genus Otolemur; species Otolemur garnettii. The sequence continues at coordinate 576,803 of NW_003852460.1, read as the reverse complement.
AGAAAAACATTTTGACTGGGTTTGCTGGGGTGCCCAGGCATACTAAAAATATTCCGTTTTGCATTTTACCTTGTGAGTGTGGGGATTGCTCAGGGAGCTGTAGAGAGAGCAGTGTCACTGGGGGGTACATTATCTTCATCTTGTGGGTGGCTTGCAAGCTTGATGGCGGCAAACTTTCTTCTGCTAGGCTAGGTTTTCTGTAGGGCAGGGTCTGGGGTCTGGAGCAGGCTGGAGGGGATGAGGGAGGTCTTCTCTCCTCTGGCCCAAGGAGAATATCAGAGACAGGGGTAGGTGGGGGTGAAACCCCAATGAATAAATTGTCCCCACTCAATTAACAGAGCTAAAAAGAGAGATCCAGAGATCGTCCTGGGGGTTGATTTTGCAGGTAATAAGATGTTTCATCTAATTACTTTTTTTTTTCTTTTTAAAGGACTATAACAATTTTTTCCCCTTTTTTCCTTCTTGCTGGGAACAAGTGACAGATATGAGGCTTCAGATACAGCAAAAGGTGAAACTCTGGGTCCACTCGGGTGAAAATCACCCCCAGGAGAGTCGGGACTATTTGCACACAGGCTGTCAAAGTGTGGGGGGGTTGTGACAGTTAAGGGATTTCAGACAAAGAGGGACAGGAGGAGATTTTAGGAGGTTTGTTCAGTCAGGACCAGAGGAAGCTGGGTTTGCACCCCAGGAAAGGTGAACCCATGAGGGGGGCCCCCAAAGTGGGGAGCCCACTTGCAAGTACTCATCATGGAGAGAGACAGACTTTCCTCTCACTTCTTAATGTGAGGTTGGCAGCTCCCCAGGTAGGTGGGGGGAGAATTAGACCCTTTACCTTATTATATTTCTCTCCGTATTTCTGAGAGAATGCTTAATGCTACTTTTATTTTCAAGATGCGGGCGGGCTGTGGCTCCTTGCAATCCTCACGGAGTTCTGCTCTCGCCTCCCACATCCCAGATCTTGGGGGTCCGTCCCTGCTGGGCATTCCCTAGTGGCCTCACGCCGAGGAATAAAGGCTAATTAAATTATTTCCCGCTTATCTATGTAGAAATCAGCCGTTTCATCGTTAACAGTTACGGTTTTGCGCTCTGGAGCGTGGGCTCGTAACAGCAAGTTATTCCTATACAGCACCTGGCTCTCATCAGAATTATATTTCAAATATAAATGCATCCCGAGACCAGTACAGAATAATTATCTTGTGAGTAATCAGTGATGGTGGCTTCAAGTTTGAGCGGGAGAGATGCAATGCCATTAAGAACTTGGGAATAAAAATGAAATAAAAACCAGTATTATGAGTCAATAACTGATCCTCTTCTCCACGCTGAATTCTGACAGCCCTCCCTACCTCTGCTTCTAAATTAATTGATTTTATCCTCTATGTAGTTTTGTGGGTTTTTCCCCTCTTGGTTAGGAGGTGAGTTAATTTGCAACACACCTACTTCTGTAATGCAAGTATCATTCAAAGAGATGGCAACTGGCATCCTGGGGACACCCCAGCCTCAGCCCCACAGTCACCCTTACACTGTCCAGCATCTCAGCTTCCACCAACCACCCCACCCCGCCCACATCTTGGGGACCCCTTGGGAGGCAGGAATGTTTTCACTCGCCTGAAAAACCCACCAGAGTGATTCAACGCACAGACATCCAAAATACGTAACAACATTTGAAAGTTATAATTCCAAAGTCAAACCAAAGAAAGGAATCTGAGCTGGGCACAGCGGCTCACACCTGTAACCCCAGCACTCTGAGAGGCTGAGGCAGGTGGATTGCTTGAGCCCAGGAGTTTCAGACCAGCCTGAGCAAAAGCAAGACCCTGTCTCTACTAAAAATAGAAAAAGTAGCTGAGCCTTGTGTCGGGCACCTGTAGTCCCAGCTACTTGGGACCCTGAGACAAGACGATTGCTCAAAACCAAGAGTTTGAAGTTGCTGTGAGCAATTGTGTCATGACACTCAACCCAGGGAGATAGAGTGAGACTCTGTCTCAGATAAAAAAAAAAAAGAAGAAAAAGAAAAAGAAATCCAGCTCACCCAGCTCAGATTAATAAAACTAACAACACATTTTATTTTTATTTATTTATTTATTTGTTTGTTTATTTTTGTGAGTCTCAGTGAGAGTCTCAGTTTGTCATCCTTGGTAGAGTGCTATGGCGTCACAGCTCACAGCAACCTTAAACTCTTGGGCTCAAGTGATTCTCTTGCATCAGCCTCCCAAGTAGCTGGGACTACAGGCACCTGCCACA
>NW_003852460.1:569431-573390 GCF_000181295.1 Otolemur garnettii | reverse complement strand
TGTAGGTGAGCAGGTACCCTACGAACTGCCCCCATTATAAATATCTCCCACTCATAGGCAATCCTACTACGACTGGTATTTTAAGCCAGTGATGCTGCTGTTTTGTTTCTTTCAAGACTGGAAATCGCATCGCTGTCAGCTTAGGACTAAGCCTCGAGTTGTAAATTTTTTTCCTTCTAAATTTTAGAGAAAGGGGAGCACAGGGCATCCAGCCACATGCCCATCAGCTCATCAGGGGAACGTTCTTACTCAGTATTGGGAAGGCTTGTTTTATAGAAAAAATGCAATCCCTTGCTGGGTGATTTTCCTCTCATTTTCAGTTCAAATATGTCACAGGCAAACCTCAGGCTGGCTGGTTCACCTGGGTTCATCTGCATGAGTAAAGAAGGGTGGGATTTATTTATTGTTAAGGCCGGGAAGTAATCCACTGTGTACATTTTCTCTATACGTGCCTCCCCCCTCACTGAGGGACACTTAGACGGGCCCCCGTCCCAGATGCTGGGGCTGGTGCTTCAATGAACATGGAAGCACAGATATCTCTCTAAGAGCCCGTTTTATTTTTTCTAGATACATACCTGGTAGCAAGAGTGGGCTGAGCCACGCACAGGGCAAATACCCGCCGATCTCACTTGCTGGTGGTGTCTACAAAGTTACTCTGGAGAAACAGAGACTCGGACGGGCAGAGAGAGACCTTCATTGGTGCCTGGTGTCTCCCGGACTGCAGGGGGACCAGACTTCACAGGAAAGCATCGTGCATTTCCAAATAGTTTCAAGAGACGATTTTGAGTGTCTTCCCCACAAAGAAACGATATGTGTGGAAGGTGTTGAGTCTATTATCCTGAGCTGGTCGTCACACAAGGAATAAATTAAAACATGTGAATTAAAACATGGCACACGTGCACATACAAATCTGTACAGTTATTATGCAAATAAATACATAGTATATATGTACAATTATTGCACATAAATATATAGTACAATTATCACATACAATGTACTCTACACACACACACCATTATTATGCTTAAGGTGCAAAATACATAGTATATATGTACAATTATTGCACATAAATATATAGTACAATTATCACATACAATGTACTCTACACACACACACCATTATTATGCTTAAGGTGCAAAAATATAGATGCATAAGTGTTGTGTACATTGTATATGAATACTTACATACTTATACATAGCACAATTATTAGGTACAGTGTTCTAAATTCACACCCACATGTACATATCTACAATTATTATGTACAATGGATACGATATTTATGTACAGACATATGCACAATTATTGTATACATGGTCCATGAGTACAAACACATGCAGACATATGTACAGCTGTTATTAAGCGTTTTTTAAAACTTAAACAAAAATCGGGTGCAAGTTCTGCCTTTTCCGTGGACCTGCCTTATCTGGAGACGCTGACTTGTGTTTCGTTGATTCTGTCAGCTGCAGATGTGCTAATCCAAGTTAAGGGGAGACGGGTCTGTCTGACTCTTCCCAGCATGGGGCACATGTCTGTGCACTTATGCGTGTGTGCACCCATGCGTGTGTGCACCCAGGTCTGTTTCTCCACATCTCTTAAAGAAATGTACTTTCACATGGCACGGAACACGCCCAGCCCCTCTGATCCATTAGCTTTTTCAAAACCCGACTAGACCTTCTCAGAGACTCTGGGTTCTTAATAATCACTTAATTTCTATTTTGACGGAAAGGCGGAGGGGAGAGTGGAAAAAATGCACAAGGGAGTTGTTCAAAATAGGTGTGCGTGGTTTCACCACCCTGCTCACCTCGGAAGGTCAAAACTCACCTTAATTAGAGCTGCTTGCATGCGCCCTTCTATTACTAACATTTTTGTATGTAAAGGTGGGGAAGAAATTTTTTTTGACCTCTCGGAGCACGGAAATCGATGAGGAGTTGATGAAGTTTGTGGCTGCGGAAAGTAAAACAAGCCTGATTTGTTTACCCACCGCAGCCCTGGCGTTGTCAGGGCGGCTCCGAGATGATTTATAGACCACCACCCCACGAAATCATTTAAAGCAGATTAGATTCTGAGGACAATCCCCTCCAATATGACAAGCTGATGGAAGCTGACAGCTAACTAGGTTGCTCAGGATGGCAAGCAAGTTCAAGAAATTCTGATTAAATTAAAATATTAATGGTACCACCAGGAGAGTGAGATTGGATCGCAAATTCCCTATGAGGACCTCAAACGGAGAAGTGGGAGTCTCTGGGCTGGAGCAGGGAGACTGAGGTGCCGGGGAAGTTAGTTACCTTCAGTAAACCCGACTGCAGGAACTGAATTGCAATAAGAAGGGAGATTCCTGAGTCCAGGGGGCAGCCACCTACTGGGTTGTGGGGGACTCTGGCAGCCATACTTACCTCCTGCCTCCTGTGGCTGCAGAGGTGATGAGGTGATAAGTCCACAGCCCGGTTCCTGGGTCCTGAGTCCCTCCTGCTGTTTCTGTGTCCTGGGCCTCTGCCCTGCTGGTGAGTTGAAGAAGCCGATATAGAAACCGTTCCCTTCAGACCTTACTGTACAGCCACTCTGTTAAGCCATAGCTGTTGCCTTTACTGGCTGGCTGGCAGCTTATCTTTTTATAGGGGTTATTATTATTATTATTCTGCAAAGAAAAATGGCAAATAAGAATTCTGCCCCCTCCATAAGAAAACGACCTTCTCTTCTCCAGCATAAATCCACGTCTTCATTTCCAGGCGGCTAATGATCCTGAAACGGGTTTTTTATCTGCACCCGTTAAACAGGCTCCCAGGTCCTGAGGGCAGTGTTGGCAAAGCCAAGGGCAGAGCTCTGCTCCTGACCTTGAGCAACCTGAGTGGCTTCAGGTATAACCAGCCTGGCACCAACAACAAAAAAAAAGGGAAGGCCTCCGTGGCTTGGTGAGGCCGATTAGATTCTGAGGACAGAGTATAAGTACGAACGCACGTCTACATATGTACAGGAAGGCCAGAAATGTTTAGCCGTTCAGACAGGAAAATGTATAAGCCTGGTAGTTAAAGGAGGCCTTATGTTACTCAGGAGGTAATTCACCAGAAGCAAACGAGGTACTTAAAATTCTCAAACTCTCACCAAAATGGAGAAAAAAAATAAATAAAACAGAACGTTTCTTAGAGACCAGGCTCCAAGAGGCAGTCTCTCCGTGGGGTTTATACAGAGCTTGCTGCCTGTGCTATATTCATAGCCCCGAGGCCATATATTATGGGCCCAGGAAAGGGCTCCAAAGATACTGTGATGAGAAATACTTTAAGAAATAAAATAAAACAGGGTTCGATTTTATCTTTGAGTATTTAGGCAAAAAGACATGTGTGCAGAGTCTCTGAGTTTGTGCTGGATTCTGCGGGCTCCAGAGTTGGAGAACATGTCCGGGGCGCAGGCCCTTGGCCGCACCATTTGGTACAGGCTGGTGCTCTGAGGTCTTAGGGCAGGCCGAGGCTGCCGGGTGTCTTTAATCACAGGGTAGCTGGACGCTGGGAGTGAGCTTCCTACTCGGAGGAGGTTCCCATATCCACTTCTGCGCTCATCTGTTCTCAGGCATGACTCGTGCCAGGGTTTTCCTGCATCTGAACTGCACCGGGGTTTTTCTGCAGTGATGCCCGTGAGATAGATCAGACAGATGCATTCCACTGACTTTACCCTTCTTAAGCTAGACTGGCCCCTGCATGCCAAGTGCTCAGCCAGCCACAGAACTCAGCTGGTGAGTCCCGGGAACATTTTCACCCTTCACTGTCCAGTCTAAAAAGGAATCACATTATTTTGCTACAAAAATGCACTGATTTTTATTTTGTTTATTATATTATCATAGAAGGAGATAGTAAGCATATAAATACATATTTATAAATATAAATATATACGTAAGTATGGAACATGTTATCACGTTCAATGTTTTAAGTACATAATGTATAAGAAACATAAATAAGAGAGATATTAGT
>NW_003852460.1:568269-569212 GCF_000181295.1 Otolemur garnettii | reverse complement strand
GAAGCTGGGTAGTGGCTGTTGGGCTGAAGAGACTTCCAATATTCTAAGTCTTTCTCTGTAATAAATCACCCTCAGAGTGGCAGGGATTGTTTGGGGGGCCTCTGCACTTTAATTTGCCTCACTCAGTGCAAAAGAAAAACAGATCAGGATTTGCAGTAATTTAGAGACTTGTAGTAACGGTAAATGAACTCAGCAGGGCTGGTGTTACCAGACTTTCGCGAGGCAGTTCTCCAGTGGACACCGGGTGTCTGCAGGGGCTGAGAGGACCCTGAGCGTGGTGGACACAGTCTGCAGCCAGGCAGCTGTGTATGGGCGTTCCCCCAGGTTCAGAAAGCAGGACCTTGGTGGGGTGGGTGTCCCACAGCTTGGAGGGCACGCACCTGGGGCCACTCCACATTCGAGGGGCCCCAGTGGGGCAGGAGGAGGGAAGGATGCCACAGTAGGTGACAGGGCATGCCGGGAGGGAGAGGACCCTCGAAACTGGACCCAGGCAGGGAACAGGGGCAGAGCCCCAGAGAGGACCCTCCACTGTGGTCTTCCCCGGAGCCTACAGACACCATCTGCCCCACTGGTGCTTTAGATGTGAACTAGCATTCCAAGACTTGCTTAACTGTTTAATGCATTATCTTCTGATCAGCTTTTTTTCTCACAAATCACCCGTTACAATATATATTTGTATTATGTTGTATTTATTTTAAATATAGATAATATTTTATAGTTATATATTTATATGGTCATAGATCACATACTCATTTTATAATATATGTCATAATTATTTCATAGTATATAGGATGTATGTATATATAATGCATAACATATTCTATATTCTATATATTATAAACATATATATGTATAAAAATATATTATAAAATGCAAAATATATGTTATAAATATGTGAATATATAAAAATAGATTTTAAAATGTAAGATACAGGATAGCACCT
>NW_003852460.1:557411-566620 GCF_000181295.1 Otolemur garnettii | reverse complement strand
GTCTTTGCACTAAGAAGGTGGAATGTTCTCTTGTTCAGATCCCCAAGCTGAGTGGAGCAGTTGCTGGGCAGACACAGGCCCTGTAAATGCTTCCAACGCCCTAATTTGCAGGGAGAAAACCTCCTTCTGCCTCAGGGCTGCGGACTCGGGGCAGGGGTTTCCAGAGAGCCCTCCTCTGCCTCTCCCTGCAAACTGGGGTTCCCAGACTGTGACTCGTACCTGAGACCTTCCTGCCCCAAAGCACCATGTATACCCAACTGAATCCCTTTCCTCCCCCCACAATTAAAACAATCAAGAATTAATAAATTCAGCATTTAAGCCGGTAAAAGTTTGAGTTCCTTGTTTCTCCGGAATGTAGTACCTTGAAACCTCTGTTCTGTTTGGTGTTGATTAAATATACACAAAGTCACTCCCTGTTTTCTGCTGCTTTCTGGTCTCATAATTTGAAATAAAAATATTTGATAGGAAAAAAGAGCCCCTTTTCTTCTGTGCAAAATAACTCAGATTTTTTAGAACATTTAAAAAAAATTTTTTTTTACATTTTAGAATTCACACCCTAAATTAGAGGTAGAACTTGTCACGAGGCAAGAAATAAAATGTGTTTGTAAGTAGATACACACTCACACCTCACCGTCATACGCCCACCAAACACACCCACCGATACAGAGCTGTCTACAAACACACTCAGACATACACACAGTCCCACATACACACACACTGACAACACACGGGCACGCCTTCACACTCACACCAATAACACACAAATAGGCAAAAACACAAGACACAAACCCACTCATAAACACATACTCACCTGTAAATACACACTCACATAAACACCCACACATTGTCATAGACACTCACGCAAACACACTCATATAAACTTAAGGGCACACATGCACCTTAGCCTTCAAACACACACACATGGACACAAGGGCACACACAGAAATGCACAGACACGCACTTGTACCCAGGCCCACATGCCTGTGCAGAGTGGCCCTGTTAGTGGATGACACAGTCGGTCACCAGAAGTGACCCATGCCTGAGAAGGAATCAAAATCTCAGACAAGGGTTCCCTGAATGTGAGCAGTGACGTCCCTCAGCAGGGTCCCCACAGCACTCCCAGAAACCCTGCTTCTTGCTTCCCCTGGATACACACTGGGGATGGAGCCCACGTGTGTCCCTAGGGGAAGCTCCTACTGGCCGGACACATGACCTGACTGAAGTGTGGCCACTCAGCTGGGGCAGGCTCCAGCCCTGATGCTCCTAGGAGATGTGGGGCCCAGAGCTGACCCCTCCAGATAAAGCAGGAGGGGGCTGACTGGGCTGGACATTCCACGCAATCAGCCAAGGACCACCTGTACCCAGATCAGTCTGTGATCACCCTGCTCACTGCCCTCAAAGCCCTGACCGTTGGGCTTCTGCTCACTTACATTATTTTCTCATCACAGACACTTTTTAAAAGATGACTCTGGCTCGGTGCCTGTGGCTTAAGTGGCTAAGTCGCAAGCCACATTCACCTGAGCTGGTGGGTTCGAATCCAGCTGGGGCCCGCCAAAGAACAATGATGGTTGCAACCACAAAATAGCTGGATGTTGTGCCAGGTGCCTATAATCCCAGCTACTTAAGAGGTGGAGGCAGGAGAATTGCTTAAGCCCAGGAGTTGGAGGTTGCTGTGAGCTGTGTTGCTACAGCACTCTACACAGGGTGACAGCTTGAGGCTCTGTCTCAAAAAAGAAAATAAAAAAAATTAAAAAAAAAAAAAGATGAATCTCTCTGATTTACCAAGAGAAAAAAATTAAATCCCTGTCCTACCAGGAGAGGTGTGATATGTCTGTCTGGCAGGGGAGGAGGAACCCACGGCGTTCACCCTGAAACCAGAAAAGAAACATCACCCCCTAGATTGGGGAGCTGCTGGGTCACAGTCCTTGGTGAGAATGTATCCTTCCTCCTCCAGCATCTGGGAGGTGGCTCTGTCCCCAAATCAGCTGCTGAGTTCTGCCCAGGAAGCAAAGTTCCAGGAAAACCCAGAGCAGGGATCCAGGAGTCTGCCCACCTTGGAGAGGAGGCACCAGCTCTGCCTCTCACCAGCATCCCTGCTACTGGCCAGATCACCAGTTTTCACATCAGTGCTAACAGAGTTGTCAACATGCCTGCATGGTCTGGGGCTCTGTGTAGACTAAATCAGCACCACGGCATATGTGCAGCCATTTTTCAAAGCTTCCTCCCAGCCAGGCCTGAGAGCTGCCCAATCTAATGGGCATTTCCACCCAGGGTCTGAGCTGGGGGCTCAGGATCCTGTATTTGGGAGGTCCTGGTCCTTGCTTTCATGGTCTACTTTTGCTGACCTGAAAACCTTAATGATTTTAATTTTGCACAGGCAAATGCTACACGTGGTCTCAGTTCTGTGTGAGAAGCCTGTCTTTTTCAGATAACCTCCTGAGTGTGGCCCCAAAGGAGCCTCCCCCTGTCCTCATGCAAATAGCGGGAATTGTGCACCCCACAGGCCAACCCCACCTCTACCCAAGCCCCTCGAGGTGCACACCAATGGGGAACATGTGTGTGGTTCAGGGTATCCCAGTGGTCCTTGGGGCGTCCAGTGTAGGGGAATTAGGAAATGGCCTTTATTTTTATTTTTTTAATTGTAAATTCTTAAAAAGCAAAAAGTTTTATTTTTTTTAATTTTTCTTTTGTTTAGATGGTGACCACACTTTTTATTCTTCTATTTGTTTATTTCAGATTAATGTAAGGGTACATCTGACAGTGAGATAGTTTCCTTTTGTTAGGAAAAGTCCAAGTTGTATTTGAGTCTCCCACATAGGAGGTGTGCTGAAAACAGCTACATTGTATCTGTTAGGTGGAAACAGAAAGCTGGGAGGTAGCTTGCTGCTACAATCTGATCTCTGCAGGAGAGAGACAAACATCCCCCAAGGCAGATCATAAGATAGACAGACGGGCCACAAAACATGCAATTTCACGTTACTATCTTTTTTTTTTTTTTAAAGAGCAGTAAAGATTTTCCACCTGTGCACTCAAGGCCACAGCCTAAGAGGAGCAATTTCTACCACATGGGAGAAAATTTGAGCCCTTTGCTAAAATCTGCTAGTTCTAATGGAAATAATTATTGAGGGAACATTGCTTCCAGCTCCCCATGGTATATTAAAGAAATGGTATGGAAATAAAGATATTACCATGTTATTAATGCTTATTGTTGAAATATGAATACATAAAATATGTGACTGAGTGTAGTATTTAAATTGCAAAAACGTGGAAATGTTTAATAAGGTGGCAGCCGTTCCGGGTTGTTGTTGGTTTTTTTTTTTTCCTTCCCCTCATAATTTTCAATATAATCTAAATTAAGCTATAAAAAATCATTACCTTTAGCAATTTTTAAAATCATCTTTCATCTCGGGGAACCTAACTCACAGCCCCGTGAAAATATTACAAGTAAATACTGTATTAAGAACATTGATTATTTTCCTTAATCCAATTGAAGCATATTGAGACTTAAAGCAAAATTATGGGAAATTATAGACATGCCCCTCTAAGCACTTAGATGGAAAACATGGTGGGGATTTTAAGGAACACCTTTTCCACGGCAGATTAGTTCTTCCTCATCCTCCCCGGAAGAGCATATTACTGAACTACAGTGTCAACGGTAGAATTGATGGCCGGAATTTTAATCGGGCTCTCTGCAATGGTTTGGGGGAATTTGGAATATTTCAGAAAGATAGATGGCACCATTTCAGATGCAAACGCTATTTTTAAGTCATCCTGTGTGTATGACAAGCAAAAAAAAATTTTTTTTTTCCTAAGGGATGAACAGTTCTTCTGGTCATGCACTCAGCTCCAGCCTGGCTTTTGGGCCGAAGGGGCCCCCCTTTCTAGCTAAGAAGTAGATAGGAGCCTGATGGACTCTCAAACCCAACTCAATCCTTGGATAGACTTATTCATGGGAAAATAATGACCAATAAGACCACAGGAACACAGGGCTCTGAGCAGGGGCCAAGCTAACAACAGCATGCAACTCGTAGGTGGGGATTTTATGTCTCCTCCTGGAAACAGAAGTAAGAAAGAGAACAAATCCCCCCACACACACACCTCCTTGGCTTGTATTCATAGGATAATTTTATTTTTGTTCCAGTAAAAGCTGTTTAATATCTATTCTCTACTGCCCCTTCTGAGGCAGGCAAGAAATTGGGTGGGGGGGAACCTCGGCCTATGCAGGGTGCCCATGTTGAACTGATGAAGCCCCCAACCAGCCCTGGGGAAGGGGCTTCCTTCTGGCCTTGTGTCCAAAGTTATATGAGCTTGGATTCCCAATTCTTGTGGACTTCCACCTTTGATCCGACATTTCTGACCTCTGCATGGGACCCTGACATTTGTGGGATGCATGCCTTGACCCAGGGTCTGCCCAGAAAACCTTCCCAGAGAGGATGGAAGAAAATCCCCCAGGTGCTGGGTACTCTGGATTAACTTCAGATTCTTCAGACCTAGTGTGAGGCCATCACCCCAAATATTAATGGACTGAATATTTGCCTCTTGGTAAAATTCATTTTTTAAAGCCTAACTCCCAGGGAGGATGATTTTAGATGGTGGGGATTTTGGAGAGTGATAAGGTTTAGATGGAGCCCTTATAACGGGATTAGTGCCCCTATAAAAAGAGAAATAGAAGGCGAGCCCATGTTCTGTCTCTCTCCCTCACGTGACGACACAGCAAGGAGATGCAGTCTGCAAGCCAGGAAATGTCCCCACCCTGAAAAGACTGCCACACCGTGATCTTCAACTTGCAGCCCTCAGAGCCACGAGGAATAAATCTCTCTGCTGTTTCAGCCTCAAGTCTATGGCGTTTTGTTCTGGTGGCCCCAGTTGACTAGGAAACCAAGTATCGATGGCCCCGTGGCATTCCTGCTATTTTGTTCATTAATAAACAGAATCTTCTTTCTGCTTCCTGATTCCAAAAATCAGTTAAACTGACTTTATTGCTACTTTATGCATTTTGGTTGGGAAGGCTTCATGGGTGGCCTTTCATAGGTGAGAGCTTAAGAAGTGGTTGGTGAATTTATGTCAAGGAAACGAAAGGTGAGAAAGGAAAGAGATGTGTAACACAAATATGTAGTGGGCTGAGAGGCAGTTGGCTGCCTGAAAAAAGACAGGTTCCCTGGAAGCTGTCAACAGCTTCCGTATTTAGACATAGGGTCTGTGCAGTTGTGTTTAAGTGAAGGACCTTGATGCTATGAGACCATCTGGATGAGGGAAGGCTAAACCCAGTGACAGGTGTCCTCCTGAGAGACAGCAGAGGAGACACAGACACAGAGGAGAAGCCACATGGAGATGGAGGCAGAGGCTGCAGTGATGTGGACACAAGCCCAGGGATGCCTGGAGCCCCCAGGAGCTGGGAGAGGCAGAGAGGGTCCTCTCTGCAGCCTCAGGAGGGAACTGGATACAACTGTAATGGGTTGAATTGTGATTCCAAAATACGTGCCCATGTCCTATCATTTAGGACATACGAATAGAATGTAATTTGGCAATAGGGTCTCTGCAGAGGTATTTAGTGAGAGATCTCGAGATGAAACCATCCTGGATTAGGGAGGTTCCTCAACCCAGTGACAGGTGTCCTCCTAAGAAACAGCAGAGGAGACACAGACACAGAGGAGAAGCCATGTGGAGATGGCAACAGAGACTGGAGTGATGTGGCCACAAGCCCAGGGATGCCTGGAGCCCCCAGGAGCTGGGAGAGGCAGGAAGGAGTCTCCCCTGAGGCCTGTGGGGGGAGTGGCCCTGAGACACCTGCACCTCAGACTCCTGGGCTCCAGGACTGGAGAGGGTGAATTCCTGTTGTTTTAAGATCCCCTGGTATGTGGTGATTATTGGAAGCTGTGGGAGTGTAGGAGACTAATACAGAAAGTTTTGTTCTACTTTTTCATGAGGAAAATGAAACCAATAAATGAAACCAAGAAACCAAGGATTAGGAGATGTAGAGCAGAAAATGAGAGGGGTGTTTGTCCAGTGTTACGTGATTGAAACTCACCCAGGCCCAGGACACTACTTCCTGGTTATTCTACCAGTCATGAAGTCCAGTTTCATGGGTCAGTTATGTGATGTGGTCATTCTATGAGCAGAAGCGTCCGACGCTCCGAGGAGAAAGTGGTCTTGGTGGTAAACAACCTCTAAGAGGGACATCAGTGACCTTTATCTCTTGGTATTCCCAACCTTGGCTGACCTTTTCTCATAGTGAACACTGTCCTGTGTGACCAGTGAAATAAGTGAAATACTGGGGGAAATGAGGGAGGTGACCTCTGAAGCTCGGACATGAATGCTGTGGCATCTTCCACTTTCTGTTCTCTCTTGAATCGTTTGGTCTGAGCAAAGCTGGCCACCATGTTGTGAGGATGCTCAACCAACCCAGCCAAGGCAGCCCCGTGCAACAAGCTATGTTGTCATCCTGACAATGGTCAGCACAACCTGCCCACCATGTGTGGCTCACGTGGGAGTGAGTCAGATCCAAAGCAGGTCCTCCCGTGCCGGTCAGACCTCCAGACGACCTCATGAGAGACCTCAAGCCAGAAATGCCCGACAATGTCATTCTTGAATTCCTGACCCACAGCACTGTAAGAATAATACATCTTCATTATTGATTTAAGTTTCTAAGTTTTTAGAATCATCTGTTACACAGATAGAGCAACAATTCCTTCTTAGGTCACATAGATCTCTGTTTTAATATTTCAACATGATTTTGCTATTTACAACATTCAGATATACTTTCCACCTGCCCGGCACCAACATTCCTTCCTAATTCCCTGACAGTTTCATACCAAATAAAGAGCATAAAAAAAAGCCATGATTGCACAGTTTCTTTTTGGCTGAGGTTTGGCACAAGCTACGGTTTCTAACCCTTGTATTTGTGGGTTCCTACAGCAGCCATGGACCTCACCCACCTCCTTTCATGAACCCCTGTATACAAGGTTCACATAGCATCTGTTCATCAGAACAAGACTTTGCAAAGCCCAAGAAGCTCCCATGTCTCTTCTGCTTGTACCAACCCATGGTCCTATTGGTGGCTATAGGACACAGGATGACTTGGACTTGTCCTTGACCTTCTCTCCCACCTCAGCCACCACCCTTGCCTCTCACCACCCCCATTTCATCCCTCTTTGTCTCAACCTCAATCTTGTCTTGGTGACTCACTTCCCGGTACCTTGGAATCCAGAAATCAATCAATGGTACTAACTATCATATAAAGGAAACTCTGCCCTCTTCAGGACCCCCCCCCCAGGAGGCAAAACCACTCTTTACTCACCCACCCGTCTTTTTTTTCTTCATAGTTCTCACCATTATTTGATTTTTTTTTTAATTTCTGAATATTATAGGAGTAACATGTTTTGCTCACATGAATTGCTTTGGTGAAGTTTGAGGCAAACTCAAGATAGCATGCATCGCCAAGATAGTATTAATGGTACCCATGAAGGGTGAATTTACCCATCCTCTCCTCTATCCCTCTCACCCACTTGGTTTCTGTTGAGTTTTACTATCATATGGGCACATGAGTGTGAATTGTGAATTGTGCTCCAATAAACATTTAAGTGCAAATGTCTTTTTTTTTTTTTTTTGAGATAGAGTTTCAATCTGTCACCTGGGTGGAGTGCTGTGGCATCTCAGCTCACAGAAGCCTCAAACTCTTGGGTGCAAGTGATCCTCTTGCCTCAGCCTCCTGAGTATCTGGGACTATAGACACCTGCCACAGTGCTCAACTAGTTTTTCTGTTTTTAGTAACGATGGAGTTTTACCCCTGCTCAGGCTGGTCTTAAACTACTGAGTTCAAGCAGTCCGCCCTCCTCAGCCTCACAGAGTGCTGAGATTACAGGTGTGAACCACCACACTTGGTCAATACAGGGTGCCTTTTTCATAAAATAACTTGTTTTTAACCTTTGGGTAAATACCCAATTGTGGGGCTACTGGGTCTTATTTGGCTAATTTATTGTCAATTCCTTCCAGTATCAAAGCTCCCTTGGGAAGGGATTTCTATCCTGTTCACCTAAAAGAATGCTTGGCCCAGAAGAACAAAGTATCACAAGAATGGAGGAAAAAGTATCCAATGTACACACCCCTATTATGAAACTAATTTATACCTTTTATATGAAAGCTATAACCAAATAGCCTAAGAATATGGGGAGGGGGGAGGGAGAAGGGAGGGGAGAATGGGTGGAGGGAGGGGGATTGGAGGGATCACTTCTAAGGTTTATCTTATAGGGGTACAAGTGAATCTTTCTAAGAGTAGAATGTGAACGTTTTAAAGCAATAACTGAGAAAATGACATGAAGGCTGTGTTGACCAGTTTGATGGAAGTGTTTTGGATTGTGTGTGAAAACCCCACACTGTACCCCAGGAGTGCATTAATGTACATAGTTATCATTCAATAAAAAATAAAAATAAAAAAATAAAAAAAAAAATGCTTGGCCCAAAGGAGATTTTCCTTACAGTATTTGTTGACAGAATGAATGAATGAATTCATGAATGATGTGAAACTCGGGCTCCACGGTGGCCCCCAGTGAACCTGTTGTCCTTGTTCCATATCCCTCAACAATAAAGTGTAAAAAAATTAGGAGATTGTGGAAAAGGCAGCATATGAGTTTCAAAGCTCAGTCATAAAAGTCATATAGCTTCTTCTGTGAGATAATACAAGAGATAATAAAGCCTTGAGCTTTGCAAAGCTGTAGGAACCCATGGCTCTGCTCTGAGGAAAAGTCAGCTATGCTATGAGGACACTCCAGCAGCCTTCTGGGGAGGTTTGAGGAACTGAGACCCTATGCCAACAGACATTGTCCACCTCCCAGTATTAAAAGAAGTATGAAAATGCCAACAAACAAATCAAAATCCTCAATAAGCAGAAAGATATACCATGTTCATAGATTGGAAGACTCAACATAAAAAAAACTCAACAAATTTCTCTCCAAATTGATATACAAGAACTCAAGCAATTTTTTTTTTTTTGTACAGAAGAATGTCATAAAAGGTATATAGAGAGCAAAGAAATTGGAATAACTAAAACAATTTGGGAAAGAAGAAGAATATGGGAAGAGCTAGTCTATGTGACTTTAAGACTTACGTAGCTAAGTCATCAGGTAATTTTGAGAGATGTGTGATATTAGTGGAGAGGCAGGCACACAGATCCATAGAACAGAATAGAGAAATCAGAAAGAGATGCACACAGT
>NW_003852460.1:555621-556906 GCF_000181295.1 Otolemur garnettii | reverse complement strand
CTATGGGCACTGCCCAGGTCTCGTGTTTTATACCAAAAAAAAAAAAACCCTAAAAATTAATCATGGCTCTAAATGTAAAATATAAGACTCACTGGCTCATTCGTAGTGGAAAACAAAATAAAATCTTTGGGATACAGAGCAAGGCATAGATACATTCTTGAATCTGTCTCCCAAAGTGTGACCCAAAATGGGGGATAAAAATAACAGACTGAACTTCATGTGAATACCCTGTGAAAAGTATCACAAGCAATTTGCAGAGTAGGACAAAGTATTTGCAAACCATACGATAAAGTGACTCGTATCTGGAATATATGAAGATGCTCGGAACTCAGCAGGTGTTGAACATAGTGAGTCATTAGGGAACTTCAAATTAAAGCCAAAATGAGATATCACTGTACACCTTTCAGAATGACAAAAATTTTTATAAAGTGACAATGTCGATACTGGTGAGGTTGTGGAGAAACGGGCTCATTTATACTTTGCTGGTGGGAATGGAAAATGGGCCCATGATTCAGAATCACAGCTGGGCAGTTTCTTAACAAAAAATAAAACCAAAAAACTTAACATGCAACCACCACAGGACCCAGAAATTGCAGGCCCACGTATTTATCCCAAAAGAAAAAGAGAAGAGTTGGGTGGCACCTATGGCTCAAAGGAGTAGGGCGCCGGCCCCATATGCCAGAGATGGTGGGTTCAAGCCCAGCCCTGGCCAGAAACTACAAAAAAAAAAAAAAAAAAAAAAGAGAGAGAGAGAAGAGTTATGGTCACACAAAAACCGGCATATGAACATGTATGGAAGTTTTATCCTTCACAGCCCCAGACTGGGAAAAACACTGTTTTTCAGTGGATGAACGGATACACAAACAAAAAACAATTCACAAAAAGCAGCAAGTGTCTGGTTGATGCAACAGCCTGGGTGAATCCACAGAGACTTGCATGGAGTAAAAAACCAACCCCCAAAGGTGACAGGCTTTGTGATCCCAGGGGCGGAACACAAACACCAAATCACAGCACGCTGAGGTGAAGCGGGGGCCTCTAGGTAACCGGCAAGCATGTGAGATCCAACCCTTTTAAGGGTTTCTGGTGATGCTGACCAGCACGCCTTGCAAGGGGGGGAAAAAAAGACTTATTCTTACGCATTTTATTTATGATCTGTAATCTCAACAATAAAAGCACCAAAGTGGCTCCTGAGCCCTGAAGGCGTTGCCTGCCTTTTGTAACAAGTGGCCATGGTAGAAATAAAAACTGGGGCTTGGTGCCTGTAGCTCAGTGGCTAGGGTGCCAG
>NW_003852460.1:548725-554899 GCF_000181295.1 Otolemur garnettii | reverse complement strand
GTGTAGCAGTGACACCCTCACATTCTCATGTTGTCAAATTTTGTCCTGGCAGTTAGGCTAATAAGGAACCGGCAGGTGTCCTGTGAGGTTGTATAGACCTCTGACACCTGTCCCCACTGTGCACCATTTGTGTTACCCTGCAAATGTGGGCAGCGGGAGGCACAGGCTTGGGTCCCAACCTTTAATTGGTACAGAATACAGAACTTCTCTGTAAATTATTTAACTCCTTGAATGTTTAATTAAACATTCAAAAAGCAAACTTATTCCCCCCAGAGAACAATCTCTGTATTTAAAAATGTTGTCTGCTAAAGACCCATCTGTAAAAGACTCATCTCTTGAATATCAGAATTAACTCTGAAAAAAAAAAAGAATTAACTCCGAAAAACATATCCTTTCCACCTCACCCTTATTCCTAAGGATAATGCATCGATTTTTTCTAACACTGTGTGTTTGAATATACCCCCACCCCCCAAAATATCCTCTAAGTGGCCACATGAACCCAAATAGTTGGTTATATTTTGTCCATAACTTCAGTTTTGTTTGTGAAAAGAAAACAGGCTTTACTTTCAGAATTTGGTGTTTAACGTAGTGTATTGTTAATTATTCTCTTTTTTTTTTTTTAATTTCAGGTTAGTAGGACAATACAACTGTTAGGTTACATTGTGTGCATTGGTTAAGTCAAGTTCAAGTTGTAGGTGACCTTCACGCACGGCGTGTGCTGTAAGCCCCATGTCACTGTGCCCATGAGGGAGAATTTAGCAATCTGCTTCCCTCCTCCCCCTTCTCTCCTCCCCCCCATTTGAATTTAATTTTCTTTTTCTGTCACGTGGGGGTGTAGTTATTTATCTGCTGTTTTCATATTAGAATTGAGCACATTGAATGCTTCCTTTTCCATT
This sequence comes from Otolemur garnettii, assembly GCF_000181295.1. NCBI lineage: Eukaryota > Metazoa > Chordata > Mammalia > Primates > Galagidae > Otolemur > Otolemur garnettii. The sequence continues at coordinate 554,003 of NW_003852460.1, read as the reverse complement.
CTTGTGATACTTTATTAAGAAGAATGTGTTTCAACTCCATCCAGGTAAATACAAAAGATGTAACATCATGTGGGCTCGGCACCTGTAGCACAGTGGTTACGGTGCCAGCCACATACATGGAGGGTGGCAGGTTCAAATCCAGCCCAGGCCAGCTAAACAACAATGACAACTGCAACAAAAAATAGCTGAGCATTGTGGTGGGCACTGGTGGTCCCAGCTACTTGGGAGGCTGAGGCAGGAGAATTGCTGAAGCCCAAGAGTTTGAGGTTGCTGTGAGCTGTGATGCCACAGCACTCTACTGAGGGTGACGTAGTGAGACTCCGTCTCAAAAAAAGATGTAATGTCACCATCTTTTCCTATGGCTGAATAGCATTTTTTTTTCAGTTTTTGAGTAATTTTATTCTTTGATGAAGTATTTTAAGTATTTATCTTAGATGCCCCTTACATTTTTTTATTACACCAACAGTAGCTGATTGAAAATAGTAAAATATACCTATTTAAAAAAAAAGAGTTAGAAAGTGAAGAGACGGAGGAAGAGGTTGAGATTATAGTGGCATGTTTGTGTGCAGGCATGTCTGGGGAGAACCCCACACACCTGCCTGAGCCCCCCAGCAGTGCGGCTGGAGCTCCCGTGAACTTTGAAACATACATCAAGCCAATAAGTTAGTTCACAGCCATGGAGTCAGACTGACAGGCACTGCCCCTAACTGTGCCCAAAGGTCCCCACACATGTCCTTGATAATGTCAATGATGCACAGGTGGGAATTCAGCATAAAAACAGCAGGGACCACTGATGCCCCTTACTCCACAGCATCCTGGCTGGACAGGGAGGAAATTCACACACGCTAGGAGGAGTTTGGCCAAGGATGGTGGACACAGACCCAGAGCCCTCTGGACAGGGGCTTGACATGCTCAGAGAGCCACGGCCAGCCAGTGCAGGAGGCGGGGCGTTCACGGAACACCAGACAGCCCCTGGAATTACGGGGCAGCCCTCAGACCATCGGGAAATGTAGCTTTCCCTCTCTCCCTGGTGATTTGGTTACCTTGTCTTCCTGGCCTTCTGTCCTAGAGTCTAGGCCTGGTGTCCTCAAACCTCAAACTATGGCCCCATGGGCCACATGCGGCCCACCTAGGACATTTATCCGGCCTGCTGGGTGTTTTTGCTGCCAGTGCCTGTCCTGCTTAGCAGCCGACTCATCCCGGGCCCACAGTCCGGCCCTTCAATGGTCTGAGGGACAGTGAACTGGCCCCCTGTTTAAAAAGTTTGAGGACCCCTGGTCTAGGCAGAATGACCCTGAACAATATGCATCTTTTTATTCCTCCATCACCCCCAAAGTGGGCATCATGGAGCCTCCCCAAATCTTTGAGGGCTATTGTTCATCCTCTTTGTAAGGGGAGAGTGCCTGGCTTGGGAGGGGCGTGTGGCCGTGGTGGGAGGGCGGCCACAGCCATCCTCCTTACTGGGTTCCCTGCAACGTCAAGGGAGAGCAGCAAGTGGGTACAATTGGTTTTCAGGGCGTGAGTGCAGTGTCCCGAAGGGCGGCCGTGGAGAAGCCACCACCCTCTCTGAGGGCATGAACTCAAAGGGACAGGGGACAGCACACTGTCAGAGGCCCTGAGGGACAGTGTTGGGATGACAGAGTAAGATACTCAAGTCCGGAAGCCATAGACGCTGTCACCAGCGAATGAATCACCTCCAGAGTCAAGTCATTGGCGCCTGCTGTGTGCTGCTCCCCTCCCATCACCATGCCAGGTAGAGGACTGGCCAGAGGGTTCACTAGAGGGCATGGACGGACATGAAAAGTACTCTTTAGGCAGGTGCGGTGGCTCAAGCCTTTAATCCCAGCACTCTGGGAGGATAAGTTGGGTGGACCCCCTGAGCTCAAGGGTTTGAGATCAGCCTGAGCAAGAGTGAGACCCCCATCTCTACTAAAAATAGAGAAACTAGCACCAGGTGTTGTGGCAGGTGCCTGAAGTCCTAGTCACTTGGAAGGCTAAGGCAGGAGGATCGCTTGAGCATGAGTTAAGCCGAAGGGTAGAATGAGCTTCTGAGTGAATAAGGGAGTGAGGTGAGGACTGAATTCAAGTGGCCTCAAGGACAAATGTACATTTGGGGTCTCAATTTCCTCCACCCAGCACCAACAGCAGACAAGAAACTCAACCACAGCCAGAGACATCCTCACCCAGCCCCATCTCCCCTCGTCCCCAGCCCTCCCTGCAGCCTGTCTTTCTTCCTTACTCCAAAACCCCACATTCTGTAGGACTTGTAGGATGCCCAGCCACAGTCCACATAGAGAGGGTTCCAAAAATATGCAGACACTTTTTTTTTTTTTGCAGTTTTTGGCCAGGGCTGGGTTTGAACCTGGCACCTCCAGCATATGGGGCTGGCGCCCCACTCCTTTGAGCCACAGGCGCCGCCCAACAGACACATTTTAAGAAAGGAAAAAAACTGTGTTAAAACTATAAAACTCAATATATATCTTAGATGATGCATCTTGTATCTCTCTCTCATAATTGCAAGATTCCCGTGTGGCTTGAGTGCTACAAGTTTAATACAGTTTTTTTTTTTGTTGTTGTTCCTTTCTTAAAATGTGGTCCCCTCTGCATTTTTTCTTCTCCTTTCCACCCTCTCATGCACGTGAGGTGGTTCAGGTCAGCGGGAAACCCGCAGCAGCTGTGTCCTGGGGCTTCAGACAAGTTCTGTAACAGGCAATGGCCTCCCCTTGATTTGTTCTTTTTTTTGCAGTTTTTGGCCAAGGCTGGGGTTGAACCCACCACCTCCGGCATATGGGGCTGGCACCCTACTCCTTTGAGCCATGGGTGCTTTTATTATTATTATTATTTATTTTTGTTTGTTTTTGTTAACAAGCCATGGAGGGAAAAAGTGAAAAGTATTTAGGAGACATGCACCCCGTATCTCCAGGGTTTTGCTAATCCAGAGACGGAGAAGCCACACTCAGCTTGAGCTTACAGGGACCCCCACCTGCTCGAGCTTACAGGGGCTCCCAGTGTGAGCACCCAAAATGCTTGAGGTTGCAGGATCGACACTCAGAACACCAGTTCGAGCTGCAGGGGGGAGATGGGACTTGGATCCCTACAGCAAGGCAGTGATGACAATTCCAGCCATGAGTGGAAACAGGAAAAAAAAAATTAAAAAACAAGAAAGGGGGACATTTCAATGGATAACGCAGCTCTAGCTGGTTGCCAAAATTAACACGCTCTCTCGGGGGCGTTTTAAATATTTAAGAACTCATGTTTAATAATAATAAAAATACTTCACAGACATAGTAGACGCGGGCAGCAGTGAAGAAGAGAGCCGTACAGATGGTGTTTCCTCCAGTCCAGGGACGAAATTGCCCTTCCTGACGTCACCTGTGTAATACACAAAATTACTTGGAAGAGAAAGGAGAATCTGGGAGCCAAAGAGAAAGAAGGAAAATTGTGCAATAGGACATACAGGGGAAAGAAAAAAAAAATCAGCAGAAACAGCAGACACCCCTGGAGAAAACCATAATGTCCACTCCACACAGAAAGAATCGGGGTGAACGCTGGTGCTTAAGCTTGAAATACTACACTTTAAAAGGTACATTAGTCCATGTGGCTTTCTCATCGCCGAATGATCTAATTGAAATTGAACACCAGTAACCTGGCCTAATTTTTTAAGTACGGAAGGGGAATTCTGGTGATGCCATCAAGAAAATTGAAACCACATAGGAAGGTCCCAACCACCTCCACACGTTTCCCAGTTCAGCCGGAGTCTTCAGTTCCAAACAGATGCTAAGTAATTTTATTATTATGTCTTGAATTCTTCTAGTTTCCTTAGAATTGCCTTTAATTCTATATATAAAAAAAAGAAACTCTCCAGAAAAAAAAAAAAAAGGCAACCATCTACCCTTTGGCCTCCGTGAAATTTCTTTTTGTCTAATGCACTTCATTTTTCAACTTCGAAAATATATGTAACAGATGGACATTTTTCCTGGGCCTCGCTTTTCTCTGTGTTCGAATTTTCTCATTTTTGGTTTCCGATTACCAAAAGCTGCCAAATATTACTCTCGCGGATCTAAATAAAATAAAGTGCCACCTCGTGCTGCAAACCCAGAAGTGTCAGGGAGGCATAAATTTTAACTCTTCTTGATAAAAAACAAGGCTGGATAGCATCGTTGTTTAAAACCATGGCTCTTTTGGGTAGTTTAGAGGCCGGGACACGGACATGTTTCTTTAATTAAAGCTTCTAAAAGCAAACCTAACAATACCATTTTGTCCTCCGAAACAAAGGTCTGGATTCTTTGCAAGTGGGATTCTGTGACCATATTCTCCCCATCCTTAAAAGGGTCATCGCTCCAACAATTCCAAACTTCAGCATCACCGGATTAGATTTCTAAAATCTACCTGAACATACGGCTTTCATGCTATCATAACAAGGCTATTCTTAAGACTGAAATTATCATTTTATGCTACAGCCTTTCTTTCAGGATTTTATGCTTACCCATTATTTTCTGTGCCACCACCGCATGTTAACTTTAGCCCAAGAGGGATTTTTCTGGGAGAGTTTCAGAAATCTATTCATCTATTTTTGAGCTATGCAGCCATGGGGAAATTAAGGGTTTATACACATTAAGACATTTTTTACATGCCTTTTGGAGATGTTGGTTAGACTTGTATTTTAAAAATGCAGACATCCCGTGGAATGACAAGACCCTCATTTCTTCCTAGTTGGCCAAGTCGTTATAAATGAACTATCTAGTTACTTAAAATTAGCAACCTGCATAAATACCCTGTAATAATCACCTACCCTGCCGCGGCGCTCCGCTGATATTTATTAAACATCTATCAAGTAAAGGGCGCTGGGGAAGGCCTCCGAGGCAAAGAATGTCAGATACCCTCAAAATCCAGCCTTTTATACAAGTCAGACTAACCACAACTTTTCAAAAATATCCATTTAAAAAAGCAGCCTGTTATTTCAACACATGTACTGCAGGAAAGAAGAAAGAGAAAAAGGGGGCTCAAGTTTCTCCTAAAACAACTTCTTTTCATCATGTGTTCTCTCTGCTTTAAATGAAGCTTATTTCCAGAAATGTGTGTGTATGTGTAAAAAAGACACCTAGGTGTACGTAAAAAGATTCAGATGTGTATACGTGAAATCTTGTAAACCAAACAAGTATCTGTGTATAGGACTATTTTTCGTGTATATGTGAAATCTTTATAAATAAAATGTATAAATAAATCTATATTAATAGATCTAAAACTTAAAGTACAGATACTCATCCAAGTTCTGACA
>NW_003852460.1:545401-548204 GCF_000181295.1 Otolemur garnettii | reverse complement strand
TCTCTTCTCAATGCCTACAAGATTTTTTCCCCACCCTTAAAATTCAATTAACCAACCAGAGTGCATGTAGATAGCCTCATCCTTGCCTATAATTTAGTGCACTTTTTTCTTCATAGATTATCAATAGGTTTATTGATTCTGGAGTGTGAGGTCTGCCATTTCCGGCATGCACCTGTCTTTGTGAAGTTTTTTCTGTGCCTGGGTTGGACGCATCAGATGGGTCTTCCCAGTCTCTTAAACTTTCTTCCATAATTTCACCTCCTCCGTTCTTCTCTTTCCCAGGCCGGCAAAATTTCTCAAGGTCGTGTTTTACTCAACTATTCCAGTTTTCTACAACAGGCCAACAATCTGGTCTTGTCTGCTTCTACTCCAAGGTTTAATTAGAACCACTTTAGTTGAATATTCATCCTGCTTGTCCTTTCCACAATGCCCTGTTTTCATTAATGCAACGTCTATTCTGTAGGAAAGGGGTGGATTCTAGCATCTTGCTTACTCCTCACAGCACCCTCTAATCAGACAAATCAATTTTGTTGGAGCAACAGGTTTCAAAAAGTGCTGGCGATTTCCTTCTAGGGAGATGTGTGTTTTCAGGAGACGTGGGCTTACCTAGGATGGCTCTGATCAGATTGGTGCACAACTCTTTAGGAATCATTCTTGCAGGAATTCAAAAACTCTAGCCGGTACTGCCAATTCTCCCCAGGGTTGTTTTTTTTTTTTTTTAAACTTTCTTTTTTATTTATTTTATTTTATTGTTTCAGGTTCAATGATGGTACAAAGAATTCGGTTACACTGGTTGCATTTATTCAGTAAAGTCCCTCTTATAATTGTGTCCCTCCCCCAAGACATGAGCCACACACTGTGACCCCCCCATCTTCTTTCCTCCCCATCCCTTGTTCCCCCACCTCCCACTTCAAGTCCAACTGTTGAGCTCAAGCAATCCACCCGCCTTGGCCTCCCAGAGTGCTAGGATTACAGGTGTGAGCCACTGCGCCCGGCCTTAAAAACTTTGCCCCCCACCTTGGATTGATTTATTTCTCTTATGAAGATGTGTATTTGCTCATCTATTGGCTTCAAATTAGAATTGAGGACATAGATTCTTGCTTCTCCATTCTTGGGATGCTTTACTAAGAAGAATGTGTTCCACCTCCATCCAGGTTAATAGCAAAGATGTAAAGTCTCCATCTTTTTTAGTGCTGAATAATACTCTGTGGTGTACACACAGCAGTTTGTTCATACATTCTTCAGTTGGTTTTGTTAAAATGCAGATTCTGATGAGCAGGTCAGGGTGGAGCAAGAGACTCTGCACAGCCAACAGGGTCACAGAGGACGCCAGCAGGTAGGTTGCTGGTGACACTTTCAGCAGTAACAGTGACCAGGTAGACCAGCTTGTGCTCCCTTCTGCAAATTCCATGAGCCTTGGAAATAGAAAGGCGGCCTGAGGTGGTTTCATTGGGAAGCTGGGAGGCTACCCGTGGGGGACGGGTGCCCAGGTCACAGTGTCAGCTTCAATGGCCCCACACTGTCCCCCTGCAGTGCCCCAGCTGGAAGGTTTAGCAAGATTGGTGGTCTCTATGCCTGGGTATAACTTGTGTTCCTTAGCACCGTCTGATAGAGGAAACATTTGGAAACACCCTGGCAGGACCTAAGTGTGCCCCCAAGACCTATGTCCACTTTTCCCTTCTCCACATGAAGGACATTGAATGTTTGTGGGCCATACCAGAGGGGTGACCACTTAATCTGCTCCTCAGAAGTGCCGGGCACGTGAGTGCCATCCTTGCAGCACCAAACCATCTGCTGGTCTTTGCATTCACTGGATCCTTGGACAGATGCTGAGTTGCTTGTGTCACGATCTTACCCCAAGTATTCAGGCGATACCTGCGATGGTCGTATGAAGGCCATGTTTCTTTTTCACGTTCTGAGCACCATGCAGAGTGCGGAACATCTGGGAGTGCCCTTAGCAGCAGAGGCTGCTTGTTGACTGATACTCCATCAGCTGTTGAGATGAATCCTGTATCTCAGACACATCACTCCACATCACTCCACCTGGCTGGCTCCTGCTTCACAATTGTACAGCTTGAGTCAGAGCTCATGGGGCTTGCATGAAATGTCAAGTCAGGATTCAATCACCATCACCAATATTTTCTCTTGAAAATGTGTCATTACAAAGCCACATCCTTGGCTGGGTGTGGCGGCTCTCACCTGTGATCCCAGCACTCTGGGAGGCTGAGGCAGGTGGATTACCTGAGCTCAGACGTTTCAGACCAGCCTGAGCAAGAAGGAGACCCTGTATCTACTAAAAATAGAAAAACTAGCTGGGTATGGTGACAGGCGCCTGTAGTCCCAGCTATTCTGTAGGATGAGGCAGGAGGATCACTTCAGCTGAGGAATCTGAGGTTGCTGTAAGATGTTGATGCCACAGCATTCTACTCAGGGAGGAAAAGAAAGAAAGACAGAAAAAGACAGAGAGAAAGGAAGAAAGAGAGAGAGAGAGAAAGTGAGAGAGAGAAGAAGGAAGGAAGGAAGGAAGGAAGGAAGGAAGGAAGGAAGGAAGAAAGTGAAGGAGGGAGAAAGGGAGAGAGGGGGGGAAGGAAGGAGGGAAGGAGGGAGGGAGGGGAGAGAGAGAAAGAAGGAAAGAAAACAAAGGAAGGAAGGAAGGAGGGAGGGAAGGAAGGAAGGGAGGAGGTAGGGAGGGAAGGAAGGAAGGAGGGAGGGAAGGAAGGAAGGAAGGAGGGGAGGAGGGAGAGAAGGAAGGAATGAGGGAAGAAAGGGAGGAGGAGGGAGGGAGGGAAGGAAGGAAGGAAGG
>NW_003852460.1:544812-545148 GCF_000181295.1 Otolemur garnettii | reverse complement strand
GAAGGAAGGAAGGAAGGAAGGAAGGAAGGAAGGAAGGAAGCCACATCCTCAAAGCATCCTGTTGTAACCACAAAGACATCTGAGAAACTTTACCTGGGCAAGACAACATCAAAAACAAAACTAAATATACAAACACAAAAGACTCATGTCCCTTTAAAACTCTGATCTCAAAAGAAGACTATAGTTGATAATAAGGTATTGCATGTTTCAAAGTTGCTAAGAGAGAAGATTTTAAATGCTGTCACCACACACACAGAAAATAAGCATGTGTAAAACGCATATGTTAATGAGCTTGATAAACAATTCTATAATATGTGAGGCTCAGCAATTAAGGTC
>NW_003852460.1:537327-544299 GCF_000181295.1 Otolemur garnettii | reverse complement strand
TTCCTAATTCTATACGAAATCAGCACACTGTATCCCATAAATGCATGCATGTATACATGATCTATGTGTTTATGATTTAATAAAAAATAAATAAATAAATGAACAAAAATTGGGAGAGACAAACCAAAAAAAATAATAAAAACTTCATGCCCTTCCTAAACCCTTCTGGACTAATTATTATGGAAATAGAGGATTTTTTTCCCCCACCTGAAAATTGCTAGTATCTTTTCTTAACCCTTAGTGAAATTATGAAGGGTGTCCATGTCACTTGGAGCCCTTTGTTGTGGGAAATTATCAGAGAAACTTCCATTGCTCCATCATAGACAGTACCTTGCCAAATTCCAAGATAGAGCTGGTTTTGCTTTCTGAAAATAAGGCCATTGGGGGGGTTTTCCCAAGGCAAAGCTTTATGTAAAAAAAGAAAACAAACAAAAAAACCAAACAACAAAAAAGTTTTGATTATACTGGACTGAACTTCTGACTTTATCATGCAGAAAGAAAATGTAGTCTTTCAGGAATTTCTGTTTTGTTTTTTTGCTGAAATTGGACTGCGATTATTAGCATTTCTACCATGGTTACAAACTGTTTGGTCTCCTTTGGGGATGAATTATGGATAATGCAGGAATTCAGATAGAGATGATATTGCACAAACATTCATTACAGCAAGTACCTGCCAAATGTCTTCTTGCGATGGGGAGACTGTTCTTTCCTCTGGGGACATTCTGTGGCCCACACTGATGCTAAGTATTTTCTTCTTAGCATCATTGAAGCAATTCACTTAGCGTCCCTGGAAGTGGGGAGAGGAAGCTGGTGTGGTGGGCCGCAGCCCAGTGACGTTTCACAGGCTCCCAGATTCAGAAGGCACTCGCAGGGTCCCCAAGTTCAAACTCCAGCCCTTCCTCAAGACCTGAGCTCAGCTTTTCCTGAGTGGTCCTCCAGGCTGTGTTTGATACCAAAGTGGTAGGAAACTTACCCTCTTGTAGATGGAGACTTTACCTCTTACATGTTTATGTGGATAGAGCTGGAACATATTCTTCTTAGCAAAGTATCCCAAGAATGGAAGAAAAAGCATCCAATGTACTCAGTCTTACTATGAAACCAATTTATAGCTTTCTTATGAAAGCTATAACCCAATTATAGCCCAAGAAGAAGGGGAAAGGGGAGAGGAAGGGGAGGGGAAAAGATGGGTGGAGGAAGGGTGATTGGTGGGACCATACCTACAGTGTATCTTACAAGGGTACATGTGACATTTACTAGAATGTAAAAGTCTTAACACAATAACTAAGAAAATGCTGTGAAGGCTATATTGACCAGTTTGATGACAACATTTCAAATTGTATATAAAACCAGCACATTGTACCCCATGATTGCATATACAGCTATGATATAATATAAAATAAATGAATAAATAAAAGAAACCATTTGTTCCTTGCACAAGTCTGGTGTGAAGATGTCACTTTGTCTCCATCAACCTGAAATTGTTCTTGGGGCTGCCCAATTCCTCCTCCGTTCCTCAGTCTGGGGGGGCACCTCGAGTGTGTCTTCCTTGAGGCTTTCAAATAGCTGATTGTGGGAAGCACCACAAGCTTCTCTGACCCCCACCTCTCCTCCTGGCCTGTGAGGTTTTATTCTCTGGGCTAAGTTATCTCCAGAACAAACACTTTTACCCAAATGCAGAGCATTGTAGATGTGACATCATCTTCCTTGACACACCATTTCAACACCATCTCCAGCATGGGTGGTTTTGCTTGATTGTTTAATAATCAAGAGTTACGTGATGGATTTAATCTTTGAAACATCAATAATTTTTTTTTAAACAGAGTCTCACTTTGTCACCCTCAGTAGAGTGCTGTAGCGTCACAGCTCATAGCAACCTCAAACTCTTGGGCTTAAGCAATTCTCTTGCCTTAGTCTCCCAAGTAGCTGGGACTACAGGCACCCACCAAAACACTTGGCTATCTTTTGGTTGTAGTTGTCATTGTTGTTTGACAGGCCCGGGCTGGATTCGAACCCGCCAGTGCTGGTGTATGTGGTTGGTGCCCTAGCCCCTGAGCTATGGGCACCAAGCCATGTCAATAATTATTATTATGTAAAAGTAATTCAGCTAAATGCTGGGATTAAAGATCAGAGATTGTTTTCTTTTTTTGCTTGATTTTTATTTTATTTACTTATTTATTTTTTGAGACAGAGTCTCACTCTGCCACCCTAGGTAGAATGTCATGGCATCATCATAGCTCACAGCAACCTTGAACTCCTGGGCTCAAGTGATCCTCCTGCCTCAGTTTTTCTATTTTTAGTAGCAATGAGGTCTTGTTCTTGCATGGGCTGGTCTTGAACTCCTGAGCTCAAGCAATTCACCTGCCTTGGCTTCCCAGAGTGATAGAATAATAGATGTGAGTCACTGCACCCAGCCCATATTCTCTTATTAACTATTCATAATAACTTTATAGAACACTCTCCCTGTGAGTAGTGAGAATAAATGGTAGTATGCAACTAACAACAAAGTGAAAACTGGAAAGGTTACTTTCAAATCCAAGGAGAGCTTAATGAAAATAAATAAATACTAAAAGTGAATAGAAAATGTTTTAATGGCTTCACCAGGAATATAAGATAATTATAAACATGTATGTACTTATTAATAAAAATTCAAAATACATAAAGCAAAAGTTGATAGAAATAAAATAAATAAATAGCAACTTATGATTTACAAAACCACTTTGTCACATGTTAGAAATAGAATGATACTTCCCTATGTTTGACAAGGTTTCACACTAATGCACAGTACACAACCACACACACATAATTTTCAACAAACATTATACTCAGGAGAAAACATTTAAATTAAACTTCTTTCTGAGATTGTTAAAGAAACAAGGATGCACTCTATTGGTACTTTTGTACAAGCTATGTTCATATTCATATTCAATTCTGTACTTGAGATCCTAGCAATGAGCAGATGAAACAAACACACATATCACACATACACACTCACACTGTCATAATTCTTAAGAAGTAAGGAAAGAATTTGTCTTTAATTGCAGGTAAAATGATTATGTATGTGGAACATCCAAATTATTTTACAGATAAATTATTAGAACTAGTGACTTTGACATTTTTTAGATACAATATCAATATAATAATTATTCATATTTCTAATATCAACCAAAGGAAAACCACGATTATCAAGGAACATATGTGAAAGAGACATTTTACTGTAGCATACAGAGATCAGATACTACAAAATAATCTAACACACTATTGTAAGACTTTTACCCCAGAACACTGTAAAACATTGTCAAACAATAAATGAAGACCTACATTAGTGGAGGGATTTACCAAATTGAAGGTTGGCAAGAATTGGCATACCATATTCATGGGTGGCAAACATTGGCATACCATATTCATGGATGGTAAACATTGGCATACCATATTCATGGATGGCAAACATTGGCATACCATATTCATGGGTGGCAAACTTTGGCATACCATATTCATGGGTGGCAAACATTGGCATATTGTATTCAAAGATGGCAAACTTTAGTATACTATATTCATGGATGAGGATGTCAATTGTTGCCCACTAATGTCTATATTGAGTGCGTTAGTAGTTGGAATTCCAACCTGTTCTTTGTGAACATTAACACAGGCTGATTCTAAAATTTATCTGAATTTTCAAAAGGCTGAGACAAACTAAGATACTTACGAAGAAGAACAACAGTAAGAATCAGAGATCAAAAGTTATTATAAAAGTATAATAATTATGTCTTGAAGGCATTGGGGCAAGGATGGACAGCCACACACAACATATGGAGTCTTTCATTTTTCAAAGGAGGCATTCATCACCCATGTGGAAGATAGCAGAAAAATAAATCAAATTTGACCTCAGTCTCTGAATGTATAAAAAAAATAAATTTCAGAAAGACAATCAAACTATATGTAAAAGGATTAACAATGCTGCTTATTTGGGGCTGAATGTTTGTATCCACCACTCTGCTACACACATAAAATTTATGTGAAGTCCTAATTTCATTTGTGGTAGTGTTTGGTGGGACCTCTGGGTGGTATTTAGGTTAGGTGAAGTCAAGATCTTGGGGCCCTGATATAATAGAATTAGTGTCCTTATAAGAAGAGACACCAGGGTGGTCTCTCTCTGTCTCTGTCCCTTCCACTTCCTCTCTCCTCCATGTAAGGGCACAACAAGAAGGTGGCTGTCTGCAAGCCAGAAAGAGCCCTCCCTAGAAACTGACCATGTGCCTGATCTTGAACACCCAGCCTCCAAGACCATGGCAGAATAAATTCCTGTTTGTGGAAGCCACAGTCTATGGCATTTTGTGACAGCAACCCAGGCACATCTATATATCCCTTGCTGTTTTTGACATGGATATGAGATGATACCTTACTGACTTTTCTTTTTGGTGTGGTCAGGGGACACACATAATTTTTATTTTTTTTTTTTGAGACAGAGTTTCACTTTGTTATCCTCAGGTGGCATGGCATTATAGCTAACAGCAACCTCAACCTCTTGGACTCAAATGATCCTCTTGCCTCAGCCTTCCAAGTAGCTGGAACTATAGGAACCTTCCACAATATCCAACTATTTTTTGAGACACAGTCCTCCTCTTGCTCAGGGTAGTCTTGAACTCTGGAGCTTAAGTGATCCATGCACCTTGGCCTGCCAGAGTGCTAGGATTAAAGGCATGAGCCACCACACCTGGCCTTACAAATAATTTTTTTTTTTTTGAGACGGAGCCTCAAGCTATCCCCCTGGGTAGAGTGCCATGGCATCACGCTCACAGCAACCTCCAACTCCTGGGCTCAAGCGAAGTCTCCTGCCTCCGCCTCCCAAGTAGCTGGGACTACAGGTGCCCGCCACAACGCCCGGCCATTTTTTGGTTGCAGCCATCATTGTTGATTGGTGGGTCCGGGCTGGGGATTCGAATCCACCACCTTAGGTGCATATGGTTGGCGCCTTAGCCGCTTGAGCCACAGGCGCCGAGCCACAAATAATTTTTTTTTAACAGGGCACAAAATGCAGTAACCAAAAATTGAAAAATGGCTGAGGCAACATACATTAAAACATGGAATAAGTGTCTAACAAACAATGCTTTAAAGATGGGAGAAAGGTAAGCCACAAAAAGAGAGGGAAATATTTGCAGGTTTTATGATTGAGGCAATGTTTACATCCAGATTCCAGTCCTGATGGCAATGAAAAGAACACAGTATGATGGGAAATGGTTATAAATCTTGTATGCTTTGTGTAGTGTTTTGGAGAGGCGTCAAATATTCTACTTCTGATATCCTTAAAGACCGAGGCTGGCCGGCATGATCAGACAACTCAGCTTGCTCAGGAACAGCAGAACAAAGCTGTCATACCTGACTGCACAGCAGTGACAGATTCTGATTTGCAAGTGGCCATTGTGACTGTCCTTACCTAGAGCCAAGGTCACTTTGACCCTCTGAAAACAAAAAGAAACAAGACTTAAGAGATGGTGCAGCCATTTTGAGACCACCTGCCGCTCAGCTTTGCAAATGAGAATTTTCCAGAAACAAAATCCTTTACCTTCAACCAAAAGCACAGAGGACATCATCAGTGTTGCCTTTCCCCACTTCCTCCTGACAGGTGCATGGTTTTCTCTAAAAAATCAATTAAGGGGGGCGGTGCCTGTAGCTCAAAGGAGGAGGGAGCCAGCCACATATGCCGAAGGTGGCAGGTTCAAACCTGGTCCCAGCCCAAAAAAAAAAAAAAAAAAAAAAATTAATTAAGGAATGTTCTGAGATCTTACTAATGGAATGCCTTAGAGGGCTGAGCTGCAGCCTTTTGGAGGTTTTGTGACATGGAATAGCCTGTGTATTTCCTCCTGGCAGGGCATGGGGGAACCACAAACCCCAGCTTTGCCGAGTGCATAATGTGTATCTGCTAAGTCACAATTGAGTCATCTTCAGAGATCACCCAGGAAGTATGCCTGCTGACGTCATCATCATCAAACAAGATTTACCAAATGCCTCTATGTGTATAGCATTACACAAGAAACCAAGGTAAAGTCCAAAGTTGGGAAAGCCGTCTTCCTCCCACAGAGCTGCAAAAGCTCTATCAGCTCCATCTCTGACTTCTGAACAGGCGTGAATGGAACCCCAGAACCAGCGCCTTCCAACACCTCTCACAGCTGAGCATTCAAGGCAGTTTTGATTCCTGAACCGCCCTGAGCATTTCCTTAGGATCTGAGACAACCTCTCTGCCCAGTTATAATCCAAATCTTATAGGATTCATCTACATAGCAGGGCGGTTGATGGGGTGCAGGGAGGGGTATGAGGAAGCAAGATTGAAAAATAATTCCATAAAAAAGAAACTCACAGTTGGGGTGACCATAATGAAGAATATTGCCCTGTTCATATCTTTGCTTACACAGTTTTCTGATTTCATAACCATTTCCTTTGAAGGGCTTCCCTTGGCCACCTGGTCACTGTAGTGATATTTAGCCATGAGGGAGGTGGCACATTTTGCAGGACGAGTTCCCAAACTTAATTGTCAGATCTTGCACGATGACAGCTCTGGTGGCCATTCCAGAAAAAGAGTTCCAAGTTTGCTAGGCTCTGGAGTTGGTGCCCAGCTTCCCAAGGGGAGACCCTCGAGGTGGCTGCAGTGATACTAGGATTTCCAGGATGAGTTTAATTGTCAGCCCTCACACATCCCCCTGAGCTCTGGACTGTCTTTCCAAGCACTTGTTGACTGCCACCAAGCTAACTCTCATAATGGCCCTGAGGGGGAAGACCACAGTTTTCCCTTATTCATGGAAGAGAAGTGTGTGGTCACCCTCTGCTCCATCAGCTCTAGGAAGGTCTGGGACCAGTTAACATGTCCCTGTAGCTGTTCAAAACCCTCTCATCTCTCAGAGGTAGACTCCTGTATACCAGGGAGTGGCTGCCTAGCCTCTCTTGCCTCCCTTCCCTCTGTAAAATCACCCCCAAGTCTGA
>NW_003852460.1:533407-537173 GCF_000181295.1 Otolemur garnettii | reverse complement strand
GGGGATTTCTCCACCAGACCCTGCCTCTCGCCCACTGCTGGAGATCCAGATCCCCCATCTCTCAACAGAACCAGAAGTGAAAAAGCTGAGGGCAACTCAGCATCAGAGAAGGTACAGGTGGGCACTTGCAGGAAAGCTGCCCACCAAGTCCATTAGGAAGTGTCAACAAGAAGTTAACACCCAGGAGCCCCCACCACAGACACCACCACCCTGGTTTCTGCTCTCAGACACCTGGCTCTGTGCCTATCCAGAAGGCACCTGCGTCCTGCACCTGTCTGTGCCTGGCAGACTCCCTGTTCTTCCTGCCCAGCTCAGCTCTGCCTTCCCTGGCCTCACTGGCCCGAGCACACGGCCACCCCCTTTGTGAGATCCCACTGAACTGCACACCAACCCCACCATAAAATGTATGACATTATCAGCATACCGGTCTGGCTCTCAGGACTTACACGAAAAACCCCTCAGGCACAAGTGGGGTATCCTCCCCCAAGCCTCTCAAGTGGCTTAGTTTGTGGAACAATGAACACACAAGTGCGTGAATAGAATGCAATGTTTAGGGGTCCCCACTCCAGCCTCTGGAGCTGATGATTATATTAAATCCCCAAAGAGGGAAGCTCGCTTTAGAATAAAAACAGAGCCTTCCTGCCTCCCTGGCCTGGTAAGCTTGGGGATGCCTAGCCACACTCCTCAGCAATCCGGTGCACGCTGACCAACTACAAGCAACTTAGTCCAGGAAGATGGGTCCCCTGCAGCGTCCACCAGCATAGGGAGCCTGCTGGGTTTCCCCAGAATCAGGAGGAAATCGGCAAACTTCCACGTCACGTATAAAGAAAAGCATGACATTGCACCAGACTGTAATGGTCCACTGTGGACTCTGAGCGCAGAGCCATGGATAAGAATTTCTCCTGTCCAAGCTCGCTGGACAGTCTTTGAAAAACCCTAGAGGATAGAGCTTGGATTGAAACAACCCTCCCACTAACCCCCTCAGGGTGAGTGCCTTAAGAAATGGCCTTGCTGTGTTGGCAACAAGAAGCCAGCTTGGACCCAAATCAGGGTGTACACCTGCAATCCAGGTATCCCCATCCAGATAAGCTCATCTCACCTGGGATTGTACCAGCCCCCAGAGGGTGACTTTCCCCCCAGATGCTGCTGCGCCACCCTCAATGCACACCCAGCCCTGCCTGGCCACTTTACAAGCCCTCTTTGTAAGCCCAGACCTCTTTGCAAACCCCAGGAAGAACTCCAGGTTCCGAAAGACACCTGTTACCATGGTGTCCTTTTCAGGAACTGCTCATGGGAGCCTTTGCACTTGGGATCTCCTCTTTTATTTTTCTATGAACATTCCATCCGGCACGCGGCAGGGGGGCCGAGCCCACGCTTAATCACTCCTAATACAATAAAGCAGACTTTAAAATATTATTAACCTCATCTGTCTAGATTTGGGGCTAATAGACCATCCCGGGCACATTGTCTCATACCTGGCAGTTACGCACGTATTTATTTATGCGCTTTTCCGTGGGGGAGTGGAAAGGGGAGAAAAAATTTTTTTTCCTCTAAAGGAAAACCAATGGCATTCCTGGCGTGTGCAGCCACAGGTTAGGAGGGCACTAATTAAATGTCAGGCTTGACAGATTAAAATTATGAAATTTAAAATCGCGGCCGAGCTCTTTGTCACTGTCAAATTAGAATTCCGGGTGATGAGCAAGGAGCAGCGTAATGGATTGAATGGGGATGGGGCGGAGCAGCGCCTTCTCCTGAATCCAGATCAGCCCCAGGTTCTGCTCTAAGGTGGGTAGCGGGTGTGGGGAGGGGGCATGTCACATTCTTGGGGCTCAGGGGTGGCCACCAGCCCCGGGGGAAAGTGTGTGTCTTTGCACCTGCACGGAGACGGAGGGTGATTCAGGGATGTGGGATGAGAAGGGACACAATCCCCTTTTCTGTATTTAGAAGGGGGTGGCAGCAGGGGGCACATTTAACCCCATTTATAGGTAAAACCAGCAGAGTCTCATTTCAAGCTCGTGGGCCAACCACACTGCTTTCTTTAGTTACCAAGAGTAACTAACCATAATACCATTAAAATCTCAAGCGGCTATCTAAAAGGATAAACCTACATCGTAGTCTCCCCTGCTCCTGTCTGGGCAGGCTCTGGACACACGAGGGTGGCAGGAAGCTGCCCGCATCACCCACACGGAAAGTCCCCTATGAAAGGCCAGGGTGGTCCCGTTGTTCTACACAGCTCAACATCACAAGACCCGGTGTGGGTGACAATTAACCTCCCCGGGGTGTAAACATGAGTCTTGTGGCCCTTCCTCCCTGGTGGTGAAGCCCACACCCTTGCCCCACACTGTGGGACTGTGAACAGAAGGGGTCTGCTCTCGCTCCTCTCCGTCTGTACAGGTGCTAACTACACACAAAGGGCTGCCTGTGAATAATTCAGCAGCCGTAACCCATGAAATATGACACCTTTCAAAGACATCCTCAAATGTCATCTGTCTTCAGAGAAGAATATCTCTTCCTTTCAAGAAGAGATTTGAGTGAAAGAAACATAAAATTGAGAAGCAAGGCGTGTGCCAATGGCCCTAAGACCCAGGGCAATGGATTCGAAATGCCCACCCCTCGGGCTGTGCCGCTGTGGGTCTCAGGGCACAAGGGTGGACCCCACGAGCAAAATCTCCCCAAAGCTTCTCCTTGCAGACCCTGCCACCACTAATCTGCATAAACGCAGTCACACAGCTTGAGACCTTTGACATCTGGCCTCTTTCCCTGAGTGTGATGACGTCGGGGTTTATCCACCCCACCTGCAGCAGGTGTCACCTCCTGGTTCCTTGCTGTGGCTGACTACCATCCCCTTAGGAGACCTGGCTCACTCACTCACTGAGCAACTGATAGAAACTTGGGCTGCTCCCTCCTTTTGCTCCTGTGAATAACGCCGCAGTGAACATGAGTTTGCTTTAAAATTTTTTTTTATTATTTGGGGTTCATTGAAGATATAAAGAACTAGGGTACTCTGTTTGCATTTGTTAGGTAAAGTCCCTCTTATAATTGTGTCCGACCCCCGAGAAGTGTGCCAGACACTGTGACCCCCCACCCCATTCTTCTCTCCCCTTTCAACATCCCCCCACCCCCTACCTTGGCTTAATTTGAGTTTTTCTCTTATGAAGCTGTATATTAGATCATCTACTGGCTCCATATTTGAATGGAGTACATTGGATTCTTGCTTCTCCATTCTTGTGATACTAAGCTTATTTTTAATTCTTCACATCACATACCAAGGAAAGCGGTCGCTGGTATTGTGGTAACTCCAAGATTAACTTTTTGGAAAATCAAAATATTGCAAAACATTTACAAAATATTCTCTACATACTGGCCACCTCTTTGTACCTTATGACTGGCCTCATTAATTTCATATCTAATAACTAGGCATATTCCAGCCACCCGGTGAGCGTGAGGTGGTATCTCATTGTGGATTCAATTTATTTTCCCTAACGATTAGTGACACTGAGCATCTTTGCACGTGCTGGTTGGTCACTTTCGATGAGGTCTAACACTTAATTTCACAAACTCATCGTAGAAAAAGTGCTGCCCACCTCACTGCTGAATATCACTGCGGTCACCTTCGAGGGGCTCCCCTTGGGTGGCTGGACGATGCCAGCACCTAGTCCACCCTTCAAAGCAAGCGTGGAACTCTTTTTCTGGAATAGCCATCAGAGCCATCATCATACAAGGTGGACAATTCAGTCTGCAAATTCATCCTGGAAAAAGTGCTCCC
>NW_003852460.1:530480-533387 GCF_000181295.1 Otolemur garnettii | reverse complement strand
CACTGTGGTCACCAGATGGCCAAGGGGAGTTCTTTGAAGATGACCACAGCAACATTGATCAGTGAGCCCTGTTGCCCTTTTTGTAGAACGAACTCACAAACTTAATTGCCCAAGCTCATGTCTGTTCATATCTTGTGCCCATTTTTTAATTGAATTCTTAATCTTTTACATGCTGAGTTCTTAATAGACTGTTTTAAGCTAAACCTTTGACCTTTTAAAGTAATGTTCTCTGTTCGCAAACAGACTTGTGTTTCTTCTACCATAAACTTAAAAGAAGGCAGGGCAGGGGCTGGGGGGAATGTATAAGTTCTTGGGTGCCTGGGGTGGGAAGCTGTTTTGAGATTTGTAATTAAAACCTTTCAATTTAGGGCATCAGAGGGTGTAGTCACCGTGGCTAACCAGGATATACGGGAGGCTCAGATCTGACTGAGAGGACTGAGTTGTTTGATATCTGCTCCCTGCACTTCTTCAGCAAGTGAAAACTCCCCCCAGATAGCAGAAACAAGGCCCAGCCGTCATTCTTTGTCCTGGGACAGAGTGTCACCCCCACCGAAACTCACGTATATCCAGGACATTATTTGTGACCATATGTGGTAATAGAGTCTCTGCAGATGTAATTAGTGAGGCATCTCAAGACAAGACCATCCTGGATTAGGAAGGGCCCTAATCCCAGTGACAGGTGTCTTCCTAAGAGACAGCAGAGGAGACACAGACACAGAGGAGAAGCCACGTGGAGATGGAGGCAGAGACTGGAGTGATGTGGCCACAAGCCCAGGGACACCTGGAGCCCCCAGGAGCTGCGAGAGTCAGGAAGGAGCCCCCCCCGCCGGACCTGTGAAGGGAGCATGGCCCTGAGACACCTTCAGTCTCTGCCTCCGTCTCCATGTGGCTTCTCCTCTGTGTCTGTGTCTCCTCTGCTGTCTCTTAGGAGGACACCTGTCACTGGGTTTAGGGCCCTCCCTAATTCAGGATGGTCTCATCTCAAGATGCCTCACTAATCACATCTGCAGAGACCTCATTGCCAAATAATATTCTATTGGTAGGTTCTGGGTGATAGGACATGGACATATATTTTGGGGTCACCATTGTACGCATTATGATTGTATGCAATTCCTTCTGGAACCCCCCCGGGGAGGCTCCTTCCTGCCTCTCCCAGCTCTTCGGGGCTCCAGGCATCCCTGGGTTTGTGGCCACATCACTCCAGTCTCTGCCTCCATCTCCACGTGGCTTCTCCTCTGTGTCTGTGTCTCCTCTGCTGTCTCTTAGAAGGACACCTGTGATTACAGATTGGGCCCTCCCACATCACCCAGGATAATTCCCATTTACTAATCCCCAAAGATGATTAATTCATTGCATCTTCGAAGAGCATTTTTGTCTTATAAATTAGCACTCTGTCATTGGTTGCTGGAATTAGGACAGGGATAGCTTTTCCCAGCCACAATCAGCCAACCACAGTTGCCGAGCAAGATGGTGCATTTGGGAAGAAACACAAGGTGGGGATCAGCTTCCAAGGGGTGAACATTCACAAAGGGCTGAGTTGTAATCAGCTCTGAAAGAGTCATCTAAAATTGGGCGGCACCTGTGGCTCAAAGGAGTAAGGCACCAGCTCCATGTGCCAGAGGGGGCAGGTTCAAACCCAGCCCTGGCCAAAAAAAAAAAAAAAAACTGCATAAAAAGAGTGATCTAAAATTCGGATGAGAGCTCTAGACTGAAGTAAGAGGCTAAGATTTTGTCTCCAAGATCCTTTGTTTGTCTGTCTGGGCTCCTGTGGTCTGTGGCTGAGATAAATTTACATGTCATTCCTCTGACTGGGGCATTGCCTACAATCCCATTTCCCGCCCAGTTTCTCTGCTCCTACAGTTGGTCTTCATGACATTTCTAATTCCGTTTGAGCTCTGAGAGGACAATCAAAACGTTTTAGGGGGTTCTCCCTTCATGACATTTCTAATTCCGTTTGAGCTCTGAGAGGACAATCAAAACGTTTTAGGGGGTTCTCCCTTTTCCAGAGGCAACCTCCCCCATTGCACCTGACAACATGAGAAATTCAGTGAACTTGACCCTCTGCTTTCTGAAAAGGCCTGCAAGGTGGGGGCAAGAGGGTCCTCCACACCAACCAATCATTAACAGGACACAGCAGAATATTTCAGCCATAATGAAACCTCTGAGCTGAAGCATTTCACCTACCAAATATAATTTCGATGTCCTTTCATCTTTTCATCAAAGTCTCCTTGATGATGTGATTCAGTGGAGAAGAGCCACTGGGTGAGTTTTAATCCCTGTGAGTGTTGGAGAATGAACCTAGTAGCAAGTGCTTTTCAAAACTCTCTCTCCCACCTCCATCCCAGTGAATTGGAATCAGTGATTTTTTTCTCCTAAATACTGCCAGGAACAGGTTTGTGTGAAGGACAGTTTGTTCTAATCTGGGCTCCTCCTAAAAGCAATTTCCACAGAGATTCCCCTCTTCATCACCTCGGCCACGCACACTCACTACCTTCATCACCTCCGTCACGCATACTCACTACCTACATCACGTCCACCACACACACTCACTACCTTCATCACCTTCATCACGCACACTCACTACCTGCATCACCTCCACCACGCACACTCACTACCTGCATCACCTCCGCCACGCACACTCACTACCTGCATCACCTCCGCCACGCACATTCACTACCTTCATCACCTCCGTCACGCACACTCACTACCTACATCACGTCCACCACGCACACACACTACCTTCATCACCTCCGCCATGCACACTCACTACCTACATCACGTCCACCACGCACACTCACTACCTTCATCACCTCCGCCATGCACACTCACTATCTTCATCACCTCCGCCACGCACACTCACTACCTACATCACGTCCACCACGCACACTCACGACCTTCATCACCTCC
>NW_003852460.1:524590-530460 GCF_000181295.1 Otolemur garnettii | reverse complement strand
CCACGCACACTCACTACCTTCATCACCTCCGCCACGCACACTCACTACCTTCATCACCTCCGCCACGCACACTCACGACCTACATCACGTCCACCACGCACATTCACGACCTTCATCACCTCCGCCATGCACACTCACTACCTTCATCACCTCCGCCACGCACACTCACGACCTACATCACGTCCACCACGCACACTCACTACCTTTATCACCTCCGCCATGCACACTCACTACCTTCATCATCTCCGCCACGCACACTCACTACCTACATCACGTCCACCACGCACACTCACGACCTTCATCACCTCCGCCACACACACTCACTACATCTGGGTTTGGCATTCTGCAGATTTCTTGAATGAGGTTCTAAATCCAGGATTCCTCATTCAAATAGAGCAGGTATTCGCCAGCGTCTGGTGGGAAACCGCTGAGCTCACTACAACACCAGGAGTGGGTTTTAGTGCAGAGTTCACGGCTGGCTCCATCCTGAGGACAGGTGTGTCTACCCTACATCCCTGTCCTGCACTCCTCTCCACACCCTGTACAGTGACAAAACGTGGTTTTGATGGTCATTCAGGACGATTTCACCATTCAGCTGAGACATAAACTCGCCCAAGAGATGCAGAAATAGAACAACAAGCCAGAAGTCAGCTTCCCTCCCCAAGTACAATTTGCAAACTGGCCTCCTTGTGGGAGAAACAGGATAAAGTACTCACCTCCCCATCCCCTCTCCCTGCAGTGTCAGAGCAAACCAGTCCTGGGAAACAGTAACTGTGGGATGGACCTGAGTTTGTGATTAGGGCTCACTGTTTGCAGAGGGGAAGCCCAAGTGGGCACTTCTGGAGTTCAGGGCAGTACAAGATCCTTCTCCTTTTCTCTCTGTGCATCCCTATAATCAATCAGTCTGCCTATCATCTATCTATCATCTATCTAATATATCATTTATCTCTATTTCCATCTATTTGCCTCTATCATCTAATCTATCATCTATCAATCATTTATCTATTGAACCTATCATCTATATGTCTACCTCTACAGTCTATGTGTGTAATGTATGAACTATCTCATTGATCAATTGAACTATATCATCTATCTCGTATCTAATCGATACTCTATCTATACCTCTCATCTATCCATCTGTACCTTCTGTTTCCTATCTATCTACCTATTCATCCATCTATCTCATCTATCTATCTAGCTATCTATCCATCCATCTCATCTATCTATCTGTCTATACATCCATTCATCCATCCATCCATCCATCTCATCTATCTATCCATCCATTCATCCATCTCATCTGTCTATCTATCTATCTATCCATCCATCTCATCTATCTATCTATCTATCTATCTATCTATCTATCTATCTATACATCCATTCATCCATCCATCCATCCATCTCATCTATCTGTCTATCTATCCATCCATCCATCCACCCACCTATCTATCTATCTATCTATCATCTGTCAATCATCGATCCATATATCCATCTATCTATCATGTCATATATCTATCTATATACCTCTACCATCTAATCTATCATCTATCAATCATTTATCTACCTGATCTATCATCTATGTGAATTTATCATCTATCTCCATCTCTACCTCCTTCCCTCTCCCTCTCACTAAAGATCTCCATGGCTCTCTCTCTCATTTTTAGCCTCTCCCTCTGCTGACTCCTTTTCTGGCCCCCTGGAGATGTGGGCCCCCAAAGCATGCACACAATCCCCACCACCAGCACCCTTAATCCTCCTAGGAACCACTCCACGCTTGCCTGTTCTATGTGCCAACACTCTTCTTCTCCTGATTTCTTTCTGGGAAGCCTCTTCTGCCCCACCCCTCCCAACCTTGCCCCCCCCCCATTCTCCTCTTCCTCCTCCCACCCCCTCACCAGTTGGGGAGGATCAGACCTCAATGATGCTTCCCCAGTGCCCTGTGGGACCAGACAGTGGGTCATCCACCCCCATCCTCTTTCTTCCTGCACCCCCTTATTAGGGCTCAAACAGCTTTGAAGTAACAGACACCTCCTTCCCTGCCTCCCTTGCAGCTAGGTCCTGGACATGGCCCTGCTCAGACCACTCTGACTACCAGGGAGGTCTCCCTAAGGAGGGGATTGCCAGAAAACCAAGAGTTTCACAAGAGTACAATCCACAGAAAGTGCTCCTGAGCTCCAGGTACTCATATGTGTTCACATAGTTATTTCTATTCATATGAATTACATAAGCAGATATATTGATACCAACATTTTGAGTGAACTGCTGTATCCCACGTTGCAACACAGCCTTCGTGTTGCTGTTACACTGAATTCTTGCAGTGACCTAGGGGACGAGAGGTGTTTACTGGCTTGTCCCCAGGTCCAAGCCTGGTCTGGACAGCCACATGCATGGGAGAAGAATGCAAGGTAGGGCCAGAAGAGCTGGTTCTCTGGGCTGTCACTGCCACTGTGCTGCCTTTCCTATTCTCCTGTGTGTTTCCATAGAATATCCTGCTCCCCCCAGGGGAGTCCCAGGACAGCAGAGCCCTGGAGCCTGCAGGCTGGGGTTGGAGGATCATGGCCCTGAGGACCAAAAGGCTGTGGAAGAGGGTGGTGGACATACAGCTGAAGTCAGCCCCTGTGAGGTGCCTGGGGAACCTGGGACCGTGTGTTGGCAAAGGCTTGGCAAGGACAGCTCACGTCAGCGCCAAGGCCAGGCAGACTGTGTGTCTGCTTGGGTGCCTGCCCCATCCCAACAACATCATCCATTTTGGGGGAACACAGGATGAAGCCCCCTAATCGCCAGTCTGATGAGGCTTTCAGAGATGAGGATAAAACAGGTCTGAGCCAACAGCGAGAAATCTATATGTGTCTGTGACATCCCCCAACCACAAAAGGCTCTTTTTCCAGGGAGAGGTTTATTCCCAGAGTCTAGACCTCCTCTGTCCGGCCTGCTATCTCCTGCCCCATAAACAGGTCAGCTCACAAGGCTGAACATTCGGAAACAAGGCTCTTCTATTCCCTGGAAGTGCCAGTGCACGTGGCCGTCCATGCAGCCACAAAACTTTGAATGTCAATCCTCAAAGTGTGAGTTTGGTTTCTTGGGGTCAGCCTGGGCAGCCGTGGGGGCCAGAAGCTGTCTCTCATAAAGTCTGTGGCTGAGTCGCAGCTGGTGAGGGTCTCTCCACGGACATCGGATTCATCTCCTGCACACTCAAATTGCCTTGTAAAGAGGCAGAAATGTAGAATTTTGCAGACAGATGTCACCCTCTGTGTCCATTTCCTAGCCTACCACAACAAAGGATGATGGACAGTGTGGCTTAAATCACAGAAATTTATCCTCTCTCTCAGTTGTCAGGGCCAGAACCAAGACTTGGGTGTGGGCCAGGTCGGCTCCTTCCCTGGGCATGAGGGAGAGTCTGTTCCATCCCTTTTCCAGCTTCTGGTGGTGGCAGGAACTCCTTAGTGTCCCCCAGCTAGTGGCGACATTGATTCAACCTGCACCTCCAACCTCACATAGATATTTTCCTCTGGTTTCTTTGCACAGTCCTTTTGGGTTATAGCTGAGCTGAACAGCCTCATTTTCACTTGGTTATATCTGTAAATATTCTATTTCCAAGTATGTTCACAATCACAGGTACCTGGGGTTTGAACTTCATTGCATAAATACTTTATTGGTGGAGGGAGTGTTTCATGGGTAGAGTGCCATGGCATCATCATAGCTCACAGCAGCCTCCTACTCCTGGGCTTACATGACCCTCCTCCCTCAGCCTCTTGAGTAGTTGGGACTACAGGTGCCTGCCACAATACCTGGCTATGTTTTTTAATTTTTTGTAGAAAAGTGGTCTGGCTATGTTGCCCAGCCTGGTTTCTACCTCCTGTTCTCAAAGTGCTGGGATAACATGCAGACACCACCATATTTTGCTATCTTTTAAATTATTTTTAGAGATGGGGTCTTGCTATGTTGCCCCGGCTGATCTTGATCACCTGGCTCGGATAACATGCAGGCACCACCATGCATGGCTATAATAAACTGTGGTATATGTACACCATGGAATACTATGCGGCCCTAAAGAAAAATGAAGACTTTACCTCCTTCATGTTTACATGGATGGAACTGGAAAATGTTCTTCTTAGCAAAGTATCACAGGAATGGAAGAAAAAGTACCCAATGTACACAGCCCTTTTATGAAACTAATTCATAGCTCTCAAATGAAAGATACAACTTAATTCTAGCCCAAGAATATGGAGAGGGGGTAGGGAAGGGGAGGGGAGAAGGGCGGCTGGGTGGTGGGAGGGTGACCAGAAAGATCACCTATATATCTGTCTAACAAGGGTACAAGTGAACTTTTCTAGAACTAGAATACAAATGTTTTGACAGAATGACTAAGCAAATGACATGAAATTTATGTGAACCAGCTTGATGAAAGTATTTCAAAATGTATATGAAAACACTACACTGTACCCCATGTTTGCATTAATGTATACAGCTATCATTTAATAAAAAAAAATAAAAATAAATAAACTTATTTTAGATGTGGGGTCTGGCTATGTTGCCCAGCCTGGTCTTAACCTTCTGGCCTCACAGTGCTGGGTTAACATGCAGACACCACCATCCTTTGCTGTTTATTAAATTATTTTTTAGAGGTAGGATCTGGATATGTTGCCCAGTCTGATCTTAAACTCCTGTCCTCAAGTGATGTCCCCACATGTGGCTTCTCAAAGGGCTGAGACTATAGTTGTGAGCCACCATGCCTGGCTTCACATCTTTTTGAAGGACACAATTCAACCCATGACACGATCTTTGGACAAGTGAGATCAACTCGGAAGGGTTAAACTGTTAAACTACAAAACACTGCACAAAGTCTGAACAGTGCTCCAGACCTGAAATTTAATGTATGGCAGTTGTTACATACTGTTTACAATTCCCACGATGACTCTGTGGTTAGGTGGAACCTGAGAGTCTGTGATTCAAGAAGCCAGGTGCGTATTTTAATATGAAGAGAAAGTCACTTGTGTAAAATTAAAGACTCGATAAGTCTATCTGTATAACATCGGATATCTTAAACATGCTTCTTCTTTAATTTCTGACTAGGCACAAGTTTTTTTATGAGCTTCAGTGAGTTGTTTGATTTAGGAAATTGTATTAAAATAGGTGATAAGAGTGTCACATAAGATTTGCTTGTCATTTTTTTTAACATGTCATTAAAATGATTGATAATTTAGGATACAGGAGCAGAATGTGCAAGATTAAACCTGAGACCTTCTATAAATTAGAGGGGTTTACAGGGGACGTGATGTGCACGCGTGTCAGACGCAATTCCCTGCACAGCACTGAGTCTATAAAAACAGGGACACAGGGACGGGCAGGAGGGACCAAAGACCAGACCAGGGGTCACTGTAACTAACCAGACCTCACAGACCTCACACAAAGGCCAGCACCACATGGTAGGAGGTCCTGAGGTTCTATCACAGGACCAACAGGAGGTTTGCATTGGATTCCGAGTTATTTTTTTCTTTAAAAAAAAAAGTAGCACTATAGTAAAGGGAAACCATTTTCTTTTTAAAAAGAAAGAAGAGGGTCTTGGCGCCTGCGGCTCAAGCAGCAAAGGTGCCAGCCACATAAACCTGAGCTGGTGGGTTCAAATCCAGCCCGGGCCCACCAAACAGCAATGATGGATGCAAGTGAAAAAATAGCTGGGTGTTGTGGAGGGCGCCTGTGGTTCTAGCTATGGGGCAGGCAGAGGCAGGAGAATCGCTTGAGCCCAGGAGCTGGAGGTTTCTGTGAGCTGTGATGCCACAGCACTCTACGCAGGGTGACAGCTTGAGACTCTGTCAGAAAGAAAGATGAGAGAGAGAGAGAGAGAGAGAGAGAGAGAGAGAGAGAGAGAGAGA
>NW_003852460.1:523203-524494 GCF_000181295.1 Otolemur garnettii | reverse complement strand
GAGAGAGAGAGAAAGAAAGAGAGAGAGAAAGAGAGAAGGAAGGAAGGGAGAGAGGATAGTGCATGAAATTTGGCCAACTATCTTTAAGTGGAATTAGCAGAGGGGATTTGCAATCCTGCCTTTAATTTGTACCAAGACTACAGCAGATGCCACCAACTCTCCTCCATGGGAAGCTTCCTTGACTAGGGGTGCTGTGCTGGGGACCTGTCATATGGAGCAACCCTCTTGGGCCCCAGAGCCTTCAGATAGCAGAACAGGTGCCGGGGCTGCCACGGGGCCCACCTGACAGGCAGAGACAGCCCAGATGGGGAAAAGCTGGAATTTCTATATTCCCCATGGTCAGCTGAATAATTCACAGGTCCCCAAAACGCCCAGGTCCTAATCCCCCAGAGCCTATGAGCTGGGGACCTCATATGGGAAACAGGTTAAGGATCTGCAGATGGAGGGATGAGCTGGGATTATCTAAGTGGGGCCGGTTCCCTGTAATAGGAAGAAGGAGAGGGGACGATTCAGGGCCACACGGCACAGAACATGGGTGACCTTCAGAAGCTGAAAAAGGAACAAGATGGCTTGCCCCCTAGAAACTCCAGAAGGAAAATGCTGCTACCAGCTCCGTCTCAGCCCAGGGAGGCTGAATCAGCAGTTCCGGCCTCCGGAACTGTCATACGGGGAATGCATGGTACTTGCGGCCACTTGATAGAGCCACCACGTTAAACTCACAAGCTCCCCGTGGCCAGCTCTGTGTTAGTGGCTGTCCTTGATGGTGGCCATTCCACGTAGAAGGGACCTCTATGGAGATGTCATCTGGGGGACAGCACCCGGCTACAAGACAAACACAGTGTCTTTTCACAGTGCCGGGGTTTCCACTCCGATGATGGGCGACCACAAGGGTCCAGCTGGGAGCAAAAGTTAATAATCCCTGGCTCCCTCCATCCCGTCTCCCGGCCCCCTTTGGGTTGGGGTTCAGAGTCCCGGCAACAGGAAGGTCTGACTTTATTAGAGGAAGGTCAGGCTCAGCAGCAGCTTGCAATAAAGAAATTAGCAAACCAGAAGCCGCAATTGTGTAGGAACCCTGGAAAACGAAGAGGATTTAAAGTGACAAGATCCAATTAAATTTAATTACCCAAGCTGTATTTTCATTTCAACTGACACTTTTTATTAAGGGCATGCACGCACTCAAGCTAGCAACCCAGGCCAAATTGCATCCCGGTAATACAGTTATCTTATGCAAAATCCTGGAGTATCTAATTTTCTGAAACAAAATTAGAGGCAGGTTTTTTTTTTTTTTTTT
>NW_003852460.1:514558-522918 GCF_000181295.1 Otolemur garnettii | reverse complement strand
TTTTTCAGGAGACATTGCCCACATGTGGCTGGGCTAAGCCAGGACAATACAGTTAATTAGATGGTCATTTTATGCACCAGTCAGGGGCTGACACGGCTTTCTGAGGTTGGGGTGGAGGCGCTAACAGGCGTGAGGAGGGAGGAGGGATGGAATCAGGAGAGGCTGCCCCCTGCCAGAGTGATGCTGGGGACACACACAGCTATGAACCCTCATGGGCTTGAATTAGTGGAACCGTGTTATTTCAATGGCCTCTGCGTTGAACACTGAGCCTGCATATTGGAGGGAGGGCACGGTCCACTCTGCTGCTGATACTGTGGCTCAAACACCAAGAGCTCAAACACGGGAGGATGGATGGACATGCAGGTGCCTCTGAGGGTCCACGTCCCATGTACCCCCCACTGGGGCTGATCTCATCAAGCATGGGGCAAATATTTTAATACGTCCGATGAAACTGCATAAACATGGCAGGAAACCAGAAGATATAGTTCAGCACAAGGGAGCAGGTGCATCAGACACACAAGTCTGCACAGGACTTACTGACTATTGAGGACTACACTTAACATTGTATCATATTCAGGATTTTTGCAAAAAGGGCAGGTTTCAGGTGCCCTTGGCACATGCACACAGAAAATGGGTGACCGTGACATGAATGGTACGGGAATTTGCTTCCCTCAGGCAACCAGGGATGTGGACATCAAAACACCACCTTGTGGATGTTAATTAGAGGTCCAAGAATTAAGTTCACAAACTCATCCTACAAAATCTACTACCACTCCATTGCTAAATATCCCTGTGGTCCCCTTCGAAGCGCTCCCCTTGGGAAGCTGTGTCCTGATGCTAGTGCCTAGTCCAGCGTTCAAAGCAATTTTGGGAGTCTTTTTCTGGAATTGTACAACACAGAAATACACGCAATGATGGCCATGAACTCCACTCATCAACACACTACCACATGTTGACACAAACGCCGCTGGGAGACCCTGATCACCAAGGTTATGACATCTCAGCAGGCTTTACAGGGCTGCTAACATAAGCTTACGGTGGCAAGTTCTGGGACTTAATTATCATCCCTTGTATAGTGACGGGCTGTCCCTGTATTTTTGTCCTCTTGGTGCCCTCAATCCCTTGTGTGATGTCCACCCACATTCTGGAGGACAATCTTCTTTTCTTAGTCCACACGTTCCAGGGCTAATATTTTCAGGAATCACCCACCCACACACGCCGTGAAATAACGGGCATCCCTCAGCCTGGTCACATAAAACTATCACAGTATTTCTCAAGACTTTTTGGCTACACAAATTATTTTTTTTGAGACAGAGTTTGGGTAGAGTGCCATGGTGTGACCATAGCTCACAGCAACCTCAACCAACATCCACCTGCCTCAGCCTCCCAGAGTGGGGGGTTCCATGCTCTGCTTACACAAACTTCTTGTGTGTGTTCATTTGTGTCACAACCTATGACAACATGTGTGTTGATGGAACTAAAGAGCCAGGTAATGGGGTCTCAGTGGAAGCATCACAGGATGTAAAAAGAGAACAAACAGGAACTCATAAATTCAGTGGGACGTGGGTTTAGTGACCCCAGAGGGGGCCAGTCTGCATCTGAGGCTGACCAGCTTAGCTAGAGAAATGGTAACTCTTATGTAGATTACCCACCATCTACAGAGTGTCTGCCATGCCAGGCCCTATGCACGTTAATATTCCATGCTGACTGACATCTTCCAACACAGACAGCTTCTTCCCTGATAGAGAAAAGCCACAGGTAGCCAGGTGCCCTCGGCTGAGAAGGCAGCCCACCAAGTCCAAAGGGGCGTGAGTTCAAAGGGACCCCCCACGCGCTAAGCTCACATCATCCGTTGGCACAGACCACGCTCCTATGGAATTTTGTGCAAATCCATGAAGTTTGTTCATGAGGGCTTGCCAAAAAGGACTACTTCAAGAGTGCCGTTTGGCAAACTTCCCACGAGCTCTGGGGAGCCCTTGGCTGCCATAACTGTAAAATTCAGGCTCACCCTGGCTGCCAGGGACGTGTGTTTTAGCACAGTCATTAAAGGTATGTTGACCTTAAGAAAGTAACAGAAAAACTCACTTCACCAAAAGCCAAGTTGGGATATCCTCTGCTGTGAGCTGAATGTTTTTATTCAAAATTTATTTTTTGATGGTCTAATGTTCAGTGGGCGGGTAGCAGAATGATGAGCTTGGGGGAGGTGACTAGGATCAGATGAGCTCACAGGGATGGCACACGTGCGGGAAGATTAGTTTCCTAATTGGAAGAGACCCAGAGAGCTTTCCCTCCATCTCTGCCCACACAGGAGAAGGCGCCATCAGTGACCCAGGAGGTGAGTCCCCACCACTCACAGCATCTGCTACGCTGAGGTCGGGAACCTTCAGCCTCCAGGACAGTGAGGAATAAATGTCTGTTGTTTATAAACCACCCCGTCTATGTTATTTTTGTTGTCGCAACCTAAAAGATCTCTATTGGGTTCCAAGGCCTCCACCGAGGTATCCAGTTCTCACTCACCTGTAAGGACATGGTAGCAGCTAGGATGCTGGATGCAGGACAGGCCTCCAAACTCTCTTTCCTGTTTTTTTTTTTTTTTAATTAAATCATTGCTGTGTAGATTAATGCAGTCATGGAGTACAATGTGCTGGTTTTATATACGATTTGAAATATTTTCATCAAACTGGTTAACATAGTCTTCACGGCATTTTCTTAGTCATTGTGTTAAGCCCAAATTCTGTTTTCAAAATCCCACCTACCCGTCATCTTACAGCCCAGGTCTTAGAGGCTGTACTCATCTGATTCTTGGTCATCATCCCGTGGAAACCTGTCAGCACTTGTGACGTGAACCATTCCCTCATTTGTCCCAAAGTTGAGCTGCTGAGGTGCAGAGCTTTCCCGGCCAAGTCCATACACAAGCTGCACCTGCAAGTTCAGCTCCCCCTGCACCTGGCTGCAGCTGATAGTATCAAGTTCCTGTCTGGACTCCTCAGCCCAGTCCGGAGCTGACAGGTACCTGCACAGGGGAACAGGGTCACAGAGCATGGGCCAGGCCTCCCTCTCTGCCCAAGGCTGCCCTTTGTGTCCACTCAGCCCTGCCACCCTCACCTGGGATGCATGCCTTCTGCACAGGTGTGTGCTAGACAGAGGAATTCCATGATGTCTCACACTGCAATTGGGCAGTTGCCACCCCATTCAGAGACCTTTGCCCCATCCTGGGTGCATGTCCTGTCACCCCATTTCTTCAGCCAAGGGGTGCCTACATCTGAGGTTCATGACACGAAGCCACACGTCCTACAGCGGCAGGCCACAGAACCTTCCCTCTGCTTAAAACCTGAGCCCCTGAGAAGAACTGTGACACTCATTATGACCAGATCTCTGTTCATGAGCAAACCTGCTCCAAGCGCCCCCAGCATTGGGCCACCTGTACAGGCACCATGACCACAGGTATGAGTTTCCGAGTACCTGGGCAGGGCTCACCTGTAAGGCCACCACCTTCATAGGTGAGGGCCCTTTGTGGGTCTGGCCCACCTGTGTGGGCACTGTTATCAGCAGTTGTACACCAGGAATCCAGGTACCTGACGGGATAATGACTGTGATCCCCCCTCCTCTCCCTCAAGGCCTTGTGCAGACACACAGCCGTGAGCACATCCCACAGGCATCTGCACTGGCTGCTCCTAACCCCACGTTGCTGTTGCAGACAGAAGTCCCTGTAGGCGTCCAGGCCCCGTGTGGTGCTTCTATCTGTGCCCTGCAGAGCTCTGTATGAGACTCACCCAAAGCCCTCCCAAGCCTGGTTTTTGGCTGTTTGCTACAAACAGGGGTCTCTGCCTGCCTAGCCCTGTTACCAAATCAGGTCACGGCAACTCAGAGAGGGTCTGAAGTGTGGACTATGCCATCCTTCCACAAACAGCAGAGTCCCCCACCCTTGGCCAGAGGGACATGCACTCCCCAGCCTGCTACAGTGAAATCTCCCAAACCTGTCTGGCCCTTGGAAGCTGCTGTCTCCCGCTGCTCCCGGAGTCAGCAGCCCCTGGTTTTGTCCATTCTTCCTGAGAGTGAACCAATTCAGTGATCACCCCAAGTCCCTTCATGCCTAGACATGGCAGCTGAGTGTTGGGAAGATGGAGTGACTTGGAGCAGAGTGAGTTTTTTTTTTCTTGAGACAGAGTCTCACTTTGTTGCCCTCGTTAGAGTGCTGTGGCGTCACAGCTCACAGCAACCTCCAACTCCTGGGCTTAGGCTATTCTCTTGCCTCAGTCTCCCGAGTAGCTGGGACTACAGGCACCCACCACAATGCCTGGCTATCAGAGTGAGTTTTGTTGCTTACTGCAAGCAGGAGATTTGGAATTCATCTGCTACCCTACGGGTGCTGACCCACCAGAAGCCTTTTGCATCTCGGGGCATTTCCAGTTGGCCAAACGCTTCTGTCCTGAAAGTTTGCTCCCTGTAATGATCTGCCATGCGTGCTGGTCACGTCCTTCAGGGTTGCCAGGAGGACAGAGCATCGAGTGTGCTCTGTTGAGACCACCTTGTATCACCTGTTTTCTCTCCTTATTAGAAGAGAGAATCCTTCTAACCCTACATCTAATCCTCTTATCATTAGAATCCTACATGTTAGCTACAGGCTTTTTTCTTATTTTACAGACAAGAAAACTGAGGGCCAGAAAGGGGAAAGGGTAGGTACTATTTTTTTCTTTTGCATTCTTAATTAAGAGCATTGAGCATCAGAAAGGTTAGTAACTTTCCCAAGGTCACACAGCGACCAGAGGTCAGATCTTAGTCTCACACCCAAGGGCCCAACTTGTGCTGCTGGACTCAGCCATCCTGCCTTCCTCTCTGCTCTAGAACAGACTGGAAAAAGTCTGAGTGGCCGAGAGGTAGAGGCAGCCTCAGGTGTCCAGCACAGGATGGGTAGAGAAATAGGAAGTGGGCTGTCCACTCGGTGGAACTTCAGGCATAAAAAAGAAGGAGGCTGTGACACCTGCTATGATGAGCCTGAAACTCGGTGACGTCTTGTTCAATTACAGAAGCCAAGTGTGAAATCTTTCATCTCAATGTCGTGAGGTTCCATGTGCACAAAGTGTCCAGACTAGGAATATCCATTCAGAGAGAAAGTGTCAGTGGCTTGGGCGGAAGGATGGCTGTGACTGCTTATGGGTACAGGGTCCCTTTGGGGACAATGGAAAATGTTCTGAAAGGTGTTCGCACACCTTTGTGAATGTACCAGATGTCCCCCTCCCTGAGTTGTTTCCATTAAAATGGCTAATTTTATGTGGTGTGAATTTCATCTCAATGTATTATTTTTTAAATATATCAGATAAAATATGTATGTCAATAAACACCCTTTCCTTCCAGTTGAAAAGAAAATTTTCAAGCTAAGGGCAGAGGGTGGGGTCTTCAAAAAATTGTCAGCCTTTGGGGAACATGTTAAGGAAGTTGACTTTTTAGGAAAGGAACGGCATTTGGCTGCCTGAGTTAAGGTCCACGTAGAGGGCGGACAGCAGACCTTTCTGATCAGGGGCACCCACTGTCCTCAGAGTCTCATTTGTAGAATCCTGGAGAATCTGCAGATAATCACAGCTGTATTCTAATAACTCATCCACTCTGCAGCCCGCACACTCCATCTATTGATTTTTTGACTTCATAAAACCTCCACAATCTGTGATGCTGCCAAGTCTTCATTTCCCCTAGGATATTAAAAAAAGAAGAAAGAAAGAAATAAAAGAAAGAAAGAAAAGAGGAAGGAAGGGAGGAGGAAAGAAGGGAAGAGAGAAAGAGAGAGAGAAAGAAGGAAGGAAGGAAAGAGAAAGAAAGAGAGGAAGGAAGGAAGGAAGGAAGGGAGGGAGGGAGGGAGGGAAGGGTGGGCGGACTTTCTGAGTTCTTTTTACTTTTCTTTATTTCTGAAATTCTCCAAGAATCTCCTAAAGTATAAATGGCCGTGGCCTCCCACAGCACTCGGACAACAGGCGTGATCCACCATGCCTGACCGTGAGGTTACTTTTTACAAGGACTTTTCCTGCGAAAGGGTGAGAAAGGGAGAGGAAGAACTAGACGTTGCATATTATATTTTTTGGAGACAGGGTCTTGCTCTGTTGCCCAGGCTAGAGTGCCGTGGCATCATCATAGCTCACAGCAACCTCAAACTCCTGAGCTCAAGACATCCTTTTGCCTCAGCCTCCTGAGTGGCTGAGACTATAGGTGTGAGCCAAGGCTCTGGTGATATTTTGGGGTTTTTTTTAGCGAAGAGGTCTTACAATATTGCCCAGGTGATCTTCTTCCCCGAAACCCTTTCAGCTTCCCTGAAATGCCTCCTGCCTATCTATAAATGCCCTTTCTTCTGGTGTCTGGAGGGAGCAGAGAGAACTGACAGCATTTCAGGCTGGAAAACCTCACACATGGCACATTCACACCCTTCCCTCATCCCAGTTTGCATGAAGATAGAATGTTAAGAGCCTAAAAGAGCCCATTACTGTCATCTTTTCCTTACAAGACCGAGGTTTCCCTGCGGGCAGGAAGCAGATTGCTCTGAATCTCCCAGGTCTAACTCAGACCGCACAGTATCCAGCAGTCACTCAATAAATGCTTGAGAGTGAACCTAAAGATCCTACACTGGCATCCTTCACTTCTCCTACTTCGGACCCTGTGGACTCTGGTTTTTCCCGTAGGCAGCGGGGTGTCTCTGGAGAGCTGAGCGAGACCCCTTGCATAAGGTGGGAGCTTCCCTGGGCTGGCAGCTTTCCAGAACATTCCTCTTCAAAGGCACTCAGGTGGCCTTATGAAAAAAGTGAAAACAACCCTGATTCCTCTGTCTTAGACCCAAAGAGTGGAGTAACAAGGTAGTGTTTGCAAATCCATCTAAATATTTATGGTTCAGGGATAAAGAAAACTAATCAGGTGTGATCAGGAAGCATCAGTTATCAATACTTGAAGATTGTTCTGCAGTGGAAAATAAAAAGTCAGAGCAGGCCTGGTGCTGAATCTCACTATTCATTCACTGATCAGATTCCACAGACGTGGTGTTTAGGGCTCTGCCCACATCCACAAAAGCCCTCAGGGTTTGGTCAAATCCGGCCAAGCTACCTGCTAGTGGGGAGGAGGTGAACGGCAGTGTGGTTAAGATACAAGTAAGTAAAACATAACAACAATGGCAGAAAAAATAAAAAGTAAACAGGGTTCCTCTCACTGTCCAGGCCCATCTCGAAAGGCAAGGCGTCATCTTATTGATGATTTCAGAATTTCCATTTTAATAAAATGAATGGAAGTACCTACGGATAATAGCGCTGTTCAATATTTATGAAGTACCTCTTTAGAATAAATTCAGAAATTCAGTATTAATCATTACAACCATTACACTCCCCAAGCACATAAATAACAACAGGAAGCACCATCTTTTTTTTTTTTTTGAAGACCCGTAATGAAAACCAGCCGAGGACCCAATTTCATGCTGGAGGAATTCATCCTTCTGGGGCGGATTTATGGGATTCTTAAGAGACTTCCTCGGCCCACCGAAAGCCCAAAATATAGGTGTGATGAGAACACTTTTCTCTCACATTGATGTGAATAAGCACTTTTTTATTTAAGGCAAGAGAAGCAGGCCAGGAATTTTTCCACCCCCAGGCAGGAAATCAGAACATTCATCTTGAGGAGCTGGGAGCCCCGGCTAGCAGGCGGGTTGCCCAACACAGAAATGTGAGAAAAATGAGATCAAAAGTGGATAAAAAGTGAAAGGAACTCACCTCTCCATAAACAAACCCGAGGGAAAATCTGGGTGGGGACGCACGGATTTGCTTGTTTTGACAGAAACATACTTTGCAGGAGCTTTTATCCAGAAGGTAAAGTCAGCCTGGGGACCAGCTCTGCCCCAGGGCAGCAGATACACCCCTGGAACCCCAATTTCAGTGTTTCTAGGTTTTTATCTGCTCTACACAGGGGTCAATGTCCCAGGACTGTGGGGACAACAGATGACCCCCAAGCAGACAGTCTTCAACAGGAATGCCTCATCCCCTCGTCCTGGAGCCCGGGGGTCTGAGGTGCAGGTGGCTCAGAGCTGCTCCCTCCACAGGCCCTAGGGGAGGCTCCTTCCTGCCTCTCCCAGCTCCTGGGGGCTCCAGTCTCTGCCTCCATCGCCATGTGGCTTCTCCTCTGTGTCTGTGTCTCCTCTGCTGTCTCTTAGGACACTCGTCATCAGATTTAGGGCCCCCCCCAATCCAGGATGGTCTCATCTTGAGATCCCTCACTAATCACATCTGCAGAGATCCTATTGCCAAATTACGTTCTACACGTAGGTTCCTGGTGATAAGGCTTGAATATATATATCTTGGGGTCACCATTCAATCCATTATGATGTATCCAGTTCCTTC
>NW_003852460.1:504207-514316 GCF_000181295.1 Otolemur garnettii | reverse complement strand
TAATGACATCTGCAAAGTCCCTATTTCCCAGTAAATCCTCACTCCTCAGTTCCAAGTGCAGACACATTTTGGGGGGAGACATTCTTCACCTCCAATATACACAGTTTTCTCAAACCCAGCGTAGACCCAGAAAGACATTTCTGGACCAGAGTTTGCAAAGCCCCCAGGAAGAGCTCACTTTCCTCCCAAATACAAAAAAAACACAGACACTTCCCCCCTAGCACAGTTGTGGTCAGCAAGTGGCAGACACCACCCCCAAAACCTCATTCTTCCCCAGTGCCCCCTCAGACCTCTGCACCGTAATGTGTGCTTTCCTGGGGAAGGAGCCTTAGAGGTTCAGATGGAACAAGGGCTGCAAGTCAGCTCTGCTTTTGAGATATGAGATTGTAACTGGCTGGATAAGTAAGAAAAAAAATTTAATGATGTTTTTTAGTTTTCTTGTAGTTTAAATGAGTTTTTTGTGTTCCCATTTGTGACTGGAATTGACTGTTCTAATTGGTGTTACCATAATCAATAATTTATTTAGGCTCGGCACCCATAGCTCAGAGATGAGGGCGCCCCTGGCCACATATACCGGGACCGGTGGGTTTGAATCTGGCCCAAGCCTGCTGAGCAATCAATGACAACTACAACAAAAAAATAGCCAGGGGTTATGGTGGGCACCTGTAGTCCCAGCTACTTGGGAAGCTGAGGCAACAGAAGTTTGAGGTTGCTGTGAGATATGACGCCTCAGCACTCTACCAAGGGCCACATAGTAAGACTCTATCTCAAAAACAAAAAAGTTTTATTTAAACTATGGTTTAATAATCATAGTTTTAAAACAGACAAAAAATAGAAAGCTTTTAGTAAGATTGGATAACCAAAATTTTACAGTTTTGTTTTACTGGTACTTTTTTTTGAGTTTTATTTTTAAAGGTGCAATTTTTTTGTGATCATGAGATAATTATAGAGTCATATAATTCTCCTCTAAGAAAGACTAGGTAAATAATATATTACAGATTGTGTCCAAGGACCCACTGAGTCTACATGTATAGCCAAAAAAAAAAAAAAAAATGACCAGTACAGAGTGCCAAAAAAATGTAGACACATTTAAGAAAGGAAAAAACTGCATTAAAATTGTGATACTCAATGTATACCAATGACGCTTGTTTTATCTTTTGTATCAATCGTAATTGCAGAAGTCCAATATGACTTGATTATCACAATTTTAATACAGTATTTTTCTTTCTTAAAATATATGTACATTTTGGGGACCCCCGTATAGATGTAGCTTTTACAGACACACATATATATATATACATAGGATGCCAAAATATGTAGACACATTTGAAGAAAAGAAAAACTATATTAAAAGCATAATATTCAATATATGCCGATAACTTTTGTTACCTTATGAGACAGTGTCTCACTATGTCTCCCTCAGTAGAGTGCTGTGGCATCACAGCTCACAGCAACCTCAATCTCTCGGGCTTAAGCGATTCTCTTGCCTCATCATCCTGAGTAGCTGGGACTATAGGCACCTGACACAATGCCCAGCTATTTATTGGTTGCTGTTGTCATTGTTGTTTAGCAGGCCCTGGCTGGGCTCGAACCTGCCAGCTTCAGTGAATGTGGCCAGCGCTATACTCACTGAGCTATGGGCACCGAGCCAGCCTTGTATCTATTATAATTGCAGAGGTCAAATTTGGCTTGAGTGTTACAATTTTCATACAGTATTTTTATTTATTAAGATGTGTTTACATTTTGGGGGAAAATCCAATGAGTTTGTACTAATCCTTAGCTCATTTATAATACTGAGATCGCTGTCCTGAAAGAGACTTATCTGACAGGTTTTGATGATGAGATATATTTACTAACAGGGACCCAGATGAGAGTGATGTCAGCATAAGTTCCTATAATTCAGAAGATGAGTCAGAGTCTCAGGGATGCTGTGTGAGAAACCCAGTCGGTCCTTGTTGGTTTGGGAAGTGGAGGAAGGATCCTCACCACCCCCAGCAACATCATAAAACCCAGAAGAGACAAAGAAAGCAGAGGGATTCTCCCCCGGAGCTTCCAGAAGGAACCAGACCTGCCAAATGAATCTTGACTTCAGCCCGAGGAGACCCAGGTTGGACATCCAACCTTTGGAGCTATGAGAATAAATTTGTGTTGTTTTAAGCCACCGAGTTTGCTAACATTTATTATAGTGGCAATAACAAACCCACACAGTGCATTCCCAGAGAGCCGTCTGCTGGAATTTGTGTTCTTGTCACCTACAGACTGAATCCCACCTCCCCAGGCAAGAGCCAAACTGCCCTGCCTACGTGAGCATCCTTAAACCCCTGATTTCAGCACATCTAGGTGGGGGCCCGGGCACCTGCTCAGGCCCACGTGTGCTGGGGCTGAGAACCAGTACCCTAGAATCTGTCCCCAACAGGCCATCCCCTCCACCAGGGCCCACAAGTCAGACACCCAAGAAGAGCTGGTGTTTCAGGTCAAGCCCAAGTCAGGGGAAAGAAATGAGGTCCCAGCTCAAAGGCTGTCGGGGAGGAGGAATTCTGTCTTACTTGAGGGAGGATTAGACTTCTTTCGGGAGCTGGGCTGAGGCTCGGCCGTGTTAGAGGGTACCATCTGCTCTACTGGTCTACAGATAAGAAAAATGTTCATCTCACCTAAAAAGACCCTCGTAGGGACAGATAGGGTAATAATAACGTCTGGACACCCTGTGGCCCAGTCAAACAGAAATATTAAAAGTAACCATCGCACCTGTTAGCTGGTGACTCCTGCTGGCTCAGAGCAAGTTTCTGCAACGAGAGGCAGGTAGAGACCTCGGGGGAGGAAAGGCTTAGTGATGCATCAGCTCAAGATGCTGCAGCATCTGCCCTGGAGGGTCCTGGTGCCAGGCACCCACTCCCAGGGGAGCAGTGGGCTGGACTCCAGGGCCAGCCAGACCTCTGAGGTGAGAGGGGTAGCTACTGCAAAGTTGGCGGGCAGCAGTAGGCAGCCTGCCCCGGGTGGCATTCTGTGGGTCTGTGGTTCTGAGCAGTGCCCTGCAGAGGCACCTGGAGTTGGGTCACAGCTGCTGAGGCCACAGTATTTCCAGAGAAAGGGACCAAGGTGGGCTCCAGGCGTCTCTGGGCTTGTGGCCAGATCATTCCAGTCTCTGCCTCCATCTCCACATGGCTTCTCCTCTGTGTCTGTGTGTCCTCTGCTATCTCTCAGGAGGACACCTGTCATTGGATTTAGGGCCCTCCCTGACCCAGGATGGTCTCATCTTGAGATGCCTCACTAATTACATCTGCAGAG
Organism: Otolemur garnettii; assembly: GCF_000181295.1. Taxonomy (NCBI): domain Eukaryota; kingdom Metazoa; phylum Chordata; class Mammalia; order Primates; family Galagidae; genus Otolemur; species Otolemur garnettii. The sequence goes on along the minus strand of NW_003852460.1, from coordinate 511,031 downwards.
ACCCTATTACCAAATCGGGTCCCATTCACAGATACCAGGGCTTTCAACACAAACCTAACCCTTTGGGGGAGACACAATTTGACCCATGGCCGCCAGTAAAGAGAATCCCAGATTTTCTCTCTCCCCCACCCACTCCCTCCATTCTCTCCTCGTGCATTCAAGACCTTTGCTCGGCTAACTTATTTCAGGAGCCACAGGACGGGCGAGGGAGCCTCCCACCCAGCCCTGAGTGTTGGGGATTATCCTGTTAGTGACATCCCGGTCCTGTTAGCACCCCTCTTGGATTTCATTAGTGGTGGCTGCCCCTGCAGATGTGATAAGAGACTCGAGCATGGAATATGCACATTGCTAATCAGATTCTGCAAATTATGTTACTAGCGTGAGGAACAGGTTTTCCGGTGATAAAGCTAATAAGCCCGCCTGCCGGGGTGAAATCACATTCCGGTGAGTCTCATGGTGGTGCCTGCTCCCCTGGTGCAGCCCCACAGCAGACACTTACAGCAGGTGTCTGTGTGCTCTTGTAGGTAGACACCTGTCAGGCACTCAACCAGGGGGTCTCCACCACTCTGCAAAGGAAAAGACCCTCCCAGACTTACCCCAGGGAGTTTCTGCCAGGGCTGAGACCACATTTGACCTCAGACAGTGGGTAGTTAAGAATTTAACCTGACCCAGGCATGCTGGCTCACACCTGTCCTCCCTGCACTTTGGGAGGCCCAGGCAGCAGGAGCTCAGCCCACGCAGAATAGCAAGGCCCCATCTCTAAAAAAAAAAAAAAGTCACAAAAGTAAGTGGGGTGTGGTGGCAGGTGCCTGTAGTCCCAACTACTTGGGAGGCTAAAGCAGGAGGATTCCTTGAGCCCAGGAGTTTGAGGCTGCAGTGAGCCATGGTGGTGCCACTGCCTTCCAGTGTAGGGAACAGAGTAAGACCCTGTCTCCAAAAAAAAGTATGATATCCAACTTGTAGTTCTCTCTCTCCCTCTGTCTCTCTCTCTGCACATCCTCAGGAAAAGTTCTTATAAGAAGAACTCTGATAGGATGTGGCACAGAGTGAGACCCTGTCTCTTTTTATAAAAGAAAAAAAGAATTTAGCTTTAGCCTTATCCAGAGAAAGAGCTGAACTTTGTTCACCATTCCTGGGCAGTAAGTTTTAAACTTTTAAGGCCCTGATAGAAGCATCTCTATTTACCTGAGGGCCCTGCACAGCAGATAAGGATTTAGGAAGCAATTGTGTGGCCTGAGGCAGGGCTGGCAGCTGGGGTTTGCTCAATGGGTGGCCACCCAGGTGCAACCCCAATAAAAAGGGTGGGCAGCTGAGCCTCCCTGGACTGTAGCATGCCATGCCCTTGTCTCCCACTGCCGTCAGGGAAGTAGCTCAGTCCCAAGCCTGCAGAGAGAGGGCCTGGAAGCCGCACTTGGAACATGGGCAGACTTAGATGCTCTTTCTCTCCTTGGCTGACTTAAGTATCTGGTCACCGCGAGAAACCCTAACTCTCAAGAGTTCTGCTAACTCTTCTAGGGAATGCCCAAGCCCAAGGGTGGTCTGGGAACTAACTCTCCTGGACTTTGGCAAACTGGGGTCAGAAGTGAAGATGCCCCGACAGGGACCCTTCCTTGACTTCCCGGCTGGGCAACTGTCACAGTTGGCCACCCCGAGAACATCCCAGGGTTGTACTGATGGGGGCTGGTGCGCTTTTGACAGACATCAGCAAGCATGTGCTTTGCCCTGCCAACCTCAAGATTGGTGCTTCTCAGGAAGCCACCAAGGTTTAAAGGCTGCATGAAGGCTGCCCCTTTGGGACCTGTTAACCAGTCACATGGGAAGCAGATTTTATTTCTTTGTGATGCCGACTTTGGTGGTCCGAGGAAGAAAGGGAGGAGAGGTTTGCAGGCCTGGCTGGGAGCTGCTGAGACCCTCTTCCCGGCACTATCCATATCCCCAGTTTGGACGAGGTATGATTTCTACACACCTGCACTGTTCTTTTCTAGGTGGGAGCCGTGACAGATTTTAAGCTGTAGAAACCAGGCTGACATACTTATGTAAATTATTCAGCACAGGACAGCCCTGGGCAGGCCCTACACACTTCAGCTGCCCTCTGGGTATCGGGACTGATTCCCCAGGAACCCGGAGAGGGCAACCTTTTCCCTTCTCTCCCTGAGAGTGGAAGACTCCACGGGCTTTTCAGCCCAGCACACGTGGTTTCCACTATCCCAGAAAGCCACAAGGCTGACAGGCTGGAAAGCGTCCTGATCAGGTTGAATTGCTTATAAATTGCTCTTTGGCCCTGCTGTGTGGATGTCAGGACACAGGAACAGAAAGACACGGGCTGACACCGCAGGGCAAGGCACAGGGGCGGCGTGCAGACGTGCCAGCATGGAGAGATTCAGGAGCCAGTGGCAGATCCACAGCTCCTCCCAGAGATGCCAGCTGGCTGGGGAGCATGGGAGGTGACACCCTAACCCTGGTGGAGTGGGAGACAGAGCCACTACCTCGCTGGGGGAGCCACAGGTGCTGGTGGACAGAGGGTCCACAGTGCCTGACAACACACTGGTCTCCAGGGCTCAGGGACCCACCATCCTGATGGCCAGCTGCGGTGGTCAGCACTGAGGAAACATGGGGACTAACCAGGCTGGACATCCCCACAGAGGACAGGATGCCACGTCCCTTCTGTTGGCTGGTGGCTCTGCCTCACTCTGGGCTGTGAGTGTGAGTGTGAACATGTGTGTTTATGTGTAAGTGTGTCGTGCAAGTGTGTAAAGGCATGGTGTGTATACAGGAGTGTGAGTGTTGTGCAGGTGTGTGCACACGTGTGTACATGGTGTGTGTACAGGTGTGTGTACAGGTGTGTATGTGGGTGTGTTAAGTAAGTGTCTGTGGAGGGGGCATGTACAGGTGTGAGAGTGTTTATGTATGTATACATGTGGGAAAGTGTGAGGTGTGCGGCATGTGTACAGGTGTGTATGTGAGTGACAGGGTGTGTGGGACATGTTAATGTGTGTTTAGTATTAGTAGTGTCTGTGAGTGTGTGGAAACATCTCTGTAAGAGTGTGAGTGTGGGCTTGGTGCCCATCGCCCAGTGGTTAGAGTCCCAGCCACATACATCGGGTCTGGCAGGTTCAAACGCAGCCTGGGCCAGCTAAACAACAATGACAACAACAAAAAAATAGCCGCGTGTTGTGGCAGGTGCCTGTAGTCCCAGCTACTTGGGAGGGTGAGGCAAGAGAATTGCTTAAGCCCAAGAGTTTGAGGTTGCTGTGAGCTGTGACATCAAGGCACTCTACCCAAGGTGATGTACTGAGACTCTGTCTCAAAAAAAAAAGACTGTGGGTGTCCATAAGTGTGTACAGACGTGAGTAAGCCTGTGTGGTGTGACTGTGTTCATGTCTGCACATGTGTGTGAGACTGTCAGGGTGGATGAGGTGCGCAGCATATGTGAATGTCTTTGTGTGTGTGCGCTGTGAGCCTAGATGTGGTGTGTGGGTCTCTGTGTAAATACAGTGCTTGGATGCGTGTACGACTGTGCATATAAGCACGTTTGCACGTGTGAGAGCATGTTTGCAAACGCAGCACCCCATGCAACTATCCCCAAGCACACATGAGTGAGTTTTATACACAATGACCCAGCGCCTGAGTCTCAGGAACCCTGTCCCGGTAGGCACCTGCCATCTACCTGTTGGAACTTTGAAAGTGGGGGCCCACCCTGGGGGACAACTGGGGAAGGAGCCAGGGGCCTTCTGTTCTCTGATGAGCTGCAGGCATAGAAAAGGGGACATTCTGGATTTTCCTTTCACTTTTTTTTTTTTTTTTTTTGCAGTTTTTGGCTGGACTGGGTTTGAACCTGCCACCCCCTCCGGTAAATGGAGCCAGTGCCCTACTTCTTTGAGCCACAGGCGCCACTCAATTTTCCTTTTGCTTTCATGAAAATTTGTTTCAAACAATGTGACCAACAGCAGGGGGTGGAGAATTTCCTGCTCTTGAAATCTGTGTTAGGGCGAGAGGCACCAGTCAACACTCCTCCCATCCCACCTGGCTGGAGGGGTGGGGCTGGGGGGCTCCCTCTTCCTGCCTTTTAATTTCTAACTAAATCTGCTGCAAATTTAGGATACAGAGAAAAAAGAAGCCAGGTGACAACTTCGCTGCAGTCAAAAGAAAAATAAAAAACACCCAAGGAGGCATCCATGAAATAAGCCCCCAAAGAGGAGACTCCTGGCGGTCAGGGGCTGAAGCTGGACCCAGTTGCAACCTGGCGTTCATATGCAGAAAAGCATCCCCGGACTGCTCCCTCGTTCACAGCGGGAGCCTCGGGTATGCAGATCCGGAAAGCGGCCTCGCCTCCAGGCTTTAGGGAAACTGGAGAAAGCCACTTTCTGTCTCCAAATTTCGGCCCTTCCCTCCCTCCCAGGCGGGGTTGGTCGGGGTGGCGGGGGCTCAGTACTTTGACCTGCCGCACCCCCCCCCCCTGCCCCCAGCATATCGCCCCGTGAACAGCCCGCCGCAGTCTGCACCTTAACTCGATTGCGCGCGTTGGTTTTAAGCATTCGGTACATTTACTGCAAGAAGTAAATTTTCAAAACTTCATCTGGAGGCCGTCAGACAAGATGAGAGGTAATATTCTTCATGAACCCAAGATTGCTGAGGAAGAAGTGCCTTCACGGGCGCCCAAATCGGATTGCGTGGGCTGCGTCCTTCAGCCCCGCTGCAATTGAAAGTGATCGGGGATCAATAAGCCCCACCCTGCCCTGGAACGCAGGAGACGGGCCGCCTTCGCAATGCGGACGGCGGTGGGGATCAGGCCCCCTTCTCTATGCAGATAGAGGCTGGGACGAGGCCCCTTCTCTATGGGGACCGTGGCGGGGACCAGGCTCCCTTCCCGATGGGGACGGCGGTGGGGACCAGGGAACAGTGGTGGGGACCAGGCCTACTTCCCAATGGGGACGGAGGCAAAGACTAGGTCATTTCTCTATGGGGACCTTGACGGGGACCAGGCCCCCTTTGCGATAGGAACGGTGATGGAGACCAGGACCCCTTCCCTATGGGGACCGCGGTAGGGACCAGGGAATGGTGGAGGGGACCAGGCCCCCTAGCCTATGAGGAGAGCAGTGGGGACCAGGCCCCCTACCCGATGGGGACGGCGGTGGGGGCTAGAGAACGGTGGAGGGACGAGGCCCCTTCTCGATGGGGATGGTGGCGGGGACGAGGCCCCTTCGCTATGGGCGGGTGGTGGGGACGAGGCCCCTTCGCTATGGGCGGGTGGTGGGGACCAGGTCCCCTTCCTGATGCGGACGGTGGAGGGAACCAGGCCCCCTTCGCGATGCTGACAGCGGCGGGGATGAGGCCCTAGTCCACGTCTCCCTGTGTCAAATTAATTTCCGCGTCATCCCCAAATTCAATTAGATGGGGACCCCGTGTAACGAAAAAAGCGCGCGACATTCCATCTTGACAAATTGCTGTGCTTAGCGCGTCTCCAGGCGGGGTGTTGAGCCCTGCTAATCTTACCGCTAATTCTCAATTACCGTAAAATGAAGCCATAAATCACGCCGACAGGGGATCGATAGAAACGTTGTTTTCCGGGTGATTGGCAGCCTCTCCAAAGGTTTTCTGTAAGTTGGTTTAAGGTTACCGGTTTGGGGGGCGGGGGAGCGGGGAGGGCCGGGACAGCCGCTCCATCCCTGGGACCAGGCGCTGGTGGGGCCTCGGGGGATAAAATGGAGGGACAGCGCCAATTTCAGCACATCAGACATCCAATTCTTCTCCTCTTTATACCTGCTGTAGTAAATGGGAAACAAATTAAATTTCACTCCACTATCTCCACAGAAACCATTTAAATTTTTCATGGAAACTAAATTGTCCCCAGACAAATAGCCCCCTGATTCTATGAAAATATAGTGCGGCGCTGGGGACAGAAATAAATTTGTGTCACTCCGGATATGGCTTTCTCTGTAATGTCATTCACCGCCGCCGATAAATGAGGCGCCCGCGGAGCACAATGGCTGGGCCGCCGGGGCTGGGGGGCCGGTGGGGGGAGCCGAGCGGTGCCCCCACCTCCCGCTCCGGGGACTGCCCGTTTCTCCCTGTTATTAATTTGCAGTCTCGGTTTTACATTCATGAGGCCAAGATTGAAATGTAAATGACTCACACACACACACAAAAAAAAAAAAAAAGAAAGAAAGAAACAAGTCACCGTGGTGGCACCGCAGCCAAGGCCAGCCCAGGATGTCACAGACTCCGGGAGGAACCAGAAAATAGTTATCACTGGGAGAGATCGGCGCCCCCCAAGCATCAATCACGGTGTCTGGAAACAATGAATAAAATCGCGCCCAGGCCTGCAGAGCCGGGAAAGGAATTACTCAAGGGCAGGGAACAGACCATCACTGAGACCTGTTGTCCCAGCAAAAGGTGGCTGTCCTGCATGGAAAGCCCGGCCGTGGTCCTCTGTGGCCTTCCTGACGCCGGTATTTAAATTGTGCCTTTTATTTATTTATTTATTTTCAACTCAATTTATCTCCTGAGCTCTCCCTCCCTTCCTTCCCGGTCCCCATTTGGAGGTGGTAACAGATGGAAGTCCAGCCCGGCTCCCTTGAGGACACCAGCCTCATAGCTCAGCCCTCGTAAATCCCTTGGGGTCCTGGATGGCTTGGGGAGGGTTTTGTGTTTTAATTGAGTGGCTCAGACTGAGTGGCAGAAAATGAACAGAGGACTCAGAAGGTTAATCCTTCAGGTGACTGGCTGACTCAGAAGGGTTAATCCTTCGGGTGACCGGGGGTGCAGGAGGAATGGGGCTGGTATTTGGGGAGGTGATCCCCAAGAGGGTTTTGTTGTCCAGCACA
>NW_003852460.1:502415-503105 GCF_000181295.1 Otolemur garnettii | reverse complement strand
CCCTCCCAGGAATGACCTTCGTCTCCGAGCATCTGGGCTCCAACATTCTGGCCCCTTTGAATCAGCTGGTGTGGACTCTGACTGGGGACGGTGCACAGGTCAGCTCTTCCTCTCTGAGAGGGAGGCCCACGTTTCTACCTGTCCTCTCTCCCTTATTAGGAGAAGAATAATTTCCACGTGAGAGGCTCAACTGGTTTGAGGTGCAGCCCAGGGAGTGCAATTCAGCTTTATCAGCCTGAAAAATAAAAAAAGCAAAGTGTCCTCCCCTGTGGCTTTGCCTGTCAATGAATGCTGGAATACAGAAAGGGAGAGGGGGTACCAATGATCACACACACAATTAGACAAACACACACACACACAATTAGACAAGTACCCAACACGTCCACAGTGGAGATGGGTAACAGGAGGAATTATCTGGGAACATTCCGGACTTAGAGGCCGAAAGTGGAATATATATCCCCAACTAATAAATACAAGTGAGGCATCTTCACCTCTACAAAAAGTTAGAGCTTCCAGGCATTAATATACAGACACCATAAAGCCTTCTGCAGGTGGGGGAGTCAGGGACTCAGCATAGGATTTCTGGGCTTCCCAGGGACTGAGGAATGGGGCAGGGTTCTGCAGGTGGGGGAGTCAGGTGCCCTCAAATTAGGATTTCTGGGCTTCCCAGGGACTGAGGAATGGGGCAGG
>NW_003852460.1:501944-502395 GCF_000181295.1 Otolemur garnettii | reverse complement strand
TTCTGCAGGTGGTGGGGGTCAGGTACCCTAAAGGAGTTCCAGGGCCCTGAACTTCTGCATAACGGGGGCGTGCTTGTGGAAGTCAGTCCTGACAGCCAGCGTGGTATTCCTCTGCAACTCATTCCCACCAGATTTTGCCCATGTCACTCCCAGGTGAACAAGAGAAAATCTAAAATCTGCAAACTCACCCTTACCTGTTTCACAGGTGACTTATTTTAGGCTGGCGCAGCACACTTTCATTTTGTCTTTTACCATTCATGACCTTGTGGGATTTTTCTGAAGCCGGCATTCCCGGCTTTTGTTCGCACAGCTAAGCGTAGAATTTCCATACATCCAGCCATTTCCCTGCTAGGTATATACCCCCAAAGAACTGAAAACGGGGGCTCAAACAGATATTAGTACACAGATGTTCACAGCAGGCGAAATGTGGAAACTGCCCCAAGACTCCATC
>NW_003852460.1:500227-501372 GCF_000181295.1 Otolemur garnettii | reverse complement strand
ACCAATTGTGAGTACTCATACCCAGGTGCAAACAGTTGCCATGGTGTCACAGAAACAGGAGAAGGGAAGGACCACAGGGGTGAGGGCTGCTGTGAAGAGGCCTGGCTGGGTGTGTCGGGATGTGGTACAGGGCCCTGGCATAGTCACAGGCCTTGTCCCGGCCAGATGACTCACCGGATAACTCCCACCGTCCCCCTCTCTCATCTCATTGTCTTCAGTCTCACTGTCTCAAAATATCTTCCAAATTGCTTATCAAATGGATAGTTATTGTATCATAAAATCTTCAAAGCCATTCCCCAGTCCCATTCGGTTGCACAGATGAACTTTTATACGATGATGTATCACAATGGATTATGCTAATCGGCTTGTTAATAGCTCTGCCGGCGTTCCCCCTAAGAGCATTAAAACCCACCAGCCCCTTGGACGGATTGGGGAATGTTTTATATGGCAGAGAACCAGCGGGCTGTCATGACAAGGCCGGTAAATAACGGCAGACACTCTGAAAACTAAAGAAATACTCAGTTAAATTATTTATACATTAATCAAGAATACAGTGGTTAGGCAATATCATTAGTTCATCACTAATTGTTTTATGGATCTGTGAGGAGTTACCGGCCTGAATGTGGAATGAGGCTGCATTTTCCCTCACCCCATTATCCTTTTCTGAGAAGCCTGTTTTCTTGGCCAGACAGCCTGACTGACCACAACTTGGCAAGGCGTGAGAGCCCAGGGGGCTGTCCCTTTGTGTGAATTTTACCATTAAAATACAGTTCACTGCTTCTGCCCAGAGATGAATGCCCAGGGTCCCCTCTGGAGGCGATTTCATACATATGTAGCTCACAGTTACTCTTAGGCTGAATATTTATGCAACACATCTTCCCAAAATGTTCCAACTGATTTCTACATCATTTTTCATTACAAAAAAAAAAGCAAACACCGCAGCACCAGTAGGTTTAAATGCACAGTGTTGGGAACATTTCCCATGCAGGGACTTGAACAGGGTGGCCCAGAGGGCATCTGTCACAGTGCAGAGAAAGACCCACGCTCTGGGTTTCTGGGACAATTCCTGAGTCTTGTGCATGAACCCCAAGTGAAAGGCAATTTAAATATGTAGGGATGGCTTAAAAGGCCAGTCTGCCCTGCAC
>NW_003852460.1:494916-499709 GCF_000181295.1 Otolemur garnettii | reverse complement strand
CAGGGAGTAGCTTGTGTTGACAGGGAGTAGCTTGTGTTACCAGGGAGTAGCTTGTGTTGACAGCCTGCAGTCCATTGCTCTGGTGAGAAGGGGTGCCCTTCTCATGAGGAGTGGCTCAATAGAACACGTAGCACTGGAAAGATGATGGCTGGAGCCGTTTCTTAGTCACTTATAAATGTGTAATGTGAGGTCCAGAAAGAGTTCCAAAATTGCTTTGAAAGGTGGACTGGGCTTTGGCATTGGTGCACAGCTTCCCACGGGAGTATCTCCAAGGTGACATACTGAGACAACGCAGGGAGGTACGGAGCATTTTTTTCTATGATGAATTCATGAACTTAATTGTCAACCTCAGGCTGGGTGCAGTGGCTCACACCTGTAATCCCAGTGCTCTGAGAGGCTGAGGTGGGTAGATTGCTCGCGCTAAGGAGTCTGAGACCAGTATAAGGTAGAATGAGACCCTGTCTCTGATAAAAGTAGAAAAACTCTCCAGGTGTTGTGGCAGGTGCCTGTAGTCCCAGCCACTTGGGAACTACTCATGTACTCCAGAGTTTGAGGTTGCTCTGACCATGGCACTCTACCCAGGGTGACAGAGAGACTATCAAAAAACAAATTGTCCTCATAGAAACGTTAGCAGGAGGAGGAGCCTGTACACCACGCCCAGCCATGTGCGTGAACATTGAGCCTGCCAAAGCGTGGGGGTCAGGCTTTGTAGTAATAAGATGATAAGGTGTCCCTTGGCTCCCCAGGAAGGGTGGGGAGGAGCTCCTGTGGGTAATTTCACAGGTGGACAAGGAACTGAAGCTGCTACCTGGGGACAAGCCAGCACTTGTCCTCCCTGCCTTTGTCTCTGGGGCTCCCAGTTGGCTAACGGCCACTAAAGCCAGAAGCAGAGGCGCCACTGGGCACCCTACCCCTACGTCAGCCTCCAGGCACACGGCGGGACTGAGGGGCTGACAGTGGCTCCAGGGGGGACCCAGACACCAAGCAGCATGGAGACATTGAGCACCTTTCCTCATCTTGTGCTTTTATTATTGATTAATTGATCGATCGATTGATTAATGATTAAATGCGGGCTAGGCAGTGTTGCCAGTAATGCAAGTATTTAAAAAATGTATAGAGGGAGCAGCACCTGTGGCTCAAAGTAGTAGGACTCTGGCCCCGTATGCCAGAGGTGGAGGGTTCAAACCTAGCGCTGGCCAAAAACTGCAAAAAAGGAAAAAAAAGTATACAGGGGGCAGTGCCTGTGGCTCAGTGGGTATGGCGCCAGCCCCATATACTGAGGGTGGCTGGTTCGAACCTGGTGCCAGCCAAACTGCAACAACAACAACAACAAAAATAGCTAGGTATTGTGGCGGGCACCTGTTGTCTCAGCTACTCAGGAGGCTGAAGCAAGAGAATTGCCTAAGCCCATGAGGTGGAGGTTGCTGTGAGCTGTGACAGCACAGCCCTCTGCCGAAAGTGATAATGTGAGACTCTCAAAAACAAACAAACAAACAAAAAAATGTATACAGGTAGACTAGGTAAACAGTTAATAAAACAGACACAGAGGATTTTAGGGGCAGTGACAGATTTCTATATGCTCCTGTAATAGCGGGCAGGTAACATCATACATTTGTCCAAACCCAAAGGATGTCAGCCCCAAGCGTGAGCCATAACATAAGCGAATGCCTTCAGTCCATAAGAATCACTATTAGCCCACCCCTTGCACCAAATATCCTCTGTTAATTTAAGATGAAAACAATAGCAGACACGGAGGGCATAGTAAGAGAACTAAGAATTTTCTGCTCAACCTGTAAACTGAAAACTAAGAATATAAAATCTATAGTTTTTTGTTGAAGAAAGTGACTTCCCTCTGAGGACAACAGAATCAGGTAGGGAGACAAAGAAATGAGCCATTGCAATATGGCATAAGACATGTTTGGTGGAAACAGTCCATGCTCAAACCACGGGAACACCTCAAGCCACAAGAGGACGTGGGAAGGACTTGCCAAGGTTGCTCCCCAGGGCAGGTGCCTCCGCCACCTTTAAGAGAAGCTGTGGCTGGATGGCGCCTGTGGCTCAAAGGAGTTGGGTACCAGCCCCATATGCTGGAGGTGGCGGGTTCAAACCCAGCCCTAGTCAAAAGCCACAAAAAAAGCCTCTGCTTTTTGCTCTGCAAAGCCTCTGGTTCTGGCTTTGGTTGCCTGTAGCCAACTGGGAGCCCCAGAGAAGAAGGCAGGGAGGAGAAGTTCTGGCTTGTCCCCTGGTAGCGGCTTCAGTCCAGCACCTCTCAGGAAAGGGACAAAGTCCACCCACCATGTAACATACCGGGCACCACATTGCAAAGAGGAAGGGAATGTGTCTGCTGCCTTAGCAGCCCACGTTTGGTCCCGTGCCTGGAGACACAGCCCTCCACCTGCATACGTAAGGGTCTCCCCTGCTGAGAAGCCTCACGGAGGAGGGCTGTCGGGGATCAGTAATTTGTAGACCCCAGCAGTCGGCGCGGCAGCATAGATCAAATTGAGGAAGCCGTTTCAGAGGAGAGGAGAAATTCTCCAAAGATCACAGCTTCTTCTTCATCATTATAATAATATCAAGCTCCTCACCTTCAAAGTGAGGACGCTGACTAATCAATTAAACATGCTCTTATCTTTTCTGATTGGAGTCCTGCTAGGCAGGTCAGAGAGGCAGCTCCTTCTGCTTCCAGAAAGAGCAGTCTTTAAAGTCAACGCAGACGTGGGTATATTCTGAATTTCTCCATGTAGACGCAACATCCAAGGAGTGAAGTCCATGCCATCCAGAGGAAGGAGATTCTGCATCATGATTTATTTCTTCTTTTTGTTTGTTTGTTTTCTATTATTCCATTTTTTTTTCTCTTTTTGGATAAAGTAACGTGATTTTTGGAGGGACACTCCCTACTGTGGGGCTGGTGATCCAAGGAGAATGAGTCACTTTTATTTATTTATTATTGTTATTATTTTGTTTCATCTTTCTGCACTGCTTTTGCGAGCTGTGAAATATTTCTTAGGCTCCCTCCCCACTCTCCCCACTTCTTGGAGGCTTTGCAGAAGGCCAGAACATTTTCTTGGTTGCACCGTCTCGGATGTTCAGCTGTAGGAACAGAACTCTGGTGAGTCACTGCAAACCGTCAGCACCCTCAGTCTAAAATTAAGACTTTCCGTGGTTGCCTTGTCGTTTCCTATTTGATGCAAGTGTCCAAATATCTTTATACTGTAAAATAAAATTAAAAAAACTTCCCTCGTTTCAGAGTGCTACAGTCACAGCTTCCTCCAACAGAGAGAAACTGGCATGCATGGACTGTGCTATTTTTCTCACAAACTGGAAAAACATATGGTATGGATAGCAATGACAACATGGAATTTTTTTTTTTTTAATCATGAGCCCACACGGCAGAAAACAGCCCTCTTTGCATTTCCACATCTGTCTCTGTGTCTATGAACAAGGCAGAAAAAGATTCATGAGGTGGAAACCACTGCCCCAGATGTTGCCTGGTCCTTGACGTTCCTCCTCCAATCGGGTCAACTTGCCTTTGTCAAAACAAGCCAAAGAGCCACATCACCCGAGTTCTGCACCCCCACTTAGAGATACAGGGTAGCCTCAGTCCCTTCCCAGCTACCCACCAGCAGGTCATTCTGAGAAAGTGGCTTTTCCCTTGCTTTGCGGAGGACCTGGTTGCGGAGATTTTTATGAGTCTACCAATGTTGACGTGGCTGAGGCCTTTGCCACATATTTCCAGCGACTCCAGAGGACACCAAGAAACCACCAGGTGACGTCTCTTTCTTTTCTGGAGACAAGTGAAGTTAGCCTGGAAATAAAAAATAAACTTTAGAGAAACAGACCATAGTTGGAAGTGAGGGACAGAGGAATACCTCGGGAATGGTACACTAGAGAGAAGCACTTTCTCTCTGATTTATTATTGTTATTATTCATTTTTTAAAATAAGACTTTAATCTCAATAGCAATTTATCATGAATATATCAGGGCTCAGTAGAAGGCATGCTCTTGACACCCCAAACTGGGGGCCCCTGTGGGTTCTCAGCACGTTCTTCCAACTCTGAAGGACTCTGGGTGTAACTGAGGCTCCAGGCTCCTCTGTCCAGACGTTGGGGACTGGCTCATTTTCTGTGCTCCCAGCATCCTGAGACATTGGTTTCAATACCCCCTGGATAGATGTGAAAGGAGCCTGGGTCCTCCCCACTGGGCAGCTGAACATCACGTATCTTCAACCCCAGGAGTTCAAGGCCACTCACCTGTCTGCTCACTGAATTGCTAAACTTCCAAGCGCTAAGCTCCCTGAAATCTCCCATGAGCATCACTCAAGACTGAATCCCTTGGGGAGGCTGAATGAGGATGACAAGAACACCCCTGTCTCTTCTCGGAGGAGTACAGAGATATCATTTTCATGTGTGAGGCACGTTGTGAACAATTGTTGAGAGTGCTTTCTTTAATCTTCTGACTTGGGTTGGGCTGCCCTCAGAAGCAGACCCTACAAGGAGCATCTGAGTGTAATTCTGGAAGGGCCGCCAGGAGAATTAAGTCAAGGGAAGCATTAGCAGTTGTCAGTGTGACAACAGGGACAACCAAGCCTCAGTCTTGCTGGAGTCAGTGTGCCCAAAGATGGTCCACCCAAGAGCGACACAGGTGTGGTACAGAGTTACCTAAAAATCAGCCTATAATTGGACAGATGTTCAAAGTTTCCAGGTATGTAAGGCCCACAGAAGACTAGCCCAACTGGTGAGGACTCAGAAAAACCACAAGAAGTCCTCAGGAGGACAGCCAACCCTCACCATGAC
>NW_003852460.1:490458-494437 GCF_000181295.1 Otolemur garnettii | reverse complement strand
CCCAAAACGCTCACATGAATGATACTCCCTTCCACAACATTGGCATTCCAGGTGCTCCAGGCCCTTGCCAACACTTGGCACTATCTGTCATTTTCATTTTAGCCATTCTGGTGGGAGGGTGATCACTGGATATTTGCAGTTTTAATCCTTCTGTGTTTGTCTTTTCCCAGTGCCCCCATTTAAAGGCGAGAACATGATATGATTTCCCAAGAGCACCAGGAAACGTGTCACAAAATCAAGACCCAATGCCCTAATTCCAACTCCGAGACTTTTCCGTGGGGCCCACAGTGTCATCACTGGTGATAGCCACAGCAACACTGGCCCACACTTGATTGCCTTGGTCTGTATTCCTTTCCTTTCTTTCCCCAAATATCCTTTTTCCTCTTTAACTGCAAGAAAACATCTCTGCTGAGCCCGGAGGTGGGTGGAATTAAGCCCAGTCCCCCCAGCTGTAACACTTCTGTGCTTTTCTGTTCCCTGAGAGCCAGCCAGGTATAGAGTGACAGCTAAACAGAGGAAGAGCAGCTCGGTGACTATTAAGACACTGGCCTCACCGGGGGGCTGCAATGGGTTTAATGCTGCCCTTCCCAAAATAGGTATGCCTAACCCTAAACCAGGGGTCCTCAACCCTTTTAAACAGGGGGCCAGTTCGCTGTCCCTCAGACCGTTGGAGGGCCGGACTGCGGGCCCCAGGACAAGTCAGCTGCTAAGCAGGACAGGCAGTGGCAGCAAAAACACCTGGTGGGCCAGATAAATGTCCTAGGCGGCTGCATGTGGCCTGCAGGCCGTAGTTTGAGGACACCTGCCTTAAACCTCTATAGCAGTGAAGGATGTCATGCCATATTTGCAAATGGTGACTTTGCCATTGTAATCAAGATAAAAGGGAAGTGAGGTCATATCAGGTTAGGGTGGGCCCTAAATCCAAGGAGTGGCGTTCTGTTCAAAAGATGACAAGTCCCGTAGATGCACATATAGGTTAGGAAGCCACTTGGAGACGGAGGCACAGATTGAGTGAGGCGCCTGCCAGCTGAGGAACATTTGCAGGCCTCAGAAGGTAGAGGGACAGAGTGGTGGAGGGTCGCCCTCAGAACTACCAGAAGGAGCCCACACTGGGAACACCTCTATCCTTTGTCCCAGACCCCAGAACTACAAGAAAATAAATTCCTGCTGTTTTAAGACACCCGATTTGTAAGCATTTGTCATGGCAACATCTGGAAACTCCTACAGGGGCCTCAAGTCTGGGTGTGGTGACAGTTTGAGATGACCCAGGGGCTGGGAACAGGGCACCCGGGTAGAGAGGTCCCCTCCACCCGTCCCTTCCTTACTGGTGAAAAAAAAGAGTCAGGGCCAAATTCACCAGGTTGTCAGAAGCTCCTCTGGGCAAGTCAGGCAGCAACAGAGAAGGGAGAAGGGAGTGAGCCGCCTGATCTCATTAGAGCTCGGAGACGGAGCCTGTGATATCTCCGGGAGCGCCCTCCGACGCCAGCCCGTTCCCCACGACTCTCTCACATTATGAATAAAAACATGAAATTAGTTTTATGTCAGAAGAACAACCCTAAGACACTTGTAACTTATAATTATGATTTCTAAGCTGTTCGACTTGTCAGTATCAAGAAATTCACAGCCAGAGACTTCCCGGGGTTTATGAGCTCCGACACTCTGCACTGGCTTTGGAAAATTAAGCGTGAGTCTCTCATCTGCATTCTGATTTATTAACTGCAGTGAGAAGCAGAAACTGGGAAAATGGACTCCCGGACACAGACACCGGGGCTTCCCAGCACATTGTCCAGAAAGGCCCCATGCACACGGTTATCCCCCAAAGACCAGGCGCCAAAACTGGTGCCCCTGCCTTCCCCAATTGCCACACCCATCCATCTTCTGCAGGGCACACCTCACCCTTCCAGGGATAGAAATCATTCTGGATACAAAACGCAGAGGGGAATGGTGCAGTCATTTGGAAGATGTGTGCTGACCACACCCGTGATCTCAGGTGTATGTCTGGGAGCTGGAAAATCTTCCCTTCTATAGAAGTGGAAATAATGATTAAGTCCAGTGGCTGGTGATACAATCCTTTCTGCTCAATTGGAGCCCAGCACAGTGCTGGAGAGTCAGGACGCTTGGCCTTCTGGATGTAAGCTACCACCCCTTTCAGGTTTCTGTCAGTTCCTGCCTAGTAGGATTGCTGAGGTGCTCAGTGCACAGTGGGGCAGCCAGGTCGCTGCCCATGGTCTGGCGTTGCTAACCATGTTGTTCTCCTCTGATCTCACCTTACCTTGTCCCCGTGTGTCACATGCAACAGCCAACTCAGCTACTCAGCCCCGCTTGGCCTCCACCCACTGTTCCCCACGTCCACCGGTCTCACCCGTAAAATCACATCTTGGGACCCCAAGGTGAATAGCATCTGAGAAGCCATGTGTCCCAGCAGTGGTGTGACCATCCAAGGCTGTGTCCTAAGGTAGATTGACCTTCTCAATTGGCTGGGCGACCCTACTGGTTGTGCCCACATGTCAGACACTCCAAGTCCCAGGTCTCCAATCTGGTAAAGGGGCCTGGGAGGCAGGTGCCCCTGTCTTCACCCACCAAGAAGCAGCCTGAGGGTGCAAAGAGTTAGGGTGTGCCCAGGTGGGGTGAGCCCATGAGAGACGGAGCTCTGCTCCAAACTCCCCCGAGAATACGAGCTGATTGCAGTGACACTGTCCACCCAACTCTGCAAGGACTTTCAGCTCCAGCTAGCAAAGCCTGAAGGACAGGACACCTCAGAAGGCCGATGAAGCTGGGCTGGCCTTTGGGGGCACAAGTGAAAGGTTGTGGGCTCAAGGAAGAAAGATTATTCCAAGGCTTGAAACAAAGGAAAATGGAATCCCTGTTCTGTAGAAATACTGTGGTCTTTATTTCCACCTGGATGCAGGTGGGGTGAAATCGAGAAAGGAATTCCACACGTGGGTTGTGATGGATGGGGATGTCCAGGGTCAGGGAGGACAGCAATTGGCAGCATTCTTATTTCATGAGCTGACCCTTCCTGGGTGGGGCAGGTCTATTTGGGCAGGTACACCTATTTCCGGCGTACAGTTTTTTAGGCCTAACCTCCACCTGCACACAAGTGGCTGAATGTGACACCCCCTTTAAACCCTGAGTCCCTTGGATTTTATGAATGAGGCTTGAGAATTACACTCTGGCATTACCCTGAAACAATTCTCAACACTGCACACATCCAAGCCTCCTGTCTTTAATGCACCACAGTGCATACCTGAGTCCTCCTGACTCAGTCTGAGGGGCACAGGGGCATCCCCAGTGGGGACCAGCCCAGCACTGGCACCTCCTCTGACCCGACCTGTACTAGACCCCCTCCTCTCTTGATAATTTGGAAATAGACAGAATCAGTGCTGCTTGGAAGAGCTGGACTTTAATCAGTATGTTTGGAAGTGTGGGGTGGGGTCTCCTGTCCACACTGGGAGCCAAGAGGGAGGTAGAGAGGGAACATTAAGACAGACATGGGGTGTGCACAGACAGGACAGCCGAGACAGCAGGTGGACCTCAGGAAAGTCACACAGGAGCACAGGGGAGGACCCTGGCAGGAGTGGGATGAGGCAGAGGCCTGAACACAACCCCCAGGCAGAGCTCTGAATGCCCTCCCCACTCCCCATACCCACCCCCGAATCTCTGCCCATTCTGGACTCCATCCCTGACACAAATGTGGTGTCTGTTCACTGCAACCAAAGGGAACTAGACAGTGACGATGGTGGCATGGCCTTGTGAATGGACTGAGGCCACTAAGCTCCACATTTTAAAGTTGTTGAAATGGTAACTTTTGTGCTAAGTGTGTTGTACCACAATAATAGTAAATAGAAAATAAGTGAATGCATGATGGGTAGATTGGTATGATGGATAGATGGATGGATACATGATAAATTGGATGGATGGATGGATGGATAGATACATGATAGATTGGATGGATGGATGGATGGATGGATGGATGGAT
>NW_003852460.1:487070-489734 GCF_000181295.1 Otolemur garnettii | reverse complement strand
TGGATGGATGGATGGATGGATGGATACATGATAGATTGGATGGAGGGATGGATGGAGGGATAGATGGATGGATACATGATAGATTGGATGGATGGACGGATGGATGGATACATGATACAATGGATGGATGGATAAATGGATGGATGGAGGGATGGATGGATGGATACATGATACGATGGATGGATGGATGGATGGATGGATGGATGGATGGATAAAATGGTTAGATAAAATGGATAGATATATGGAAGGAAGAATTAGATAGATGATATATATATAGATAAATGAATAGATAGATGATATATAGACATAGATAAATGGATAGATACAGCAATAGATAGATATACAGATAGATAGATAGATAGATAGATAGATAGATAGATAGATAGATAGATAGATAGAATAGATGAATAGATAGATATAGACAGATGGCCAGGAAGGAAGGAAGGAAGGAAGGAAGAGAGGGAGAGAGAGAGGGAGGGAGGGAGGCAACATGGATGACTAGATGTTTCCTCTCTCCGTCAATCCCTCCTTCCTTCCTTTCTTTCTCCCCTCCTCTCCACTTCCTTTCTTCCATTCACCCAAAGAAGCATTTACCTGAATCCCCCTGTTGTAAAACCTAAGAACCCATCCAGGGAATCTGCGTGCCTGTGAAATCTCAGGTTCTGTACAGCCTGGTCAGTGGTGGTGCCATATTTAGCAAGTAAAAACAGCCATTTAAAATCTGGATTTCAGACCAACAAATAACAAACAGGTTTGTTTGTTTGTTTTATTATAAGTGTGTCTCTCACAACACTTGGGTATACTTCTACTTAAAAAAACAGTAATTCTTTGTTCATCTGCAATTCACATATGCCTTGGCTCCCCTGTTGCAAGCAGCAACCTTAACCTGACGGACAACAGATGGTGTCAGGAAAAAACGATCAGCAACCCCCACTTGCCCAGCCAATGAGCCTCACACAGCGCTGCTCCCCAATATTAAAAGCTTACACATATTCACCTACAAGTGGCTATATGTGTCGTAAGGGGAAACTCAATTGTCCACAAGCCAATTCTGGACCCCACAGCTGCAGCCTTAAATGCCCGGGGGCTCTCATTTTTAATCTTTCTCTTAAAGGGAATCCCCAAAATAACATAAAAGCTGTAGGGCCCCAAAGCCATAATCCACCCCGCCAGCTGATGCATTTTAAGATAAGGTCCTGTGATAAGAGGCAAGTCCCTGGGGACAGTTGGCAGAGGTGAGTGATGGATGGCCGTTCCCCCAAAGGAACACTTGTGTGTTAAATGAGGCATGGTGCTGGTGTGAAGGGAATCCCCAGGCAGCCCCTTTGCACGTGGATACAATATCTTCTGCCTGGGAGGCACGCATGCTGGCCCTGTACTGCACCCCAGCTCCCCCGCCCTCCCTCAGAAACAACGGTAGATGCTTTTATGTTGAATGCCCACTGCTTGTCATTTGCATGCAGACAAGACTCCCTGGAGTTGGCACATGCTGCTCAATCTGCTGGGATTGTTTTCACCAGCCCAATGGTAGGGTCACCCCCAAGGTAAAGTTCTGTGCACCAGGATTCAAGGCTAAGCTTGAAGGGACCCAGCTGGCGGATACCTGGATGCAAGTCTGGCGGGACAGAGGGGTTCAGGATAAAGGCCTCTGGTGGGCTTCTGTAAAGAATCATAATGACGGTCTCCATCAGGCCTTCTACACCCCTGGTTGGAGATCTCTGGGACCCTTGTGAACCCATTAGCATGGGCAACCAGGCCTTCAGTGTGCCTGGCTCCTGTGCCTATTTCACAGTTGGCCTGCTTGTGCAGTTTGAGTGGGGAAGCATGTTCAGGGCATATGATGGGCACAGGTGGGCACTAAGAAGAAGTGGGTTCCTCTGCCCTCATCCCCTTGCTCTCCTGGACCTTCGCTGGTCCCAGCCCTGGAGCTCAGGAGTTGGAGATGGGGGTGTCTCAGGGCTGCTCCCTCCACAGGCCCCAGGGGAGGCTCCTTCCTGCCTCTCCAAGCTCCTGGGGGCTCCAAGTGTCCCTGGGCTTGTGGCCACATCATTCCAGTCTCTGTCTCCATCTCCACGAGGCTTCTCCTCTGTGTCTGTGTCTCCTCTGCTGTCTCTTAACTGGATTTAGGGCCTTCCGTAATCCAGGATGGTCTCATCTCGAGATTCCCTCACTAATTACACATGCAGAGACCCTATTTCCCAATATGGTTGCGTTTTACAATCTCTAGAGATTATGACGTGGATTTATCCTTTGGATGGGGTACGTTATTCTACCCACTGAAGTATTTATGTTTTTATTTAGTAAGCATGAAAGGTAGCCCTCCGTGCACTGTCTTCTGAATTGTGCTTTTTTTTAACAGAGGCAGTATCTAATCTCTCTCCACACTGCAGGACGTAAGAGTTTCGAAAAAAAAAAAGATGAAGAACACACTCTCTATCCCCATGTGCGTTCAAAAGAAAAAAAAATTCACATTATAACTAAATGGGCCCTGTTCTAAAGAATCTCAAGGCTCGGCGCCTGTAGCTCAACCGGCTAAGGCACCAGCCACGTACACCTAAGATGGTGCGTTTGAATCCAGCCTGGACCTGCCAAACAACAATGACGGCTGCAACCAAAAAATAGCCAGGCATTGTGGCGGGCACCTGTGGTCCCAGCTACTTGGGA
>NW_003852460.1:484974-485737 GCF_000181295.1 Otolemur garnettii | reverse complement strand
AGCAACCTCCAACTCTTGGGCTTAAGGGATTCTCTTGCCTCAGTCTCCCAAGTAGTTGGGACTACAGGCTCCCAGCACATTGCCTGACTATTTTGGGGTTGTAGCTGTCATTGTTGTCTGGCAGGCCTGGGCTGGGTTTGAACTTGCCAGCTCCCCTATATGTGGCTGGTGCCCTAGCTGCTGAGCTACAGGTGCTGAGCCTGTTCATTGATTTTTCTGTTGTGTTTCTGTGTCATAAAAAAAGAAAAAAAAAGGAAAGGAAAGCTTTCTAGTTTAGCTTCCCCACATGCCTGGCCAAAAGACAATCATTTCTTAAAACAAGTTGTGTGCCTGGTCCCTTCTCCCACAGAGGTGTGACCTAGTGAAGGTTTTACCTCAAAGCCACAGCTCAGATGAAACGTGTCTTTCTCCTGTCAATGACCTTGACTGTTTGTTTCCCCACAGAGTCCCTATGTATGTGGAGACCCTCACCCCAAGCGGGTCCTCTGGGAGGTGATGAGGTCCTGCGGGTGGAGCCTCATGGATGGGATCGGTCCTTATAAAGAAGACCCCCAAAGACCCTCGCCCCGTCCAGCATGTGAGGACGCAGGGAAAAGGCGCCATCTACGAACCTGAGTACTCGGCACTCACAGCATCTGCCAAGCCTGGATCTTCACGTTCAGTCTCCAGACCTGTGAGCAGTAAATGCCTGTTTACAAACCCCCCAGGGTGTGGCATTTGGTTAACAGCAGCTTGAACAGACTAAGTCGCCCCCACCCCACCC
>NW_003852460.1:484286-484754 GCF_000181295.1 Otolemur garnettii | reverse complement strand
CGCTTCCCCATTTTTGCCATCCATCTGGCGGGGCAGTGTCAGGAACTGAGCTCAAATAACATCACTCTCTGGAATCCACAGCTTTTGGAGATGCACAGGGATGTTGAAAACTCTGGGAGTTCATCCACCCTGGTCACTCTCTGGGGTTCCTGTCTCAAGCTTGCTGGAGCAGCCACTCGACGCTCGATTACCCAGACTGACTAGATTACCCTCATTTTTTTTTTCAGTTGTCCATGGCTAATTTCTCTGGCTTCCAAACTAAGAACTCTGTGGCGAGAGCAGAATGATACCCCTACCTAGAAGATGTGTATGTCCTCATCCTAGTACACAGAACTTGGGACCAGATTGCCAGGCTAAAATGGGGTAAAACATGGTTTCAGCATGAGCTGATTTCTTTTCTTGTTAAAATTGGTGAGTGCATCAGAATTTTATGCCGAATTAGCTCCTTTCTTGGGACTCTGACAAGTG
>NW_003852460.1:479989-483278 GCF_000181295.1 Otolemur garnettii | reverse complement strand
AGTCCCGTAATATTCTCATGAGCACACCCTGGGAGTCTTCTTCTCAAAGAGACTCCAAATGTTTTTCCGGAAAGTTACCTCAAAGATACAGAAATTGGGGCTGGTGGCGACGGGGACCCAGGCAGGCGTAGTGAGCTGGGGGCTGGCCAGGCGGCATGGAGGGGACGTTGGCTGGTGCTTCAGGGGAAGTCTCCCTGCATGACTTCAGGGCCAGGCTGTGGGAGCAGCTTGTCCACTTTCACGTCATGTGGCTGACCGACTCACTGTTCCTGTGGGTGGGAGCCACACGGCACCTGCTCAACCTCACTGTGGCCTTGTATAACTGCTATGACTCCATCCCCGTGTCCACCTCCCTGCTTGGAGATACTTCTGACACGACCTCCACTGGCCTTGTCCAGCACCCAGCCAGAAAGACCACCAAACAGGTCAGCTATTACCTTCAAAACACAGACAGTAACTTCACATTACTTGTAGAAAACAGGATCAAGGAAGAAATGAGACTTTTCTGGAAAAGTTCTTGCTGAGTGGCAGAGGTGAGAATTTGTAACTTATGTACAATGTACATTTGAATAAATAGATTGGATTTCATTTTGCCATCAAAAAAAAAAAAAAGATTAAGTCATATAAACAATATTTTACTTTGTCATATTTTATACTATTTTAATAAATTTAAATTTATTAAAATTAACTCCAAAAAAAAAAAAAAAGATACAGAAATCTTGGCCCTGGAGACAATTCCAGGCCTTGAATCTTATTATCATTGGCCCAGTAAAGGAGATGGATAACCAGAAAAAAACTATTCTTCCTAACCATAGATAGATGCTAACAGGTTTATCACAAGTCAGAGAGGTCTTTCAGAGTGGGTCAAGTTTGAGAGAACCTGTGTGCTCTCTGTGAATTCTCTCCTATTGAGAAGGAGGAGGCTTTTGAGATGTCAACTGGAAGGCAGTCATCCCATGCTCAGCTGACCTGTCCTCTGGTCCCATTGCCCATCCAAGGTTCAAAGTACTCCTGGTGGCACGGCTTGTGTAATTTGATGCAGATTCTACCTGGCCAGTTGTCTTCCCCTACAACATACCTTTTGTAAACTAAAATTAAATCCTAAGTCCCACCTACCAACTGAATGAACCCCCTCTTGGCCAAGGAATTTCCCCAAAACCCTTAAAACTGAGTTACCAGACATGAAGGGAAGGGAGGTCTGACATGCCTAGTTACACCCCCTTCCTTTTGGAGTTTAGACCAGTGTTAATGATGGAACAGACATCATCGGACAGACAAAACAGACTCTTTGTGACAATAAGATAATAAATTATTAACAAAACCTACGGCCATGCAGGACAAAGTTTAAATCACCTTCAGGCCACCAATTCTTTAAACACTCACTTAAGTCCTGTTTTGTGGTTTGCCTCTAATTAATAATCTTTTTTCTTTTTTTTTAAAACAGAGTCTCACTATGTCCCTCTCAGTACAGTGCTGTGGTGTCACAGCTCACAGCAACTTCAAACTCTTGGGCTTAAGTGATTCTCTTGCCTCAGCCTCCCAAGTAGCTGGGACTATAGGCACCCACCACAATGCCAGACTGTTTTTTGTTTGCAGTTGTCATTGTTGTTTTAGCTGGCCCAGGCCGGGCTGGAACCTGCCAGCCTTGATATATGTATCCGGCACCCTACCCACTCACTGAGGTACAAGTGCGGCCCAACAAACTTATTAACTTCAAAAATTCCAAGCCTTTAGACAAAGCTTTATTTCCTTAATCAATTAAAAATCAAAGAATCTTTAAATCTACCTATAATCTACAAGACCCCATCAAGACATCTTACCTTTTCCATCTAAACCAACGACACCCTCTATGACTTGATTGATGACTTTATGTGTGATCCCTGTCTTCTTGAAATGGATGAAACCAAAGCATAACCCATAAGGGCAAAACCACTTGCTCAAGGCTTCTTAGGTGTGGCTCTCCCGGGCCATGGTCACGCCTATTGGGCTCAGAATAAACCTCTTTAAATTATTTCACAGACTTTGGTAGGTTTTTTTTTTTTCTCCATTATGATACCTTTACCATATAAACCCTCCTTTGAGCAAGATATTATCTTCTCTGTGGAGATTCTGAAGCTAAGCAAAGTTGACCTCTTTGCCAGATTTCACTGTCCTCCCTGAATGTCCTCCCAAGCTCTGAAGTTGCAGATTGGGGGTGCTGGGGATGTTGACTTGGTGACTTTCTGCTCCCTACTGGTGCTTGATAGTTTTCTGGTCAAAAACTCAATGTGAGGGGCCTTGTGGATCCCACAGCACACAGGAGGAAAAGAGGACTCTTGAGATCCCCTGTGAATCCAAGACACACAGGATGTAAGCAACAGAGTTGGATTGTAAGGCATGAGGCCACCACACATAGTGAAGTGTAGATTATGAACCACGAATCCGGATCTGGGTGGCGGCTGTGTCAGATGAACCTCCATCAGGTCATGGTTGGGTGTTTCTGCAACAGCATCATGACGGCTGCCCACCACGGGTGCCTGGAGTTGTGTGATCCAGAGGGGATCCTTCAGAACGGCATGGTTCCAGCAAGTGTCCTTGTCACTGTCCGGGCCATGAGCACACCTATTTCAGCCCTATTTTGTGGGTTGTCTCTAATTAATAATCTTTTTTTTTTCTTTTTCACACCCAGCTAGTGTGTCCAAACTCTGATGCTCTCCGGAATGTTCTGGAATATTGGTCATGCACACTGGGATTCATCAATTCTGGGTCAGGGCTGAAAGTGATGACGCTTTAATCAGCTTCCAGTGCTGCTGACCCAGTGGGTCTCCAACTTGCCCATGGATTAAAATCACCTGGTGAGTTTTACAAGTGCCCTTCTCAGGTGGAAGCATGTGTAGGTGTGGGAATGGCTCTCACCTGGCTGTCATCTGCCTTCTTGCCAGTTCAGGAAGGTTCTGCTGTGGGGACATGACTCAGCAGCCAGTTACTGCAATTCTGAGAGCCTATATCACCACCTCTGTGACCACCGAGGTCCACTCCACCACAAGGCCAGTGGGAGGACAACTCATTAGCATTCATTACTGGTGTCTGTTGAGATGATATGCCACATGCCACCGGAGTGAGAGGTTCTCATCAGTGTGCGTGGGCCTCCTGGATTCTGATATGCATCTCGTTACCCACCTGCTATGACAGGCATTCACATCCAACTTGTGTCACTATACAGAAACAAGGAGGGGTACGTCCAAAGAGACCTGAAATACGCAAATGACAATTAGAAATGGGTGTGAGTGAGAGCAAAGGTCTGCCCACC
>NW_003852460.1:477241-478487 GCF_000181295.1 Otolemur garnettii | reverse complement strand
CCCCCCACCATCTTTCTCTCTCCCACCCCTACCATCTTTCTCTCTTTCTCTCTCCCAACCCCCACCATCTTTCTCTCTCTCTTTCCCTTCCTCTCTGTCTTTCTCTGTCTCTCTCTGTTTCTCTTTCTCTCTCTTCCTCTCTGTCTCCATCTTTCATTTTCTCTGTCTCTCTTTCTCTCTCCTTCCCCCTTCTTTCTTTCTCTATCTTTCTCTCTCTCTCTCTCTCTCTCTCTCTTTCTTCTGTCTCCCTCTCTCCCTTTCTGTCTCTTTCTCTCTCTGTCTCTTTTGCTTTCCCTCTTTCTGTGACCCTCTCTCTGAACTTGTCTCTCTCTCTCTCCTCTCTCCTCATTCTCTTTCTCTTCCTCTCTGTGTCCCTCTTTTTCTTCCTCTCCCTCCCTTTGCCTCTCTTCTTTTTCTGGCCCTATTTTCAGACTTATAATTAGTTGAAAACTTCTAATGGCATTTATTTATCCTCAAATGCGATCCAAAAACCTAAAACAACTGGTACAACCCGTCAGGCTCATCAAAGCAAAGTTATGCACGCTGGGCTTATACATTTTTCTTTTAATGATTTGATAACAATTTATGGATTTAGATTCAAAAGAATGACAACAATGAAAATCTATTGTGGAATTCTTGTTAATTATAGAAAAAGTGCTTCATAAATATTGAAATATGTTCTTATCTGCTAATGCCCTGATTTTCCAGACTTGGACACACACAGAACACAATTATTTGGTGATTAATCTATTTTTTAAACTTTCTGTTCATTAGTCTTTTGATGAAAGTTTATCTAAGCAAAGATCACACAGAGTTGATGTGCAGGAAAAAAATGTAATATAGATCATTTCATGAATAGAAAAGAAAAGAAAATTATTTCATGACATTGAGTTACTAAGACCATGTCTTTATGGGATGGGTGAAATAACAACTCATCTTCCCACACTGGCCATCTTCATTATTAATTAGTAGAGATTCATATAACTGGGACAAGTATAAAGTTACTTCACTCCATTTCTTTAAAGAAAAAGCTGTGTAACACAAAAAGAAGAGTGTTCTGCATTAAATTATGGCTCCTAAAAAATATGTTGATGTTCTAACCCATAGAACTTGGGAATGTGGACTTATTTGGAAATACTCAAGTTAAGATGACACCATCCTGGGGTCGAGAGGGCCCTAAACCCAGTGACAGGTGTCCTCCTGAGAGGCAGCAGAGGAGACACAGACACAGAGGAGAAGCCATGTG
>NW_003852460.1:473992-477080 GCF_000181295.1 Otolemur garnettii | reverse complement strand
TGGGCTCCAGGGCTGGGGGAGGATGATTTAAGCTCCGCAATATGTGTCACTTTGTCATGGAAGCCCCAGGATAGTAGCACAAAGAGTATATAAAACAATTATGTAGAATTTAAGGAACAATAGTGATATTCACGAAGTGAAACAATTCTAGTTTCAAAATCTCTTTGCACAGGGCCCTCTAATCTCCTTACCCAGAGGAAAAAACTACCTGGAATTTTATGGTGATGATTTCCTTGGTTCCCTTTCTATTTATAGTTGAATCTGTACATATGAAACTCTAAAAATATGAGGGAGGGGGCACTGCTTGCTTGTCAGTCATTCTCTCTCATTTTCTTTCTCTCTCTCTTTCTCTCTCTCTGTTTTTCTCTCTCTCTCATTTTCTCTTTCTCTGTTTCTCTCTCTCTCTCATTCTCTCTCTCTCCTGTCTCTCTCTCTTATTCTCTCTCCTAGCCTGTTTCTTTCTTATATTCTCTCTTCCTCTGTTCCTGTCTGTCTGATTCTGTTTCTCTCTCTCTATCCCTGTATCTCATTTTCTTTATCTCTCCCCCATCTCTTTCTCTCCCCCTCACAAATTTACCCTCATCCCTCTACTTAGAAACTCCTACCCTCCTCCCTCCAGGCCCCCATCCTCCCAGCCTCCAGCCTCCTCCTCCAGCGTTGGGAAAATGCAGGTGCCCAGGTTCCAGGACCCACCTAGCAAAGCCAGCATTCTTCTTGCTCCTCAGAAGGCCAAGACCCCCTTTAAGTGTCCTTAGCTTCTCCATCTTCATCCAGGTGCCTGTTGGGGGACCCCAGAGAGCTCCCTCACCTCTTCTGCTATGTGAGGACGTGATGAAGAGGCTCCATCTATGAACCAAGAGGTGAGTCCCCACCAGATAAACATCTACCATGCTGGGATCTTGAACTTTCAGGCTCTGGGAGTTTGAGCAATGTCTGTAGTTTATAAGCCTCAGTGTCCTTATAAAGGGACCCCAGAAAGCTCCCTCACCCCTCCCATCATGTGAGGACACAGTGAGAAGGTGCCATCTATGAACCAGGAGCTGAGTCCCCACCACTCACGGCATCCACCATGCCAGGATCTGGGGCCTCTAACCTCCAGAACTGTGAGCAATAAATACCTGTTGTTGACACACCACCCGGTCTGTGGCATTTTGTTACAGCAGCCTGGATGAGTAAGTCTGGGCAGGAGGCAAATTAAGATACAGTGTTAGGCTCTGCCCGTGGGGTTCAGGCTGTAGGTCTTACGATTTCTCTTTATCCCACGTTGTTGATCCTAACAGTGCCCATAAATATTCTGTCCCATGATGGTAACAGATGATAGTTCAGTTTGAAAATCACCCAGATGGGTCAAAAATAGAGATCAGTTGCTGCTCTCAGGCTCCCTTTGGCGGCCACCTGAAATGTAACTCTGGGTGTTACAGGCTGAACTCTGTTTCCCCAAATTCATACTCTGAAGCCCTGACACCCAGGACCTCAGAACATGGCTGTGTTTGGAGATGAGTCTTTACAGAGGTGATTAAGGTAAAAAGATGGTGTCTGCACGCCAAAGAGAGAGGCCTCAGGAGGGACCAGCCTGAGACACCTTGATCTTGGACGTCCAGCCTCCAGGACCTCTGGTGGAATAAATTGTCAGGGTCCCTTTGTGCTTGCCACTTATCAGGGCCCTGGACTGGTTGGTCTCCAGCCCCAGCTTATCTAGCTGTGTTCTAGAGAGGAGCTATGCTGTTATCTCACTCAGGAACAACTGCTCTTAGGTGCCTGAGGGCTATTTACTTTAGCGGACAGGAGAGAGACAGAGAGATAGTCTTAGAGAGAGTAAAGCAGTCTTCTTAGAAAGATAGATCTTAGTCTTTAGCAGAGCTTAGCAATCTTCAGCAGAGAGACACTGTGCTGGCGTTCTGCAGGCAGGAGAGGAGACAGAGTCAGAGTAAGCGAGTCCATGGTAGAATGTGCATGCTCCTGACTGCCCTCTCCTCCAGCCTAATATAAGGCTAATCTCAAGCCGCTCAACACCACAGGTGTAGACACTGCCAATTCACCAATGCTCTCATCTTGCGAGCTCTCAGGCTTGTTAGGAGAGCTAAATCCCTCTCCATGCCCTTTTCACCAAGGTGTTCCATTATTGAGCTATACAGGTATTTCTTATAACTCTCACTCCTTCTAGCCATAAGCTATATGGGCTGCTACAATAAATGTCTGTCCAGATTTCCCATCTGCAGGAGTTTCTTGTGCCAGCCCCACAAGAGTTATAATCTGTTCCAGACTGGTTGCCCCTTGATGTTAGGTCTAGTGAGCCCAGGCCAAGGCAGAAAGGCGTGAGGCCTAGGCTTTAATGGAAAGATACCAGTTAACTCTTGGCAAATTTCAGGACTGTAAGCTTTCAAAAAAAAAAAAATGGAATTAGTCCAGTGCACTCCCAAGATAAATGAGAAAGTACTAATTGATTTCTTGCTTCTAGTTCATTCCCAATTTCTTACCTGGCTTACTCCCTGGGAAATGAACCGAGAGGCACCAACTGTCCCCAGACTGACCTTTAAACAATACCAGGTGGGGAAAGTACCGAAACTAAGATGTATAGAGGAAAGGACTGAAATGAAGATGTGTAAGCTGCACACACATCTACCCTGCTCATGCTAACAACCACCTAACTCACAGCACCATTGCTCATAGCTCTCCGTGAAGATTCAGGAAGTTGGCTCCAACAGGCCCAAACAGGCCGTGATGAGGTTGCCGTATGAGGTCACCCAGCAGAACCTCCGCCACCCTCAGAAACACACGGGCTCAACTCCACCAGCTGGAGCAAGGACAACTGTCCAAACCCTCCCTTGGAATACATTTCTGTTGTGATACAGCATGAGTTTCACAAAATGATGTTTGGAGAGTGGGAGGCAGAATCTCCATAATTTTCATCTGCATAAGAGAGATACCTTGTGATGTGCTAATGATGAGGGGAGCCTCTCTAATGAGCGGCACAATTTAGGACAAATAATTAAGTGCTCACCTTTAATGCATTCTTTGAACATCAGCCTCAAAGTTGGCTGTGATGATCAAGAGTGGCAGAGAGAGAGAGGGAGAGAGAGAGAGAGAG
>NW_003852460.1:467423-473305 GCF_000181295.1 Otolemur garnettii | reverse complement strand
GTCACAGGGTGGCGGTTTGGATCAGAGGTCACAGAGCAGAGACCAAGGTCAGGACCAGGAGTCATGTCTGGGGTCACAGTGTAGAGATCAGAGCCAGTGGTCCCATCTGGGTCATGGGATTTGGGCCAGGATCAGAGGTCACACCTGGGGCCCCATGTCAAACCTCCCCCCAGGGGCTGTGCAGAAGCCTCCCCCACCTGAGTGTCCAGGCCCTGCTGCCCACCCAGCCTCGACTGCCCCTGACATCAGAGTGAAGTTGGGGGTCCAGGAAGGGATGTCACCTTCCTGTGCCACCCGGCAGGGCCCAGGCTCACAGGAAGCCAAGGACCACTGTATCCCCAACTGATATCAGGAAAAGAGCAACGGCCTCTGTTATGCCTCCCCTCCCCGTCACCCACAGCTGGGGGCGAACGCCAATCCTGCAACTCCATCCTCCAAACTCTGGACACTGACCCACAAGATGGTATCCGTCTTGTTGCACGTGCAGGGCAGAGCGTGCCTATGCCCGAGTCAGTTTGGACATCCTAGTGAGTGAGCTTCTGAAGGCAGGGCGGTCCATCTGTTCACATTTATTGTTGTGAAGCTGTCACTGTACCATGCCAGAGTCATCCCACAATCCCAGAGTTGCAGGTCCCCATGTGACACAGCCATGGAGAAGGGCAGGTCTCCAGGGCTCAGAAGTTACCACACCTTTGCCATGATCCCAGCAGAATCTCAACTGCTTTCGAGCGCACTGTTCCATAGGAAAAAAAAAATGGTCCCTATCTACATGGGAAGGACACAGGAAACAGATCTCAGACCCAAACAGACCCATATGGGCAGTGTAGGAGTTGGTCAGTCAGTGGCCGACCTGGGCCCGCAGAAGAAAACTCTGTCAGCTCACTTGAACCGGGATCTCCCTCTCTACTCCCAGATTCAGCTACAGGCTCCTGCATCTGCAGTCTTAATTGCTACCAGGTTTATGGATCGTCTAATTAAACCGGACATCGCCGCCAGCTCTGACCCTGCCTGGCTGCCGAGCTGCCCCGGACATGGTGGGTTATTTAGTACCTGCAAGGACCCTGCGCTCGCCTCTTCCCTCCAGGTGAAAATACTTACCCGCAGGCAAAGGTCCCACCCCTCCACTTTGCAAAATGGTGAAATTAAGTTTTCCAGGGAACCGCTGGGGGATGGGGGCGCATGAAACAGAGTCTCCATTGATTCTGGAGAAACCTCTTGTCCACACGTAACAACGATAACCTTTTAGAGGGTTTGGAAAACAAATCTGACACCCCATTAAAAGGCAAATGATTTTCTCTCTCTCTCTCTCCACACAAGAAAAAGAAACTTTTAAAACATACAAGTCTATTAATAAATAATAGGGCTTTTTTTTTTAATACAAGGAAAGCTGACATCAAAGTAAAAGGCATAAACCGTATCAGAGCCTGCGTGTTCTGTCTCGCGCCTTAATTGTCAAGGCGGCCGAGGTCTTGTTTTTATTAGTTGCACAAAAGGTATTTCATTGAATGTCATGTTGTAATTTGATTTTAAAGGGAATGAGGGGGGGGCAGGATAATGACATTTTCTGGGGTTTATAATGCCGCAAAGAATCACTATCTTTGCCACCAACACTAAACCATCTAGCAGAGCAGTGTTACACCCAAGAAACTCTCTGCGCCAGAAAAACGTGAGCATTTCCAATGTACACAGACACCTTCCCTCTGTTATTTTCTGCCAGGGTAGTTATGTTAAAAAGACACAGAGAAAGAAAGAAAAAAAAATAATAACAAAGAAAAAGAAGAATGGCGTATTTTGTATTCCAGAGGGGAAAATTCAGCAGAGACCGGAAGAAAAAGCAGAGGCATGTGTGATTTCAGCATTTGTTTTTGTAGACATCATTTATTCATAGGCTAAGGGCTTGCATGTCGAGAGAGGGTGCCCCATAAAATATTCATGAGCCAAAGTGTCGAACTGGAGGCAGCAACTTGGCCTTTTCTGTGTCCCAAGCAGAGCTGGGTACTTTGATAATCTGAGAATAATAATGAATTGCTTGCAGTCTGCAAGGGCTCAAAAAAGAGGGGTCTCCCTGGCTGAGTGGGGGGCAAGTCCCTTCTTGACCCTCAAAGTTCCAGAAAGCTAATGCTGCGGGGGAAATATAAAAATAAAAGACAGTGTTTGCACCGGAAGGCACGCCCTGTCTGGGGTGTCCTGGGGCTTTTCCCCACAGATGAGGGAACCCAAGTGTCCAGTTGAATGGGCATTTTTCTCCATGTAAACTTTGTCCCACACAAATACCAAGTGCATTGCTCTGACTGCAAAATTAAATTAAATACTTGTGGATCTTTTTGGTTCATTCGTTGGGTTGTTGTGACTGTCCAAACACTCTGAAATGACCTGCCCACTGTCCAGGGCTTTGCTGCCACAGACCAGAAAGGGCTGCAAGGTCATTGAACCAGCAGCCCCGTGAACCACCCATTGGGCTCCTCGTCCGTAGGAGACAACTTGAAAAAAACGCCACTCCAGGAATAGTTTCTCTTCATCCACACTCTTCCCCTTCTACCAGACATATGGCTGAATTTGCATAGGTTTTAAATTTTGTCATTTCCCTGAAACGTGAAAATAAATTCTCCCGCAACACTCACCCAGGATAACTCATGGTCCTGTAAACGATGGCACTAATGTCTCTGCAATCGCCCTTAAATCTATGGCCTCCTCAAGTCAAGTCTCTTCCCTGTTGGGAAGAGTGGCCCCAAAGCCCTGGTTCTCTGCTGTGAGGACACGGGGACACAATGCACCCCCCCATTTCATGGAGGTAATTCTGACATTCTGTGGAAGGTGTCTAGCACAAGGACAAAGGTGTCCCACCGGGGATTGACCTTGTGTGTTTTCTTATTTCTTCTTATTCCGTCCTGGAGGGTGTCAGCTCTTCAAAGGTTGGATTATGGTCATTCCCTCCTGTCCATTCCTTGGGATCGGTGACAGTCCTCAGGGACACAAGGCAGAGTCTGGGCAGGGAGCC
The DNA here is from genome assembly GCF_000181295.1 of Otolemur garnettii. NCBI lineage: Eukaryota > Metazoa > Chordata > Mammalia > Primates > Galagidae > Otolemur > Otolemur garnettii. The sequence goes on along the minus strand of NW_003852460.1, from coordinate 470,307 downwards.
TCAGCCATGGCCCAACCAGCAGAGAGTCCAGCCCCCTCTGGCCTCTAGTGTCCTGTCTTGTCCACCCTTGTTCCCTCAGGATGTCTGATTCCAGTCCCCTCTGTCCTGTCCCGTCCACCCTGTCCCCTCAGGATTTCAGGTTATAGCCCCCATTCTCTCCCATGCACTCCCAGGCTCCTGGCAGTGTTGGGATTGTGGACTTTTTTTTGTCCAAGAGACAGAGTCTCACTTTATCACCCGCAGTAGAGTGCTGTAGTGTCACAGCTCACAGCAACCTCCAGCTTTTGGGCTTAGGCAATTCTCTTGCCTCAGCCTCCCAAGTAGCTGGGACTACAGGCGCCCACCACAATGCCTGGCTATTTTTTTTTTGTTGTTGTTGCAATTTGGCTGGGGCTGAGTTTGAACCCGCCACCCTCCGTATGTGGGGCTGGGGCCCTACCCACTGAGCCACAGGTGCTGCCCGGGATTGTGGACTCGCTGGCCCATCAACACCACAGAGAGTGACACGGCAGACATGAGCGCTCCCATCACCGTCTTTAGGAGAAAGAAAACTGGGAGATAGACCAGGAAACTCTTCTTCTCAAACAACTAATAAGCACGTGAAAAGCTCCTTAGTACTAGTAAGGGTAATATTGACAGAAATGGAAAATATCATTTCACACCCAGTGGGATGGCTGTGACTCTGAAAACACAGTAAGAACGTAAATGGTGCACTCACGATGAAAACAGTCTCACGCTTCCTGGAAATGTTAAAAATGGAATTACCAGAAGACTCAGCTATTTCTCTCCTGCGTGTGCACCCAAAATAATTTAAAATAGAAATTCAAACACGCACTCAAGTGTCCATCCGGGGACAGATAAAAAGAATAGAATGTGGTCTGTCCACACTGTGGAATATTATTAAGGCATAAAAAGGATGAGGCCCCAACACCTACTACAATGTGGATGGGTCTTGAAGATGTCACATCAAGTAGAAAGAAGCTGGACACAAAAGGCCACATCCACGATTCCACTTTAATGAAATGTCCAAAATGGGTGACTCCCCAAAGACAGACAGAGGCAGATTAGAGGGTTCCAGGATTTGCGGGTCCAGTGAAGAGTGGGTAATGAAAATGGCCTTTCTGTTGGTGCTGCTGAAAATATTTTAGAAATAGTGGTGACAGTCACACAATATTGCAGGCATAACTAATGCCACTCAATTTGTCCCCTTGAAAATGGTTAAAGTGGCAAAATTCACCGTGTCGATATTTTACCACAATTCTAAGAGGGTCTTAAAAAAAAATGCCTAGTTTGGGCAGTGAGATTGCTGGTCAAAATAGCAGAGAATCTGATCTGTTTCAAATAAGCCAATAATTCCAAGAAAATTCATGCACAAGAGTTGCAGGGACCTGGCTTTGCGTCCTGGAGCTGGAGGTGAAAATGTGGTTTGGAGCTTATAAATTTTGGGGGGCTGGGCTGGGATTGCCCTCCCTGTGACACTGTCTATCTGAGCTCTGGGGAGAGCAGCCAGGCACTTCAGGAGGACCCTAGCGTCACAAAAGGACCCCAGGAAGCCCACCCCTCCTCCCATCAGCCTTGCGTTCTATGAGGAGATCTGGAGGTGGTGGAACATGGGATAGCCCAGGTGTCCAAGCCACTCTGAGATATTCATCGAACATCATTTAAACCAGATATGGATACACCTTTTGTGACAGGCCAGTTGTTATATGTTTGCCTTTGTGGGCCACACAGTCTGTGTGAGGAGCTTTCAGCTCTGCTGTGGCAGCAGGAAGGCAGCCTCACACAGCCTGTAAACAAATGGCTGTGGCTATGTTCCAATAAAACTTTATTGACAATACCGAGCCAGGGGCCAGATTGCCTTTATCTGAAACATACAGCATACAACAAACTACAGTTGAGCAAATCACCTCTAAAAGCCCCTCTGACCTTCAATATACTTTCTTCGCCTCTGGAAACCCCCAGCCCTTGGCATTTATTCAATCCTGTACCTTCTCAGAACAGGATTTTGCCAACTGTTTATTAATTTCAAAATCCTTTATATATGTCCCTATTTCCCACTGAACAAATTGTTCACTTTTTGTTTCCTTCTTTTTCTTTCCTAATTCAGAAAGACCTCACTTGTTTGATTTATTTTCTTTTTAAGAAATCAAATCTGGGAGTTTATTACCATCATGACACACATAATCACATTATGTCTGTCTCTGTTCCATGCTAAAAATACCACGGCTGCTTTATTTAATGATGAGATCCAGCCGTGATCAATATTGACGCATTTCTGAGACAATGTCTTGGGGTCCCTTGTGGAGCCTGGTTCAATTGAGATACTAACAAATGAATAGAAAATGTTACATTGCACTTAGATTCAAATAACTAAAGGTCCAGTAATTATTATTAGTATTCTAATACCACAAGACCAGTAATGGGCTGTTTTTACTAACGTGTCTTTGAAATAGAATGAAATATAATTTTTTTTTCAAAGAGCAAACTCTTGAGAACAGACGCCATCATCTAAGTGGACAATTGTGCCCAGGATGTGTTGAGTCATAGGATTTGAGCAATTGGTCCCAATCAGTGTCATTTGCCAGCCACTGATTGTTATTTTTTTTTAGAATCAGAGTCTCTGTCTGTCACCCTGGGCAGAGTGCCGTGGTGTCATCATAGCTCACAGCAACCTCAAACTCCTGGGCTCAAGAGATTTTCTTGCCTCAGTCTCCCAAGTAGCTGGGACTATAGGCACCTGCCATAATACTCAGCAAGTTTTTTCTATTTTTAGTAGAGACGGTGTCTTGCTCTTGCTCAGGTTGGTCTCAAACTCTTAACCTCAAGCAATCCTCCTGCCTTGGCCTCCCAGAGTGCTGGGATTACAGGTGTGAGCCCCTGTGCC
>NW_003852460.1:465370-466399 GCF_000181295.1 Otolemur garnettii | reverse complement strand
GCTGTGCCAGTCCCAGGAGCTCAGAGCTTTTGCTGTCCTGGGAATCCCAGCCCCACCAGCTTCTCCATCACCTTCCTTAAGTCCCACTGAAGGGGAGGGACTCCCACAAGCAAGAGAGTTGCACCACATGGACTCGGGGGGCCGAGAAGTCCTTTCAGGAAATAGCAGGGAACAGGCGTCCTCAAACTACGACCCATGGGCCACATGCAGCCCGCCTAGGACATTTATCCAACCCGTCAGGTGTTTTTGCCACCTCTGCCTGACCTGCTTAGCAGCCAACTCGTCCCGAGGCCCCCAGTCTGGCTCTCCAATGGTCTGAGGGACAGTGAACTGGCCCCCTGTTTTAAAAGTTTGAGGACCCTGGTGTGGAAATTGTAATTTTATACGTTTTGTTTTTAGAAAACTTTCTAAAGCTATATATAGAACAAAGTCGAGGAGGAAAGCGTTCTCTGGGTGGTTGGAGTGTGAAGAATTGTTTCCTGGTTTCTGTTCCCACTTGCCAAATTTTCCCTAGAAAACTTTTAGGGACAGAAAAACCATCGTAAGCTTTATCTTTTTGATATGTGACATGTTCAGGTAGCAGTGGACTTTTTAAAACGTACTAGTCTACAGCACCATAGGTGACTCTGACAAAAATGTATTATATAATGGTGGCACCGGTGGCTCAAAGGAGTAAGGTGCCAGCCCCATATGCTGGAGGTGGCGGGTTCAAACCCAGCCCCGGACCAGAAAAAAAAAAAATGTATTATATAGTTTCTAAGAGCTTGAAGCAGGATACTGACTGTTTCTAACATCAAGAAATATCAGTGTTCGAGATGATAGATGTATCTCCACTGGGGACGGGAAGGGGATTCCTGGAATCATTTGTGTTGCTTTAGCTGAACTTTACTTGGGTCACTATACCCCACTATAGGGAGACATCACTAAGCACCCCCCAAAATGTACAACCATCAGTTTAAATTTTAAAAAAGAAGCACTAATAATAAAAGTTTACTTTTTTAATTAAAAAACTAAATTATTTAAGTTCTT
>NW_003852460.1:456383-464558 GCF_000181295.1 Otolemur garnettii | reverse complement strand
ATCTTATAGACAATAGAGAAGAATTACTTCAAAATCATTCTGCTTAATCTAGATACACCTGATATTAAAATTGGGGAAAAAAGGTTATTATAAAGGGGAAATTACAAACATAATTCAATTTTAAATGAGGATGTAGTATCCTGTATGAGACCCATCTTAGAGATATTTGGCCTTTTCTAAACCTACTTCTTCCTATCCCTGCCTGATTTGTGTGAGGAAGCAGAGACCTCATCGGGGATGGGAGGGGGATTCCTGGAATCATTAGTATTGCTTGAGCTGAGTTTACCTGGGAGGGGACCATGTACCCCACCTGGCCGTGGCTGTGGCCCTGACTTCCTACTGCCTCTCCTATGCACCTGCTGGGGCCAGTCTAGAACAACGCTTATGGTGAGTGGCAAACACAATTTAGCATAAAAAAAGAAAGAAGGATAAAAACTATCTCAAGAATTACCTTCACACGTTCCACATCAAAATGATAGTACTTGTATGTATGGAGTTTGGTAAAATATATTCTTAGAACTAATTCTCCTTTCCCAAAGCCATTCCTGGAAAATGTGTCCTCCCTCGGAGGCTCGAGTCCCCTTCCAGCTCTCCCCTGGATGGTAACGGGACTCAGCCTGCAGCCTTCCTCGGCACCTGCTGGGGGTTGTACCTATCGGCTAGAGGGGAAACTCACCTCCGCCTCTGTTTTGCACGTGAGCAAACCCAACCTTGGTGAAACCAACCATCTGCCCCAAAGCAACCAGGCTCAGCCTGTCACTGTAATGCCCTGCAGTGGATCAAGCTGCTGTGGGGCCCCGGCTGCCCCCCTGGTGCACAGCAGGACTCAGGGTGCATTTGGGGAAGAAAAGACCTGGCCAGGCGTGGAACACTGTTATGTCTGCTAATTACACTTAAAGGCGTGGACAGCCCAACCCTGTGTAGACTCTCAGCTAAGAGCGACAGACAGGTGCTTACACCTTAGCTATAATTAAAAAACACCCACAAAATTTAACAAAGCCGCTCCCGTGTACGGCCATGTTGGAAGATACCAGAGTGGTCACAAGAGACAGGGACAGGGAAAAGCATATCCAGTGGTTTTAAAAATTCTCGGTCCACACGACTTCACCCAAGTTATTCTGTAGCCCTGGGAAACCTCCTGGCCCAAGTGGGATGGACACAAGATAGAAATGGGGTAGAGAATCAGCAAGTGAGGAGGATGGAATGGGGACTCCTGGGCCACCAGGAGAGGAGAAGATGAATGCTGGAAATGAATGCAGCACCCGTGGCTGTGGGCTGATACGACTGCCACACTCAGGGGTGGGGACAAGCCGACCCACGACCTTTCCTGCAGACTTACCCACAACACCCCCAACAAAAACCACTCTGCATTTTTTCCCTCTGATCCACTCACACTTGGTACAGAACCCACCTGATTTCGCTGCACGTGGAGATGGACAAGGAACTCTGCATGATGTTTGTGGAATAAATGTTTCTGCCATCAGCTGATGAACCCCCAAACAGGGTGGAAATCCTGAATTCGTCCACTCAGAGCGCACGGCCCTTCCACCCCCACCTGGATGGTTAAGCTGAGACAAGGTGCCTGCCCAGAGACACCGGCATCCCTGTGAGAGCGTCCACACCCCACGTGATGGTTTAAACATCTGTTCCCTCCAAAGCACACGTTGAAATTTATCTCCCCTGTGGCTCTGTGGACAGGAAGCGTCTTTAGGGAGTGATTGGATTAATTTTCTCCTGGACTGAAGGATTACTGGGCTGTCTCAGGAATTGTCCTAAAGGATTGATAGGGAGAGGAAAGGCCTGGTCAGGGGACATAGGAAATTAACCGTCATGACATGTAATCACCTGCCAGGGGTGATGCCACACTGTGCTTCAGCTGGGCGGGACATCCCACCCTCCTGCCGGCTCCACCTCTGTCTGGGGAACAGGGTTCCTTTGCTTTGATTTCTTACACCTATGCGGATGGCTCTTAGGGTGTGTTGTTTAATGCACCCCCTCCTCCTGCAAGAGCAGAGACTCCAGGGGTCTCCTCTGCGAGTCTCAGGCATCTCCTGCATGGGGCTCTGCACTTCCCTTTTGTGTCCCGGGTTTTAAACACATCACCTTGCCCTTGAGCTCTGGAGCCAGGCTCTGGGCACAGGGAAACACCCTGGGCGGGATTAACAGGGAAACAGTTTTATGGTGACTGATGCGGCAGGGCTGGGGAGGGGCAGACACTGAATTAAACCCATGGGGTCTGGTTCTTTCTTCTTTCTTTAGATGGTGCACCCAATAGATTCTTTGTTTTACAAAATATATTGACTGTCCCTTGAGTCGTGGATAATGGGGTTCTCCAGCCTACTATAGGGATTAAAGTATTACCAATCAATGGAGCCCCTGGTAGTGGTGCAGAATGTGGAATGTGTGAATAGGTGGCCGCCCCTCCCCAACACCCATACAGCCTTGAACTTCACCCCTTTCTCTCAGACTGGAGAATCTCCCATTTATCTCAGATCGCACGGGAAGGTAGCAGAGGGGCGTAGGATGTGAGCCCAGTTCTTCTGCTACAAGCCGGGGTCATGCATGACAACCCCACCTGTGTGTTGACCTCAGAGGCAGCACCTAGAAGTTCAGATGGTTGGACTGTGTGGGGAGGGATTTGTCAGTGAGGATGTCTTCACGGAGGGGCTTTGATGACTCTGAAAGGTACATGTGAACTTACCTGGCCTTGAGCAGGGTCAATGGGGTTGTGTTCACAAATCCAGACTTCCCAATACTGAGGGCAGTTCTGCTACAAAAGCATCCTAGAAGCTGTCACAGATGGGGCAGAGCCTTGCAGGTGAGGATGACGTCACGGTGGCTCAGGGCAGCAGAGCCCTAAAGAGGATGGCAGGAATATGATGGGGACAGGGAAGGTGGAAAGAATGAGGGCCCAGCATGGGGGTGCGGAGTGATCATGGGTCTCAGCCCTGGAGCCAGGGAGAAGCATCCTGGGGCTTATTAGGCAGATCTTGGAGGTTCAGAGCAAAACACAGACATGACATTCACTTACAAGGCTCCCCCATAGGTGCAGGCGGCAGGACCAGGGAGCTTGATGTCACAAAGGGTCTTGGGTCCAGGGAGCAGTGGTGTTCCCTCAGCCAGTGTTCAGAACTGGGAGAAAAACATCTTTGAAGATCCTTCCGTGCAAGTGGGGATGGGAGAAATGTTGGTCAGAAGACAGAAGTATCAGTTAGACTTGAATTAGGTCAAGAGAAAAGTATCAGATTTGAATTCCTTCAAGAGAAAAGTATCAAACTTGAATTCATTCAGGAGATCTGACCTGCAATGTGGAGACTGCAGCTGATAAAATGTATCCAATGTGTTCTCACCACAAATGAATGATAGGGCTGTGACATAAAGCCTCAGTCAGCTCCGTTTAGCTGCTTCCAGGAGGGATTCCTATTTCCCGACCCCACGTGGCATGCCCTAAACATGTATAATTTCTCTTTGTTGATTAAAAGAATCAATAGATAAGTAGATGATGATGAAGAAAAAGAAAATAAAACACTCTTGCCGGTGTGAGTTGGTGTATCTCAACTACAGACTTCAATGGGAAGGATTATAACATGTCTATCCCGACACATCCCCCAAACAAACCAGTGTTCCTCTCTGGAGAACAGGGAAGGAAGGAACACTCCCCACCCACCAGTCCTGCAGATTAAGTTAAATAAAATACCCTGCATGAACCACAAGGGAGGTAGCTGATGCCCCGTTACCCGTCCCTTCTTGGCATAGCTGCCAAGGTGTGGCTGGGGTCTCCCCTAAATGAATTCCCTTCCTCCCTAGGTGTACGTGTAAAGACTATAATCCTCCAGGTAACCATCTCTCTGCGCCCAGCACCTCCTGTGTAGACGCCATCTGTGCTGCTCGAAAGGGTAACACTAGACAGTTGCAAACCCATAATTAGGACGGCAGAGTTGTTTACGCCCAGAATGAGCCAACAGTAGGGACTCCCTGGTGGTGCTCTACGTCCCCAGCCCAACCATCCAGAGGGTCCCCAACTCTCCGGGACTCCCCTCTGATCAGAGCTCAAGCTTATAAGCCCTGTGTCCTCGCTGGCCCAAATCCAGGTGCTCAGGGCTGGCCAGCATCTCTTTGTTATTCAATCCTCGTCAAAAGATTTTCACTTCCAACACGGACCCGGCCGTTACCTCTCCCTAATAGATCTAATTATCAGGAAATGCACTTTGCAATCCAGCCTTGCACAACACGGGCCTTATTTTCCAGCACGCCAGCCAGCTGTTTCCAAAGGTACAACTCTAATCTCCTTCCCTCCACATGTTGGAGCAGATGAAAGTAATTTTGTGCTCAACTGTCTATAAGTAATTAGGCTTCGATGTAAAGAGGTCTTTATGCATCCGTTCAGAACAAGGCACAGTCCGTGCATACGAAGTAATTACGAGCCATCCTCTTCCGAGGTAAGGTACACCTTATGCATTTTGCATGAGCGCCCGTTATTAGCATAACCTGAGGATCAAAGCTCTGTGGATCTGCTGTCTCCTTTTTCATGTAACAGGCTGAAATTCCCCAGAAATATAATAATTTGAAAACAGGGGCGACGGTGATTTGTTTCAGCTGTAATTTGTTAAATTTTTTCTCCCCCTCTCTTCTTTGTCATGAATCTGGTAAAGAGCCGGGCCGGTGGGGGCCTCCCCCCAACCTCAGATGCGCAAACAAGTGTTCTGCTTTCCCAAGGAGGTGGATTTTAACATGCAAGAGGGGTCTCAGGGCTGCAGACACACAGACGGAATCCCTTAATCTTGTTAATTAAGGAGGTCAGAAGAAGAAATTTATTCTGCGAAATCAGTGCACTGGACTCCTTTGCGAAGAAGTGTCATCACGCTGAAGCACAGTCTGTAGTCACCTGAACCTTCGACATTGCAGGTCTGTGCTTTACAAGCCATCGGGGCACGGGCCAAAGGGGCTTGGGTGCCATCTAGGGACACAGTTCCCACAGTTAGCTTTGTCCAGCACACCCGAGCATCACAGGGAATTAGCTACTCCAGGCTGGTAAGATGCTTCAAGAAGTTGTACACTGCTGAATCTGTTGTGAAAGGAAAAAAAAAGTATTCAAGTCACAAGGACTCCTGTGTCCTCTTGGGCACCTAAGGAGAAATAAATCGAAAAAATATTTTAAATGCGTATCTGAGATACACTATTTCCCTTGCATCTTAAGGGCCAGTTGGCAACTTAAAAGGTCAGGGGTAAACAGCTGGGTGGGTATAAATTTTTTTAAGAATGTCTGGATGTTTCTGCACCAGCAAGGGAAGACTGGAGAAATTTGGGGATAGTAGGATGGTTACAAGGAAAGATATGGTTAACTTAGGCGTCCCTCCACAGGCAAAATATGGGTAAAGTGTGGGTAATCTGTCCGTATCGTGGAATATTACTCAGCCATGAAAAGGAATGAGCATGTGACACCTGTTACCATGTGGATGGACCTTGAGACATGATGTTTGCTGAGAGAAACGGGATGCAGAAGGCCATCTAGTGTGTGAGTCTCCTACATGACCTGTGCAGAGCACACAGGTGCCCAGAGACAGGGCATGGATTGGTAATTGTGGGGTTTAGGAAAAGATGGAGAATGACTCCTTTGGGGGCAATGAGAGTATTCTGGAACTAGACAGGGGAGGTGTTTCCGTAACACTGTGTGTGAGTCAACTATGCCGCTGAATTGTACCTTTCAAGATGGTTAATTGTGTGTCATGTGAATTATACTTCAATTAAAAAATAGGCAAAAAAAGGTAACAGATGACATTCTGCCCAGCAGAGGTGCTGGAGGCTGGCCTACAGGTAGCTTTCTGGGAGGGACACCAAGTACGGTCAGCACAAAGACAGATATGAAGATTCCAGGGAGAGAACTCAGCCAGCAGACAGGAGAAAGTTTTCAGACAGTGCTCAAGGCTCTCTAGATGTAAGGTGCCCAAGGACTGAAGCTGGTGGGACTGGCCACATGTGGAGACAGAGGACAGACCATATAGTGAGCTGGACCCCAACTGTGGCCTGGGGGTAGCAGGATCTGGTCCCCCCCTGTGGTCAGTTCTGGAGAGAGGCCCCATGTGCACCCTCTGTGCCTTTGTTCACTGTCTGGACCCATCCTCTGGCCTGGGCACCTCTCTGCTCAGTTCCACCCTACTCTTTTGATGAAAACCCACATGTAGTCATCTGGACACATCCCAGATTGGGAAACTAATTGGCTAAATTGCCCCCTCCTTTCTGCCTCTGCAACTCTTGTATAATGCAGGGAGGCTGTCCCTAAATATTAGCACACAAAGAACACAGAAGTCTAGACCCCAGTCCCCGCACAGGCCCCTCAATTCTGTAAGAAGGCTGACCCAAAGCAGGGTCTGTTGGGACGTCTTGGTGTTCAGTTCAGCCCGGGGCTGCTCAGAAGGGGCTCGTGTCCCCTCATAGGTCTATCTGCTCCCTTGTGTCCAGCCAGGCCCAGCCTACGAAGATGGCCTGAATATTTCGCCTGTGTTCCAGGCCATGCAGTGCCCACCAGCTGGCCTCTGGCCCTCAGGGTTCAGCTGTCAAAAATGCCACAACTGTTTCGGGCACTGTGGCTCACGCCTGTATTTCCAGCACTCTGGGAGGCTGAGGCAGGTTGATTCCTTGAGCTCAGGAGTTCAAGACCAGTCCCAGTGGGAGTGAGACCCCCGTCTGCACTAAAAATAGAAAAATTAACCATCGTGGCAGGTGCCTGTAATCCCAGCCACTCAGGAGAGTGAGGCAGGAGGATCACTTGAACCCAGGAGTTGGGGTTTGCTGTGAGCTATGATGCCACAACACTCTACCTAGGGTGACAGAGTGAGACCCTAAATATCAAAATATAAATAAATATAAATATAAATATCAAAAATAAAAAAATAAATGAATGAATTTTATGTTATGTGAATTCCATGCTGATTTTTAAAAGGGAGGGGGACCTATTTAATCTATACATACCATCTGTGTGAGGCTGAATGTACCCTATGGAATCACTGAGGACAATGAGGCTGACAAAAATAAAAAATATATATCCAAGGCTTGACAATAAAGTTTGCGAACTCATCCTAGAAAAAGTGCTACCTACCTCATTGCTCAGCCCGAGTGCCAGAGACCTCATTGCTAAATATCACTATGGTTACCCGATGGCCAAGGGGAGGACTTCCAAGGTGACCTGAATGGTAGAACATAGTGAGGCAGGTAGCACTTTTTCTAGGACGAGTTTGCAAATTTAATTGTCCAACCTCATGCAATGATAGCTCTGGTGGCCATTTCAGAAAAAGAGTTTCAAGTTTGTTTGGAAGGGTGGACTAGGTGCTGGTGTCTGTGCACAGCTTCCCAAGGTGAGCACCTCACAAGTGACTGCAGACAGATTTAGCAGTGAGGCAGGTAGCCTGTTTTCTAGAGTGAGTTTGAGAACGTCACTGTCCGACCTCACACGTACCTGCAACTCAGAGGCATTGAGTGACTTTTCCCCCCACAAAGAGAATTCTGTGCACATCTTTACTTAGAAATGAGTCGAGGATATCAAAATGAGGGATTCCAATGTATTGACCTACAACACACCCACAACGTCAGGTAGGAACTTTTCCCAAAACCTATGTTCACTTCCTCTCCCAAGTAAATGACTGTGGCCAGTAACTGCAGGGGAGGCAGAGACCTGTGCCTGGGCTGCTGTGACGCTTCCCTCCACAATAAGAATACCCGTCTGCCCCTTCTAAACATGTTGGGGAGACTCTATAGAAACCTGGTAAGTCCCATGGCTTTGGCAGAACCACACAGTCCCTAAGTAAACTATATGAGCCCTAACAGAGACACCTGTGACCTAGAAACAGTGTCCCATGGTCACACTGATGATTCTTTCAGGAATCCTCTGCTTCCCCCAAATCCACACTTTCTCTACAGAAAGTCCACTGTTTCCCTAAGTGGGGAAGTTTGCTGCAACTTGGTCCACAAGTGGTTCCTGAAACTGTCTTATTCCCCTTAGGAATTTATGTCAGGACAGACCATCAGCAAGAGGGGAAAATAAAAAAGAGGACGAGAGGGAGGGAAGGAAGGAAAGAAAGGAAGGAAGGAGGGATAAAAGAAGAAGGAAGGAAGGAAGGAAGAAAAAAGGAAGGAAGAGGAAAGAAGGAAGGAAGGAAGGAAGGAAGGGAGGGAGGGAAA
>NW_003852460.1:447969-456192 GCF_000181295.1 Otolemur garnettii | reverse complement strand
AGGAAGGAAGGAAGGAAGGAAGGAAGGAAGGAAGGAAGGGAGGGAGGGAGGGAGGGACAAAAGAAGAAGGAAGGAAGGAAAGAAGGAAGGAAGGAAGGAAGGAAGGGAGGAAGGGAGGGAGGGAGGGAAAGAAAGAAAGAAAGAAAGAAAGGAAAGAAAAAGAAAGAAAGAAAGAAAGAAAGAAAGAAAGAAAGAAAGAAAGAAAGAAAGAAAGAAAGAAAATTGATATTCCATTCACAGACCTGCAAAGGAGATTGTGATCCTAGCTTTTAAGGATGATAATTACCTGATTGTAAAGCACCCCCCCCCACGACAGCCCCGTGATGATCAAAATTACTTTCCCACAATTTAAAAAGAAAATGTTTCTCCATGGAGATTACCACGGATGTTGCATTTTCAGCGACCGTGAGTCGCACTTAATGGAGAGGGTTATTACGATCGCTTGCACACTGATGGATGGCCGAGATGTGATTTCACTTATTTTGACCTTGTAATGAATAATTGGGTCGTATTACAGCAATTTATTTGGTTGGAGGAATGGTTGTTACCCGTTGCCTCAAATTACTGTGATGGGTAGTGGCCACTTGGCTCATAATTGCAGGCTTGGTAAACATCCAGCCTTTGTCTTCATTGTTCTGCTAAAGTGGTTAAGAAGAAGTCTAAATCCTTAATAGCTGGAAAGACAGAAAGAAAAAAAAAGGCAGGAAGACTATTAGTTTGGACACTTAAATCCTCTCAGCCGTCTGGCTTACTGCCTTGGTCCAAAAAGTCCTGGAGAAAAGAGAGGTCAGAATTTTATTTTTCTTACCTCATAAGAGTTGCATTTTTCCCCTCTGAGGACTGTGAAGGCATTTCTCCAGGAGTTTGGAATTCTGTTTATGGGAGGACTTTGAGCTGATGAGGCAAGATGATTCTTCAACTAGACATCAGCTTGAGAGGCAAGCAGCAAGTACTTGGCAAATGGGTGACTTCTGTGTCTTCACCCAGTAGAAGCTGCAGACATGCCCGGGTGATGTTAAGGAGACAATACCGGTGGCTTACACTCAAAAAAAGCCTAAAAACAAAAACAGGCTACCTGAAGGGGAAGTCTTAGCTAATCTTAGCTCATCCCTTGACTGAAAAAAAAAGAAAGAAAGAGAGAAAGAAAGCAAGGATGGAGGGAGGAAAGAAAGAAGGAAGGAAGAGGGAGGAAGGGAGGGAGAGAGAGAGAAAGAGAGGAAGGAAGGAGTGAGTGGGAGAGAGAGAGAGAGAAAAGAAGGAAAGAAAGGAAGAAAGAAAGATAGATAGATAGAAAGAAAGAAAGAAAGGAAGGAAGGGAGGGAGGGAGGGAGGGAAGGGAGGGAAAGAGGAGAGAGAGGAAGGAAGGAAGGAGGAGGGAGAAAAGGAAGGGGAAGGGAGGAAGGGAAGGAGAGAAAGAGGAAGGAAGGAAGGAGGGAAGAAAGAAAGAAAAGGAGGAAGGGAGGGAGAGAGAGAGAAAGAGAGGAAGGAAGGAGTGAGTGGGAGAGAGAGAGAGAGAAAGGAAGGAAGGAAGGAAGGAAGGAAGGAAGGAAGGAAGGAAGGAAGGAAGGAAGGAAGGAAGGAAGAGAAGGGAGGGAGAGAGGAGAGAGAGGAAGGAAGGAAGGAAGGAGGAGGGAGAAAAGGAAGGGGAAGGGAGGAAGGGAAGGAGAGAAAGAGGAAGGAAGGAAGGAGAAAAGGAAGGGGGAGGGAAGGAGAGAGAGAGAAAGAGGAAGGAAGGAAGGAGGGAAGAAAGAAAAAAAGGGAGGAACGGAGGGAGGGAAGGAGAGAGAGAAAGAGAGGAAAGAAAGAAGGAAGGAAGGGAGTGAGAGAGGGAAGGAGGGAGAGAGAGAGAAAGACAGAAAGAGAAAGAAAGAAAGAATTGAGTATATTTCCCAATAAAATAAAATGTCAGTCAAATATTTAGTAATGTATTCCGTCCATTTGCTCAAAAGAAGTTGACAACACCTTCAAAAACATTTGTGGAATGAGGAGAAAAATGTGAAATAGCCATATTATACAAGACATGTGCCCAAATTTAATCAGCTACCTTAAAACCAAAGGGTGGTTAATAAAATTTATCAATGGAATCCTTGATTTCAATCAGATGTGTCATATGGATCAAATAACTTATTTATTTTAATTAATTTATTAATGTTTTGTCACATCACGTTCAATCTGCCACAGCATACAAGGTCTGATAATTCTCCAGCTCCTTCTAGGAAAAGTGTTACCTCATTGCTGACCATCACTGTGATGCCTTCTAAGTATTTCTGTTGGGAAGCTATTCACTAAGGCCAGCATGTAGTTCACCCTTCAAAGCAATTTTGGAATTCTTTTCCTGGAGTGACCATCGGCGCTGTCATCATATTACCCTTGATATACTAAATGTCATTAAAATTTCTTCCTTTCAGTATTTGTCTTTGGATAAAGAAAAAAGTCATTGAGGGCCAGATCAGGTGAGTGGGGAGGGTGTTCCAATACAGTTGTTTGTTTTCTGGCTAAAAACTCCCTCATAGACAGTGCCGTGTAAGCTGGTGCATTGTCGTGATGCAAGAGCCATTAGGTGTTCTCCAAGATTTTCAGTTAATATTTTCCTGTTTATCTAGCAGTGCTTACTTTGTCTGCTGTGCTTCTCATAGTCAGTTGTGATTTTGATACACAATTAAACAGATTTTTGCTGAATGCTTTCATCAGTTCTTGTTGTTATGGCCCCCACTCTCTTCATCACTGACTTTTTCTATCTCCTCAGGAAAAAAAATAAAACATTTAACCCATTTTTACACTGCTGTTTTCCCCATAACCATGGCATTATCCCCATAAACATGACCTAACATGTCCCTGGTTTCACTTCCACTCTTGCCAAGTTTAATAAGCAACTTAATGTTTGTTCATTGCTCTGATTCAAGATCCAACATTCTCTCACAACAGCACACAAAGCCATAGAACAATAATGAATCCCCTCAGCAAGACAATGCCACACAGCTATGAGACACTGATACTCAAAGGTTATGAGACCTTATTGAGTTGTTTGTATGGGGTTCCCAATGTATATGCCCAGTGGCAAGTCCATGAACTTAATTGTCAAGCCACATACTAATATGGTCTGAGGAATTTGTGCATTAATTAGCTCAATTTAGGGAATAAGATTGCACAAGGGTGTGACCACACCTTTTGTTCTTTACATTCACAGGTGAGTTGTGTACCTGTGCACCCAACCTGAGATCCTTGGGTAAAGTAGACCATTTGAGAGCTGTAGTACATTACAGGTCCAGGCTGTTGTAACAGGTCCAGCCTGTCATAGCTCAGGCTGCTACAATAAATTTCCACACACAGGGTGACTTCAGCAGTAGAGGTTTACTTCTCACAGTTCTGGAGACTGGAAGGCTGAGATCCTGGCATAGCAGAGTCAGGTCCCAGGGAGGACTCCCTTCCTGATGTACATACGGCCACCTTCTTGCTGGGTCCCCACCTGGTGGAGAAAGAGAAAGATCCAGCACTCTGGGGTCTCTTTCTTTTCTTATAAGGGAAGTGGGTTCCACTTGATGACCTAATTACCTCCCAAATGCCCCCACCTAACACCAGCCCAGAAATAACACCCACTACTGTCTCCCAATACTCTGTCCTGACCTCCAGCTGCTCTCTGAAGATCCTAGGCAGAGGCCTGCGGGGACCATGTGGAGGTCATGTCTACAGAAGAGAAAGATGTGCGTAAAAATAGGACTTTGAACACAACCTAAGTGTCCACTGTTTCAACCCTCCCTCATCGCTACCTGGCTCAGTCAGCCAATAGCATCCCTTCTAGCATTCTGGAAGAAAAGGAAAGAGAGAGAGAAGTCTCAATGTTATTTCACCCACTTCATCCATCCAGGACTTTCTAAACTACAAAGGTTCTGATGCGGCAGAAAGGGCTGGACCTTTTTGTGTCTCTTTTCTTTTCTTTTCTTTTTATTTTTTTTAGAGACAGAGTCTCACTATGTCGCCCTCAATAGAGTGCCATGGTGTCAAAGCTCACAGCAACCTCCAGCTCTTGGGCTTAGACAATTCTCTTGCCTCAGCCTCCTGAGTAGCTGAGACTACAGGTGCCCACCACAATACCCAGCTTTTTTTTTGTTGTAGTTTGGCCGGGGCTGGGTTTGAACCCACCACCCTCAGTATATGGGGCCAGTGCCCTACTCACTGAACCACAGGTGCCTCCCCCTGTTGTGTTTCTTACTATTACCAAGCTCTGTGGCCAAGCAAAAATGTGATGCCTACAGTCCCTGCCCTTAAGGGCTGGTTATGAGATCTAGGACCGGGGTGGTGCTAGTGGGGTGTTTGCACATCGAGACCCCATATTCAAACTTGCATATGGCAAAGAAGCACCATCTGACAGCTGTCCACTGTGATAGCCTTTGTGGTCACACATGTCCAGCATGGCCATTCTCCAAAGGGCTGACTGACCCTGTTTGGCGTAACAGGACACACATTCCACTGGTTCACTTTTCCTGGGGAAACCTTATATATATTATTGTCCTTGCCTTTTCCCAAATATGGTGTATTTCGTGGCAATCTGACCTTTCCCAGCTTTGAGGGTGGGCCTAAGGACATGCCAGTGTGCACCTGTTACAGCAGCTTGTTATCAATAGCATGCTGGATAGAGAGACCATTGTCCACAGCGAGGGTCTATGAAGTGGACATTGCCTCATCTCCCATTTCAATAAGCTGCATAACTTAAGATAGGAGAATAAGTAAGCTGAATTCTTTTTCCAGGTTTTACCTATTAGAAAGTTTTGCTTTCCTTTAATTCCATAAATTTACTTGCTATCGAGAGAGAGAGAGAGAGAATTGGCTATCTGTATGGAAATTCTGGAGCAGGTTTTAAAATACAACAGCACAAGTTGTAACCCACAAAAAGGGCCAGGTTGTAGGGCTCCACTAAGCAATGATCCTTGTTATTAAAAACAAACACAAAATTGGGTGAGCTGGAAGAAAGACATATCTGATTTAATTTGCTGATACATGTAGGATGGTCTCCTGCATTTGAAGACAGTGCCCCTTGTAGAGATGGGCTCAAGGGCCCTATCCAGATTCCATTAGAAATCAATTAATCCTCCTCTGGGCAGAGACACTATCACTGCAGCTTGTGCACAAAGTCTGATGCATTTACAACTCCCAAGTAAGTGGTCTCCTGGGATCCTGTAATGTGTGAACAACATTAAAAAAAAAGATCCTTTATTTTCGGAGGCTCAACTCTCTACCTCAATTTAATAAACATGGCTCCAATAACAGGGAATGTTCCATCTGCTTGTTGCATCCGCTCATCACATGGGGGGTCACGAACAAGGCCCCCTGTGCCTGTGTGAATCTCCACTCTGTTCTCCTTTAAGAAATAGTCCAGAACAATTCTGTTTTATCGAAAGTATGTTCCTTTCCATCACATTTTCTCTTGCCCCTGCCCTCAGCCTACAAAGGGATGTCTATTTATATTTAAGGCCTTATTTCCTACAGACTCAACCATGTAGAAAGGATATATCCAAACAGGATGAGGGTCCTGGCTCATAACCTGGCTTTGCCTTAAACAAAAGCCTTCATTCTGATCATGGAGCCTCTTTCTGTGACCCAGTTTTGTGAATGTCCTGGTGCAGCTGACATTTGTGGCTGCCATGAAGAGAACGGTGCTCAAACCTACTCTTGGGCTACTGACACCCACCCTCCCTCCAAAACTCAAGGGAAAGAACTAAATAGCGTCTTTGTTTTTTATTCTTTTAAGGTGCATCAAAGATCTAGCAAAGAATGAGAAATTCTCTGGCCACAGTCTGTGTGAATCCACCAGGTGACTCAGGGACTTTTTTTTTTTTCCTGATAGCATTTGCCCACCCGCAAAACAAACAAGTAAAAAGCTGAAATGCAATCGTAAATGAACTTTATGGCTAGGGAGCCAAAGAATTTAGCACATGGGGATGAAAGAAGGATAAAGAAAGAGAGAGAGATGGAGAGGGGCAGGAGAGGGGTGGGGGAGAGAGAGAGGGAGAGAGAGAGAAGGAAGGAAGGGAGGAAAGGAGGGAGGGAGGGAAGGAAGGAAGGAAGGAAGGAAGGAAGGCAGAAAAAAAGGAAGGAAGAGAGGAAGGGAATAAGGAAGGAAAGGAGAAAGGAGAGGGTAAAAAAAAAAAAAAAGGATAGAACTTGTGAGTTAGATTTACCTGCAAACCCAAATGGTTTCACTCATGAGTTATACCAGAAATACATAAGAAAAATGACAGCAATCTTCATCTCAATAACAACAGTTCATGTATAAAAAGTGCACATCAGTCCTGTCTTTAAACACAAATGCAAACATCTTCCATAAAATTTGAGCAAACCAAATTCAAAGATGCATACAGCAATGAAACCGTCCCCAAGGTCTGGGCTTACGTCAGAAATTCCAAGGTCCGTTCCACGACTTGCTTCCCGCCCCGTCAAACACAGCAGCAGAAAATGTTTGACAACACTCAAACATGAACTTAAAACATTCTCAGCAAACTAGGAGTTAAAAGAAGTTCTCTTAATTTGATAAAGGGTATACGTAAAATATCTGTAGCATTCACTCTATTGAATAGCAAAGTGTTGGAAGCTGTGCCTTCCAGGCTGGTGGAAAGACAGACTGGCCTTCTCATACCAGTTTAAGAACACGTTTAAATAAGTGTTAATAACTTATAATAATAGGTTGCAAATAATAACTTTTAACAAACACCGAGCTGTTTGGAAAGGCCTTAAAAAAATAATTACAGGAGAAAATTGTATTGGAAAAATAAGAAATACAACCATCATTGCTTGGATTACACGTCCCTAACAAGAGGTAAGGCACAGACCAGAGCTTGGAGCCATGGCAACACAAGGAACAGGGAGGCAGAGAGTGTCCTAAAGACGTCAGGGGCAGGTCAAATGCAAAACCACTTTACTGTCCTGTACGAGACCGAGCACCAGGCTTATAGAAGTGGCCACCGGTTCTTGAGGAAGGCACTGGGAGTGGGACAATCACAAGCTTGGAGATGTTTAGCTGCCTGGAGATAAGTCCTCAAGCAACTGCAGACATTAATGGTTAATGAGATAAGATCAATCACTCGTTGGCAAGCAGGTGGGTTTTTTGTTTTTGTTTTTTTTTTAACTATCCTTTTTTAAAATGTTTTTATTAAATCATAGTTGTGTACATGAATACTATCATGAATGGATCAACAAATTGTGGTATATGTACACCATGGAATACTATGCAGCCCTAAAGAAGGATGGAGCCTTTACCTCCTTCATGTTTATATGGATGGAGCTGGAAAATATTCTTCTTAGCAAAGTATCTCAAGAATGGAAGAAAAGGTATCCAATGTACTCAAGCCTATTATGAAACTGATTTTTAGCTATCATAGGAAAGCTATAACCCAATTTTAGCAAGCAGGTGTCATACTTTGAATAATCATGCTGCAGCAGGGTGGGAGTCAAGCCCACAGGTGTTTATACAATAAAAGGCCATGGCTCTCCCTGCACCTATGGGATGCCCACCTCCTGCAGGCTTCAATCTGTGCCCTGGCTGTTTCTATTGGCATGGTGACAAGTGCCACAGCAGGTACCAACACCATCCTTCAATTTGAAAGTCCTAGGCTGGGCATGGTGGCTCATGCCTGTAATTCCAGCACTCTGGGAGTCTGAGGCAGCTGGATTGCTTGAGCTCAGGAGTTCAAGACCAGCCTGAGCAAGAGTAAGACCCCATCATTTGAACCCAAGAGTTTGAGGTTGCTGTGAGCTATGATGACGCCACGGTACTCTACCAGGATGACAAAATGAGACTCTGTCTCAAAAAAAAAAAAAAAAAAATTGAAAGTCCTCCCTCCAAATTTGAATCACATCACCATCAGAAAGGGAGGGTAGATTTAAAAAGAAAAGTCAACTTTTCTTGGGTAGATGGGAAAAAAGAGACATTGACCAAAAGGCTCCAAGTTTTCCTTCAGTAGTAGAAATGGTGTTCTGTGCTCTGGTGCACACCAAGGCACCTGTAATAAACAATTACCCATTATCTATTTTAATATTGCTAAAAGAATAGAAGTTAAACATTCTCATCACAAGTCGGTGAGGAGATGGACCCGAGTTAGTGTGCTCTTTCTACAGTTTATTCACATATATCCAAACATCACAGTGCACCCCATAAATAAATATAATTATTGTTTATTGGCTGGGCACAGTTTCTCACATCTGTAATCCCAACACTTTGTGAAGCTGAGG
>NW_003852460.1:440687-446025 GCF_000181295.1 Otolemur garnettii | reverse complement strand
GTTGCTGTGAGTTGTGACACCATGGTACTCTACCCAGGACGACAGAGCAAGAGTCTGTCTCAAATAAAAAAAAGAAAAAGGAAAATGTCCAGAAAGATCTCGGGGTCCAGTCGGGGGGGATACATTAGATCAATGCACTTAACTCTATTTTCTCAGAGATTTTATCCAGTCAATAATGATAAGAGAGAGAGAGAGAGGAGAGAGAGAAAGGCAGACAGAATTCATAAATAACTACAAATGCAAAAAAAAAAAAACCACACACACATCACACTTCACAATCACCAGAGAGAACGGATGGAAGACAGACTCACATTTTTAGTGAGGTTACACTATTCATATAATTGCTCATTTTAAAATAGGCAGTCTGGGGATAGTTGAAAGATTGATTAAAAGTGGATTTTCCAGAGGATTTTAAGAAGAGGGTTTTCTTTTTAAAGCACACTCAATAGGAACGGCTCTGTTGTTTCAAGCAAGTGATTTGCTGAAGAGAAACGTCTTCTTCCTCTGGCAAGTTCTGGTTTAGAGACTTTCCTCCTTATATTGCTGAAGGCTTTTATCTGCCAGCTCTAGTAAAAGGTCCTTCCCATCTGTGTGGGTTCCTTGAAGTTTCTATGGTTCTGTTTCTAATTGTGAGTTTCTCCAGGAATAAATATTATACCACTGGGCGCTCAGCGTTTAAAATTCCATCTCCCTCCCGTTGGGTGTTTGGAATAGGCTTGGTTTGTCCTTAAAATACACTGTGTTTGTTTTCTGCAAGAACAGGAATACAGACTTTGGGAAGTAAAGGCATTATGAAAACGCAGAAAGAACACGTTTTCTCTTTTCTCTTTTACAGCAAACACCTAACTGTAACCTCCGACTTCTCCGCCTATCTGCTTTCTGCTGGGTCTCATTTTCATCTTTTTGGGATAATTTTTCAGAACTGGAGGTACAGCCAGGAAAACTGATCCAGCCCGTGTGGCCACTGCGTGCGGGATGTGCCACCCCCTGTTTCCAGGGAGAGGCAATTCCCTGGGTTTGTGGCAGGTGGTCCTGTCCCAGGACTCGGGACACCACAAACACAGCTGCTTCTGGAAAGGAGATGTCCAGAAGCCCCGCTCACAGTCACCTGGCCATCTACACCATCCCGTCTCACTATGGAATATAAATTATTTCCCGCAAATGCATCCCTTCCCGCTAGCCAGGGGGTCCCCATCGACATGCTTCTTTAGCTCTATGTCACGGCTGTTTCTGAGGGCCACGGTATTGCCTCATTGATCTTGTTAAATAGACCCAGCTGCCCTTTGGTTCCCGGGAGCCCTTGCTCCCCACCTCCCTAAGAGATATGTACTTATATGCACACCCCATGCAGAATCAGATGGTACCTCCAGGCCCCCAAGTAGCCGACCGCCATGGGCACCTGTAAGAGAGCTTGGCTCTGACCCGACGCCCTCCTCCTTGCAAACTGGGGTCTCCCCAGGGAATGTAGGTGACACGAGTCCCCAGGTCCAATGCCACCCCTGCTTCAGATTCAACAGAACCACACAGAGGGGAGCACAGACCCTGGGTAAACAGCCCAGCAGCCCATGAGGCCAGGGGAAGGCCACCAGGCAAATTGTGTGCCCCTCCTTGAGAAAGTGCCCAATGCCCAGCGTCTCTTAAGATTTCATTTCCTGGAGGAATTTGGTTTCCACATAAAAACATAGCACCAGGACTTACCTAACATAGAGTCTTCGATGCGGATAACAGGATGTGGTATTGCTTTCTAAACATGTGAAAGCTTCAGGAACCCCCAGAACCACCCACCAGGCACCGCCCAAGGCCGACTAGATCCTGACATCAGTCAGAAACCAGCCGAGCCCTCCGTGTCCATAAAGTGAGCAACTAGAAGTTAATCCAGTTCTCTGTAGAATCTTATCTCATGTGGAGGCCACGCGGCTCTACCTAGAAGGTCTGGGCTGTGAGGACCTGTGAGCTCCCAGCTGCCCACAAGGGCCACGTGCCCATCCCCACAGCCTCCTTCCTGGGGGTCCCCTGGGTGGGCAGCCCCTGGGTTCCCCTGATATGTCCACCTGGAGGTGGGTGCAGGTGAGAGGGACAGAGACAGAGGCAGAGAAAGGGGTGGATGGGGGAGGGAAAGAGAAAAGAGAAAAGAGAGGGAGAATGGAAAAGAGGAAAGGGAAGAAATAGGCCCAAGCCTCCAGGTCAGGGCCTGGTGAGAAACCCACTTACCACGTCCACAAAGGATAAGATGGATTTTGTAAATGCCTTATGGAAATTAGTCCCCAGCACACGAGGCATAAATCTTAATATTGAAATGATTTACCCCAACTCTTCTACTCTTAATGCCCCGTAAATTAAGGCCATAAATGCCATTTGCTGTGCCATTACCCAAAGACTGTTGGGCGCACCGCTCCCCGCACTCACACTCGGCTCTGAGCATCCCCGTCCGTTTCCTGCCTCACAGGCCCCGTCAGCCGCCCCCTCCTCCTGCTGACCACATGGACCCAGCATGTGGCCCCGTCCGTGGCTGAGGAAGGGAGGCTAATTTGGACGGTCTCGACTTGCGGTCTAGGAAAAAGGGGGGGAGGAAGAAAAAGAATTCATTATTTATGAGTGCAAACAAAACTCGATCATTGTAGCTCAATTTGAAACACATGTCCCCGAGAGTCTCCAGCCATTCGCTGAATATCATTAGTCAAAGCGGAGAATTCCTCTGCAAATTAACGCCGGCTTCCAGCATCTCCGATCTGGCTGGATTTACATCTCAAGGATAAAAGAGAAGGAAGGTTTTCTTTTTTCACATTTCCACGGCGTTGTCTCTGAGACACCGGGTGTCAGTAACTCGGGGCTCCTGCAAAACATAAGGAGGAAATTGGACGTGGGGCCCTGAAGCATCCTGAGGACCAGGGCTGTGTCTCCATTTCTGATGAGCATGGGCTCAATGTCCTGGCCTGGCTAAGACCCTGCAAAACAGCGTCAGGTTAACCACACATGGGCCACGCGAATTGTATTTAACTCGCACTAGTTGTGCCGCATCACCAGCACATAGTCAAAGCAAAACCTGTCCTTAACACACTGACTGCCATATGAATTGTATTTAACTCACGCTAGTTTGGGGTCCGAGGCCCCATGAAGCGTATATAACTCACATGTCTTCTTGCACAGAAGACAATAAAAGCTGAATGTTTCATTAAATTAGAAATGATCATTTTGTTTTCAAAGTTTTTATTCTGTTTCTGTAATGAAACACTGTGGCCCCAAGGAAATTATTTTTTTCAGCATGGTAAAGTGCTCTAGGAATGAGTACAACCCCCGTTATTAAGAAGGCTGACTGGGCAGCACCTGAGGCTCAGTGAATAGGACACCAGCCCCATATACCAAGGGTGGTTGGTTCAAATCCGGCCCCAGCCAAACTGCAACTACAAAAAAAAAAATAGCAGGTGTTGTGACTGGTGCCTGTAGTCCCAGGTACTTGGGAGGCTGAGGCAAGAGAATAGCCTAAGCCCAGGAGTTGAGGGTTGCTGTGAGCTGTGACGCCACAGCACTCTACTGAGGGCAATAAAGTGAGACTCTGTCTCAAAAAAAAAAAAGAAAAAAGAAGAAGAAGGCTGACTGTTCCCCGTGCAACTCTACTGTGACTGGAGAGAGTTTCAAGGGAAAGAAATTCTAGCTCAAGAGAGCCTAGGATTGTCCTAAAGTTCCCTGCCCAGCTCAGACGCTCATTTTGTGAAAATGCCAGGACGGGGCAGGCCTAACCCACTCCAATCCCTCCCTCGACCCCAGACTGCCACCCAAGTGAAAACGCAGAGAAAGCAGTTTATAGGTGTGAATGAGCTGGTCGCCATCAGAGATGAAAAGGTACCAGATGTCAGCACAGCCAGACAAACTCCTGACAGACAGGAACTGTCTGCAAACCCAACCACCCAGAAGCTGTGTGGCCCTGCTGTGTGGCAACCTCTCTGTGCCTCCCTTCTGAAGTGGGAGGGACACTGGCTCCCTAGAAACTCACCACGTCCTTTTCAAAGTAATGACAGTTGTCAGGGACGCAGAGGTGGGACCAGGTGTGGCGCAGGGGGCCAGATCTATGCACGGTACCTACATGACCTGAAAAAATATATATGTACTTCTTTCACACTTTATTAAAGCTTTTTTAATATACACTCACACACAAAGGGTGCCCAAAAATGTGCACACATTTAAGTAAAACAATCATCCTCAAGTCACGTTGGACGTCTGCAAGAGACACAGACACATAATACACATGGTAACAAATGGTATTGCTGTCATATTGAGTATTCTGATTTTAACAGTTTTTTTCCCTTTCTTAAAATGTTTGCTCATTTTTATTGGCACCTTTTATATACAAACACATACACACACGTCACATATATACGAGGTTGGACAATTAAATTCTCACAGTCACCCTAGAAAAATTGCTTTGAAGGGTGGACTTGGCACTGACCTCAGTGCCCAGCTGCACCTTGAAAGGACCCATAGTGATGGTCAGTGGTGAGGTAGGTAGCACTTTTTCTAGGATGAGTTTGTGAACTTAATTGTCATGCCATATATATATATATATATATATATGCACAAAAACACACACAAAGGGTGGACATAATGTTTGTATACAATTAAACTGCACCCAGGCTTTGTGTCCACCTGTATGTGTATTCATGCACACACACACACACACACACACACAGACACACACACACCTCCAGGCTGTTTGATTCCTTTAATTTCTAGCTAACGTGTTGTCCCAGCCAAGTCGTGACATAAAATTCACCCTCACGCAGGGCACCTCCACTTTGAAGGCAATTGGCTCAAGACAAACATGCTCAGGGCTACGAAGGAGCTTTACCTACAGGACCCTGTGGGGCCCTGGGGTGAGGCAAGGGATGGCCACCACCTCTGTGACGTTTCCTTACGTCTCAACGCAGAACATGCTGGTGGGAAATGAGCCACCACTGCATCCATCCAGGGGACTCGCCCCACACACGGCTGGCTCATCTCCACGGATGCTCAGGCAGGGTTGTGAGCACAGCTGAAGGCCCTTTGCACCCAGGGTTCAAAAGACCAGCTCAATATCCTGGCTTTTTTATGACACGAGGCATTAGATAGAAGAAAGCATCTCTGTGCACCACACTGCTCAGGGCAGCGCTCCCTGGGAATTACATTTTCTTCTTTCCTTTTCTTTTCTCTTCTCTCTTATTTTATTTTCTTCTCTTTCCTTTTTTCTTTTCTTTCTTTCCTTCCTCCCTTCCTCCCTCCCTCCCTTCCTCCCTCCCTTCCTTCCTCCCTCCCTCCCTCCCTCCCTCCTTCCTCCTTCCTTCCTCCTTCCTTCCTCCTTCCTTCC
>NW_003852460.1:434263-440432 GCF_000181295.1 Otolemur garnettii | reverse complement strand
TTCCTTCCTCCCTCCCTCCCTCCTTCCTCCCTTCCTTCCTTCCTTCCTCCTTCCTTCCTTCCTCTTTTTCTCTTTCTTTGCCAGCTTGCCCAGTTCCAAAGGCAAATGCCAAGCACCTGTAATCCCTTATTTGCATGAGCTCAACCGTGTGGATGGGGGAGGATGGGACCCTGTGTTTTGCAAGGAAGCTATAAACCAACTTTTGCCCCGTTGCCCAACACTTGACATATTCTGATTAGGAAACATTTGCGGCCGCCCGTGAAGTATTATAAATAATCCCTCCTATACTATTCACAGCTCAGTAATTCACAGCCCCGAGGCAGGCGAGCTTCTTAAAAGTGACATTATGCCCAAGACCGCTCCCCGGAATTTACCACGGGCGCCTGACGCACAGAATGTATAACACATGTAAAACGGCCAAGCACCATTTGTCAAGCCTTTTTTTTTTTTTTAATATATATGCACATTTTCCTTCCTACTGCTCTGGGAAGTTTTGAATGAAATCCCTGCCACCCACTAGTCTAATGTCTTGGTGTGTAAACTTTACCACCACGGTGGCTCTGTGGGATTTGGGGGGTGCAGGAGGGTTGCTCATAGGGTCACGAATGTGGGGAACCTGTCTTGCATTGCTCGTCGTGGAGAGGTACCAGGTGGCAGTGTGGATTGGGGGTGGCATGAAGGGTTGGGGCTGGTGTGACAGTCTACAAAGCTGATGCAGAAAGCTCGGACAACAATCATCCACCTTCTCTGCTTCTGTTTTAGCTTTTTGATCACTCTCTCACACACATGTTCCCAGAGTTCCCCCATTTAAGTGACTACTTTATTTTACTATTTAACCAAGAGAGCCCCAAGACCATCTACAAAAGTGGGGAGTCACCCCATGCACCGACCCGGAGCAAATTAGCCACTTAACCACAGGCACTGTGACTGTCTCCATCACTCACAGAATGTTGAATTGTGTCCTTCAAAAAATTAACATCTTAACCCCTGACTCCTCAGGGCGGGATCTTACGTGGGTCAGTCTGAAAGCTTTGAGACAGTTTGTGTAATTAAGGTCCATCATTTTCGCATCCAAGAAATACAGCCCACAGCATCTTTTCTTTTTTTTTATGATTGAATGTTAGTTTTGTTGAAGATATATGTATAAAAATTTCAATACCTGAGTAGTATAACAAGGCTTATGAAAAAAACCTGCTCTTTACATCATTTTCTGCATTCCGTCTTTCTTCTCTCTTTTTTTTTACATATACATGTGTTTATCAGTTTTCCACTTTTTTGCCTTCACAAAATTAAAAAGGCTTAAAATTTAATAACAATAACAATGTTTAAGATAAGGACTCGAAACAAAAACCACATAAAGAATGAACGAAGATAAATACATTCAGAAAAGAAACCAGATGATTGCTGCATCGAAATATTAAGCAATAATAATAATAATGCAAAGAAAAGTAACATTCGCATTGTCAGATAAGAGTAGGTCTAGTGTGGAACGCTTTCACTCTGAACAGCACCCTTTCTGAGTCACCAGTGTAAGTTTCCACCTGCTCAGTTTCTGGTGTGGCTGGGAGGGCTTCATTTCTGCCCATCTGTGCACATTTTACCTATCCTGATTTTGGAGTATCTCAATTCTTGTGTATCTCAAACTCTCACAATGATCTGTGCGTCTGGGAATGAGGCTACTGCAAATATAATTATGTACGATGACCTCGTTTTGTGTCTAGAGGGGCCCTAATCTCACATGATCAGCGTCCCTACAAAAAGGAAATTTGGACACACGCATGCACTCCAGGACAGCCCCATGTGGACACAGTGGGGGTGCATAGGGTCAGCCCTCCATGGGCCAGTGTCTTTCCCAAAGTCCAGCCCCAAGTACCCCCGTAGGTAGAAAGAAGTTCTGCAGAAATTATGGAGGTCGGGGGTGCACACTTTCATTCACAGGTGAAACCACCAGGGTCTAACCACCGATTAAGAGAAACTCATCAGAAGACAGAAGCCTGCCACCCCCCAGCCCTGGATCTGCCCTCTGCTACACCCAGGGGCCACGTCTGCCCAGGCCTTCACTAATTCACGGCCTCCTTCTTCATTGCCTGCTTTTTCCCTGTACAGATGGTTACCGACCACCTGCTATGCCAGAAGCCTCCCAGGGAGAGAATGATGTTAAGTCTGTCCAACGCTGACTGAGTGTTTACAATCCAGGGGATCCCCAGGAATCTCTGAGCTGCTGAGCCCCTCCTGGAAGGCGGCCGGGGATGATCGCATCTCAGAACGACTAACAGTCATTTCATTAACCTCAGGGAAAGAGATGATTTTTCTCACAGGAAAGTAATTCCACATTGCATTTGCTCTCTGTGAAGCATGGCCGTTGGTCATAAACATCTGTCAAGAGACTTATGTTTGTTGACACATTATCTGATTCAGGTTGGTCCATGGACTCACGCATGTCTTCAGGTGTGGCCAAGAGCTACTGTCCAGTGCCTTTTTCAAGACAGAGGCACAGAGAACAGACAGTGTTCTCCACACCTGGGCAACACTCCGTCCTCTTGGCAGGTGCCCAAGAAGACATCCCCGCACCTCAGGTACTGCAGGGCCTTGAGCCAAAAGACCACTGTTTCAACTCACCCAGATTTGGGACTAGTTAGTTAGAGAAAGGTTGGGTTACTATAACAAAGAAACCGCCAGTTATTACTTTTCTTTTTCTTATGACAACCCCAAGGGAGATGTCCCTGGCGACAGAGGCCTTAGGTCCACACAGTGACACAGAAACCAGGCTGCTCCCGAGATCCCTGTGGTTGCCTTCTGGTCTTCCCTCTTAGAGCTGGGTCTCTGAGGTCCATGTGGTCCCCTCCTGGTCTTCCCACTTAAAGCTGGGTCTCCAAGGTCCCACGATCCCCTGCTGGTCTCCCCATTTGAAGCTGGGTCTCTGAGGTCCCATGGTCCCCTCCTGCTCTTCCCACTTGGAGCTGGGTCTCTGAGATCCCATCGTCCCCTCCTGGTCTCCCCATTTGGAGTGGGTCTCCAAGGTCCCTGTGTTCCCCTCCTGATCTTCCCACTTGAAGCTGGGTCTCTGAGGTCACTGTGGTCCCCTCATGGTCTTCCCACAAGTAGCTGGGTCTCCAAGGTCCCATGGTCTGCTCCTGGTCTTCCCACTTGGGGCTGGGTCTCTGAGTCCCTGTGGTCCCCTCCTGGTCTTCCCATTTGGGGCTGGTCTCTGAGGCTCCACCTGTCTAGCAGGGCAAACTATTAAAAGCCCTGTCCTAAAACTCAGATGCATAAATGGGGCAACTGTCATTCTCCTGGTGCCAAAACCTCAGCCTCAGGACCAATCCCAACCGAAATGAGGCCTGGAGACAGTCTAAACCTCAGGTTCCTGGAGGGAAAGGGGTGGCTTCTGGTAGATGGGCCATTAGCCCTGCCACAGGGCTGAATAATCAGACTGCAGAACACGGCTTTCTGAAAAGCACTTGATTTCTGTCATGAAGACCCTGCTGCAGGATTTCAATAAGCACCAAATTCAACTTCATCTTTATCAAGGGGACACTCGAGATAAAGTACCTCTCTCCTCCTGTCTTGGGGCGAGATTGGCAGCCTGAAGAATTTACCTTCATCACCCCCTGTCCTTTTAAAGGCAAACTGGCACCAAGCTGTTAGGACATGAGAAGATTAATGAGATCTTGAAGGGAGATTAGGCACTCAGGGTTGGAGGCTGTGAGCTTTCTCTCACTGTTATTAGCAGTCGTTTTTAATCAATGCAAGCAAGATCTTTGTCGTGCGAGAGATGCCCCAAGTACGGGGAGGCCAGAAGGCTGCTTGGCAGTATTTGTCAAACCCTAATTGAGGAGCTTTCTGGCCGGGCTTACAAATGTCCTTCTAGCAGAGAGAGGGAGAGCTCAGAGGATGATACTTCACAGCTGGATCTCATACCCTAAAACACAAAGGAAATACTGTTTTTTTTAAAAAGGCGCAAAAGCAGGTGGGTGTGATACAAGAGTCATGGTCTTTAAACATTAGAGAAATGCAAAAACCACTCAGAGATATCACCTAATCTCCGTGAGAACAGCCCACATCACAGAACCCCAAAGCTGTAGATGCTGGTGTGGATGTGCCAGGAAGGGAGCTCTACACTGCTGGTGGGACTGCAAACTAATACAGCTTTTATGGGAAAAAGCATGGAGAATTTTTTAAGAACTAAAAGTTGACCTTTTATTTGATCCCACAATTCCATTACTAGGCATCTACCCAGAAGAACAAAAATCATTTTATGACAAGGACGTTTGCACTAGAATGTTTATTGCAGCTCAATTCACAATCGCCAAGACGTAGAAGCCACCCAAGTACCTATCAAACGCAGGAATGGATTAACAAGCTGTGGACTATGTACATCACGGACTACTATTCAGCCCTAAGGAAAGATGGAGACGTTAGTTACATCATTTGTGTTTACTTGGATGGAGCTGAAGAAAATTCTTCTCAGGGAAGTATCTCAAAAATAGGTAAAAAAAATATCCAATGTACTCAATACTAATGTGAAGGCAATATGTGAACAACTACATTCCCACATCAAAGAAAAACACAAGTATAGGGCGGTGCCTGTGGCTCAAAGGAGTAAGGCGCCAGCCCCATATGCTGGAGGTGGCAGGTTCAAACACAGCCCCAGCCAAAAACTGCAAAAAAAAAAAAAAAAAAAAAAACCACAGGTATATTCCAGTGAGGAGGAGGGGTGAGGAGGGAGGAGATGAGGGGAGGGTGATTGGCGGGAGTGGGGGAGGGATGGTGATTGGGGGGTCTCACCTCCTGTGCACAATGTGAGGGTGTCCAGCTCACCCCTGGGTGAAGGGCTCAGCTACAACTGGAACTTTATCTTAGAAATAAAAACAATGTAACCTAGACAATTGTACCCTCATATTACTCTAAAATTACAAAAAAAAAGAGAGTAAGGAAAATCCATCTTGTGTTTGTGGCTCAAATGATAAAGGCAGATGTCTCCGTGATGGGAAGGGTGGGTAGGCCAGGAGGGGCATGCTGGATGTTTTGTCCAGCCTCGGTGAAGCTGTCTGTGGAAGCAGGTGAGTCTGTACACGTGACCCACTGTAAGTTCTGCCTGGAGGGTTCTCTGACCAAGCCAACGCCTTCTGACCACCTGGGAGTCTGGACACCTCACCAGCTGGGCACTCCTGAAGCCTGGAGGTTACCCTGGCGTTTGCTCCCTTCCCTGAAATGCTCTAGAGGAAACCCACAGAACAACAAACAGATCTTCTCACACCACATCCAGGAGCTGTACAGGGAAAGGATGCAGGTCTCTTCATTTTTATTTTATTTTGCTTTATTTTAGACAGGATTTTGCTCTGTCGCTGAGGCTGAAGTGCTGCAGCATCATCATAGCTCACAGCAACCCCAAACTCTTGGGCTCAAGCAATCCTCCTACCTCAGCCTCCCAAGTAGCTGGGACTGCAGATGCCTGCCACTACACCTGACTAACTTTTCAATTTTTTTTTCTTTTTTAGAGATGGGGTCCTGCTGTGTTGCCCTGACTGGTCTCAAGCTCCTGGGCTCAGGCGATCCTCCTGCCTTGGTCTCCCAAAGTGTGGGGATTACAGGTGTGAGCCACTGTGCCTGGCCTCTTTATAAACACCCCTCCACGTGCCTTTTAAATAAAATATTCAGTGAAATTTCTGAGGTGCTGGAGATGGACAGAGGCCTCCCACATTAACACAAAGCCTGATTACATTGAATATTGGGGTCATCTTTTCCAAGAACTCTGAAGTTTTGCCCGGACATGAAAACTAGGAAAAAAAAAAAAAATTCTAATGGTTCTTTGGAGCGGTTCTCTCAAAAGTCAGCCCAGGGCTCCCTGACACCCTACCCCTATTTCTGCACTGCGTTATTCTGTAAGTTAAAGATGGGGGGAATGCATGTACTTACTCTGCTGCGTTTAATAACTGCCTCTTCCTTCCCAGGGGTGGATCTGATTTGAGGGTCTATTGATGAGCGAATGATGTTTACACAGTCATGAGCTGGACCACAGCTCTGGCCAGTGGGACCCTAAAATCCTCCTTCCTCCCCGGACAGAATCCATCCACAGAAATGGATTTGGACATGGACATGGGTGAGGTCTGCCCTGTCCTGGCCTTTTCACAAAATCTCAGTCTGTCTCTGCAAACAGACTCTCAGA
>NW_003852460.1:426398-433631 GCF_000181295.1 Otolemur garnettii | reverse complement strand
TGTACATCAGCATTGCTAAAAAGAGTAGATTTTAAATGTGCTCACCACAGGGAGCTGTTAAGTATGTGAGGTGAGAGACTATCCCTCTCTCACTCTCGAATGGGGTCAGCCATAGAGAAACAGAAAGCTGCATTCTGATTGGAAATTCACCAAGAGGGACTGATCGTAGGTGGAGGACACAGCACGGAAAACCGGCCATGGCTGTGCTCCGTGGACCAGCAGAGTCTCAAAGTCTCCTTCCCTGACGTCCCTCCCAAACGAACCTCACAGCCCCATCCCGGCATCGCGGTCAATGCTGTTGGCCTGGTGGAGAGAGAGGCCTGAGTGGTGGAGGCAGAATTACCGTCTGAAGCTCCATCCTGCAAACGCACCAGACCTCAGAGTCACTATTTAATAATTGACTTCCCATTAGTTCATTAAGTGCTAATGGGAGTCCAGGAAGAAAAATAGGAGATGTTTATGCAAAAGGATGGATTCCCCAGACACCAACAGGCCCTCCGGCCCAGGTGTTTCCCTGCTGACCTGGCTTCCTTGTAAAGGGAAAACCCCACTATGAATCAAGGCAAGGTCAACCCACATACCCTAGTTTGTGCTGGTTCTGAAACGAGCCAAGTTCTTCTTTCCAATCACCTGAATGATTTAAATGGGCCATGCAGAATTACCTGAAAGACCCAGGGAACTGTGTTTCAAAGAACCACAACTACCACAGTAATACAGAGGGAGGGATTTCTGGGGCAGCAGAGATATGGTAATGACAGAGACACCACATCACAGTTGCCCAAATTCACAGAATGAACTACAGCAAGAGTGACCCTTGTGTACACTGCAGATTTCACTCAAGAATAATCTACCCACATCAGGCACTTTGGGTGCAGCCAATGGACCGTCCAACCAAGACATTAATGCCATCTTTCCCCCAAAATAAGACACTGTCTCATATTTAATTTTTCTCAAGAAGACACACTATGGCTTATTTTCAGGGGATGTCTTCCCTTCTGTGCGGAAATGCGTGGTGTGGCTATGCAGATATGCTGCATAACCACACCCGCATTTTGCATAGCCACACCCATCAATCTGCATAGTCACGCCTACCACTAGGTCTTATTATCGGGGTAGGGCTTATATTTAACAAATGCATAGAAATCTTGCTAGGGCTTATTTTTTGGGTAGGTCTTATTTTGGGGGAAACACAGTAGTAGAGAAAATCAAGGGTTGAGGGAGAGAAGGGGTGCATACGAACTCGGTATACTTTGCACTTAATTTTGCTGTAAACCTCAAACTTCAACAACAAAAAAATTGTGTCTATTCATTAAAAGAAAAAAAAGGAAAGATAAACAAATCCCAAGCATAAAAATATTGAATAGACATAGAATTGGTCCTCAGTTAGTATTTGTCACCTAAAGGGATAAGATGGACCTTCCCTGGCTCTGTAAAACGTAGGCAGCTCTGTTTCTTTTCTTTTCTTCTTTTTTTTAGAGACAGAGTCTCACTTTATAGCCCTTGGTAGAGTGCTGTAGATTCATAGCTCACAGCAACGTCCAACACCTGGGCTTAGGTGATTCTCCTGCCGCAGCCTCCCAAGCAGCTGGGACTACAGGTGTCCACCACGATGCCCAGCTATTTTTTGTTGCAGTTTGGCCAGGGCCAGGTTTGAACATGCCACCCTCAGTATATGGGGCTGGTGCCCTACTCACTGAGCCACAGGCGCCACCTGACATCTCTCTTTCTATGAAGAGTTATCAAGCGGTGGCAGGACCCTCTCTGGGGCAGGCCCTCTCTGGTAGGCTTTGTTTAATTTTTAACCGGGCTAAAGTGAAAAGCAGATATTAGGAATTGTTCTTGGGTTTTGTTTTGTTTTTTTTTCAAAAGCCTCTAGAAATCCTTATTTTCTATGCAGCAAGTTCCTGACGTGTCCTGAGTTGGGATCTTGAAATGAGGAAAGGATCTTACAGGGTCTCCCTGAGCACCCACCAAGCTGCCTCCCTCTCTGCTCACATCCTCGTCCAGTTAAGCTCATTCTCATCTCACGTCATGGTGAAATCCTGGATGGTGTGCGGCTGGGTGAGGGCAGGGGATGCCTGCACCCGGCACCTGGGCCTTGTGGTTACTAGGACGGATTGACAAGCTAAGCTGATCCAATAGCCCTGCTGTGCATGAGACTCAAGACCTTCCAACATCCTTGAATATGCCCAGAAGGAAAATAAGAATGTGAAGGGTTATCCTGAGCTCAGACTGCGGCTATTCTGGTTGGAGTTTATATTCAGGAATGACCAGTTGGGACAGACCTGAGTCGAGCAAATATCGCTGCAGACCTGGATGCTGGTCTGCCCAAAGTCTGCCTCCTGAGACACATCAGGTGTCACCCCTCATTAGCCACAGATGTCCTCAGGGGGCAGCGCCAGAGGGCTCCTGGGTTACTGACACATAAGCATCTATTGTGCACCAACTGGATAGAGGGCTGAGTTCAGGCTCCCACAGAGGAGCCAGGGATATTAAAAGCAGAGTCCACCAAGACTGACAATGTTTACCCCTCACTCACAGGATTATCAGTCCCCCAGCCCACACCTGGGCATCCTGGGGAATTCATTCATTCCTTCCTTCCTTCCTTCCTTCCTTCCTTTCTTCCTTGGCATTTATCTCTTTCTTTCTTTCTTTCTTTCTTTCTTTCTTTCTTTCTTTCTTTCTTTCTTTTTTTCTTTCTTTCTTTCTTTCTTCAGAGTCTTCCTATCTCACCCTGGATAGATTGCCATGGTATCATAGCTCAAATGAACCACGAACTCCTGGTCTCAAGCTATCCTCCTGTCTCAGCCTCCCAAGTAGCTGGGACTACACGGAAGCTGCCACAATGTCCGGCTAGTTTTTCTATCTTCACTAGAGATGGGTCTTACTTTTGCTCAGCCTAGTATTAAACTCCTGAGCTCAGGCAATCCACCTGCTTTGGTCTCTCAGAGCGCTAGGATGACAGGTGTGAGCTCCTGTGCCTGGCGTCAAGAGGCATTTCTGGTGGGGTGAAGCCCCCATGTGGTGCTGGACAGACTGTGGGGCTGAGCCACACAAATTAGCCCTTGGCCAACCCTGCGTCTCCAACTCACCCCCGAGTTCCCCTTCCTAAAGTGTGATTTATACTTTCTAATCAGCTCTCTGGCCTGGAGTCCTCATAGCAACAGTAAGGAAAAAAAAATGCATCAAAACCGGACCCCAAGAGACACATTAAAAATACAGGGTGGTCATAAAGTCATTGCACGTGGAGTTTATGGCCACTCTGTGTATCCTAACCCCCTCCCAGCCCCTTCTCTGGGGTAACTCCTTCCCCTCCTGCACAGTCGAAAACAAAAACTTCGTATGTGACTCAAAAGTTCCCAGTGAAAACCTCAGTCCTGTCCTTCTCATGTGCTTACTCAGCCTAATTCTAACCACAATTTGTAACTGTATTAAAAAGAATGCAACAGTTAAAACACCCCTTTGTGTTCTTTTCACTGCTGTCCCACTTTCCTGGCACCTTAGTTATAATTATCTATTTGCTAAAGGAACAATAAACAGTCGCTCCTTCTAAATTATAATATACAAACAGAAGCATCCAGCCACCGCCGGGCTTCCCCTCGCAGGCCACATTGTCCCACAAAAGCTCAGCTCAAATATTGTAAGTCTATGTTTTCTCAGTTTTGAAAACATACCAAGCTTTCCAAAACACTTTAATTGGCTGCAATCTGCCGAGCGGTAAATTCTGCGGCCACCAAAACCTCTGTGTTTTGTCAGGTGATCTTGGCACGAAACAAAAATAAGTATGATGTTGATTATATAAAATGCAGACTAAATAAGGCGTCAGTTAAATGAAAGCAGGCCCGTACTTGTGTGTGTGTGGGGGGGGGAGGCGGGGGTTACACAATAATAAGAAAAACAGTAATAACAATGAAAACTGAAGAGGAAAGCATTGTAGTTCCTCGGAGTTTACACCGCATGCAAATGTCACTGAATTCCTGAGTAACTTGGGGGAAAAGCAATATTCCCGGGACCCATTGCATCGTGTCATAAGCCCAGATCCATTCCCTCGAAACGGCAGCAGGCATATTACAGCTCATGAACTATTAGGAAATTAAAGTTCATAAGCAATATGCCTCTATCTCGTGCAATGCATTTGCTAAAAGAATTGTTCCATTTATCTTGCTTTCCTGAAGCATTACTAGGCCGAGACTTTGAATAAAACTCATTTCATTAGGGTACCTGGTTACTCCAGGAGGGAAGATCCATGTGGGACTCAGCCCATCACTCAGAGCTCTAACCGTCTGGTCAAGATGCATCAATGTCCAGGGGATGGAAACGGCCCAGGGAAACTCGGTGTGCTCCTGAAAGACTCTTTAGACCAGAATTGGGGTGGTGATGCCGGCCGTGCTTTGGTCTCCAGTCTGTACATCTCTGTACCTAAGAAAACTTTAATTTGTCTTAACCTGGCTTAGGCCAGTTTAGCCACCAAAGCTCCAAACTGCAACTGGTTCCTGTCACTCATAGGTACACAAACCAAGAGGCCACAGCCTCTAAACAAAAACAGCAATGGGAAGAAAAAACTGAAGGGTCTTGCGAAACTGTATGTGTGCTTTTTTTACAATTGCAAAACCAAGAGGCTGAACCAAGCACCCCCACTTAGGCTCAGCAAACCCACAGTGCCCCAAACCCGAGGGCTTTGGTGAGAATCCATGTTCACGGATGGTGGAACTGGGGCTCTTGTTCAACTAATCCCCCTCCTTGGACGGGAATTTATAATCGCTGAAGGAAGGAACATGTAAGCACTTTGTAAATCAGCCTCTGGCTGCCCGCAGCAGACCGCTTTTCCAAACACCTTGGTAATTAATCAAATCCAGAGTACAACACAGCCAGGGTTTAAGAAAAAAAAAAATTTACAACCTATGTCAAAAGGGGAAAGAAAAAAAAGGAAGGAAAGAGAAGTCCCGGGGGTCCTCAGGACATGGTCCAGGGGCTCCTCAGGACATGGTCCATGGGCTCCTTGGAGAGTTGGGGTCTCCTTGGGCGTGATACAAATGGTCACATTGTGGGCCATTCAACACCGCAGTGGTGGGATCAGAGGAAATTGGGGGGGGGGCAATTTTTTTTTTTTGTCCCAAGCCACATGTCAGCAGGCACCTGGTGGCATGAAGCATTTCCACGCTGTGTTCAGAGGAGCCTTGCGCAATGCTCAGCTCTGAACATCATGCGGATTTTATCACAGTGACCCAGACCTGGGAGCCCAGTGGCACCAGGGGGGCCCATTCTTTCTTCTCTCTGATACTGCCATCACGTCAGCCACTTTCTGGCCACCACTGGCGGTTAGTTCCCTGTGCCGGGTTTTCCTGCCTTCTCTGTGGATAGAAGCCTCTTCCCTCTTGAATTTCTTCCTCCTCCTAAACTGTCCCTCTCTCTACCCAGGGGCCTGAGTGATTTGTCAAAATGCAAATCTGATCTTCTGCTGACCCAACCCTTCAGCCCTCAGGACAAAGTCCACTCTCCTCCTGGCCTCCACTCACCAGCCAGTGTGGCCCAGAACTCCACGCGGCCTGTCCACCCCCACCCATTCCTCTAGCACCACATCCATGCCCTCCTGTCCCCACGGGGAGGTCCATCTGACCACCTGGATTCTATTCCAAACAAGACGAGGTCCTACCAAGGCAGGTGAAGCAGCCTGGGGGTGGCCGACACCCCCCAGGACGAGAAAAGCTTTTCCATCAAACACCGGCTTTCCTGTTGCTGCTGCCACTGAGCCCCCCTCCCTAAGAAACTGTCCAGCAAAGCACCCCAAAGCTCCTGCCTTGCAGAAACCCTCACTGTGTCTGCACCAAAACGTGCCTCGAGATAATTAACAAGAAAGAGAAATTCTGCCCTAATTACTTTATTCACTACAACAGTGATTTTCGACCGGTGAGAGGATTTTAGGTGTGCTGTGAAAATTTTTAAAGATCATTAATTAAATTATTTTCAAAAGAAGTTCAAAGCACAGTGAGTATGTTCTTTCTTTTAAATGCTTTTTTTTTTTTTTTTGATCAACATAATTCAACTGTGCCGTGGAAGTTTAACTACAGGTTCAAATGTGCAGTGAGATAACATGGTAGAAAAACACCGCCCTAGAACAGGAAGAATCTTGCATGAGCTGGCTGCATTTTCAATTTGTCCTTGCCCCTAATATTCTGAATAGTTGCAGGGGAACTTGGGCTGATGGCTCAGAGCAAAGCTGTCCATTTTGCATGCCTTGAATTCATACCCCATGGGCTAGAGTTAGGGTTGGGGCACATAAGGGCTATCTCCCTTCCTCTTATGAGGGTGCAAATATTCTGGTTCTATCCGTAGGCAGAGCTAGAAAGTCCACAGCCCCAGAGAAGGTTCCACTGGGTTCACGCTGAGCTGGTCTCACCCCTCCAGTGTACATATCCAAAGTTCGTTTATTTCAGATGCTGCAAACATACAAAACATTTCTTCTAAAGAAGCGATAATGATCATGAGATCATAATCATTGATGACCAAGATCAAGGGTGTGCCCACTAAGAGAGCTCCATCACTTCAGGAGGCTTGTACCCAAATCTGCAAGAGACTTGTGTAAACCTCCAAGGACCCATGTGTTAACCAGGAGGGGTGGGTGTGCTGTCTTGGGCCACTTCTGAGATGCACATTAGCATTCATAAAATAGCAGATTTCTTTTTTTTTGAAGAATCAAGTTGGCAACATTACATGTTAGCAGGACACAGGCAAGTGGCCTATCGGTCTAATGTTCTGGGGTCGCCATCTTAAAATCCTTAATAACTTTTAGGACAAGGAGCCCCATTTTTGCACTGGGCCCCACAAATTATGTGACCAGCACTGACACCCACAGTGAAATGAGTGTCTGTGTCCCCCTAAAATTGCTATGCTAAAACCTCACCCCCAGAGAGATGGGTTAGGAGGCAGAGGCTTTGGAAACTGATAAAGCCACGAGGGTGTAGCCTCATGGATGGGACAGTGTCTTTATAAAGGACCCCAGAGAGCTCCCTCGCCCCTCCCACCATGTGAGGACACAGTGAGAAGGCGCCATCTACGAACCAGGGAGTGAGTCCCCACCACTCAGAGCGTCTATCGCACTGAGATCTTCAGCCTCCAGACCTGTGAGCAATAAATATCTGTGGTTTATAAGCCTCAGGGTCCTTATAAAAGGGACCCCAGAAAGTTCCCTCGCCCCTCCCACCATGTGAGGACACAGTGAGAAGGCGTCATCTA
>NW_003852460.1:407875-426378 GCF_000181295.1 Otolemur garnettii | reverse complement strand
TATCGGTCTAATGTTCTGGGGTCGCCATCTTAAAATCCTTAATAACTTTTAGGACAAGGAGCCCCATTTTTGCACTGGGCCCCACAAATTATGTGTCCAGCAGTGACATCCACAGGTGTGGTAATAAAAGTGTCTACAGTGAAATGAGTGTCTGTGTCCACCCA
Organism: Otolemur garnettii; assembly: GCF_000181295.1. NCBI lineage: Eukaryota > Metazoa > Chordata > Mammalia > Primates > Galagidae > Otolemur > Otolemur garnettii. The sequence goes on along the minus strand of NW_003852460.1, from coordinate 426,214 downwards.
AAATTGCTATGCTAAAACCTCACCCCCAGAGAGATGGGTTAGGAGGCAGAGGCTTTCGAAACTGATAAAGCCACGAGGGTGTAGCCTCGTGGATGGGACAGTGTCTTTATAAAGGACCCCAGAGAGCTCCCTCGCCCCTTCCACCATGTGAGGACACAGTGAGAAGGCGCCATCTACGAACCAGGGAGTGAGTCCCCACCACTCAGAGCGTCTATCGCACTGAAATCTTCAGCCTCCAGACCTGTGAGCAATAAATATCTGTGGTTTATAAGCCTCAGTGTCCTTATAAAAGGGACCCCAGAGAGGTGCAGACTTTCCTCTGAGGACACAGTGAGACACAGTGAGAAGGCGCCATCTATGAACCAGGCAGTGAGTCCCCACCACTCACAGCATCTGCCATGCCGGGATCTTCAGCCTCCAGATTTGTGGGCCAGAAGTGTCTATTGTTTTATAAGCTCCCTGGGCTATAATACTTTGTTATAGCAACCTGAACAAAGATAGTGCCTACCTTGATAAGGGGAAGGCACACCACCACTGAGCCCCTTTCCACATTCCCCCTCCTCCTGGAGGGTCATCCTGTCATTTCTGTCCCTGCTAAGCCCTAAGTTTTGCCCGTGAATCAGCTTGGTTTGCTCCTCCTCAAATCCCCACCCTGAAGCTTTGAAAACTTTCCCACGTGTGTCCCCTTCTGATGGACACAACCCAGGTCTTTGGAAGCCATCTGTGTCCCTGAAAAGTGTCCCCACACTTTGCTCCAGGAGCTGCCCCCTAACAGGTGGATATCTGTGGTGCGAGAGGGTTCCCCTTTGCAAGACATGGAGAGCATGGTGCCGGCAGGAATGTTGAACAAGAGGCCTGGCCACACTTGTGTGTGTGTGTACACACACACCGAGCACACACACACTTTGAAAGGAAGCAGGAAATATTAAGTGGAAACAATGATATGCCTGTTAGTCAGTAATTGACCAGCTCGGAAACTGCACAGCAAAACCCTCCGGTGTCTAACGTGGACCCACAGTTGTGTGTTTCTCCCACCCCACCCCACCGTCCACAGCCTGGTCTGCCCCAGGAGAGGGGGTCAGCAGTTTAAACTGGTTGGATGGTGTATTTATCATGTTTGACAGCTCGCCCCTCGGCCAGACGCTCGGCTTGCAGCTCTAAAGTGGCAGTTTTTGGCTAATGCCCCAGCCTTTCGCCTTTGGAAATCCGGCTTTGTCTTCCTCCCCCACTTTGTCCCCCACCTACCCCGGAAAGCCAGTGCGGGTCTGATGGTCTCTTAGAATCTCCCCTGTGAATGTCAGCACAGATCTCCAAGCTGTCACCTGAAGGGTTTCTGTTCCCCTTGGAAACGTCCCAGAAATGAAAAGTGTGGCAGTGAGCTCCATCACCCCAGAGACAAAATTCCCCGAGATTTCCCGAAACTCAGCTCCAAAGCTCAGAAGCAACTTCCCCACTGTTGCCTGCAGGTAACTTCCCATCATCTGCCTCCTCCCAGAGCAGCCTGGCTTCTCGGGGTACAGGGCTGGACTTCTGGGGCATGGAGGGTGGGCAAAGCAGGGAGCCCAAGCTGGCCACAGTGATGAGGACAGAGCTCGGCCCACAAGGTGCTCAAATGAGTTCGGTGGATGGCAGAGTCTAGTTTGGGGTGCATTTGTTTCCTGTGATGCCAGAATAAAAGACCCCAAACTGGGTGACTCCAAGCCACACCCATGGGCCATCTCTTAGTTGCCTTGGTCAGACACCAGACCTTGGGCATTTGGGTCTCGTGAGCCTGGCTGACCTGGGTGCTGCCCTTGGGCCATTCTTTCCTTTGAGCCCTTGTGGAGAACCCAGACTCATGTCCCCAACCCAAGGTTCTGGAGCTTATCACACCAGGAGAGTCCTGTGTATAATGTGACAGGTGCCAGGCAGTAGGGCGTGTTGGGGGTGGGGACTCCTGCACACTGGACTATTCCACCCACCTGCCACAGTGATTTCCTGTGTCAACTCTCTAGGCCATGGCATTTGGTCAAACATTAGCCCAGATGTTGCTGTGGAGGGATGTATTATGCATGGTTAACATTGAGAGCAGTGGCTTCAACCACTGTACCATGAGAAAATCTTAGGTATGCCGCATAAAGAAAAAGCTTTTGAGACAGAGTCTGACTGTGTTACCCAGGGTAGCGTGCTGTGACATCATAGCTCACAGCAACCTCAAACTTTTGGGCTCAAGTGATCCTCCTGCTTCAGCCTCCCTAGTAGCTGGCAGTACAGGTGCCCTCCACCATGCCTGGCTAGTTTTCTTATTTTTAGCAGAGATGGGGCCTCAGTCTTTCTCAGGCTGGGGTAGAACTCCTGAGCTCAAGCAATCCACCAGCCTCAGCCTCCCAGACTGCTGGGATTACAGGGGTGAGCCATTGGACATGGCCTGAAAATGTTTAAAGGTCGTTAATTAAATTATTTTCCTAGTAACTTCAAAGCACAAGAAGTGTAGTCTTCCTTTTACTTTTTATTTATTTATATATATATTTTTTACAGTTTTTGGCCGGGGCTGGGTTTGAATCTGCCACCTCTGGTATATGGGGCCGGCGCCCTACTCCTTTGAGCCATAGGCACCGCCTTACTTTTTTTTTTTTAAATCAACATAATTTAAATGTGCTGTGGAAATTTAACTGCAGTTTCAAGTGTGCCATGAGATAAAAAAGGTTAAAACATTAGTTTAGATGAGCACATTTTCACATTCGACAGTGGGGTGGGCCTGGTCCCATCAGGTGAGGGCCCTGAAAGCAAAGGCAGGTTCCCTCCCAGAGAGATGGGGCTTCCCTGCCCTGAGCTCTGACTTCTGCCACCTGAAACACTGGCTGTTCCTGGGTCTCCCTGGGTCTCCTGGCAGCTGGTCGACCTGAAAGAGTTTACATTTCCAGCCTTCAAATTATCATGAGACAATTCATGGCCTTGTGTCTTTGCCTGCACGCAGACTTGTCCCAAATACCCGTGGAATGAAAGAGGGCGTGTTGGCTGGTCTGTGCCTGGAGCTCACATTCACGGTTCCCATGACTGAGACACCTGTGACCATTCAAACACCTCCCTGGAGTCCAGACAACACACCTGTGACCTTGGGCCCCATCTCTGACGTGAGCTAAGGGCCAGGCACAGAGGACCCTGGCTTTGAAGCTCCCACCAGGGCCCATGCTCTTGGGAAACTGCTCTGCTTCTCATGCCAAGGACAGGCCACTGCCTCTGAGACGAACAGGCATCATTGAACAGCATTGGAGGTGAGAGGAGGGCTCACCTCCAAAGGAGAATGAATGTGAATCCCTTATAGACCCTGGCCCTGGACCATGGACACCTGAGCCTTCACTCCAAGGAGAAAGGGGTCTTCTGAGGCTTGCATTGGAGAGGTTGCAGCCTGTGGTCTCTGAGACCCTTAGAATGTATGTGGGTGTGTGTGGATGCCGTGCAGGTGCGTGGCTGGGTGTGGACACCCCCAGGTGTATGTGGGAGCCTTGCAGGTGTGTGTGTGGGTGTGGATGCCTCCTGGTGTGTGTGGATGCTCTGCAGGTGTGTGGGTGGGTGTGGATGCCCCCAGGTGTATGTGGGGGCCTTGCAGGTGTGTGGGTGTGTGTGGACACCCCACAGGTGCACATGGCGTATAAACATGTGGGAACAGAGAGGCCGTGTAAGAGTCCACTTGATGGGAACAGCACAGCATGTCACCCTGTTTAATCTTGATGAATCAATTTAGCCCCCAGCAGGGTGGTTTTCCTGCTCCCCTGTGATCAGCCTCTGCCCTGAGTATGTCTAACATTCGGTGTATGTGCCCATCTGGGCGCGTGTGTTCCTGCCTCATATGTGAAATAGAGAGGACACAGGTCGTTGATAAGTGGGGACAGCAGAGTCGGGTGATGACGATGGTGGTGGCTATGGGGGGGATGAGTAGAGACAAGTGATGGATGGATGACTGACACACAGGTGTTCCATGAGTTCTGTTCCTCTGAAGAATCCTGACACGTGCTGATATGCAGCTGATCTAAGTGTGCATATAAGTATGTACGTGGAAACGTGTGTGTGAGCTCACGTATATCTGAGTTTTCTTGAGCACACAGGGCTCTCCCCACACCAGCAGGGACAGAGGACACGGTCTGTGTTGGGCAGACATGAGGGCAGGGCTCTGGGGCGTGTCTGTCCTCGTGGCCATGACAGCTGTATCTGCCTTTGTCTCCTGGGCCATCCAGAGGGAAGGAGATGAGGAAGGTGAGAAAGGGATGCCACCGTCTTTCAGCTGCAGGCAGGAGAAGGGTCTACTGGCCACTGGGACTGCGTGCTTCGAGACTGGGTCAGCACTGAGGCTGTCCTGGATGCCAGGGGAACATGAGCTGTGACCAGCTCAAGGCCACCACTGGCCTTCCAGCAATCCTTGAGGCCGTCTCAGGCCCCAGGTGTCCTGGGCTGTCCCAAAGCCCTGGGTCCAGCTGTCCAAGGAGCTTCACATTCCCAGGCCCTGCCGCTGCTGCTGCCGGGTGTCTGCACACCTGCTGGCCACACCAGCCTCCGATGTCCACCTGCCCACCCAACGTGGACATCCCACACCTCTCTGAATCACATGTGTCTAACCCTAAACTCAGTGTGGGGTTGCATCAGTGTTGTTTGATGAAAACCACCTTCCACACAGGCTGGAAACTTTCCCTCCATCCATCATACCAGCCAGGGATGGGGCACTGGCCCCTGAGCGGCTGTCACCACACCACCAGGACCTCAGGAAGCACCAAACAGGATTCCCGATGCTTCTGGGTGACTTTTCCAGAGAAATTCATTCAGCTCCCTTCACAGTGATTCTCTCAGTGGTAGTGGAGGGAGCTCGTACCGGACACACCATCTGGGGCAGCCCCAGCCTGGGGACACTCACCTCCCCCCCAATAAAGCAGGCCTGTGCAAACACAGCCACAGCTCCCTTTACCTTTTAAATCCACGATTAGAAAGGTGCCATCTAACCCTGTCTCTGCAGTGTTGACAATAAACAATGCCCTTCCTAGCAACAGAGAAGGGCTGCTGGGCAGGACAGAGCTTCCTGTCCTGAGGAGGGTCAGCTGGGCACAGCCTCTTGGGCTCTCCTGGCTGGGGATTCCACAGAGACCAGGCTGGGGACGGCAGCCCAGGGGTGCAAAGCTGGACATGCACCCAGGACAGCTGCACACTGGGTAACACACACCATGGCAGAGGCTGATCACAGGGGAGCAGGAAAACCACCCTGCTGGGGGCTAAATTGATTCATCAAGATTGAACAGGGTGACATGCTGTGCTGTTCCCATCAAGTGGACTCTTACGGCCTCTCTGTTCCCACATGTTTATCCACCATACACACCTGTGGGGCGTCGACACCCACCCACACACCTGCAGAGCATCCACACACACCTCGAGGCATCCACACACACACACACACACCTGCAAGGCCCCCACATACACCTAAGGTCATCCACATACACCCACACACCTGCAGGGTATCCACACACACACACCTGCAAGGCTCCCACATACACCTGGGGGCGTCCACACCCAGCCATGCATCCAGAAAGGCATACACACACCCCCACTTACATTCTAAGGGTCTCAGAGACCACAGGCTGCAACCTCTCCAATGCAAGCCTCAGAAGACCCCTTTCTCCTTGGAATGGAGGCTCAGGTGTCCGTGGTCCAGGGCCAGGGTGTATAAGCGCTTCACATTCACTCTCCTTTGGAGGTGAGCCCTCTTCTTGCCCCGCATGCCCACCTGGTCATAACCCTAATATTCTGCTTGTCCCTCAATGAGTGACGATGCCATTACCAGCCGTGAAAGCAGACCTCTGTCCCAAGGAAGACCGTGGGAGGCAGAGCAGCCCCGTGAAGCCCACAGTATTAACTCAATCCGTTCTGCCAGGAGTTGTCGACTCTGGTAAATTGTTCATAATTGGCTATCAAGGGACAGATCAGAAAAGCCCGTGCTGGGCCCCATCACTGTGGTACTGATTTTCAATGATGCCTGTTCATCTCAGAGGCAGTGGCCTGTCCTTGGCATGAGGAGCAGAGTAAAGTTTCCCAAGAGCATGGGCCATGCACGTGGGACCCTGGTGGGAGCTTCAAAGCCAGGGTCCTCTGTGCCTGGTCCTCAGCTCACGTCAGAGATGGGGCCCAAGGTCACAGGTGTGTTGTCTGGACTCCAGGGAGGTGTTTGAATGGTCACAGGTGTCCCAGTCACGGGAACCGTGAATGTGAGCTCCAGGCACAGACTGGCCAACACACCCTCTTTCATTCCACGGGTATTTGGGACACGTCTGTGGTACGCCTGGTGTTGGCAGAGCACAAGGAAGATTTGGGGAACAGCAAGGGAGGTGAAGTGAGGTGAGGTCCTGTCCTCATGGAGACTTCTGTGCATAACCACAGACAACACCTGGGCGGGGCACCAGTACCTCTCCTGGGACCCTGCACCCAGCCCCAAGAACACCTCATGGTCTGAGCAGCTTTGCGGCTCCTGTGCAGAAGAGCGTGGAGCTGAGTGGACATCCCCACCCTTGCACCTCTGGAGCCATCCTGTGTGGGGACAAGGGAGATGAGGAGGGGACGCCGACACAGCGGACCCACCTGGTTCTATCAGGGCATCCCAGAGACAGAGGGACACGGGAAGCTCTGTGTCCAAGCAGATACCACTGGGATTGTGCTTGATGTCACGTGCAAAGCCCTGTCCTGAGCCTCCCAGGATGCATCACACCTTTGCTATCCACACCCACAGGATCACCCACCCAAACTCCCTATGGGTCACTCTGGGGCCATCTGCCCCGTGACCTCACCCCCCATGGCAGGCAGGGGGATATTGTGGCTAATTTTTGTACTGATTTTTCTACCCAGGTATAAGCAGTAGCCCTGAAATGCTGCCCTATCTCTCTCTACTTCAGAAAGAAAATGCCAACCATGGTGAGCCTCGAGTTCCCCATAAACAGGTCTGGGAGACACGGTGAGGTCTCCTTTCAGAGGGAGGAACAGGGTCTGGCGCGTCTAGAGGACAGGGCAGTGCGAGTGTGCTCAGAGCCCTCAAGGCTGTGCTGTGACCGTCTGTCCTGAGTCCTGGGGGTTTCGCCTTGATGGCGATTTTAAATCTGTCTGTGCAAACAGGACAGGTGCCTCTGAGACACAGGTACAGGCTCAGGTGTGATGCTCTTGCAGGCTGAGGGGGCCTGCCTGTCTCTCTGTCTCTGTGTGTCTCTCCATCTTTCTTCCTCTGTCTGTCTCTCTCCCACTCCATCCCTGACTCTGTTTCTCTCTCCGTCCTCAGCCTCCCATCTCCCTGGTCTCTGAAGCCCCTCCCTGAGCACATCCCGTTTGGTTTTTCTGTTCATCATCTCTGCCAACTTCCCAGGAAGCCGAGCACATTGTAAACCCCGCCAGGCCTCTGGGTTCTGCCCACTGGGAGCACGGAGAGGCCTCCTGTACACTCTTAAACCCTCATGCCCCGCAGGACCTTGGCCTGACCTTCCTGCCCTATAACCAGCTCACAAGTCCCCTGTAAGGGCTGCAGCGGGGCCCTCTGCTCTGGCCGCCGTTTCTCACCTGTGGGCATCAGACGGGAAATGAAAACAATTCTGCAGCAGCTCTGGGGGAGCCTGAGAAAAGGGGGTGTCCCCCTCCCATGGTCTGCCTTGTTTTCCAGGCGTCTGGGACAGCTCCAGGCATCCCCGGAGTTTGCTTTGTATTTCGAGGGGGAGGGTGGGAGTTCAAAGAAGCTGCCCGACGACGGTGCACCTTTGTTTCCCTCAAGTTCATCCCTCATAACCATTCTGTAATGAAGTTTTATTGGAAAAGTATGGCTCTGCTTATGAGTTTTTTTGTTCCCCTCAGAAAGCAGGCGGGGAGTGTGTTTTCCCTGGCATTAGCCTCTGTGTGTTTTAATAACAGGGTGCAGCAGCCAGGGTCACCCTCGGCACACTCTGCAATCCTCCGTCTGACAAAGGGGAGCTCTGGGGGAAAGGAAACCGCAGTTGTGATCGCAGCCCCCTTTGAAGTGAGCGGCAGGAAATGGGAGCAAGCGCCTGGCCCCCCACGGCCGCCCTGTCTCCTGCCCTCTCTCGTGTCTGGGGACAACTGACCCTGGTGATGGCCAGGCCGGGCATCCAAGACCTCATCCTGCCTTCTTCTGAAGTGAGACCTCTTCTACTCTGGCCAAGTTGGTCGTTTATCCTGCAAGGAAAATTGAAAAATAAAAAGCTAAACAGACTCGTTTTTCCACTAAATTTTAATTTAAAGTACTTTGTGTGGGTTGAGCTGTATTCTGACCACCACCACCCCAAATTCCCATGTTGAAGTATCTGGGAAGGAAAGGGTACTTGGAAATAGGGTCTCTACGATGTAACCATGAGGTCACAGCAGTGGGCCCTAAACCCACTGACAGGTGTCCTCATAGGAGACAGCAGAGGAGACACAGACACAGAGGAGAAGCCACGTGGAGACAGAGGCAGAGACTGGAGTGAGGTGGCCACAAGCCCAGGGATGCCTGGAGCCCCAGGAGCTGGGAGAGGCAGGGAGGAGTCTCCCCTGGGGCCTCCAGCCTTGAGATACTTGGCTCTCAGGCTTTAGCTCTCCAGAGCTGGGAGAGAATAAATTCCTGTTGTCCTGTTAATTAGAGCAACTAATATAAATGCCCACCATCCCTTAAACCTCTTAGAAAAATACAAGGGAAGACCTACTTAATAAAAGGAGTAATCACATGTTAATATGCATTAACCTCAGTCCAAAAGCCAGTATGTCCTTTAGTGCACAAATATCAGATGCTTTTTCACCAAGATGAGGAACAACGCTCCCTACCATGTCCATGACTCTTAAGCCTTGTACTAGCAATGGTAGCTAAAGCAATTAGACAAGAAAAATCGGAGATGTTAGGAGAAAAAATGTTTGATACTTTTTAAATAATCTTCAGTAAACTGACAGTAACTATGTTGTACAGTGTCCATACCCTGTTGGCTGCAAACAATTTAGACCAGCAGTTCTCAACCTGTGCATTGCAACCAATGAAAATACATCCTGCATATCCAGTATTTACATTACGATTCATAACAGTAGCAAAATTACAGTTATGAATTAGCAATGAAAATAAATTTGTGGTTGGGGGTCACCATAACATAAGGAACTATGTTAATGGATCATGGCAGGACGAAGGTAGACAATCATTGATTTAGACAAAGAACTCCAGGGTGGTGTGGAGGCTGCAATCCCAGGTCACTGAGGACCCAGCCCCTTCCATCTCATGATTGTCCATGTGGGCTAACATGGCTGCCCCACGTCCAGATTCCATTTGGTGGGAAGGCAGGAAGGGAATACACAGCTATTTCCTGCAAAGGCACACCTGAAAATGGCAGATATACCCCTGGGACATCACCCAGCTGAGAGAGGAGAATTACATCTTGAGTCTAGGCAGCCATGTCCATGTTAAAAGTCTATTATTGGGACCCAGTGTGGCTGCTCATTCTTGTAATCCCAGCACTCTGGGAGGCTGAGGCAGGCGGATTATCTGAGCTCAGGAGTTTGAGATCAGCCTGAGCAAGAGCTAGACCACATCACTACTAAAGACAGGAAAACTAGCCAGGCATAGTGGCTAGACCAAGGGTCCTCAAACTTTTTAAACAAGGGGCCAGTTCACTGTCCCTCAGACCATTGGAGGGCCAGACTACAGGCCCCAGGATGAGTCGGCTGCTAAGCAGGACAGGCAGCGGCGGCAAAAACACCCAGCAGGTTGGATAAATGTCCTAGGTGGGCTGCATATTGCCCGCAGGTGGCTTAGCAGACCACATGGTCCCAGAGCCCTCACCCAGTGAGGAGGAGGAGGAGGCTAGGATCCCAGCACCAGGCTCTGAAGGGGCCTCTCCAAAACCTGGATAACTCATGGAAACTACAGAGTACGGAGCATCTCTTGAGAGGTCCGGATGTCGGCACACTGCCCCGACTGCTGTCTGCCAGACACCTAAGTCTGAGAAGGTCCTGCCATAGCTGGTCCCTAATTCCACGTCCCTGGAAACCAGAGGGGGACTCACATGTGGTCCTGATCACACAGACTTTGATCTTCAGCCTTGGCAACAGAGCCAGTAGCATTTGCAGAGAGGATAATGGTAACTAGACAGCTGGGGCCGGCTGCGTATCAGACAGATGACGTTAACTCGTGGGATGCCGCGGAAGCTTCCCTCGTGCTCACAGGTAGGTGCTGGGGGTTGGTTAGTTCTTTCTACAGAGGAAAGAGGGTCTGTGCACCCTTTCCCCTTCTGCCCAGCCCAGCCTGTATTCATCTAAGACCCAATCTGAATAAATGAATAGAAACAGCCAGGAAAGATTTATCGGTGAAAAGCTGGGGCATCTAATGGGGCGCTGGGTTGCCATAAAATCCATCTCAAAGGCTGCATTTTAACCATCTATGATCTGCCTATAATGAGACATTGTTTGTTTCTATGTCTAGGCTAAGACCAAAAATGACCAGCACAAGTAGGTAGGTACCCAATTGCAGGGCCATTATTCGTGTATAGTAATGGAAAGAAAGAAAGAAGGAAGAAAGGAAGGGAGGGAGGGAAAGAAAGAGAGAGAGAGAAACAGAGAGAGAGAAAGAAAGAAAGAAAGAAAGAAGGAAGGAAGGAAGGAAAGAAAGAAAAGAGAAAGAGAAAAGGACAAAAAAGAAACTTCAGCCTTATCCATTCTTTAAACTTGGACACAGAAGACTTAAAAACCACACACAGCAACACTAAAACAGAAGTGGTATTATCTTCACGGAGTGCACAGGATCCACACTCACAGAGCCCCAGGGCTGTCATCTTTACAAAATTCTTAACAATTTTTGAAGAAGGGAAAATGAATTTTCATTGTGCAGAGGGCCTGGCAAAACCAGGTGGCTGTCTTGAGAAGGGTCTGTTGGTGTGGGAAGATGCAGACCCACGGGGATCTCCCTCGGACGCTGCTGCCGTGTGTTTAAGAAGAAACAGGTGCACAGATGAGCGTCCAGCTGCTGAGACACTCCTGAAAACAGACAGATGGCCTCCGGGCATGGGTGTAAGTTTTGTCTGGGAGACGAGACCAGGAGGCAGAGTCCAGATTATGCCACATGTCCCTGTGAACTTTCTGCCACATGGACGTGAGGTTGAAAGGGATATTTGTGGACCTGGTCGGTGGCAGACAGTAAACACAGATGTGAGCCCATGTTGTCTATTTAAGGGGAAAGGGAGGTCCCTGGAAGCTCCAGCAGGAGAGAGAGTGGGGAGGGAAGGCAAAGCGGGTGTGAGCACCAAGGGTATTTCCCAACTTCAGTTCTTATGGCTGAGAATCACTCATGGGAAGTGTGGTGTCCTGGGCTTCCACAACTAATCACCAGAAATAGGAAGGCTTAGAGTGACAGGGATTCACCCTCTGCAGCGCTGGAGCCCAGGAGTCTAAGCTACAAGTATCTCAGGGCCACTCTCTCCACAGGCCCCAGGGGAGACGCCTTCCTGTCTCTCCTAGCTCCTGGGGGCTCCAGGCGTCCCTGGGCTTGTGGCCACATCACTCCAGTCTCTGCCTCCATCTCCACGTGGCGTCCCCACGTGGCTTCTCCTCTGTGCCTGTCTCCTCTGCTGTCTCTTAGAATTAGAGCCCTGTCACTGGATTTAGAGCCCTCCCTAATCTCATCTCAATATCCCTCACTAATTGAATCTGCAGAGACCCTATTGCTAAATCATATTCTGGTCATAGCTTTTGGGTGATAGGATATGGACATATATTTTGGGGTCACCATTCAATCCATTACAATTGTATCCAGTTCCTTCCGGAGGCCCCAGGGGAGGCTCCTTCCTGCCTCTCCCAGCTCCTGGGGGCTCCAGGTGTCCCTGGGCTTGTGGCCACATCACTCCAGTCTCTGCCTCCATCTCCACGTGGCTTCTCCTCTGTGTCTGTGTCTCCTCTGCTGTCTCTCAGAACAACACTTGCTATTAGATCTAAGACCCACTTCTAATGAACTCAAGTTAACTTAATTACACCTGCAGAGACCATATTTACAAACGTGCTCCCATTATGTGTGCTGGGGCCACGGTTCTACCACAATGCATGGCCCTGACACAGAAGCTCAGACTGGAACGCTCTCGCCATGTCCGTGAGCCAGGAAAAGGGGCGTCTGTGGGCAGGGACAGGCTGGCCTGGGAGGAAAACACCCAGTGCCTGTCCTCCGTGCGGCCACACACGACCCTTGTCTTTCTGCTGTTCAAGTCCTTGAGTTTCTGCACACCTTGACCCATAATATCAGTTAAGAAAGTCTCTAACTAGAAAAGCAACAGTAAGATTATTATTGCAGGTATGAACCGAGAAGTGAGTCCTCACCACACACATCCCAGCCTCTGCCACACCTGGACCCTGATCTTCCATCTCCAGACCTGTCAGCAGTAAATGTCTGTTTGTTTGGTTTTTTTTATTTCAGGCTCCTTTATTCCACGAATATTTACAGAACATCAACTACAGGCAAAACATTGACATAATCATTGAAGATAACATTGGGACACATACATCAATTTTATGAGGAAACAAAAGCATTGTCTACAAATCAATTATGAGATAAGTGTACTCATTACCGCCACTCCTAGTAAAGTTGAAGATCCTAGCTAGTATGATTATGATAACTTAAAACTCCCAATGGTTTGTAAAAAAAATACAAATTTCATTACTTCATTTATTACTTTATAATAATATATTTTTTCTAATTTTACTATCAGGGGTATCCAGACTAAGTAGAATGATTTTGAAGTATTTCTATTTCTACTGTCTATAAGACTTGGCGTGATCTGCTTTTTTTGGGAAATTATTTTGTACTTTTATTTATATATATTAGTCATCTATTTTTTTTTAGACTTTGGTAAAAACATAATAAGGAAAAAAATTTGTTTGCTATTTGTATTTTGTCTTGTGTATTCTGTAACAAACAAGTAGTAAATGATTATGCATTCAAAAAAATTGCACAGCTCTTGTTAAAGCTATATTGATAGGTACTTTCTATTTTGGTTGCTGATACAATGCTATCTTTCTTTTTCTAATATTATTTTGTAATTCTTTTTTACATAGGAATATAATTGATTTTGTATAGTTATTTTGAAGTTAGCTACAGTGCTGAATTTTTCTGTTGTTTTTGGTAACTTGCAAGTAACTTGGTAACTGGGAAGTAACGTTTGTAGTTTATTAACCATGTAGTCTGTGGTATGTCTTCATAGCAGCCCAGGGTGACTGACACTGCTTGAGTACCCAGGGATCCCGCCACAGGCCCATCTAGCGATTGTTGCGAAGGTGTTTTGTGAACACAGCTAACATCAACAATCAGTTGACTTCAGTAAAGGAGATGCCCTTTGATAATGAGGGTGGGCCTCATGCAATCAGTGAAAAGCTATAAAGAACAAAACTGCAGCTTCTGGGAGGCACAGGAATCAGCCTCAAGACTGTGGCATCAGCTCCCACGTGGATTTACAGCTGGCCGCCTGCCCTGCAGATTTGAAGCAGTGCAGCCCCAGAGCCGTGTGAGCTGACAGGCTCTGTTTCACCCAAGAACCCTGATAGGTACAGGCTCCTGTGCTTCTCATGCTGCCCCAGAATGCACCCCACTGCCTTTGCTTTCTACAAAGTCCCCACAGCTCCTCCATCTGGGGCTGGTCAGCCCCACGTGACACACCCCTGAGTCTGCCACCCTCCCCAGCTGTTGGGTCCCATGAGGTGGCTTCTACTCAGGATAGTTAGAATATGTCAGAGCAAAAAGAAGGCGTCCTCAAACTATGGCCCATGGGCCACAGGTGGCCCACCTGGGACATTTATCCGGCCCGCTAGGTGTTTTTGCCGCCACTCCCTGTCCTGCTTAGCAGCTGACTTGTCCTGGGGCCCGCAGTCTGGCCCTCCAATGGTCTAAGGGACAGTGAACTGGCCCCCTGTTTAAAAAGTTTGAGGACCCCTGCCAAAGAGGATCCAGTGAACAGTGGGTTAGACAAGGGTTCTTGGCATTTGCAAATCCATAACTCTGGAGGCTGAAACTCCAGGGCTAAGCATAGCTGCTAAAGCAGTGACCCCAGCCTTTTTAACCACCAGAGACCAGTTTCATAGGAAGCAATTTCTCCAGGGATGGGTGGGAGAGGTCCGTTAGATTCTCACAAGGAGCCCACCCCACAGGCTCCCCACCACAGTTTGCAGTGGGGTCCTCGCTCCTATGAGAATGAAATGGCATTGTTGATGGGACAGGTGGCAGAGCTCAGGTGGTGCTGCGAGCAGTGGGGAGGGGCTGTGAAAACACATGAAGCTTTGCTCCTTTGCCACCACTCACTCCTTGCTGTTCAGCCCCATTTCTAACAGGCAGGACCACAGTCCAGAACCAGTCTGCAGCCCAGGGGTTGGTAAAGGATTCCACCTCGAATCCAGCCACCTTCTACTTTCCTGCTCTGCCTTCCACGGCATGTAAACCATCCACTTCAGACACTTCCCCACAAAGACTTGAGCTGGGTCCCCAACTCCCAGCAGCATTATAGGCAGGAGAAAAGGCTGGCAGAGAAGTCTGGCCAGCTCTGCTGTGAAGCAGATAAACCGTGCACCAATATGACCCGCTGGGGATGGCACTAACCAACTGTCCAGTGAGGTGCTCCAGGGTCCATTCACAGGCATGGTCATGCAGCAAGTTAAGCAAAGAAAACTCATTATTCACAAGCAAGCCACGGGAGAAGGCTGGGACTTATGGGGAGCCAGTCCCTGGAGGCTCAGGAAAGTTGTCTGGGTGGGTGAAGTCTCCTCAACCTGTGCAACACATTCTACCAGGGAGGAGGGGCCCAGGAAAGCCGCCCACCCTGGCTTTATGCCCTGGGGGTACATGAGTTACTGAGGGGAGCAGTGCTGGACAGCTGGGTAGCCCTGTCTGTTGTGGTCCGTTCCTCCCTGTCTCAGGATGTTCCTTCCCAGCAAATGCTACAGGTGTCCAGAGACAGTGGGAGAGGGAAGAGTTGTGTGCACATTGGGCCCTCCTGTCTCATATCACAACCTCCCAGCTCCGGGTACCAGAGCATTCAGCTTACCAGATCCTGGTTAGCAACTTAACACCCAGCAAAGACATTCGTACAACAAGAACCGGCTCCAGGACAACCCTCAAAGAGGTAAAAGTCAACCTTCCGCTTGATCCTGCAATCCCGTTACTGGGCATCTACATAGAAGAACAAAATTCATTTTACCACAAAGACATTTTATAGGCAACATGCCTATATGCCTCTGGCCAAAAATGCCATTTGAGAGACAGCAGTGAAAAGACTTTGTGCAGGCATACTTGTGAGAAACTGAGGCAGAATCCCGTGTGGCCAGGTTGGTTGCGGGTCTAACATGACCAAGGCTTTGGCTGGAATAGCATTTCCAGACTGTGTTAAGGAATTAAGGTTGACTTTATAAGGCCAATGAAAAAGCCCTTTGGAAAACTGGCCAGATACCCATCAGTAACCTTCCCTGATCTGTGGTAAGTGATGAAGGTCACTTGCTAATGGGTCTGGGATGGGTATCTAATGGCACAGATGAAACTTGGGCTCAAGAAAGGCTTTTGAGAAGTCCAGCCTGAAAATTCCTTATAAATGGGTCCAGCAAAAAGCCCCTGACTTAAGACCCACATGGGAGCAGAGGTTTGCACACAAATTCCTGTATGCCCAAGAAGTTTCTTTATGCCTTGTTTAAAGATCCAAAGTAACAGCCTCCAAATGGCAAGGCCAGCAAGGGCAGGTATTCAATCTACTTTGTTCCCCCATAGCCTCAGGCATCATCAGATAAGAACAAAGAAGTGATGGCTAACATAACATTAAGTTATGTTAAATTGGGTTATGTTGAAAGGGTTATGTGAAAAGGTCTGTGTTGCACTGCTGGTGGGATGCAAATTAATTTGTTCCTTTTGGAAAGATATCTGGAGAACACTGAGAGAACTAAAAATAGACCTGCCATTTGATCCTGCAATTCCTTTATTAGGTATATATCCAGAAGACCAAAAATCAAATTACAACAATATTGATATTGTTCTGATATTTGTATCAGAATATTTATTGCAGCCCAATTCATAATTGCTAGGTCATGGAAGAAGCCCAAATGCCCATTGACTCATGAATGGATCAACAAATTGTGGTATATGTACACCATGGAATACTATGCAGCCCTGAAGAAGGATGGAGACTTTACCTCCTTCATGTTTATATGGATGTAATTGGAAAATGTTCTTCTTAGCAAAGTATCTCAAGAATGGAAGAAAAAGTATCCAATGTACACAGCCCTACTTTGAAACTAATTCATGGCTTTTATAGGAATGTCATAACCTAATTATAGCCTTAGAATATGGGAAGGGGGTGGGAGGGGGAGGTGAGGGGGTGGATGGGGGAAGGGAGGAAGATTGGTGGAGTTACCTCTATGCTTTATCTTACAAGGGTACAAATGAATCTTTCTAAAAGCAGAGTACGAACATTTTAACTCAATAACTAGGAAAATGACATGAAGGTTATGTTGATCAGTTTGATAAGAGTATTTCAAAATGTATATGAAAACAGCACACTGTACCCCATGATTGCATTAATGTACACAGTTATGCTATAAGAAATAATTTTTAAAAAGGTGTATGTTGAATGGATTATCAGATTACTAGGAGCTAATCACGAGGTAGTTTAAATTGATGTTTAAATGGATCAATGAGGTCATTGCTGTATTGTGACCATGTACAAAATTCCCTATATAAACCAACTGTAAATAAATAAAGCTCGCCATTTTGCCTGAGCGAGCAGATGGTCACCTTTATTTAAAACGCAATTTCAATAAGCGTGCTTATTCTCCATGACATTGCTTTTCCCCGAGACCCTTATGGCAACAATATTTGCACTAGACTGTTTATTGCAGCTCAGTTCACAATCAGCAAGATGAGGAAGCCAGCCCAGTGCCCATCAGCCCAGGAATGGATTCACAAGCTGTGGTCTATGTACACCATGGAGCACTGTTCAGCCATAAGAAAAGATGGAGACTTTACATCGTTTGTGTTTACTGGAGTGAAAGAACATTCTTCTTAGTAAAGTATCACGAGAATGGGACAAGCAAGTATCCAACATCCTCAATAGTAATATGAAGGCAACAGAAAAACCACCACACACCCACAGGAGATAAAAACACAAGCTTCTTTTGGAGGGAGATGGGAGAAGAGAGAGTGATTGGTGGAATCTCAGCTCATGTGCACATCGTGGGGTACACAGCACTCCCCCTGCCTGAAGGGCTCAACTTCAACTTCACCTTAGAAACACAAACTGTATAACCTAATCATGTGTACCTCATATTAATCTGAAATTAAAAAAAAAAAAAGCACACTCCCATGTTAGCTGGTGGCTCCCACGGGAAAAGTGGGGTGGGCTCAATCATAAAGGCATTCACCCCAGCATCTGCTGCCTCCCTAAGCGGACTGTGGGAATATTCCCAATCCTGAGAGCCACGTCCAGCCCTCTTCCTCTCCGCAGGACCGGCCTACATGAGCCACAGATGCCTTCACTCAGATTTTTGTTTTTAAGGGTGCACATTCTGAATTTCCCCAATTTAAGCCCAAACTTTAAGAGCCTTGACATTGCCTCAGCGCAGTTTTTGCAATGGAATGTCTTCTTCATGATTTTTACCAGGAAACACAAAATCTGAACGTCCTCTTTGAAATTTGGCATTTGAAGTAAAAATGCAACAGCCACAGAGATTAAAATCCTATTCCCTGGAATTAAAAGTTGCCCACGGGGTCGGTCAGGCAGGGGACATGAGCACATGTGCAGCTCACACACACACACATACACGCGTGTGCACACATAGGAATCATTGGTTTTAGACTTAGTGAAGATCAGAATTTTTGCTTTTCAATTCTGTCCACTCTTGGCAAAATAGAACTTCCAGATTTTCAGGAAAATAACCGAGGATAAGACCATCTTTCGCCAGGGTTAAAAATTAACGGAGAAATTTCTGGCCTCTGACTCTGGACCTCAAAATTACTTGGGCAGTAAATGACCTAGTGGCTTCTCCCGCCTAAGAGCCCTTTTCAAAGACATTCCCCAGTTTTTATTTACCATGAGAACCCTCTTGGATACCACTGTTTGGATGGCAAAATTGTCAACATATCAAAAACAGGAGTACGACTTTTCCTTTTTAATTTACATGACTTCAAAAATCAAGAACTAAAAGCAGAGGAGGGTGGGGGAATGAGCTTGGGATTCCACTCAACCCCCAAACATTTGAAAAAGCAAGAGCCAGGAGATGTGCTCAGAATGGGGCCAGCCCACAGGTCCACTGTTGTCAATGTTCTTCTCCCAACAACTATCCTCTTTTGGAATAAAAATGCCT
>NW_003852460.1:392099-407241 GCF_000181295.1 Otolemur garnettii | reverse complement strand
TTCACCACGTCCCTCTCATAGAATTTGGACAAATGTTTTTGCACATAGCTCACCAGAGTTATAGCAACAAGCTGACACATTTGAAGTGGAAGAGTCCAGGGTGTTACCTTTGGCAGAGTTTTGGAAATGGATCCGTCAGCGATGGAACGGCCCCACCCTGGACCTGCGGGAAGATGTAGGCATGGGTAGGATGTGAACCTGGGCTGTCCTGAAAAGGCCCCCTGACACATCCCTGCACTGGGAGCTCCCTGGGACCGGAGGTGCCGTTCAAAGCATCCCCAGTCAAGGACACTTTCCACACAGACAAAACCAGCAAAGACGATTTCAGCTAGCTGCAAACCCGTCTCATCATAAATCTACAGTTGTCCAAAAGGCATCCATCCTCATGGAAAAAAAAATACTAATAAATCTTCCCTTTGTGAATCCCAAGTCCAGTGTGAATCACGGCCACCGTTCTGCCGGCTCAGCCTGGGTGGGAACACACACGTAACTCGGTTTTCCACTCCCATTAAGCAATCGTTCAAAATTGATTTTTTTTTTCCTTTTGCCCAGTAGACTCTGCTTGTGAGAGAGTGAATGTTTTTACTGGCTAGCGCAAAGTAGCTGTGTCAATTTGGCAGTCCTGTTGCTTAACATAAATGAACATACCCTCTGCATTCTCACAGGCTGTAAGGGAACAGAAAAAAAACGTGCAAAATTGCATAAAGTGTTATTAGAACCATGTAAAAATGATGTTTAAAGCCCATCTTTTCATAAGGAAATATTGAGACAGATGGCTCACTAGAAAGGTGGGATTTAGGGGATTATTTCTCAATCATTGTGAGTGCTGTTTGATTCTCTCCTGGCCTCGCTCTGTGGCCCTCTGTGTCTCTCTCTGTCTCTGTGTCCCCGTCCCTCTCTATCTCTCTCTCTCTCTGACATCTTTCTAAATATGTCCCCTGCAAAAGCAACTTTGCCCTTCCCATGCCCTGCAGGGTCCAGCCAGCTGCACCCTGCCCTTCCCATCCTTTTCTCACAAACGTCTATGCAGTCTTAAGGTTCCCACTGTCTTGCCTTTAATCCGTCTAACATGAGCCTGGAAATGCGTGTGAGATTTGAACACAAGTTCACCAAATGCCGGGGACATTCCCTCTGTCTCTGCCAAGTCGTTTCTCCACCCTGGGGGTAGCTGATCCAATTCTCAATGAGTTTTCTTTCTGACATTTGGGTCTCTGGCAGGAGTGTGAGAGGGAGTGTGTCCGGCTGTCCACTGCACACGTCCAGGGCTGTCTACAGACCAGGCCTTGTGGGGATGACACCCCAGCCTCTATGCTGAGGATGGCAGAGGACACACAGACCACACAGGCTCCAGGGCCAGCAGCCTGGGCTTCGAGGCCCCTGCCAAGCCCTCCACTAAGTGGAAAATAGTGTTTCTGGCATCTGAACTGCAGGGAAGCCCCCTCCCAGCCCCACCTTGGCCTGAAGGACGCCCCCTCCACTCTCAGGTAGCAGGAGGAGGAGGTAGGTCTAGGAGCAGGGGTGGCTTCTGGGAACTAGTAGGGTAGAGGCCTCAGAGGATGGCGGGGGAAGGGGGAGGCACAGGTTCTTCCCAAAACTGCAGAGAGGGCAGGGTCAGCGGACACTGTGGCGGTGATGAAGGTGAGGTGCTAGGAGCCCAGGGCTGATGAAGGCATGAGGGGCCAGGGCTGGACGTAGACCAGGAGAGGTGGGCTGCTGGATTGGTGGATGGTCGTGTGCGGGAGACCGCAGGGGACCACAGAAGGGAAAGGAAAGATGGGGACAGGGAGGGATGGAAGGTGAAAAGGAGGGAACGGGGGGAGGAGAGAGAGGAGAGGAGGACAAAGGGGATAAAAAGAACAATAGACCCGAATCAGTCACAGCACTTGTGGCTACAGACCCATACAAGCACCTAGGCCCACACTCCAGATCCAGACCCATCTCCTGGATCCACGTAGCTCTGACACCTCACAGCTCACCCAGGCTGGGGCTCCAGGCTACACTCCTCATAGGAGAACAAGATTGCCCGGTGGTGCATCAGTCCAGAAGCTGCTCTGTGAGGCCTTGGGGTCGGCACTCCACTGGCTGGTCACTGTCCTGTCTAGAGAAGTTCATTTATTCTGGAAAGCATGCTTGGGAGAGAGAGAGTTCTGAAATTGTCAAGGCAGAAATCACAGCCGTCGATAAGGGTACCATGTGTAAGTAATGAGTGATGTGTTAGAAGGTGAATTATGAGTCTGTCCACAAAGAGCACACACCTGTGCAGCCTCCACTGGCTGCAGCGACATTGACCCTACTCCCAACTGACTCTGTGGTAGCCACCAAGGAAGCTGACATTAGCACAGTCACATCCTGCAAGGTACACACCATGCTGGGTTGACGCATCTCCTCAAAGAGACAGTTGCCCTCAAGAACAATTATTTGCCATCCGAGCCCTGTTTGTCCAAGGGCAGTTTGACTCACAGGTGCCTCTATCCAGAAATAGAAACCCTTCCTGGGAGCAATCTTTCCTTCTAACCCTGGAGAACCTCCACAGAGACTCAGTTCTCTGATTTCTGTAGAAAGAGGAAAACTCGAACATTTACCAGCAGAAAGAGAGGCCTCTGTCTTCACACTGTTTTATTCAACCCAGTATGAATGTCAACATCAGGGTCAGCGTTACTCCTGGGGGCTCCTTTAGTGGGGGCTTGGGATCTCAATGTTCCCCAGAGGCTACTGCCATGGGCTTGGACCAAAGGGAGGAAACATCTTCCTCCAGAGGCAGGAAAGGATGTGAAAACCCAGCTTCCAGGTGGGAGCGAAGCCTTTGTCTCATGCTGGCACACTTGCCACTTACGGAATCAGAAAAATAAGAGCCCACCAAACCCAAAGCCAGAAGACGGAAGGCCGGAGCAAAGATTACAGATTGAAAAAAGAAAGAGAAACAGTGGAAAATTAATGAAATAAACCAAGAGTTGGTTCTCGGAAAAGATCAACCGAATTGACAGCCCCCTTACCAGAACTGGCTGAGAAAAAATATTAGAGGGCATTCCAGTTACTAAAATCAAAATTAGAAGAGGAACCGTTTCTAGCAACTTTATAGGAAGAAAAGAGAGTATCACGGGTCACAAATTAAATAATCTAGATAAAATGCACAAATTCCTAACAAGACACAAACCCCTGAAACTAACACAAGAAGAAATAAGAACACTGAACACATCTACCAGTAAAGAGGTTGACACGGTCATCAAAAAGAAACAAATAAAATATAAACTTCCCCCAAAGAAAAAAAAAGATGGTTTAATTTAGCATTTTTCAACATTTTTTTATCCCATGGCACATTTGAACCTATAGTTAAACTCCCGTGGAGTTTAAATTATGTTGATTAAAAAAAGGGGGGGGGGTGGCGCCTGTGGCTCAGTAAGTAGGGCACTGGCCCCATATACCGAGGGTGGCGGGTTCAAACCCAGCCCCAGCCAAACTGCAACAAAAAAATAGCCAGGTTGCTATGAGCTGTGATGCTATGGCACTCTACCAAGGGCAATAAAGTGAGACTCTGTGTCTAAAAAAATAAAAATTAAATAAAAATTAAAAAAAAAAACAGAGTAGGGCACCTGTGGCTCAAAGAAATAGGGTGCTGACCCCATATGCTGGAGGTGATGAGTTCAAACCAGCCCCGGTCAAAAAAAAAAAAAAAAACCCAGAATAAAACAATAAATAGACTTATTGTAATTTCAACTTCTTTTCAAAATAACTTAATGATGTTTAAAAGTTTTTGTGGCACACATGAGATCTTCTCACGGCACACTGGTTGAAAATCACTGGTGTAGTTGGTGATTTCTAGAAAATATTTAAAGAATTAACACCAACTCTTCACAACTAAGAAATAGAAGAGAGAAAGGTTCTGACTTATTTCACAAGAACAACAAGACCTGATACCCAAACAAGACAAAAACATTGCATGAAAACCAAAGCAGCAACCCACGTCTCTTAGGGATGTAGATGTAAAAATCCTCGACACCGTACTAGCAAATTGAATCCAGTAATATGAGAAAGCGTGTCTACATCATGGCCAGGTAGAACTTACCCCAGAAATGCAAGGATGGTTCAACACATAGACATCAGTCAATGTTCTATGAGACATTTATATAACAGAATATGCCAAGAACCACATAAGCAACTCAGCAGATGCAGAAAAACCTTTGAGAAAATGCAGCACACTTGATGATTTAAAAATACTCTGTAAATTAAGAATTAAACTTCCTCAACTTGATAAAACTCACTGCTAACATCATACTTAATGGTAGAAGCTCAAAAAACTCTCCCCTGAGACGGAGACCGAGACAGAGATAATCCATTTTCCCCACTTCTGTTCAACACTGGCCTCCAGGTTCTAGCCAGGGTGAATGAAAAAGAAACCTACAGAATACATGTGAGTAAGAAAGCCAGCTTCCCTTATTGGCAGGTGACATAATCTTATATGGAGAGACCCAAGGAAGCCACTGAAATCATAATCATAATAATAATAATTCTGCAAGATTTCAGGGTACAAGATCAACATACACCAACATACACTTCTGTACAGCAGCAATGAATCCTCTGAAATGAAATTAAGAAAATAACTCTATTTTCAACAGGAATAAAATATGAAAACTTTTTTTTTTTTAAAGACAGAGTCTCACTTTGTCACCCTTGGTAGAGTGCTGTGTCACACAGCTCACACCAACCTCTAGCTCTTGGGCTTAGGCGATTCTCTTGCCTCAGCCTCCCGAGTAGCTGGGACTGCAGGTGCCCACCACAATGCCCCGCTATTTTTGTTGTTGTTGTTGTTGCAGTTTTGCTGGGGCTGGGCCTGAACCTGCCACCCTCGGTATAGAGGCCGGTGCCCTACTCACTGAGCCACAGGCGCTGCCCAAAATATATAAACATTTTTTTAAATGAGAAATAAATTTAGCCAAAAATGTACAAGGCTTAACACTGAAAACCATAGAACGTCACTGAAACAAATTAAAGGATATGTAAATAGTCGCAGGACATCCAGTGTTCATGAGTTGGAAAGCGATATTGTTAAGATGGTAATATTCCCAAGACTGATGGACAGAATCAATTCAGCATCTATTAAAATTCCCACTGAGTTTTTTTTTTTTTCCTTCAGCCTCCCCAGCTTCTAAAATTTACATGCGAATGTAACAGAACCCAGAATGGTCAAAATAACCTCAAGTTAAATGACATATATGTCCTATTTCAAAACTCAACACAAGGCCACAGTAACCAGGAATGCATGCTTTTGGCATCAGGCTAGACAAACATACCAGTGGATTGGGAATCCAGAGACATGCTCATGTATTTAATTATGTCAAGGGCTTTTTAACAAGGGTGTCAAGACAATTCAGTAGTGCTAAGATACCATGTTTCCGATATAATAAGACCTACCCCCAAAAATAAGCCCTAGCAGGATTTCTATGCATTTGTTAAATATAAGCCCTACCCCAATAATAAGACCTAGTAGTGCTAAGATAACAGTGTATGCACAAGAGAATGGATATAGTTGGACCCCACCTCACATCATGTACAAAATTAACTCGAATATATCAAAGACCAAATGTAAGAGGCTAAAACCATACAACCCTTAGATGGCAATGTAGCTGTGATTCTTCTCTCAAGACTATGGAGTAAGCAATGGTTTCTTAAGCTGTGATGCCAAAATTTAAGCAATCCAGGAGAAATAGAATGATGTGGACTCTTTATCCCAACTAAAACCTTCTTTTTTTGGCAGTTTCTGGCCAGGCCTGGGTTTGAACCCACCACCTCCAGCATATGGGGCCAGTGCCTTACTCCTTTGAGCCACAGGCGCTGCCCCCAACTAAAACCTTCTTTTTACTTTTTTTCGGAAAGTGAAAAGAGCATCCATAGACATGGAGATAATATTTTTGCAAATAATACAAGATGTAGCATCCAGAATACACCAATTTACAATCAGCCAGATGTGGAAGCAATCTAAATGCCCATCCACCCAGGAATGGATTCACAAACTGTGGCATATGTATACCATGGAGTTCTATTCAGCCATAAAAAAAGATGGAGACTTTATACATTTTGTCTTTACCTGGATGGAGTTGGAGAACATTCTCCTTAGTAAAGTACCATGAGAATGGGGGGGGGGGCAGTATCCAATGCACTTAATATTAATATAAAACCAGTCAATGATCTAATACAAGAGTCCTCAAACTTTTTAAACGGGGGGCCAGTTCACTGTCCCTCAGACCTTTGGAGAGCCAGACTGCAGGCCCTGGGACAAGTCGGCTGCTAAGCAGGACAGGCAGCGGCAGCAAAAACACCCGGCAGGCCTGGTAAATGTCCTAGGAGGGCCGCATGTGGCCCGTGGGCCGTAGTTTGAGGATGCCTGATCTAATGCATGCCCACATAAGAGAAAAGTTCAATTCAATTATAGATGTGGGGAGGAGGAACAGTGGAGAAGGGAGGAGGGAGGGGATTAGTGAGTCCCTCCCACCTACTGGGCACCATGTTAGGGTGTGTGGCTCACCTCCTGGGTATGGGACACAACTACAACAGGGACTCTATCTAACACATGCAAACATTGTAACCTAGTTGTCTGTACCTTCATATTAATCTGAAATTTAAAAAAAAGAACAATAACAACAATAAAGGACAAATAGCTCAGTTAAACATTAGGAAAAGAAATGGAGTTGGCATTTCTCCAACAAATATATACAAATGGCTAACAAGCATTTGAAACATCCTTAACTTCACCACTCATTAGAGAACTGCAAATCAAAGTCCCAGTTTACACGTACTGGGATATGTGTATGATATATGTGATTACCTGCAATTATAGCAGGTAATAACTGGGTGTTAAGGATACGGGGAACTTGGGTCTCTCATACATACCCTGCGGGCTTGTAAAATGGTGCAGTCACTTTGAGAAACTGCCCAGCAAAAAGTTCAACCAAGGGCAGCACCTGTGGCTCAGTGAGTAGGGCGCTGGCCCCATATACCGGAGGTGGCAGGTTCAAACCCAGCCTCCTCCAAATTGCAACAAAAAAATAGCAGAATGTTGTGGCGGGTGCCTATGGTCCCAGCTACTTGGGAGGCTGAGGCAAGAGAATCGCCTAAGCCCAAGAGCTGGAGGTTGCTGTGAGCTGTGACCCCCATGGCACTCTACCGAGGGTGACAAAGTGAGACTCTGTCTCTAAAAAAAAAAGTTCAACCAAGAGTGAATATATGACCCAGCAATTCTATTTTACAAAACAAACAAACAGAGTCTCACTCTGTGCCCTGGGTAGAATGCTGTGACGTCATAGCTCAAAGCAACCTCAAACTCCTAGGCTCAAGCGATCCTCCTGCCTCAGCCTCCCCAGTAGCTGGGACTACAGGCACCTGCCACCATGCCTAGCTAATTTTTCTATTCTTAGTACAGATGGGGTCTCGCTGACGCAGGCTGGTCTCAAACTCCTGAGTTAAAGCAATTCACCTGCCTTGGCCTCGCAGAGTTACAAGTGTGAGCCATGGTGCCCAGCCAACCCAGCAATTCTAAGGATGTACCCAGGAGAATCATAACATCAAATACATTTATGCAGAACTATTATTCATAATAACTAAAGGAAAAAAACAACTTATCTATCCACAAGCTGATAAGCTGGTAAAGAGATTGTGGTCGGCTCACACAGTGGAATATTATTCAGCCATAACAAGGTACATTTAGGAAGACAGGTGAAGCTTGGAAACATTAGCTAAGCCAAAGAGGCCAGAATAAATGGCCTCATTATGTAGAATTCCATTTATATTAACTCGCCAGTGTAGGGAAATCTGTGGAGATATAATGTCCATTAGCGAGTGACTAGGCTGAGGGGGTGGAAGGATTTGAAAGCAATTCCTAATTAATGGATGCAGGAGTCATAAAAATGGCCTGGAATTTGAAAACGGCGATGGTTATACAATCTGGTGAATGTGTAAAAGCTGTTGAGCATACTGGTTATGCTTTAGTGCTGGATGTGAATTACATAGCAATTAACAAAAAAAGTATTTACAATTTTGTTAAAAATCATGCAGAGACCCGTCTTACTGAGAGTATAACTAATTAGGTCATTAGCGCCCATTAGCACTGAGTTCTCCGTAACGAGTAAAATAACTCAGAAAATGCCTCTCAAGTTTCCCAATCCATATCAGGAAATAAGATAGTCCGTAAGGCTGTGAAGGTTCAGGACAGATGCCGTTGAAATGCCCCCACCCCCGGGTGGCCGCAACCCCTGTGTCAGCACAAAGGGTCAGGAAGACTTAAAAAGAGTAAGTCAAGAAGTCGGCCATGGCTGACAGCCGCCCTGCGTCCCTCTGGATCCGACGGCCTGGGCATTTAAAAGAAATATTCACAAGTGTGCTGGTGGATGTGGTCACGCCATGGTCATGCCTTCTGAAGATCACAATTTGGGAGCCCCAGACACCAAACTCTTTTTTAAAAGGAATAAAAGAGAAATTCAACATGCCACGTGCTCTATCTAGGAGCCCAAATTTCTACCTCATCAGGCCGAGGCTGGTGGAAAAGGGTGAGCTCTGCATCCCTAAGGCCCACACCCCCATCTGTCCCCTCCCTCAGCCTCAGCCCCCACATGGGTCAGAGAAGGAGAGAAAACTTCACAGACAGAGGATGAGTGTGTTACTAGCCACTGTTCACCCCAACGCCTGTGTCCTGTAGGGCGCTGCTGGCCAGGCCCTAACAGGGCCAGATGAGCCCACATACCAACTTCTGGAGATTGTCGATTCACTTCAAAAGTCGCTGTCATAGAGAACGGGCCTCACGGTACCAGTCAGGTACCAGGGAACTCTGTGCACCCCGTGCGGTGTTGGCTAACCATACATTTAGTCTAGAATCAAAATACTTTAAAGGTATAACCACTTTAAGATTGGAAGAGAGTAACCTGGAACCATGAGGGACGGTCTGTTTGGCTTGTTTGATGATGAGTAATCACATTGCATACTTACTTTCTCTATGAGAATAAAAGTAACAAAAGGAGAAAGGATTGCAGAGCAGTTCTTTGGGGAGATACCCAGAATCGCTGCTTTCCAGAATCGCTGGCTTTTCTATAAATGAAAGTGAAACTGTTGGTGTCTGAGCAACAAGGACTCCGGCAACAAGGACCGAGCCCCAGCCTCCAAGATTCCAGGACAAATGACACAGATCCATACTCAGCAATGCAGAGAATTAGGCGCAGCTTTAGAAAGCTGAATAACCATTCCCAGAAATACCCCAAAACCTGGACACGTAACCTCACTTGGACAGTAAGACATTGCAGGTGTAATGAGTGAGGTATCTCAAGATGACACCATCCTGGGTTAGGGAGGGTCTGTAAACCCACAGACAGGTGTCCTCCTAGGAGACAGCAGAGGAGACACAGACACAGAGGAGAAGCCACGTGGAGACAGAGGCAGAGACTGGAGTGATGTGGCCACAAGCCCAGGGACGCCTGGAGTCCCCAGGAGCTGGGAGAGGCAGGAAGGAGCCTCCCCTGGGGCCTGTGGAGGGAGCAGCCCTGAGATGCCTGCACCTCAGACTCTTGGGCTCCAGGGCTGGGAGGTGATTAGTATCTGTTGTTTCAAGCCACAGAGCTTTTGGTAATCTGTTGTGGCAGCTGCAGGAGGCCCCTGCCATGCCCAGTGCAGACCAGCCTCCTGGACTTTCACCTGTATTCACCTCAGAAGAGAAGAAGGAATCTGAGCATGGCGTGTTGCTGGTGTGGTCAGTACAGGCTGGGTTAGTACACAGTCTAAATGCAGAATAAAACTGTCTTGTCCCTGACGGGTTTTTTAGGCATAAGTACTAAATATCTGTGCGCGATTCTTCACTTAAACATTTAGTATCTGGTGACACTCAGGAAGAAAGGCTCACCAAGGTCTAATGTAGCAGTATCACCAATTACTTAGACATCCTGTTGGTAGTGGAACAAACCAGCCCTTGTGGGTAGTGGGTAGTGGGTAGTGGAACAGCCCAGCCCAGCCCTTGTGAGCTGCAGACAGTTAAGGATGCACCCTCGTGTCCTCACTACTGGGTCACCTGCTACACCCAGGAGGAGACGCCCTTTGCCTCCAATTTCTCTTTTCTTTGAGCACCTGCAGAATTCTCCCTTTTGTGCCCCAATCAGAGTGCAGAAATACAGGAGATCACTCGAGCACCCCAGCCAAGTTTGTATTTCTGAGTGAGGAAAATCCCGTCGTCTGAGGAATAGACATGTCAGACTTTGGGTGAGTGAGAAATTATAATGGTGGTTTCTCCTTGCTTCTAAAATTGTGCCAGCCAAGGTGACCGCGGGGGTGAGGTGAGGGTCAAACACAGGGGTCCTCAAACTTTTTAAACAGGGGGCCAGTTCACTGTCCCTCAGACTGTTGGAGGGCTGGACTGCAGGCCCCGGGATGAGTCGGCTGCTAAGCAGGTCAGGCAGCAGCAACAAAAACATGCAGTGGGCTGGAGAAATGTCCTAGGTGGGCTGCATGTGGCCCACGGGCCATAGTTTGAGGACGCCTGGTCTAACACATCCTAACAGGGGCTTTGCCCCTCCATTCCCTGGTATCTCTCCTATTCCAGCACCAGGACAGTGGGCCCCCCAGCCCCATCTTCCCTACCTCCTTCCCCATATTTTCTACCATCATGGAGCTATCCCGAGCTTCTTGCCCCTGAGGTCCTAAAGTCTGAGGTTACCCAGTGTCTGAATTATCCAGTACAGGTGACGGAGACCTCAGGAGGCAAGGACTCTGAAGGAAGCAGCAATGAGACCCAGGGGCTGGGAACTGTGGGGCAGTGCTGTAAGCAGGAGAAATGATTAGAAAAGGAAAAACTGAGGTGTGGGAGAAAGATGGGCCCCACATCTTTAAATGCACCTGTGGTGGTGGTGATGATGGCAAGCCTGCTAAAATCAAGGAAGTTAGCCTGGCTTGGTGGCTCACACCTGTAATCCCACCACTTTGCGAGGCCAAGGTGGGAGGATTGTTTGAGGCCAGAAGTTCAAAAACAGCCTGGGCAATATAGTGAGAGCCCCTTTCTACAAAAAATAAATAAATAAATAAAACCAAATTAGCAGGGTATGTTTGTACATGCCTATGGTCCCAGCTACTCAGGAGGATGAGGCCAGGAAGATTGCTTGAGGCCAGGAGTTCTAGAGCACACTGGACAACACAGCAAGACCCCATCTCTACAAAGAAGTTTTAGAAATTAACCAAGTGTGGTGGTACATGACTGTACTCCCAGCTACTCGAGAAGAGGAAGGAGAATCACTTGAGGTCAGGAGTTTGAGACTAGCCTAGACAAAATAGCGAGAACCCATCTCTACATAAAACAAATTTAAAATCAGCCTGGTACCGTGGTACCTATAGTGCCAGCTACTCGAGAGGATGAGGCATGACAATCACTTGAGGCCAGGAGTTCCAGACAAGACTGGGCAACTTAGTAAGACCCTGTCTCTGCAAAAAGTTAAAAAATAAATTAGCTGGGGATTGTGGCAGGTGCCTATAGTCCTGGGTATTAAGATGGCTGAGGCAGGAGAATTGCTTGGGGCCAGGAGTTTGAGGCTACAGTGAACTATGACGATGCCACTGAATTCTAGCACAGATGACACTGCAAAACTCTATCTCTAAAAAAAAAAATACAGAAAAAATAAAAATAAATAAATCAAGGACAAGGGTGGCACCTGTGGCTCAAGGAGTAGGGCGGGTTTGAACTTGGACCCAGCCAAAAACTGCAAAAAATAAAAATAAAAATAAAATAAATCAGGGACGACACCCCCCCCCCATATACCGACATATTCCTGCAAACAGAATAATTAAGAGAGAAGAGAAAAACAGCCAGCCCCATATGGTCCTTTATGGAGACTTTGCATATTCTGACCACCACCTGTGTTGCAAAGAAGAGTTACCACCAGCTATAGCATTACATGAGTTAGGTGGGTTCTGTCTTGTTTTTAATTAAAATACTTTAACACGGAGTCTCATGGAGAGATGAGTCTCCCACCTGTGATAACCTCAGCTGGCATACATGGAGACTTCAGGCCTCTGAGACAGCGTCTTTGGTGCCTGCAAATATAGCCTCTGGGCAAAGCTGCCGGCTTTGGTGTGCAGCCTTGCAAAGTAAAGGGGCTGAACCATTTCCATCCCCACTCCTACTCTAAATAAATCAGCCCAAACATGTGGCCACACTCCATTTAGCTTCCTAGATGTGTTGCTTTCAAATACGGAACTGGAACGGGTTAAATGTTTCTACTTTGGCTGTGCGTACAAAATGCATCTCAGGTTAAAGTTGGTCCCACAGCTGTTCAACTGCTTCCACAACTGGGCAGATTATCTGTTCACGTGGATCTCAGATCAGTGGGGGAAGACGGTGGTTTGAACATCTTTAGACGATGGCTCCCCGGGATACGATCTGTGGATAGTACAAGGTCTGACAGTTAAGTTTGCAGACTCATCCTAGAAAAAGTGCTCCATACCCCGTGGCTGAGTGTCACTGTGGTCCCCTTCAAGGGGCTCCCTCAGGAAGCTGTGCACTGATGTCAGTGCCTCGACCACCCTTCAACCAACTTTGGAACATTTTCCCCAGGATGGCCATGAGAGCTGTCATCAGAGGTCTCATAATTGAGTCCAGGAACTAACTCACCCTGGAGAATTAAATGCCTCATTGCTGAATATCACTGCAGCCACCCGACGGCCAAGGGGAGTGCTTTGAAGGGGACCCCAGTGACAGTCAGCAGTAAGGGATGTAGCACTCCTTCCAGGATGAGTTCCTGAACGTCACTGTCTGACCTCATAGGCAGCAAATAAATTTGTCTCATGATGGCAACACCTAGGCACCTCCTGTCCACCCATTTGGAACGAGAGCTCAGGCCTTCCTGAAGGAATGGCTTCTTGTGATATATTAAGTGTGGCCCTCATGTGGCAGGATGTGGCCCATTTGCTCACCGTGAGGTCACAGTTCCCATGAAAACACACCTGGTTCCCAGGGGGTCTTTGCCTCCAGCGTACATGATGAAAGGTTAGGTGGGGGGACTTCCAGGGACACCAGCACAGCTCCCCATGGAAACAGGTCACTGAGCAAATCCGCCCAGGAGTTTCATCTGCTCATCCTACTAACATGCCCTCAGTGAGAGCAGACAGCACGCCGGCCTCCTCCACGCCCTCAGTGTGAGCAGACAGCACGCCGGCCTCCTACACGCCCTCAGTGTGAGCAGACAGCACGCCGGCCTCCTGCACGCCCTCAGTGTGAGCAGACAGCACGCCGGCCTCCTGCACGCCCTCAGTGTGAGCAGACAGCACGCCAGCCTCCTCCACGCCCTCAGTGAGAGCAGACAGCACGCCGGCCTCCTCAAGGGTCAGAGCAGCACCCCTAAGATACTTTCTCAGCACATCCTTTGAGGGGGCATTTTTGTGAAATATAATGAACATATCTTTTATGAAATATTGCAAACGTATCTTGGCTGCTTAAAACACAGATTTCATTTGGGGCCTTTCTGTTTTACAGCAACAACCAAGTTGATTCACTCACATCAGCCCCTTGAGTCTCTTCAGCGCACGACAGCTGTTACATCCGTCCCCTCAAAACAGTAAGAGAGAAAAAACTTTGCTGCCTGTATTTACTGTGTGTGCAGGCAGACCTGTGGACTCTATCCCAAAATTCTAACAGAAGTGGATGATGTCACGACATTTAAATGTCTTTAGCAAATTCTCCAGGATTTTAAAGTACATGACACACACACAAATACGCCAAGGGGGAAAGCCTCTGAACTCCCAGCATCTAAAAAGAAAAATTTTCCCTGCCCGTTAATGTGTAAACTAACAGAATGTAGTAATACACACCCCGTATTTTTTCTCAATTCCAAGAATCTCAAAGTTTAAACAAAAGAAATGAAAATGTCAGTTTTTTTTGGGGGGGGGAAGCTGATAGAATAGATGAACAATATTATTTCTGTTGGGGGTTTTGCTTGGTCTTTGGAAGTTTAAACATCATAGGCACATTCGTGAAGTTTAAAACAACTTTCATTCTCTTTAACTACTGATCGCTCTGGAAGTCTTGTCTCCTGGGTTTGGTCAGCTGGCGGTTTTGCTGTCTCTGCATTTTTCTGTAAATCCCTACATTTTCTGTTATTAAACATGAAAATCAGACAGCCGCAGAAGTCTCAGAAACCTGGAGACAGAAAATGCATCCTCTCTGTAAATGTGCCTCTGTGTTCAGTTTAGGGATCGAGGAACCAGTGGTGAGAAACGGTTATCTGAACACACGCGGTGATGACCATTGCTCCTGACCATGGGGCCGTGGAGTGAAAATAATTTTTTCTCAAATGCATCCAAGTCCAGGGAATGTCCACAGAACAACCCACGGGAAAAAACTGGAAAGAAATTCAGAGCGGAGAAACTGACTTTTCAGGTTCAAGTGCGCCGAGAAGAGCAATCCCGCCAGACTCCTTCATTTTGGAAAAGGAGATTTGTTACAGTTGGCAACAAAGTAACTGTTTCTAAGGGAAAGATCTCTTAAACCATGTGAAACAATGTGAATGGATTTGCTGAACAAAGCCGGGTAGTTTAACCATAAAGTAACTACATTGATTACATTTTCACTGAGGCTGAAAGGGAAGGACCAGAGTTGGCTGGTTTTTTCCCCAAAAGGACAGAGCTGTCTCAAGACGGAGGAATGAAACATCAGAACAGCCACCAGGATTGCCAAGGCTCCCCCAGGCCTCATTTTCCCTTCTGGAGCTGCTACACATGGGGTCTGCCAGAGCCAAAGACCAGAACCCCGACACCCACCCACAGGTCAGAGAGCTTGAGCTGGACTGCACATTCTCAGAAACTCCCTCTCGGGCTCAGAAGCTTCCAGAAACTAAGAATTAACAGCAGGAAAAGCTGACCCCACCGGAAAGCCCCTGGTTAGGCTCCGCCATCCATAGCACATCACCAAAGCCCACCTGTCCACGGGCTCAGTCCCCCATGAATGACGAAGCCCTGGCTGGCCACCCCCCAGCTGCAGAGGGGACCTCACGTGGGTGGCCTCATCCCACCCCTCTCCCCTCCCCCCACATATGTTTTTTATCAAAACTGTGAAGAAGCAGTCAGCACAGCCAAATCCAATCATGAACTTTCATAAAGGAGAGGAAAAATCTATGCCAAAAAAAAAAAA
>NW_003852460.1:389226-391972 GCF_000181295.1 Otolemur garnettii | reverse complement strand
GACTGTCCAGAAGCAAAACAAAACCTTGAAAACTCAACCCCCAACACTTTGGGGCTTCTCACAAACGCCTGAGCTGTTACCCCGGCTCCAAACTCTGGGTTGGCCCCAAACTGGGGCTTTTTCCTTCTTTTGCTGGCTTTTTCGGGGAACGTGGCACTTGGCGGGTAAGAACCGGGAAGCTGTACTTCAATAAAGGAACGGGATGGGAAATGGGAAAGGAACGTTGAAAATTCACGGGAGGTGCCAGGCCCCTGACCACAAAGGTGAGAGAGAGAGAGAGAGTCTTCAATTTTCGATATCAGCCCCCAAACAAGGCCTTACTTTCACCCACTGCACAGACCCACAGATGTTTTTTCTCCCTTCCCATGAGCCTCCTCAGGGGAGAGGTGAGAATTTTTTTTAACACTTGAATACAAATATTTATAAGTTTATTTATATCTCAGTTTTACAAGATGTACATTCATAGTACATGTCTCACAAAATACACTCTGTAGCAAGAGGGGACACAGAGAGGCAGTGTGCTGGGGGCATGCGGGCCGCCCGCCCGGCCGGCCGGAGGAAACTTCAGAGCGTGTTTTTGTTTTGTTTTGTTTTTTTCTCCACAATAGCAGGAGGGATACGGGTTTTATGCCTGTTGGTTTGGGGAAAGTTGTGTTATTTCTTTTCATTTTTAATCCCTGAAAACGTCTGTGGGTCCAGACACACCTTGTGTGTATAACCCAAACACAGGGCCGGTAGGTTATAAATCACACAGCCTGCACAGAGACCAGGGGCAGGGTGGGGCGGAGGGGGGGAAACAGGGGAGGAAAAAAAAGTAACGGGCTTAAGAAATATAAAAATAAATGCAAGGCAATGTCAAATTTACACTCAACATAATTAAAATAGCACATTATTTATGAATTTTCAACCAAAACAAAACCAAAAAGAAAAAATAAATAACACATCCATTTACATCGATAGCAGGAAGCAGGGTCTCAGTCCCTCTCTGACGGACTTCTTACACACGCAACGGGCCTGGGTTTGAGAAACTACCACCTTTCAATAAATAGCACGTCCCGTAGCTTTGAAACTGGATATTTCCGTACATTCCTCAACTGATTTCTCATTAAATATCAAATCTCAATAAAACATTTATAAATGGCGTCAAGTCTTCACGTGTATTGAAAAAAATCAGCATACGTACTAAGCTAATCTCTAATAAGTTAGGCACCAGTTTTTAAAAAAACGTCCAACTTGTCCGCTGAACAAAGCCTGTCCTCCCCTCCCGCCTTCCCCGACCTACTGAAACGTGGAGAAAAGAAAGAATTTTAAGCAAAGTGCCTCAAAAAGAAAAATCATGATTTTTATTATTTTTTTTGTCACGGTAGCCACTGTACAGTCTTTTCGTGTGGAGGTGAGACCTCAGAGTGGAAGGGAGTGACAGGCTCTGCCTATTCTCAGGGAAAAAAATTAAGAGGTTTAGAATAAAAAAGCCAGAAGTGAGAAGGTAAGAAGCTGAGATTCGTTTTCCTTCCGTCTTAAAGACTAGGGTTTGGGCACCACCTGGAAAGCTGCCCCTGTGGTTTCCTGGTGAAACACCCGGGTGTCCCCAACCTCTATAAGGACCCCAGGTGGGTTCAAATGCTTACATAGCTGAGGACACAAGTTCATGGCTTAAAATCAGACTTCCGAGGAAATAGGGCAACCAGGCTGCCCGGCTGGGCCCAGGGCAGGGTGGGGAGCTCATCCCTGTGACACGGGACTCTTCTCTGCAGCCAAAGGCCTCCCTCCCTCTCAGGTGAAGCTGAGTCAGTGAGATGACCAGTGTTCCATCAACACAGAGAGGAGGACATGCCCATTCCTTCAAGCACATGCACCTTGCTAGGACAGCAGCTCACATCTGTAACCCCAGCACTCTCGGAGGCCAACTCAGGTGGATTGCTTGAGGTCAGAAGTTTGAGTCCAACCTGAGCAAGAGTGAGACCCTGTGTCTACTAAGAATAGAAAAATTAGCCAAGGAGGGTGGCAGATGCCTGTAGTCCCAGCTACTGGGGAGGCTGAGGCAAGAGAATCGCTTGAGCCCAAGAGTTTGAGGTTGTTGTGAGCTGTGATGCCACAGCACTCTACCAAGGGCAACACAGTGAGAGTCTGTCTCAAGAAAAAAAAAAAAGAAGTTTCACTTGTCTAACTCTGAGTGGCATGGGTTTCCAAAATACAAAATGCTGTGATATGTAACCTGTCAAATAAACCCAATACCAAAATCCAATCTGTCCCATAACACCAAGCCCCAGCAAATCCCATTCCTTTACGCAGTTGAGACGCCTTGTTGGTAATTCAGTTGTGGGGACAGATGGGAGGAAATGGTGTATTTGTAAGAAGCAGATCAGACCAGAATTACTGAATGGAGTAAGAACAGGTTTTTTGCTCAAAAGGGTGAGTTTTACCCTAAACATAGTCTTTGGCCAAGTTTTCAGGAAAAGGAAGACGAGGTCTACATTCTAGGGCTCAACCCCCACCACCTGCAGGAGAACGGACAGCCGAGGACCAGCCCTCAGCTCAGACAGCAGCTTGTCCCAAGGAACATGCAATTCTCACACGTGTCCCGCTACCAAGTACTCCCCATCCAAGGCCATTACAAAGAAAGCCTCTCCCGTCAGCTTTCGAGGGGATCTTGGTCACTTTGGCAGCAAGCTTGCCAACATGCCATTGGGAAGTCACATGAATGATTTTGAAAGGGACGTGGTTTTGAACAGGAAGTGCCAGTAGC
>NW_003852460.1:361684-388413 GCF_000181295.1 Otolemur garnettii | reverse complement strand
GCTGTCACCCTGAGTACAGTGTCGTGGCATCATCATAGCTCACTGCAACCTCAAACTCCGGGTTCAAGCGGTCCTCCTGCCTCAGCCTCACGAGTAGCTGGGCCTACAGGTGCCTGCCACAATGCCTGGCTTCTTCTCATTATTATTTTTTTTTTTCAATTTCCAGCTGTTTAAAAACAAAACTGCACGAATGAGGCAAACTATCCAGGGCCATTCATTAATGACTGGGTGTGTTGGGCTGAGGGTGGAGAGAAATAGTCACCAGTGAGTTAAAAATATGACCTTGCATTTTTCCTGTCATTATAGAGTGATGCTAAAATTTCAAAATAAAATAAGTGAAAGATTCTAATTTGTCTAAAGAATATCAGATGATGGCTCAGCATCTGTAGATCAGCGGTTAAGGTGCTGGCCACATACACCGAGGCTGGCAGGTTCGAACCCCAGCCCAAACCTGCCAAACAACAATGACAACAGCAACAAAATAGCCAGGAATTGTGGCAGACGCCTGTAGTCCCAGCTACTGGGGAGGCTGAGGCAAGGGAATGGCTTAAGCCCAAGAGCGTGAGGTTGCTGTGAGCTGGGACACCACAGCACTCTACCAGGGTGACAAAGTGAGACTCTATCTCCAAAAAAACAATGTCACATGATACAAACAATAAGATATATCCGACCTTAGCTGCATTTCAGCTCTGTGAAGGGTACAAAGTGGTCTCTCACAAGGAAAAATCAACAACAACAACAACAAAAAAAAATTTCTTTTTCTCAGAGATGTATCCAAATGGTGAGTAAGGGAAGGAAATTGCTGAATCTAGAAAGATCGAAACCTCTTTGGGTAACAGAGTCAACCACTGAACATTAGTAAGTGCTGGTTGGGTGGCCCAGTTAGGAAAAAGGACAGATAGGACAGGTTTCTCTCTGGGCAGGCCTAGGAAACAATAGCCAAAAAAAAAAAAAAAAAGAAAGAAGATGTACGTTCGAGGTAGACAAGCCCAGTGCTGTGCTCCCCACAAACCAATCTAGCAACTCTCAAAGTCAGGGGCATAAGGTGGGGCTTTGAATGCTTTGGCAAGTTCATTTCAAAGGACTCCCCCATTCCACCCCAGTCACTCTCCCATTCCAAGGCGGTGACTTGTCCCAGGCCCAGCCAGCCACGATGACAACTTTCTAGATATATGACAAGTTTCTATTCAGAGCTTATACAATTGGGGCATTTCAGGGGATGGGGGGAGAAAAAAAGGCTGAGACTGCCAACTCACAAAATATCCTCTTAAAATTCTCTGGCTCCACCAAACCTTCTGCTTTCCCAAAGAAACAGGTCATCCACCAAACTCACATCCTGGCACCTTCCCACCCTTATCACCTGTCACAAGACCTCACTTCCACCACGGCCGGGACAATCTCACGCCCATTATTTCTGTAATAGGCTCCGCGGTGGCCGGGCCCAGCGCACACACCCCACGCACGACCGTGGGGCGCTGACAGGAGAAGCGTGCACGGCTAATTTCTTTCTTTCTTTCTTTTTAAATCTATAATATTTACAGTATTGCACTTTCCTGAACCTCATTGCATCTCACTAAAAAAAACGCGGTGCATCAGTATTATTATACCTTAAAACCACGTGTCCGTCTCCTATGCAAGTCATTTGCGTCTGAATTCTGTAAAACAGCCAAAACAAACAAACCAAAAAACCCCCCCAAAAAGTCGATTCTGGAATCAAATATTGAAAAAGTTATAAAG
This sequence comes from Otolemur garnettii, assembly GCF_000181295.1. Taxonomy (NCBI): domain Eukaryota; kingdom Metazoa; phylum Chordata; class Mammalia; order Primates; family Galagidae; genus Otolemur; species Otolemur garnettii. Next base: position 386,676 of record NW_003852460.1, on the reverse strand, counting down.
TCACCCATCCTACAGCACAAGGAATATAAGCTGTTCCTCTGGTGCTTTGGGGCAAAGCGTGTGCATGAATTGAATTCCGCGCCCCAAATCCAGGTCCCCAGAACGGTCACCGCTTGGGGGATTCGGGTCTTCACCCCCCGCCCCCCCACACCCAATATATAGGTCCTCAGCCTTGGCCGAGACGCGTTTCTCCTTATTGCTGCTTTTGGAAGCTGGGGGGCACCTTATGAGAACCAGGGCCCCTGTCTCAGATGCATAAGTCCGAATCCAAATCCTCACCAGCTCCGCAGCTTCCTCAGATGAAAGAAAGTTTATGGCAGTGAATTAAATCGTCAGCAACGAAGAAATGGCATCTTGAGGGGAGACCAGCCCCGGGATCTTTTGTTTAATATACTCTAGAAAGCTCTTCCAAACGTGTGTAGTTAGCCGCATGCACAGGGAAGGGGCGCCAGCAGCAGAGGACCGCGCGGCGCCGGCCCAGCGTCCCAGGACACGCAGGGTGCGCGCACCGCCGCTCGCCTGCTTTCTCTTCCGCAGAGTCTCTGCGCAGAGGGTCTGGCTTGGTCGGGCGTGGGCAGCCCCTGGGTGGGGGCGCCTCCTCCTCCCCCAGCCCGCTGCTGTGCCAGGGGCATCCAGCTGGCCGGCCGTGAGGGGCTCGGAGGGGTTGAGTGCAGGACGCAGGGCCGGCAGGGGCGCGGGGCTTGGGGGCCGCGCGGCGGGTCAGAGGCCTAGGGCCTCGGCGTGCTTGCGCGCCTTCAGCCGCAGGTCGGCGATGCTGGAGTTTTTGCTGTTGCTTTTGGCGGCGGCGGCGACCACGGCGGCGGCCGAGGCGGACTCCGCCAGCGACGCGATGGGCAGCCCGAAGGGCGGCGGCGGGAACATCAAGTAGGGGGCGTGCGCCGCCAGGTGCGGATGCAGGTGCGGGTGCGCGTGCGCCACGCCTTCCAGCTGCAGCTGCGCCTGGACCTGCGGGGTCAGGGGGAGACCCACCCTAGTTACTTTGGCTGGGGGGAGTAGGGGGCTTCCCTACCCTAAAGCCTTCTCCTTGCCTTGAGTCTGTCGCCTTTCCCCTGCCATAGGGACCACCATCCCACTCTCCTTCCGCGCGGGGAGCCAGAGATGGCCCTTGTACACCCTCGTGCCCGTGCCCACGGGGCCACTGGCCACTTTGGACTGAGACGAATCAGGACAGAGCGAAAAGTCCAAGGGGCTCTCCACGACCAGAATGAGCACAGCCCCCAGGGAACTCCAGGCTCCTCTGCCCTCAATGATCTCGATTTCCCCACCGCCTCCTCTCCCAAGGGCACCGGCTCTCCTAGTCTGCAATACGAGTTGCCCTGCCTGGCCTGCGGGCTCCACGGCCTAATTGCATTCGGTTCTAGGCCGACACCCTGTGCTCCAGAGGACAGCTGTCCTGTGACGCGATGGGGCCTCCTTTCTGCTGGCAAGGCTGGCACTGAGGCACAGAGGACAGGGTGAATGGAGGAGGGGCGCGGGCCCTGCCACCCAGGGTGAGAGGCCTTGGAAGCCCTTTTTCATGTCCCAAGACAGCCAGTATGCTGCTGGCACCCTGATGTACATATACCCGACTCGCTACCCCCGCCTGCCAGGGGAGACCCCAGTCCCTCTACAAACCTCCCAGTATAGACCATGACTTCCTCCTTGGAGTAAACCGGTCACGGGTGGAGACCGCGCACCCATGGGGCTAGTCTCTCGTTCTGCAAGTTGGGGCCACGCTGGTGCCTCGCTAGGGGCTGCCCTGAGTCAAGGCAGGGCGCACGTGGGCAAAGCCGGGAGCACGTGGGCGCGGCGCTCTGGACCTGAGGACCCGGTGCCTCCCACTGCTCAGCTTCTCCCCTTCCTCCTCCTCAACATTGACCCAGAATGGGGGCGCCCCTTGGGACTCTTGGGCTCCCAGTTCTTTTCTGACCCCTGGCACCCTGGTGTCCAGGCCCGGGCCCTGCTGCCTCCACCTCTGCTTGGAGCTTGGAAGGCCCCCAAGTCTAAGGTGAAGGTGCCAAGTGGGGTGTCTCCACCCTCGCGCCCTGGGTGGAGAAGACGGTTGAGGGTAAACGCGGGTGGGTGTCTGTCCCGGCCCTGATACCTGAGCAGGGGCAGGGCTCCCCTTTCGACAACCAGACAGCCACAGGGTGGGTGGCTCCTGGGTGGGTGGGATTTTTTTTCCTACTCCGATTTTTGTAAAATTTATGTTTTGGTTTGTGTTTCTACCTCCCCAAAGGTGACTCTTGCAGTTTTACAGCCTGATTTTAATACGTGCCAACGCGCCTATAAATGCGCCCTTGTAAAGGCGGCTGCCTTTCTTCTGAGGGCTAGCCGAGGAGACTGCAGGGCGGGAGGGGCCAGGGTGCCCTGACGCCTGGGGAGGAGGGGTGGGAGAGGGGAGGAGGGGCCAGGAGGGGGCAGGAGGAAGGCGGAGGGGCCCCCTGCGGTTCCGAGGAAGAAAAATCAGCTACCTGTTGGAAAGGCATCCGCAGCGCGCCCATATTCACGTAGGGCGCCACCCTGCAGGCGTCCAGGTGGCTAGCTGTGCCCAGGATGACGCCTGCAGAGAGAGACAGGAGCCCTGAGCGTCGAAGCTTCGCCGCCGGGGTCCTCCCAGAACCATGGAGACCTTAGCAGGCGCTCCACCCCAGACACCCACCTTTATGCATCTGGTTTTCTTGTTTCCGGCACTTGGCTCTCCGGTTCTGGAACCAAACCTTAGGGGCAGAGAAGAGACAGTGGAGGCCGTGAGCGGACAGGGACAGAACAGAGACGCGCAGGCCATGAGCAGAGCAGGCCTTGGGAGCCAGAAATTCCTGCCCTGAGGCTGGAGGGTGCGGCCCCTGGGAGCCTGGGGGTGGCCAGGCAAGGGGCCCTGCTCCCACCAGTAACTGGATACTCTGGAACTGAGAATTGTCAAACTTATCTCTTGGTCCCCCCTGACTGAGCCCCTCCTCTCCAAGTGAGACGTTAGCCTGGATATCCTTTAGAAATGAGTTCTGGAGCCCTGGAAGTGAACTTGAGGTCTCTTTAAGGCTCTGTGTGGGTATACCCGTCTTCCTCTCCCCCATTCCCTCCAACTCTTCTTAGGCACCACCTGACCTTCCACTTCCAGAATGTGGCCTAGGTAGGGGTGGAACAGGTGGACAAATGTCTCCCATCCAAGCCCCCTCTTCCATCAAGTCTGATCTCCCTGAACCCAGACACACCACAGCCCTCTTTGGAAGCTCCAGGGAAGTGAGGGTGGGTCACAGTCCTGAGTTCCCCCCAATATTGCAGGCTCTGCACTTTAGGGGTCCCCGCCCCTCTAAAAAGTTCTGAGTCTTAGGGTGAGGTACCAAGAGTTTGGGACTCTTGCCTAGCTGGACTAAATTCACAGGCCTGACGTCAAGATTTGGGTGCTCATACCACCCCTCCCCCACCTCCTACATCTACCCTCCCACAAGCCTCCCCCCCTCAGTCCACAGAGCCGAGCATTTCAGCTATGCGGAGGCCATTTGGAGCCCCCTCCCTCACCCCTCCCGTTGGGCAGTCTTTCTAGGGTAACTCTCCCCCAAAGCCGCCATAGCAGTCATTAACCACAAGGAAGAATAATTGGCCCAAAGACAGGACTCCGCAGCCCTGAGATACCCAGGTGGCTCCAGACTGGCGAGGAAAACCCGGGGAGGTCTGAAGAATTGGGGAGTTTAAGAAAGCAAACGGGAACTTTCTTGTCCCTAGCTCTTAGGAAGCGGGTTCCTTCCCAGGAGGAGTATCCAGCCCGCCGCCTGTCAGACAGGCTTTTCCAGAACACTGGAAAACTTTTATCACATCCCTGGGCAAAGTAATTCCCAAAAAGGCCCCTGCCTGGGCCTTAAGCTGAAATTCACAAACGGTTGCTCTATTTCCAAAGTCTGCTGAGATCGCCCCCTGCCCGTCCCCCCTTCCCCCAAACGCCGGTGGACCAGACCCCTTCCTGGCGGGTCTTCGGCCCCTCTCTCCTTGGGGGTCCCCAACCCCATCCTCAGCCAAGCCAGCCAGGCACGAAAATAACAAATCCTGCCTCCTTGGAAGGGCATTTTTCAAAAACCAGAATCCGATTTAAATCTGGAAAGTGAGCTGAAGTGAAGCTCACTTTCCCTTCAGCCAAGGGAGGGGGAAAAAAAATAAGATTATAAAGAATAAAAGTGATGGATTAGCCACCGCGTTAAGCGATAATAAATCCGTCTTGCGGTGATTCACGATCAATTCCAATTAGGCCTGAATATGGTAAGTAAAGCACACTACACTGGTTTAGACAGTTATTTCTTCATTAACGGACCACTCACTGATTTTTTTTTCACAAATGCCCGTAATCTGATTTCGTTTTGATTTCCATTACAGACAGTGAATAATGACATTTAATTTAGCTCTGCGCCATAAACCCAAAGATATTTGTTGTAATTAAATTACCGCCTGCCCCTTACCGTGGTCTCATAACTTTCGATTATAACCCTGACAGCTGGATGATATGAGCCCCTCGTACGACACTAGAAATAAAAGGTTAATAAGGACCAGCTTCCAAAGGGTCCCCAATTTATTTACAACAAATTTCCACGCTAAATTGAAACTCTATCCTTTAACGACATGGGACAGGCTGTACCGAAAAGGATTATGAAGCAGTGCGAGGCAGGGCGAAAATATAGTTCATTTTTCACCCCCCCTCTTGTCTTCCAATCCTCACGATTTCCACAACACATCCGTGTTTGAACTAATTGATTTTTATGTGGGTTTCCCCGCCTTCTCTTCTTCATTATGTAGTTCTGTCCCCTGTGGTGACAGAAAAATTATGCCCCGTTCTATTCCCGCGTTTTTTTTATTATTATTTACAGCCGGTAATTTTTAATTCGCCTCTGGATCGATGGGTCACCCCTTCCTCTGTTTTAGGGCGTCCTCACCATCGGCAGGCGCCCGAGAAGCAATTTTCTGCCACTTGGTCTACATCTCTTGCTAAGGTGCTACCGCGTAATAGACTCCTGAAAGAAATAGTGTGGAATTAAATTACAAGTAATTTATTTTTATAGAAACAGTACATCAAGGCCTGGGAGATATTACAGATCTCAGGCAGAGAGACACCGGGAAATGACATAAAAGTTGATGTCCCCTTCAGCAAAAGTTTAATCTTTTCATTAATTTATATGCTGCAGACCTATCCATCTTCCCGGAGAAGGGCAGACAGGGGTGGGGGGAACCCCTTTCTGTCCCAGCCTCCTCTGCTGGCTGAGGCCAGAGAACCTGAAACGGACTGTTCTTGGGGAAAATTCACCCAAATGGCAATTACTAGGCAGGATCTTGCGGGGGGGCGGGGGGGAGGGAAACCACCGCTGCCACGGGGACAACACCCCACTATGATGCCTGGGAACCATTTATTTAATTTTAAGGAAGCCTTTTTAAGCACAGCCGGGAGGACACTGGGAGCAAAACCATGGATTTTTTTTTTCTTTTTAAAAGAAAGATTGTATAAAAGCACTCTCTCCCAAACGCATTTTGTATTTTCGTTTCCTGCATAAAATCCGGGAAGGAGGGAGTTGTGTTTGAATGTGCTGACCGAATAATCAACAGGGAAGCCAGCTTTTGCCAAAAGGCTTTCTGCTTCCCGTCCCTCCCTCCCTGGTTGGCAATCTTAAATTCATTTATTTCGAACCAGTCCCCAGAGTCTGGGGTTCCTGACCCGGTCTCTCTGCCGCTTCTGTCCTGCTCAGAACACAGAGAGGAGATGACACAGCCGTGAGCTTCCAGACCCCACCTCCCAGGCGGGGGCCAGCTGTATCTAAGAGGAAGTGATTTGGGGGTTCGAATCTTTGGTCTCCCAGCGTCACCCAAGAAATAAGTGAATACATTTAACTTAATTTTCATAACTGTGCAGAAAGCTCTACCCACGCGTCCCCCTGCACACGTACTGGGCTCACCCAGGGGCCCCCGCCTCCAGCGGCACGCCAGATGGGACTGCAATGATTCCTGAGCTACCCGGGGAATCGGACGGAGACGGCCCAGCGCGCTCCCCGCGCTGAGCTAATCGGGCCCCTCGCGGGCAGGAGCGTCACTCATCAAGACGCCCGCTGTGTGGAGCCCCTCTCCTCCCGGGAGCGGGAGGGAAGGGGACAGACAGGAGGGGAGACCTAACCGGCCCGAGAGGAGAGAAGTAGGAAAAAAAGGTGGAAACAGGATATTTCAAGGAGGAGGAGACAAGTAGAAAAAAAAGGTGAAAAAAGAAAGATTCAAATTCCTGATAACCTAGGTTCGCAGGACAACCACCACTGTCAGGGCATGTGCCCCTTTGCCGAGAACCGCGCGGTTCCGGGACACCTCCAAAGGCCCCCCAACTCCGAACCAGCTCGGCAGACAGTCTGGAAAGGGACTCAAGCCCAGGGGGCCCAGGTAGTGCGCGCAAGGCCCTCCCCAGGACCAGGCAGCCTCTGGCCGCGCCTGGCCCGCCTTCCTACCTGCACGCGCGCCTCGGAAAGCCCCAGGCGTTGGCTCAGCTCCTCGCGCATGAAGGCGTCGGGGTAATGCGTCTCGTCGAAGAGCCGCTCCAGCTCGTTGAGCTGCTCCAGCGTGAAGTTGGTTCGGCTGCGGCGCTGCTTGAGCTTGGTCTGACCGTCCTCATCCTCCGACTTCACGTCCTCCCGCTTCTCCTTGCATTCGTAAATACCTGTCGAGGGCAGAGCGCTGAGGCCGGCAGTGGCACAGGCCCGAGCTCCCCGCGTCCCTCTGCCGGCACCCGCCTCCCACGGCCCGCGCACGTCCTGCTCTGGCAGGCGAGGTCAGTGTTTCTGCTCGGCGGGGTGAAAACTTCAGTGTACACGCACGGTGGAAGGGGACCTCGGGAAGGGAGGCGCCCTGACGCCAGGACTGCGTCAAGTCCACAAAGCAGACCCCAGACCTGCTTTTGTAATAACTTGGGCAATGCCGGCGACGCGTTTCCTGGCCTAATCTCAGAATAGTTTTCCCAGTTATCCACTTCCCGTCTGTTGACATAGCCTAACCTTTTTCTCCTCCTCTTCTGTTTCTTTTTAAGACAAGTGGGCTGTTAAATATTATTTTTAAGTCAAATTAGTATGGGGAAAATCGCCCGATGTGTCCTTCAGCAGAGGGAAGCCCTGGGAAGAGAATGGTGTGGCCCTGCCAGGGCCCACGGAGCGCTGCTAACCCGCGGCTCCCAGGCAAGGTGACAGATGCAGGCTACTTCCAGGATGTGGTGGAGACCCGGGAACGACCCACACCGTGTAGCACACACACTTTTCTGAATACACACCTCCATGCCGGCAGGGAAGTCTCCAAGCTTACGTTTTTTGCCCCCACTCTTTCTCTCTTTCACGCTTACGTCTAGAACTCACTCCACTGAGATGCCAAAGGTGGCACTTCCTAATGTCCAAAGACTAAAAGTGTGATTGTACTTGGTGGGGGAGACGGTGGGAGGCCCAGTTGTAAAGCAAGGAACAGGGTCATCAAAAGCCTCTGCTTTCCAATTTGGGAAATGAAGCCCCCCTCCCACCAGGGAAGCTCCGGGATTTAGGGTACAAGCTGCCCCCCAACACCCTGGGATGTCTGCTGAGTTCTTTTTCTCAGATCACAGGGCCTGCTGTGTGCGGCCGGAATGCACCCTGATGCCCTAATTAGCTGTCCCCTGGTGTCAAGGGTAAGACGTGGGCATTCAGGAGGCTACTCTGAAAGAGATCAGTTCTGAAACGGCCTCTGAGCAGCACACCAGACCCCACAGGAGTCCTTACGAACCAGAAACCTGAGAAACCTGCGAAGGTGGCAAACTGAAATGTCTAAAGGGTAGAAAATCCTGGGCTCTGCCCTCCCTCCCTGGCTCCCCAGCTGGACAACAGTAGCCCCTCTCTCATTTTCCTACAAGCCTCCCTGAGGGCTTGTGAGCACAGCAGCCCTGATCCTTCACGTGGAGTTCAAATCTCCTTTCACCTCCTAAAGGGACCGTATTTCCAAGAACACCGTGTTTCTTCTCAACAGTAAATCCTTTCCTAGAGGCAGCCCTAACTCTTCTTCACTCATTTCTCCAAATCTGAACCTCAAGGATTGAGCCCAGCTGAGAAGCTGGCCTCAGAAATCCTTGGGAGACCCCCACAGGCTTTGCAGAATCCACAGCTCCTCCAGGGCTGGCCTGGACGGGGAGCGGGGACACACTGTTCCCTAGAACTCGTGGTTCCCACAGCAGCCTAACCCTAAGTCCCCCCCAATCTGTATTCTACTTCTGTCTACCAAATGTCAGCCTGGAACTGAACCTTCCCAGGGGTCTTTCTCCCCCCAGCCAAGGGGGAGAGCGTGGCTGTCTCTGATGCCCTTGTTTTGAGCCCCACTCCTGATTGTCCTGTCACTGTCCCAAGGCCTTGGTGGCACTGTCCTCTCTTCCTGATGTCTGCTTTCCCGGGTTCCAAGGTCAGGGTGAGAGCAGGCAGGCCGGAGGAGGGGCTCGGCCTCCAGGAAGGGACAGCCTGGCTGGGCCCTAGAAACCGCTTAAGTTAAATGTAGGCCGTGAGGAGTGCCCAGCACACACAGCCTCGTCTCAATAAAGCAAACTCTCTTTGTATGAATTATAGAGCCAGGTGTGGGAAGTGGCCTGGAGGGGGGACCATAGGTAGGCTGGGCCCTTGCTGCTGGGACTGTCAACAGTCTGGGGTTTATTGCTAACTCTCCGCCGACATCAGGTTAAAGCCTCCTCGGGGAAGCTGCCTGCCTCCTCGGGATCATGCCACCCAACAGAGTGTGGCACCCACAACAGCTTCCTGGGGAGCTCACGGGGATACCTCAACTGTGACAATGTTCCAAACCAGACCAGAAAGCTCCAAGCTCCAAGGAAAGCTTTGCTATTTCCTCTCTTTGTAATGAAAAATACACACTCAGAGCCCTCACTCCCGTGCCCCTGAGAAATCTAGCCCTTTTTATTCTGATTCGTCCCTGCCAGGCGCTTTCTTGGTACCGAGAGACTCGCAGGTCGAGCCCCGGAAACGTTCCTTCACCTGCCCTTCCAACGACAGGGTAATAAGCTGCAGCGGCCGCCGCGGAGGTTTGGAGAAAGAGGGGCCGCAGGAAGGAAGGAGATCGCTGGCCGGGTTTGCGCGCGGCTAGGCGGCTGCGCTCTGACAGCCTTGGAGAGGACTGCCGCGTGGCCGCCAGGTTCCCGGCCGCCCCTCAAGCCTGGTCCAGATCCCCGGTCACTTGCAGGCACTGAGGTGTCTCTAATGTCTACTAGACCCAAGGGCTAAGTTTCTTATTGAAGGAAACACTGCCGAGCTGCCTGGGAGCCTTACCCTCTCCAACTACAGAGCCAGCGCGTTCTCCGCTCTGCCCATTAATCGGTTTGGGGAACAGGCAGCGGTTGGGAGCTGGGAGGGTTGTATGTGGATCTCTCCTCTGTGTGCGGGAGAGAGCGTGTAAGACAGACGGGCCGACACTCAGCAGCCCTACGGCCGCCCTCAGCTTCAGGCACCCGAGAAAGTTCCCTCAGCTGCGCCTCGTGCCTATGCCGGCGGAAGCCAGTCTTCTGGCAGCCCGCGGCCCCAGCCCAACACTTCCTCGGCTCCCTGCCTGCCTCTGCCCTGTCTGTGCGCAACTCCGGTCCGCTTCTGTCTCTGCTTCGTTCCCTTCTTAAGACGGGTGATTGGAAGCTCGAGCCTTTCTGTCCGAGCCGTGTCTGTAAATTCACAGAGTTTGGGGTCGAAGGCAGTGCGAGCCGCAGCTCCCAGCGTCTCTCCGCGTGCGCGGAATGAGGGGCCCGCGACCAGGCTCTGTGGAGAGGAGGCGCCGTCCCCGGGAGGGCCCGGAGCCGGCGCCCAGCGCGCTTACCTTCCGCAGCCCTCGCGGAGCCGAATTCTCTCAGTTTCTCCTTGTCACTGTCCACGTGGTCTTTAAACAAATGCACCGGACAGTGGCCGCTGCCCTCCGTAATGTCCTGCAGGTTGGATTCCGAGTTTCCCAGCTCCCGGGAGCGCGCCAGTCCGCTCTCCAAAACTTCCCTGTACGTGATCGAATCCTTCTTGCCGCCGCCACCTCCGTTGCTCTCCTTGGTTTTCTGGTCAAAAGATTTGGATACAAAAGCCGTCAGCTCTTCCATGGCTGGCAGCGGGGTCCGCAGGGCTCTGCGGGGCTGGCTGGGAGCCGGGCTGCGGTCCGCACGCCTCCCCGCGTGCGGAGAGGACGGTCCGTGTGAGGGTGGATCACCGCTGCTGTTATTTATGCCTTGAATTTGAGATCTCAGTATTTATACGCGGCTACCTCGGCCCAACCCCCAGCGCTCGCTGTCTGGAGCAATTACGGCTCGGGGCTCGGCGGCGGACGCACGCAGAGACGCGCTCTCTCCCCCACCCCCCCAGTCCGGCAATTGGCTTTCTTTTCATTTCATCACTGTTTGGCGTCCGTGCACCTTGGTGTCGAGAGGTAACGATCAAATTTTTTGAAGGCAGAGCGCGCGCGCACGAGCGGGCGCAGGCGCCCGAGCGATCCGCAAACAGGTATCCACCTTGGAGGAATGGCTGGCGGGATCGTAACTCAAGGAGGAGTTTATCGATCCCGAGGACGTCCTAGCGGGTTGGCGCGGTGAGGAAACACAGCCGCGCGCCGTGCTTGATGTTTTCGCTATGGGTCGGCGCGCGGCAGGGCGGGGACACCGGAAGGACCAGGCGGCGGGTACGCGCGATCTCGGGAGAGGACTGATTCCAAGTCACTCGGCCCGCGGAGCTAGAGAGAGGACCGGGTGCGCGCGGGTGTGATTGGGCACGGCTCAGGGACCTCGAAAGTGAGAGGAAGAGGCTGGGGCAACGTGGACCAGGGCGCCTGGGCGGCGGCGGCTGCAAAAAACAGCAGGAGACCGAGGACTGGACGCCGCCGGGCCACAAGCGTCCGAAGCTCGGTGATTGCAGACGCGGAGAAGCCGGCGGGTCCAGGGAGAAGCGGTTTGTAGACATCTATCCTTTCTGCCCGCGTCAGATCCCGCACGGCCGGACAGATGCCTCGTTCTTTAGAGCCGTGGTGTCACTCTGGTGTATGGGATATTTATTTGGGAAGTATATATATACATGTACATATATACTTCTAATATATATTCTAATCGATCTAATATATTTGGTTTGGCTACGGTTTGCCTGCCTCGCGCCTTCGCGCCTTCCCCCTTTCCAATGCGCTCAGGGACGCCAACTTCTCTGCACCGCAATAGGAAATTGGTTTCACCGTCCTGGAAGCCAAACGTGTCATCCTTTCTGCAAAACTCCACCTGCAAATAAAGTTGACATTCCCTCCCCTTCCCACTTCCCCCCACCCCTTGTAATAATCCCCGCATTCCCCTCTCCACCCCCTCCCCACCCAGCACCTCCCTTGAATTTGGGGCAGCTTTGGGAGGCTACAGGGGTGGGGTGGAGGTGTTGGGATTTGGGAGGAGCTTGTTTTGCATTTTCTTGAGGCAGTCCCTGCTCCAAAGCCGCAGTGTCCCTCCCTTGTAGTCGGACCCCCACCCCCACCCCTGTCCGGTCCAGCCTCGGTGGTGAGGGGCCTTTCCTTGCTGCCCGCGCGGGCGCCCTTGGGAGCCACCCTTGGGCACCACCCTTATCGCCTTCTTGGGAAAGAAAGTGAGCGTTATCTCCAGAACCTGAGTGGGGGCCGCCCAGACGTCGCAGGTCTGGTCAAGTTTAGGTGCCAGGGCAGTGGGGAAGGGCGAGGACGCCAGGGGGAGGGAGGAGAGCCTGGCTGTGCTGAAGTCTCACCCCTTTTCTCCATTCTTCCTTCCTTCCCTCCCTCCTTCCCTCCTTCCCTCTCCTTTCTCCCCCCTTCCCTTCCCTCACCGTCCACTTCCCTTCCTCCCCCTGTCCTTCGCTCGGTTCTCGTCCCCTCCCTCTCCTCCCTCCTCCTCCTCTCACTTCCCCCTCTCCTCCACCCCTTTTCCTCCGCGAGCGCGGCTGCCCGAGTAGCCCGACCTTCCCTCCCAGTCCTGGACTACTCCGCCCCGCGCGCGGGGACTTGAGGGCCTCTGCCTTCCACGAACTTCAAACGCGAAGGCGAAGAAGCCTTCGAAACGTAACAAACAGGTCTTTGTCACCGCGGCCCTCTAATCAAAGCGGAGGCTCGCGGATATCACACGGAATCTCAAATAGACCTCATCCATTATACATCCCGCAGCCTCGCGGGGCGGTTAGGGGGAGCCGCGGTGCGCCCGGAGCGGGGGCGGGCAGGGGGCGCGGGCGCGGGGCGCCCCGGGGTTGGCGCTCGCTTGTTCTGGGGCAGAGCCGGGCTTGGGTCTCCCGCTCTTCTACCAACCATCTGCGTTCATCTTCCGCCCCAGCCGGGTCTGCAGAGTGATGCTAAGGGGGGTGTGTGTGTGTGTGTGTGTGAGAGAGAGAGAGAGACAGAGAGACAGAGACAGACACAGAGAGACTGGGGAAAGGGCTTCTAGGTCCAGAGCAACTTTCGGGGGTCCTGGGGGTGGGGTAACTTTTGCACTTCTCACCGCCTCCCTCCTTCATTTCCCCAGCCCCTGATGGGAAGGCGGGGTCCTCAGCGACCCAGTAGTGAGACCCCACGTAGGTGCTCCGGGCCCCTCCTGAAATCCACCTCCCCTATAGCTGGGGCCCAAACCTTCCCGGGGTTGGCTTGAGGCTTCCCAAGCCTGAGGCTCCTTCCCAGGGGAGGCGGGAGAGAAGCCCCAGACCTCCCCCTGTCCCCCAGACCAGCGCAGGGCCACCCAGGGACAGGGCTCTATGACTCTCTGTCCAACAGAAAACACCGGGTCAAGGTCTGGGAACCTTCAGGAGTTGGGGCCAGGCAAGTGGCACCAGACTGGGACTCTGGATTTCAGAGACCCGTAAGCCCAGGAGAGAAGTGACGCTCTCTCTCCTCTTGCCCCCTTCAACTGGAGCCTTAAAACTGTTTCTCTGTGCAAAGGAAAGATTTTGAATAATGCAGGCGTGTCTTCATCAGCAGTTCCCTCCATCTCCAAGGCCTCGTCTGTCCTAAGAGTTACTGGTCAGGCAAGTGAGTCATCTGATGGTAAAAATCAGTTTTCCTGAGCGATGAGCACAGAGCCCGGCCTCCCCTCACCCCAGCCTTTGGGGAGGAGGAGCAGCGGGGTCCCCTTAAGCCCCTCCCCTGTCCCCTTCCAAGATAGAGACAGGAAATGCCTCCTCTGAGTGTTATTTATAATACTTTAGGCCAGGCAAGAACTTTCTCTAGGACACATTTCTGTGAACCTGAGCTGTGGCCCAAGTCTGCAGGGTCCGGGCTGCGTTATGAAACGGAGCATTTACGGTTTCCAACAGGAGGGGACGGTCTGCACCTCCAGAGCCTGGACCTCACATAAGGGGTGCTTGTTTGACTTTTTATGGGCACTTCCTAGAGAGAGAGAGAGAGAGAGAGAGCGAGCGCACCAGGCAGTTGGGGAGACAAGACCTGTTATGAAAATGTGGATGGTTTTGTGGCTTAAACGCATTTTGCCAACTCTTCCAAAGGAGACAAGTTTCAGAAAAGTTTGTGGCTAGAAAGGAGGTCACTTCCTTCTCCTAAAGACAAGCACAAGAGGAAGGGGGGGGAGAGAAGAAAAGGAAGTTTAAAAAAAGAGAGACAGAGAAAAGATTTCTGGAAGGAAATGAAAGTTCCCAGGCCGCTTTTCAGCAAACTGCAGCGTGCACTACGCCAGGCGCCAGGCGCAGTCTTGGACCCTGATTCGCTTTGGATGCCCCCACCTCCACCCCCACCTCTACTGAAGGGCCTGGAGACCCGGGGTGAGGACTGGGCTGGGCAGTTCACGGACCTCTGACCGCCCCTTGTCCCCCTCCTCCACCCCACCCTCCCACTCTGTTCCATCTAGGAGGAGACCGGAAACGAAATAAAACGAAACACAGTGTTAGGAGACCTTGCTCTCAGGACGAAGGCAGGGATCCCGGCTCCTCTTAACACAAGCGTGGGCTTCTGGGGCTCTCCAGACACTCAATGTCTGCGTCGCCCACGCGCTCGGGGCGCTGGCCCGTGTGCGCACCAGCTGGGCACTTGGGAGGGAGAGGAGAGTCTCTCCCTACGTGGGAGAGCTCTCCCTGTGGTCCTGCAACCGGGGCTGGGGGCACCCAGGGAGACAAGCGCCACCCCAAGTGTTTCTCCTAGCCTCGGTCGCCCCTCATTGCTGCTGGAAGCTGAGTTTGTGATTATTTCTGCTCAGGCTCACCCTCCCTAAATTCCAACTACCACGGTCCAGGGCGAAGCTGCAGAGACCTGACGCCTGGAGGGCTGGAGGTCCTGAACGCCCACCCCCTCTCAACGTTATCCGGGCTACTTCTGTAGGCTCAGCCCAGCGTCCTCTGAAGATGCTTCTCCGGACTCAGCAGAGCTGAGACATGATCAGGAGCCCCAGGAAACAGGGTCAGAACCACCGAGCTCTACCGCCCTGACCTGCTGGATTGGAGCGATTTTTGGTGGTGGGATTTTCGTCTCTTGCTTCACCAACTGCAGAAATGAAATGGGCCTGAAGACTTATTAGCTCTTGTGTCCGTTCTGGAAACTTGGTCTGGAACCCATACTACTTAAAATTGGGCATCCAGGCACCTCTGTGTGCTGGACATTCCCCAAGAAACGCCTGCAGCCACAGGTCACCCTCCATCCGTGTCTGGTGGAAAAAAAGACCCCAGGGACAGGCTTCTGAGGGCTGAGGAAATGGACACTGGCCTTTGTTGAGTTTATAAAATAATCTTCCTTTTCACATGTTCATTAGGTGAATTTGTGCAAGTGCTTGTTGCAACTAATCAATTTCTCTCTCTCTCCTTTTAAAATATCAAGGGAAAGCAATGAATATTCAAAGATTTAACATTTGATTTCTTTAATTCCTGCAAAGTACAGCTTTGATTTTTCAGTTTTAGCCCAGTAAAAGGAAGCTCCACTCGCCTGGTCCCAATGTTATTTACTTTAAATCAAATTTCATGCCCAGAGCTCTTAATGGCAGAGAGGCAATTGCTGGGGCTGGGCCGGGACGGCTGGGGCCTCTGCCCCATCTCCGTAGCCCCACCAGTCACCTTGGCTTGCCCTTGGTTCTCCCAGAAAGGAGAAAAGATACACAGTCACGTCCCTTATGTGTGAACCACATTCCTGGCACTTAATTCCACAGAAAATTTCTATTAATAATAAGAAGGGAGGGGGTGTTATTCATGGTTTTTACTGAAGTTTGGCCTTTTTTTTTTACAACCATCGACCCCTCCCCACATATTAAATATGCATAAGTATTGATTTGAGGGTGGGGGGGTTTCAGATGTCTTAACATGTTTCTCAGACTGCCTCCATTCCCCCCACATGTCAGGTTTAGAACCCCGGGTACCCCCCTCCTAGGCTGCTTATTGATTTATGCAAACGCTCACGTTTCAAATGTGAGGCTAATAGATTTTCATTAAGGTGGGCTTTTGCTGGTGAATGGGTGAGATTGATCTTGTCCAGAGTGCAGCGTCTGTAATATTAATAAAGGGTGTAATGGGGAAGGATTTCTGTCCAGTCCTCTCCAGAGGGGGCCTCCCCTGGGAATGTATTTGCTTATTCTGTTTGTTTTGGTGTCTTTTCCTACAGTTCCCAGTAGTCCCTGTGTGTTAGGGTGGGAGGGGCAGGTGTCTCTAAAACAGCACACTTTCCAAAAACAAAAAAGCATGCATGTTTAACAATATGATTTCTAAGGAGGAAACTGTGTTTGCTTTGTGTGGGGGAAGCTTCTGAAGAATTTTCACTTCCCGTCCCCCCCCACCCCATCGTTTACTTTGCAAACATATGGTGGACATTAAAACTCCCTCCTTTCAGATTTAATCACACGACCTTTACTTTATGTTTTATTGAAGACAAACAGAATTTTTCTCAGGGAGCAAAGCA
The DNA here is from genome assembly GCF_000181295.1 of Otolemur garnettii. Taxonomy (NCBI): domain Eukaryota; kingdom Metazoa; phylum Chordata; class Mammalia; order Primates; family Galagidae; genus Otolemur; species Otolemur garnettii. Next base: position 370,815 of record NW_003852460.1, on the reverse strand, counting down.
GTTTGTCACAAGGACAGCCAAAAAAAAAAAAAAAGCCCTTTTCTGGAGATCACCGCTAAACAAACAATAGAGCCGCTCTCCCTCGTAATGAATAAATTAAGCGCTCGCAGGGAGCAGTCTCGGCGGTAATTAATGTTCCGAGGAATAAATCTTAGGGGTGTATTTTGATTTTCATTTCCAGTTCTGGCACTGATCTCCTTGCGAGGGGACCCCGGAGGAGCGACACCGGTCTTCTTCCTCCTGGCGGCCCCCCAATTGTGGGTTCCCCTCCTCGTTACTGCTGGGCCTCGGACATAGGCAGGAACACAACAAGCTCAAAATCTGTTGCCTTTTCTCTCCAGTTTTAATATGCAGGTGAAAGAAACGAATCCATCTACCGCTCACAGTGGGCCAGAGAGACCCAGGCCGAAAGCTTCGGCAGAAAGCGAATCGAGTCAGTGCGGGTGGCGGGGACAGTTGGGGCACGCACAGGGCGTTGTGGTCACAGGCCTGGCTGGCCCGGTACCGGTTCAGTGTCTGTCTTCCTTCCCGGGTTCCAGCTCCTGCGCCCAGAGTCCCAGGGCGCTCGGGCCCAGGTGGGAACATTACGCATACGAGTAGTCTCAGTAGTACACCGGGCCTCGGGCGGCTCTGGAGCCGCCATGCCCACCTGCCCAAAGTTTCCAGTGTTTGCTTCGACAAACTACAGTCGCCCCCCCAGAACGCCAAGGACATCTAATGGTTAGCACACTCTTGGCGGAACCAGAGCGCTAGGCAGCCTCTCTGCCGTTCAACCGCGACTTCCAGAACTGATGTCTTTAGAAAAATATTCCAGAGAAAGAACGTCCGTCCATCCCGGAGGCAGCAGGCATTAATTAACCGGCCAATTTGTGAAGGAGAGGCGACTGCCCCCGCCCCCTCCTCCGCCTGCAGGGGGCTGCCGGGAACCCAAAACTCTCCAGCCCCCAAGTCGGGGAAACAGGCCAAAATCTCCACCAACCACACGGTCTGGAAAGACAGTTGGACCCGGAGGAGAGGGTTGAGGGTGGGGCGCAGCTTGTGGGCCCCCTGCTCAACCTGCAATACCCCAGACTCCTGGGATGGATCTGCCCCGCCTCCTGAGGGTCGCCCGTCCTGTCGCAACGGGCGAAACTTTTCACTCAGCAGAGCTTGAGAGAGGGTGGGGTTGTCTTGCCCCTCTGTGGGGACCCATTCATCCCACCCCACTAATGAGGAGGCCGTTCTGACCGCCCAGAGCTGCCTAGGGGGGCGGGGTATTGCCCCTTACCCTGCCTGCACAGGGAACGCAAGGATGGGGGGGTGCACAGAAATCAGGGTGCGGTAGGGGCAGAGATTTGGGGAGGAGGGCTTAGAGGTCCTCGCCAAGCCCGGCTAATTGGGACGCTGAGGCGCCTGCCCCGCCGCAGTGCGGGGGAGGGGCCCCGGGGCGAGGGGGGAGGCGCGCGGCCCGGCTCCCGCCACCGGCCTTTCCAGCCTGGGCTCGGCCTCCTGCCCTGAGGCGAAGCTTGGGGCTAGAGAGCTGAGCTCGACCCTGCTGGACACCCGGCCAGAGCCCACCTCGGCGCTCGGCACCGCCCGGCATTCCCCCCGCCAAGCTAGGGCGGTGCACAGGGCAGGGCGCGCGCACCCGGAGCGAGCTGGTGGGAGCCGGAGCCCAGCTCCCCTCCACTCCCACTCGCGCGGTTGAGGGGTGAAGGGGAAGAGTTTCTGCCCAGATTGGGACTAGCGCAGATCGACCCCTGAGCAGAAGGCACCCGGCCATTTTGACTCCTGCAGGCCCGGGCAGGGCCAAGCTTTCTGCCACCGGGCTGGGGGTCTGTGTGGAGCGCCAGGCAGCTGGCCCGGTTTCTCGCCATGGGAGTCTGGCCCTTGGCCTCCCGGGATACACTTCATTCATTCATTCCCCTCCACCTGCGTCCCAGCTCGGGCTGGCATCAAACACAGCCTCCCCAGGCCGGCTTCAAGACCCGTGAATCCTGGTTCTGGAGTGGGGAGGTAGGAGAGGTTCTACCCGGGTTGGGACAGGCAAACAGGTTCCCAGGGCCTGGGGGGAATAGGCCTCCCCTGCAAGGGAAATACCACCTTTCCCTGGAGGTCCCGACTTTCACCAGAAAGGCAGCTTCCAGGTTTGGAGGGGCAGGGCAGAGAAGGATGACCTCCCTACATATTTGGGATAACTGGGTGTTCCTTGGTGGCTTCAGGGCAGATCTAGGCCCCAGCAGACCAGCTGAGGTCTGTTGTGTGCCAGGTGATTCCAGGGCTGTGGGGGTCTCCCCCCCTCCCCCAGGAGAGGTCCTTCAGGGAACATGCCAACACCTGGGTGGGGAGGGAAAATGGTTATTCCCACCCCACCATGTCCAGGCTAATCATTTGCTGTTGGGGATGGGCAGCGTCCTTCCTCTCTGACTGGGCTCCCATGGTTTGGAATGGGAGCTGGAGAAATCTCCCCAGGGTGCTGGAGAAATCTCTCTGGATAAGGGAGAGAGCAGCTCTCACGGGACCCCCAAACGACCTCAAGACTGGACGTTCCACTAACCCCCTTTTAATGAATTTTTTGAGTTATGAAATACTAAGCACTGTGGGGGACAGAATTATGACTTACACACCCCCCAAAGATGCCACACACACATACTCCTCTCTAGAGCCTCTGACTATGTTACCTTCCTTGGCAAAAGTGACTTTGCAGGTTATTACCTTAATCCAGGCAGAATATCCAGATCACCCCCCAAAATCATGTAAGCATAGCTGACAATTCTGTGACAGTCAGAGAGGTGAAGGCCAGAGGTCTCAGAGACTCCCCACAGGAGGGACTCACCCACCATTGCTGGAGGGGACCCCAGGGACACCTGAAAAGGAATGTGGGTGGCCTCAGGAGTGAGGCCTTGGCCAACAGCTGGTGAGGATATGGGAATGTGAGTCTTATGACCCAAGGAACTGAACTTGGGCAACAATCTGAGTGAGCTTGGAGAGGGAGCTTGCCTTGGAGGCCCCAGTGAGAGCTTGTGGCCCCAGACCTTGATCACAGGAGGCCCTGGGCAGAGAGCACAGCTGAGAGGCCCTGTGCCCAGATGCCATGCTCACACTCTCCTACATTGACAGGGTGGGAAAAAAGGCTAAGATACAACAAAGCTAACGGAGAAGGAGTGATCTGGGACATAGGAGGAAAGCTAAGAGAGGGAGTTTCTGGAAGGTGGTATTTTAGGAGGGAATATTGTCCACAGTGGAAGATGCAATCTGCATGAAAAACGTGGTGAGGAAATGCCGTCAACAACATTATGTGAATAAGCTCAACAAAAATACTGTGGACAGAGTCCTTGTAAGACCCAGCTGGCCGATGTTACCATGTAGAGAACACAGTCTCATATATAAGAAAGAAATTGGGGTTGTGGTTAATCACCAGCCCGAGAGTGTCCACTGCAGTCCCTCACACATCTACAGAGAAATGGACAGTCCTTCAGAAACTCTTCCCAAAAGGTAGATGAGAAACTCCCTGATGTATTCTACAACCCCTGCATTATCCTCGTACCAAAAGCAGACCAAGATATTGCAAGAAAAGAAAATGACAGATCCTTATCAGCCACAAACACGGGCACAGAAATTCTTAACAGAACATTAGTTAATTGAACTATATGGACACACAGCACCATGCTGTCAAGACCAGGTGGGGAGTATCCCAGGAATGCAAGGTTGGCTTGACCTTTCAAAGTCGGTCAATGTGATCCGCCATGTTAATAGAATAAAGGAAAAAAACTGTGTAAGTATCTCAACACGTACAGGGAAATGAAAGGATCTCCTGAAAAAAATTCTTCTAACAAGCCCAGGATTCCTTCTGCCAACTCCAGAGATTTGTCACAGAAAGAGGAAGGTAGGATGAGTTTTAACCATGCATTTTTCCTACCCTGTTTCCCCCCCCGGGGTGTGCAATGCTTTGAGGACTTTTTATCAGTCCCATATTAGATATTCCTGTGTCCCCGACATCAGCAGACCATTTTTCAAATATTCTTCTGGTATCTACTACAGACTCATCCTCAAGTTGCAAAGTTTGCTGATGGCATAGTCTTGCGACAAGAGAGGCCGGAGTGATTTCTCCTCCTTGGGAGGCAGATGGAAAACACAGGCCATGGGAGTTTGGGAACTTTGGGGTTTCACCCACTCTTCCCATGTGGGGGGTTCACATAACCACCCCCCTCAGATCAAATTCCACCACATTCTGGAAGGAAGAGCCTGGTATGTTTTCCATCACCTGGTCTGGCTTTCTTCCTATCCCTTTTGTTTTTAGTTGTGTCCGACTCAATCAAGGTCTTCCATACTCTCTGTCTCAGGGACTGAAATTTGATTTTGTGTATAAAATCCCACTTCCAGTTCTTCCTTCTAGACTAGCGGTTCACCATTTTTGCCTTCTGTCCTGAGGCCTTTTCCTGACAGGGAGAACAAAGGGCCACGATGTACCCAGGCTTTCTGGGTCTACTCCAGTCCCCACTAGGCTGAGTGGAGTTCCTCAGACTCAGCACTGCTGACATTCAGGGGGGGTAATTATCTCTGCTGGGTGCATCCCTGGGTATATGTGGATGTTTATAGTTTCCCTGGACTCCAACCAATGGAGGCCAGGAGCATATGATCCCCTCCTGTCCTGTCCTGAGAACCAAAAAGGTCTCCAGACACTGACAGGTGTTGGCACGGGAAGGGCAAAATTGTCCCCAGTTTTGAACCAATGCCAGAAATGGATACAGGATGATGATGATGAAGATAAATGGATATAGAGAAATAGGGTGGATAGATAGATATAGATAGATAAATAGGATGGATAGATAGATAGGTGATATATATAGATGTAGAGATAGATAGATAGATAGATAGATAGATAGATAGATAGATAGATAGATAGATAGATAGATGATATATAGAGATGTAGAGAGAGAGAGAGAGATAGATAGATAGGTGATATATATAGATGTAGAGATAGATAGATAGATAAGATGGATGGGTGGGTGGGTGAGTGGATGGATAGATGGATGGATGCATAGATACATAGATAGATAGATGAGATTGATGAATGGGTGGGTGGGGGGATGGATGGATGGATGGATAGATGGATAAATGCCAGAGATTCTGAGTGGATGGATGGAAAGATAGGTAGATAGATGGATGGATGGATGGATAAATAGATAGATAGATAAGATGGATGGATGGGTGGGTGGGTGGATTGATGGATGGATAGATGGATGGATGCATAGATAGATAGATAGATAGATAGATAGATAGATAGATGAGATTGATGAATGGGTGGGTGGGTGGACGGACGGATGGATGGATGGATGGATGGATGGATAGATAGATAGATAGATAGATAGTTGGATAAATGCCAGAGATTCTGAGTTGATTGATGGAAAGATAGGTAGATAGATGGATGGATGGATGGATGGATAGATAGATAGATAAGATGGATGGATGGGTGGGTGGGTGGATTGATGGATGGATACATAGATAGATAGATAGATAGATAGATAGATAGATAGATAGATGAGATTGATGAATGGGTGGGTGGATGGATGGATGGATAGATAGATACATGGATAAATGCCAGAGATTCTGAGTGGATTGATGGAAAGATAGGTAGATAGATGGATGGATGGATGGATAGATAGGGTGGATAGATAGAGGTAGATAAATAGGATGGATAGATAGGTGATAGATAGATAGATGTAAAGATAGAATAGATAGGATGGATAGATGATAGATGGATAGATAGATGATTGATAGATGATACAGGATAGAAAGATGGATAGATGATAGAGATAGCTAAATAGGATGGATAGATAGATAGCATGGATAGACACAGCAAGGTAGACAGATAAGAAGGATGGATAGATAAGAGATAGATAATAGGTGATAGCTAGATGGATGGATGGCTAGATGGATAGGTAGGTAGAGAGGTAAATAGACAGCTAGATAAATGATGAGAGATGACAGATGGATACATAGATAAATTATAGAGAGGTGATACATGTACATGGACGGATGATGGATGGGTAGGTGATGGATGGCCAGATAGATAGATGAGCGGTGATAGACAAATGGTTCATAGTCCTCATGCACGGCAGCGTTTCTCATCCTTGGCATTATCAACATTTTGGCTGGAGGACTCTGTGTGGGACATCTATGGTATCTTAGTTGGTTGCTAAGCAGCGTCCCTGGGCCCCACCCATCAGGTGCCAGTTATCTCTCCTCCTCAATTACGACAATAAGCAATGTCTCCAGATGTTGCCAAATGTGCCCCGGGGAGGCACGAAATATCCCCCATGGAGAATCAATCTAGATCACACCCCGACTGAAGCTGAGGTGTCAGCCTGTCAGCAGCGGTGTGAGCGGTAATCATCCTGGGAGACCATTGCTCAGCTCCTCTGCCGCACCCACGTTGCCGAGAGCTTTCTATGTGTGACCTCAATTCCTCAGAACTACCCTGAAGGGCCCCGGGTAATTATTCCTACTTTACAGAAGAGAAAAAATGAAACTCGGGCTCGTTGGGGAACTTGGGCTAGGATGGGTGGAGGCAGGTTTGGGAGGAACATCTGTCTCTTGCCAGGCACACTCTCAACCCCTGACCTGGGACAGCAGCAGGTGGAGCTGGCGGATGGCAAGGAGAGAGACCCAGGTCTCTCTGTAACAGAAGAGCCATGAGCTTTGTGTGCATTTGTTTAAGATCTGATCTCCTGTTTCTTACAAAAGAGCCCCATTTTCCTCCACTGATCTCTGAGCCCAGGAATATCCTAGCTCCATCAGACTCAAAGGGCCAAGACCACACAGAACCACCAAGAGCTAATTATCTGCCAAGGGCAGGACTTGAGATGAGCTGGCTTTGCAGAGAACCCACCAGGCTCAGAAACAGTCTTGCAACTGGGCCCTGTCTTCTCTCCCGTTTGAAAAACCTTCTTCCTCCCACCTCCCGAACTGAAAACTTCCAAAACAATCATTTTTAGAGGGATCTATTTTTGTTTGCATATGAAATTCTGTTTAAAACAAAAATGCCGGGGGCAGAAATTTTGGGCTCCAAAACGATGTACTTGGTGAATGACAACACAGGGGATGTGGCCTCGTTAGAGAAGATAATTGCTCTAATTTCTCATCTTCAGTTTGGCAGACGGTTCTGTTGTTCCCACACGATTCTCAGGCACCTTTGCAGCACCCAAAGTGACAGCTCTGGATGAAGGGACGGGTGTCTCCCTCACAGCATAAATGTCCTTATTCCTGCCATGACCCTGGGTGATGCCAGACCGCCGGTGGTGCAGGAGCCTTGGCTGCATACGTCAAAATTCCCCTGCTCACTTTCTGCAAATGGGGACAGCCAGTGAGGAAAAAAAAAAAAAAAAAAAAAAACGGCTAAAAAGAAAGCCCTTAGTCCTGCCGTTTTCCCGCAGCTTTGGAAATCAGAGCGGCTCACTAGGCTGTGGCTTCCGACCAAGTAGCCTTCTTGAGTCTGTGCAGAACTGCAGAGAGCAGATAATATATTTCAGCCCAGAGGAAAATTATCTCAGGAGGGTCAGACTGCTGACAAGTCTCTAAAGAGCTCTCACTTGGGCATTGCAGGAACATCCCTCCAAGCCCCGAGCCGTGCACACGCTATTACACTGTTTGCCTTGTGCAGGAGTGGAATCCATGGGGAGATTTTAGAAGCCTTTCAAAATCTGTGCATTTCCTCACTTACGAAATGAAAACTTCCGAACCTTCATCTATGAAACATTCCCATGACTGGTCGGGGGACCTTTTCACGAAAAGACTTTTCCCCTGTAGTCCTCCTTCACTTCCCACAGATTGGTAGTGGGGCACAGGTGCACCTCAGGTTGCTTTGCATTTTTTTAAGAGAAAGGATTAAAACTCATAATGAGTGACATAAAAAAGGGATCATGATGTTTTAAGTGCATATTTGAGAAAGATTATTTTGAGAAGGCATATTTTGCATTGCTCGGGCTGTCAGAAACAGCCCCAGTGCTTTATAAATGCCCAGGGCTTTATGTAGAATTCACTGGGGGCAATAACCATGTTGGAGAAATAAAGGCCCCTGTCAGAATGGGACACCAGGCAGTTATCGTGGCTCTCACTAGCAGATGCAAACTCCAACAAAATAGATTTTCACTGAACGGAGCTGCCGAGTGAGTAATAGCTGCACCTGTGTGCATTTTGGAAATGTTCATGTTAAATTTCTTTTAAGGGACAGATAAAAAATTGATGCATTTATGGCATGCAACTCAAGGTTACCTATCAACATTGTGGCATGGTTTAACGGAGCTAATTAACACGTGTACACCCTCCCATACCGATCCTTTAAGTGGTGATACTAAAATCTGCTCTCTTAGAGATTTTCAACTGGGGATACATGGTTATGAATTATCATCGCACACCTAATTTTTAAACAGTCTTAGATAAAAATGTGTGTGTATATTTAGAGAACTGACATCTTTTGTGAATCTGAATGGCTGCCCTGAAATGTGCACCCAGAATGTTGCCTACAGGGTTGGGCCGCCCTGGACCTTTTGGTTTTTGCTTTTTTTTTTTTCTTTTGAGACAGAGTCTCATTCTGTCACCCTGGCTAGAGTGGCATCACAGCTCACAGCAACCTCAAACTCTTGGGCTTAAGCGATCCTCCTGCCCCCATCTCCTTAGTAGCTGGGACTACAGGTACCCACCACAAAACCCAGCTATTTTTTCCGTTTTTAGTAGAGACAGGTTCTCACTCTTGCTCAGGCTGTTCTTGAACTCCTGAGCTCAAGGGATCCTCCATCCTCAGCCTCCCAGAGTGCTGGGATAACAGGTGCCCACCACAACACGTAGCTAGTTTTTCTATTGTTAGTAGAGGCGGGGTCTCGGTCTTGCTCAGGCTGGTCTGCAACTCCTGACCTCAAGTGATCCTTCCAGCCTGGCCTCCCAGAGTGCTGGGATTACAGGTGTGAGCCACTGCACCCAGCCTCTTGTGACTTAATCAAGCCTCCCCTCCCATGCAAGGCTGTACTCTGCCACCTGGCATTATCATTTCATTCCTCTTAAGTCTCTGAGGGATTCACCAGGCCCCTGAGATCCCTCTGCCCCAACATGTTGGTACAGCATGAGTTGCTTGTTAGTCCTATGCTACTAATTAG
>NW_003852460.1:353088-361664 GCF_000181295.1 Otolemur garnettii | reverse complement strand
GACACACATGGTGTTTGCAGAGAGTATCCCAGCATTGGAGGGCAAAGACGCTCCCCTAGAATATCGCATAGAAGGAGCTGGAAGAAAAAATTTGTATAAGCCCTATTGCCAGCCCCCAAAGGACTCAGAGCTGGTTGGTGTTCTTGCCAGGCAAGACAGAGCAGTGAAGCTTGGTGCCTTTTGACACAGTTGCCTTTTAAACTAGTTAAATTTAACCAGCCTACAACCTCTTGGGGAAAAGATTGTAAATGAGACAAAAATAGAGTAGATCCTTAATTTGTCTTTTTTTCCTTTCTTTCTCAGTTACACACCCTGGTTCCTTTCAGTGCCAGAAACACCTGTAAAGTGTAAAATCCATTTGTGTTAAGCCGAGTTCATCGGTTCCCCAGAGTGACACTGAGCACATTTCGGGGGCGACAGTCGGTAAGGCAAGAGACGCAGAAACAAGCAAAGATCCTATTTCCTCTGTTGTCTTTAGCGTGTGAATGATTCCACCTGACAGTGGAGGAATTAAACTAATGATCCAGGGGAAATCATGAGAAACGTTATCTAAATAACTGGGGTGGGGAGGGGAATCTATGCTGACCCGCAGCCAATACCCATTTGCCCAAATTAAAGGAAATCAGAAATCAAAAGTCTTCGGGTGACAGAATGGGATTTTGGAAACTCACCTGTAATGTGGCTCTAGCGAGGGGAGTCTGGAGTGATGACTGAAGGGCAGCCGCGGGCTCCGTGGGGTGGACGACTCCTCTCCTCTCCTTGCTGGGTATTCCTCGGGGTTCTCATTAGAACACAAGAAGATGTTTGCCAGCAAGGCAAAAGGGTGGGTTTCCTTCCCAAACAAGGTAAGCCATCACTCTGTAATGTTCTTTGTTGTCTTTTTGGAAGGAATAAGATGCTACCAGGGTTGGCAGTGCTCAGAAATTGGAGAGCATCACAGGGCCCTGGTTCATGGTCCAACAGGGGCAATGTGAGGCAAGAAAGAGAAGGGTTTCCTTCCTGAGAGATGAGAGCTGATTATGGCCCATGGAGAGAGAGGTTTGGGCTCAGGAGCAGAACTTCTGAGGAAGTGGATTATATAGTGTTTGGAAAACAAAGACGTGCCCCTCTTCTTACATGATGGTGTGTCAGGAGGGTGCCAGATGAATACAAAAGCAGAGATTACACAATGTGTCTACAAGCCAAGAACACCAAGGAAGGCCACCACTGGGACCAGGAAGGCAACCAATAGTGTGGAGTGGGGAGCCAGGGAGAAGTCACAGGTGCTCAGGGATGCTTGCTGCATGATGGGTGAGGACGGTGTGTGGTATAGCATGTGAACAATGCTATAGCACAATGTGTGGAACGATGGAATTGGGGAGGTGGAAGCGAGATTCTCAACCTCCCTTTATATCAACCTCTGTATGAGCTGGGACTCATGGACTCAAGCACTATATGAGTCTGCTGTTGCTGTGTAACAAGTGGCCCCAAAACATAACAGCTAACAATAACATAACAATGTGCATTTATTATCTTATAGCTTCCTTGGGTCAGGAGGTTGAGAGCAGCTTGGCTGAGTGATTCTGACTCAAAACCCTTGTAGGCTATCATCATGGTACCAGCCAGGGCAGAGGTCTCATGTGAAGGCTCAACTGGGGAAGAGCATGCATCCAAACTCACTCACTTGGTGTTGGCCCAAGAAGTCAGCTCCTTGCCATATGGGCCTCTCCACAGAACTGTTGACAAAATGGCTACTTGCTTTCCTCAGAGCAAAGGGGTAGGGAAAGAGGGAGATACTAGGAGAGAGATTGTGAGAGACAGATTGAGTGGGAAAAGATTGAGAGTATTGAGAGAGATTAAGAGAGAAAAATTGGGATACAGACAAACTGAGTGAAAGAGATTGAGACATTGAGAGAGAGAAAATGAAAGTGAGGTTAAGAGAGAGAGACTATGTGAAAGAGATTGACAAATGTTTAGAGAGAGAAACAGTGAGAGAGATTGAGAGAGAGGGGGGAAGCCAGAGAAGTCTACTGGTAAACCCATCTTAGAAATTACATTCCTTCACTTCTGCCACATCCTCACCACCCAAGCATGAGAATAGCAGGAGATTGGGATTGTTCAGAATCATTTCAAAATGTCTGCCTACCACAAGGCACTTGTTCAGTCCACCCCCCACCAACTCTACTGAAACCTTCTACAAGTGAACTTGGGGTCTGGATGGGTCACATGGAAATAGTTGCTAAGCAGATGTGTTGAGAAATATTTTTGGGCCTCCACTGTCCTGCATGTCTAGCCCTATGCTTGTGGCTTAGAAGATTTTGGAATAGAACGCTGAAGGTTGACACCAAAGAAGTGAAAATGAGTTTTGTCCCCAGGGAGGCTCCTGTCACTTCCAATTCAGCAGAGGAGCCAAGTCATCCTCCAAGCTAACCAAGAGGCCTCAAATGCTTCTCAAAGAATCGAACTTGCCCAACGGATGTATGATCAACATTTTTATTTGTGATAGGCTGTCTTTTATCCAGCACCTGCCATGGGCCAGTAATTGTGCCAAGCTCTTTTGCAGTATTTCATGAGTTGTCATTGTCACCCTATGAAATCAGTGTCATTATTATCTCCATTTTACCAAGAAGGTAACCAAGGCTCATCTCAGAGACACCAAGTAACTTAGTGACTGTTAGGTGAGTTGGTAGAGTTGAGAGTTGAATCCCAGCCTGCCTGACTGTGAACTCATCATGCCAACCCTTCATTCTCTCAGCTTATGGTGTAAATTAAGCCTGCTGAGCAGACAGAAGACAGTTGGGGGTTGGAGTAGCACTATCTGCTGATCCTTAAAATTCTCTCTGCCTTTCTTCTATAATCTCTTCTTGTGCAGGAACAGAAAAGCTGAAAACTACATCCCTGAAACTACCATGATTTTGGAGTCTTGGAAAAACCCCAACTGAAGATCAGAAGCAATGAAATTTGGAACCTGTAGTGGATGGAATGGTGCCCCCCCCCAAAAAAATAATCTGTGTTCACCCAGACCCTGAGAATGGAACATATTTACATATAAGGTCTTTGTAGATGTAAGTTAAGGATATCAAGAAAGATTATCCTGGATGAGAGAGGTCTCTAAGTCCAAGGACAGGTGTCTATAAGAAATAGAAGAGGAGATACAGACACAGAGGAGAAGCCACATGGAGATGGAGGCAGGGACTGTTGTGATGTAGCCACAAGCCCAGGAATGCCTGGAGCCCCCAGGAGCTGGGAGAGGCAGGAAGGAGCCTCCCCTGGGGCCTGCGGAGGGAGTGGTCCTGAGATACCTGCACCTCAGACTCCTGGGTGCCAGAATTGGGAGGGGATAAATTTCTGTTGTGTTAAGCCCCCCTAATTGTTGATACTCTTTCATAGCCACCCGAGATCCTGAGGCCCATTTTCTTCTGGTGAGGGTGAAAGTTTGGGGATGCTTGGGGCCACCACATGCAGGATCTACCTCACCTCCATCCCAGCTTTGTATGGCTGGGGCTATAGATGGTGGCATCTCTAAACCTATCACATCTACAAAGCCCCCCAACTTTGCTCCTCTGATAATTTAGTGAGCACCTCATCTATGCTATTAAGAATCATTTTCCTGAGAAAAATATGGCCTATATCCTGTAGAATAGAGACAGGTGACATTCCTTGAAATCAATCAGGTTTACTGCTTCTAATTTTACATTTCTGAGTAACTTCCAAACTTTCTGGTCTTCACACCTACCAGAAGTATTGGTCAACTTGAACCAGGTTAAACCTTCCAGAATGAATTGATAGAGAGCCGTTGTCTCAAAATTAATTGCTTGACAGTTTTACTAGTCTGAGCAAAATGACAAAATTTGATTAATTTTTAAAATTAAGAATCGGATTCATTTTTTTTCACCTCTAGAAATTCACCTTTGTAATCATTACTGGTTAATACCCTTATCATCTGTCTGGCTTGATCCACATGTTTGGTAATTTCTTTACCGATCATTCTGCTCTGTGTGTCAGACCTTCTGTCTGTATTTATCGTTTTTGTTTTTTTCCTCATAGCATAACTTTTAAAAATTCCTTGAGTAAGGGCATTTGGTGGTGAAATTTCTTGGACTTTATCTTAGAAGATCTTCATCTCGTGTCTGTATTTGAGAAGAAATTTGTTGTGTTGTTTCATGCTAGGCTTGCAGCAGTGTGGCCCCCGTACCTCACAAATCATGTTCCACCGTTTCTGCACTTCCATTGTTTCAGTGGGGAAGTGGGCTGTCAGTTGAACTGTGATCCCTGCAGACCATCTGCTTTCATCGCTGAAAGGTATCACAGCACACTGTATGGGTGCTAGGTGGTGAGGATTCTAATCCCAGTCCCACTACCTACTGGCCACCCCCTTCCCGGCCTTTTGAACTCTCCTGCAGGAAACCATGCCACCACCTTCTTTGGAAAAGGAACCTTTTCACACTCTTCATCCCAGTCAGATGAGAAGCACAGGAGGCAAGATTGAACACCAAAAAATCAACCTGCAATTCATAAAAGAAAACTGGGAGAAAGGAAGTGCCAACTATTCATAGGTCCACCTGGACCTTCGTATCAACCACAGGGTTAGCATATACATTTCCTGGGGCTGCTGTGACATCTCACAGACTGGGCAACTTCAACCACATTTCTTCTCTCATGTCCTGGAGGCTGGAAATCTGAGATCAAGGTGTCTCAGGCTGGTCCCCCCTGAGGCCTATCTCCTTGACATGCAGATGCCTGTGTCCTCACAGGGTTGTCCCTCTGTGTGTGTCGGTGTCCTCATCTCCTCTTCTTATAATGACACCAGTCCTGCTGGATCAGGTCCCACCCTAGAGACTTTGTTTTACCTTAATCCCCCCTTGAAAGGCCCATCTCCAAATATACCCACAATCTGAGGTCCTCTGAGTTAAAATGCAACATATCACTGGGGTGGGGCAGATTAGCCCACAGCAGATGATGAGATTCTAGTTGGCTTATGTTTCCATTTACTGTCCTATTGTTAAACTCCTCCGAAGGTATGTCAATTTTCTGTTCTCACACTGATGTGGGCACCAACCTCTGATAGCCCCATCTCAGCATCCTTCCCCTATAAGGAAGCCAGGTTTAGGGGACCAAAATTGAAAATGGTACCTCCATCTTGCACGTGGCCTTTGTCACGAGGATTCTGAAGGTGGCACCATCAGACACACAGCCACGGGACCCTCAGGTTCACGAATCTGTTTCCTCTTTGGAAGTGTTACTTCAAGGGTGTTAGGGCTTTAGGTCCTAAGCTGTCCTCTTGCCCTGTGCGTTCCTCTTTATCTTTAGAGTTATAAACTAGGTAGGATCAAAATAAAATTTGAACATACAGATGGACTTATTAAAGATTAAATCACAAAGAAAATTGGTGATCAGGCTTGTAAGAATTACCAGCTGCTTGGATGGTAACATTGAAATTCAAGATGGATTTTTTTTTAAGTGAAAAAAATCTTCTACTCCACATTTTTCCCCTTCTCCAAAATCTCCACTTTCTTTCCTTTTATCTCAACTTTGTTCTTGGCCTGTTTCTTGGGAAACTGACCTTGGACATCAGTCACACACACCTCCTGGGGTCTCTATGTGCGACACTCTCATCATCAACAACCCACATGCCTTTGAGTGGGTGAGGGGGGTGCAGTGGTTCCAGCCACCCGAGATTTTTAGGGCTTTACTCTGGGAAAATCTTGTGGCTGTTTGCAAGGACCAAGCAGCAAATTAATCAAGCACTGTCTTGTTCATATTTCTCACATTCAAAAAGCAGATTGTGCTTCCTGACGGATTCCATCCACAGAAAGAGAGTCAGAATTCTGTTTAGCCCCTGGCTGTGAGTCCATGGGAGTGTGGGTGCGGAGGTGGCCAACTGCCATAATTAGGATTTGTTTTAACAGAAAAGTGAAAACCCCTAAATGTGATCACTGTTCACAAATCACTCTGACAGCAGTTAAAGTTTCCTATCATGTTATCAAGATAATAAGATTGCACGTGGTAGAGGGTGGGGGGGTGGGAGAAGAACATTTTTGGGGATGCTAATAATCAGGGGCCCCTTCCTATCATCGTGTATGCGGCAAAATAACCAAAGAGGCTTGGGAACCGCTGAGGACCTGCAGAAGCTGTTCTGTGTCACCCGCAGTGAGGTGACTCTAACTCCACAGGAAACCGGGTGTGTGGGGAAGACACTTTGAAATACTTCCAATTCCAGATGTACTGCCCTAATTTTTCACCTTTGTCCTCACAGGTGTTTATTCTCATATTTTTAAAAACTTGTAATTTGCTTAGATTTATTATTGGTGTTTCATATGCTTTTTTATTTCAGCAGCTTGGTTGTGATACAATCGACATTATTTCATACAACACCCTTATTTAAAGCCTACAGTGCCGTGGGTGTCATTGTGTTCACAAAGGGGGCAACCATCACCGCAGTCAATTTTAGAACATTTTTATTACCCAGCCACTCCCATCTCTCATACCTCCTGCCCTCAGTCCTAATCAATCACTGGCCCACTCTCTGTCCACAGAGACTCACCTGTTCTGTGCATTCTGCATGAAGGGACTCTTAGGATACGTGGTCTCATGGTCCTCCCTTTTAATTTAGGAGACCACAGAGAAATCCGAGCATTGCGTTGAATGCAATTTGGCCTTATTCTATCACATCCAACAAAGCTCTGCCTATCAATTAAAAAAGTAGAAATGCAGAAAGATGGCTTTACCCTCTGCCCTGGAGGTAACTGAACTGGGTCTCTGTCAGATCCGGGTAAGATTTCCAGAGTCCAAGAACGGCACCCACAGCCTGCAGCACTTAGATTTTTAATGGGAGGCTTCGATATGCCCTGGCTCTTTTTAATTTTATTATTTTACTCTTTCTGAATATTTTTCTATAGCATGCTTTATGGGGATTATACACCTTCTATCGAAAGGAAGGAAGGAAGGAAGGAAGGAAGGAAGAAAGAGTTGTTTAATGTCAAGGAATTCTTGGAAACCAGCCCTTCCCATGCTTGTATCATGGCAAAATGACAACAGAGTTTTTCTGTAATCTGCAGTATTTTTCTTGACCTGTGTCCTCCTGGGAGTTGCCGATCTGGCCAGCTAGATGAGTTTACAATTCTGATGAAATCTCAATGAGACATAATTCCCAGGGAATAGCATGTCCACCGAGGACAGATAACTAGTTTTCATTCCAGCAATTGGGTCAGCGGTGAAACTTAAAATGTGCTTGAGGGTGGGAGTGCAGTGAGGAGGGAGAGACAGGTGTTGGATTGGGAGAAATCATCCCCCCCCCACCAAAAAACCCTCATACCTTTAGCTCTAGGAGCATTCAGGTAGTTTCTCTCGGAAGAAAATGAAGCAACTTAATCTTTGCCTCGTGGGGCAGAATTCTGCGTGGAGTCTAACAGCAATTGCAGCTCTCAGGAAAAATCATCACAATTGCTGTGTCCTCAGCCTCAGCATCCTAGCCTCCCTTGTCCTTCCAAAAAGAATTGCCTGTCCCCCTCCACCCCTCCTGCAGAAAACAACCTCTCCGAATGAAAAAGGATAAACACCTCCCTGTTTCTGGGTGTATCATCCCCAGAAAGGCACCCAAACCCAGGAGACCCAGAAAACAAACAGAATTCAAAGAGTAGAGGGGAATCCAGATCTCACAACACGTAAGCAGAATCCTGCGATAAAATAAAAATCCAGGCTCCTCCCACCCAGGCAACTGCCAAGTTCACCTTGAAAAGCGAGTCCACATCCCAAGAATATTTATCTTTCCATATCATCCCAACATCATTTTTTTTTAAGTTGGGAAACAAAGTGTCTTTGTGTTGACTTATAGCCACTGTCATTATTTCTACCTAAAATACGTACCTTCAACACCCAGGTGTGACTTCTAAGGGAGCCGGCCAAAAAAAAAAAAAAAGAAGAAGAGCTTCACTCTTGCAGTATATTTTTTACTGTATCCTCTCTTGGCTAAGTTTATTTTTGTAAAAGGCATCTTTTTACCCTTTCTTTTCTTTTTTTCCTTTTTTTTTTTGGTTGTTGTTTTTTGAGGTACAGTCTCACTTTGTGCCATGACGTCACAGCTCACAGCAAGCTCAGACTGTTGGGTTCAGTGATCCTCTTGCCTCATCCTCCTGAGTAGCTGGGATGGCAGGTGCACACCACAACCTACAGGTTTTTTTAGAGATGAGTTCTCCCTCTGGCTCAGGCTGGTCTTGAACTCCTGAGCTCAAGCAATCCACCCGCCTCAGCCTCCCAGAGTGCTGGGATTACAGGCGTGAGCCACTGGGCCCAGCTACAAAATGTTCTGAGACAGAAAAATCAACAAAAGTAACATCCATGCAGACAAGAAGCTGATCAAGTTGAAACTTGCACCAGGTAAATCAGAAAGGACACATTGACTGTGTTTTTTGGAAGTGAAATAATGGACCACAACACAGTCTGTCTCAAAACTTTCGTAGTGACCTACATATGAAGTACAAGAACCGTGTGAGCACTAAACAGAATCATAGACAAATACAGCCTCATGCATTTTCCCCAGGATACTAAGTGCCAGATATTTCTAACATTCTGTACCTAGTTAAAAAGCACAATCATAC
>NW_003852460.1:344992-352780 GCF_000181295.1 Otolemur garnettii | reverse complement strand
TTTTTTTGAAGTTTTTTTTTGGGGGGGAGGTGGGGCTGGGTTTGAACCCACCACCTCCAGCATATGGGGCTGGCACCCTACTCCTTTGAGCCACAGGTGCTGCCCCAGGGCTGCAATATTTATCTGCAATATTTATTTATTTGTAAAATAAATGCATTATATTCTTTGCCCATTTTTTAGAGTTGTTTTCCATTTCCTTATTGCTCTGCAGAAGCTCTTTATATATTATGGTTACAAAGCCATAACCTTTGGCCCACAGCTTCTCTTTGTGTGTTTTCATGAGAAGTTTGTTTGTGCCGTGTTTTGTTGTGAGATATTTAACCACTTGGGGTAATCAAAGTTGTTGGTTTTTCTTGGCTGCTACGGAAGGTTTTTTTTTACCACCGCCCTCAAAATTATAAAGATATTATCCTGTATGCTTTTCTGGTAGCCAGGTGGGTTTATGTACATTTATATCTGTACTTCATTGGGGAGTTTTCTGTCTGATTTGAGGCCATGTTCTGTCGAAAAGCCACAGCCCCTGTGTGCCACACCCCTGCACAAATAATTGAACGACCAGCCCAGCCCCACTTACTGTATAATCTTTCCCCTTTTATTATCAAGTTCATGGTGAATAGAAAACAGATTTCCAAAGTATGTTTTGCTAGATTCCCTCTTTTGTATTTCCATTGAAAAGAAAGTGATACATGTGAAATTGTTGTAACAAGTACACGGCCCTTTTTAAATTGTCTATTGGTATTTCTAAAATACTTTCCCCAGATTTGTATGAATATGGTGACAGTGGTACAGCCAATGTTGTCATCTGTAAGGATAAATACTTAATCACCTACAATTGTACACTATCTGGTGATTTTAGGGACAGCCATGGGGCTGGATGGAGGGCACAGGGAAGCCTGTTATTCCTTTAGTGGAAAGAAATTCAGTCCTTCCTTTCGGGAATCTACTGTCCCCTTGGTGAGATGGCCTGTCTGAGGGCCTGATCTCAACGTCCCTCTGAACCCCTAAGTCCTTGGAGCCTTTAGCCACAGGCTCCTGTGAGGCCATGGGGATTTAGAAGCCATCTCCCTCTCGACCCGTCTCTCCTACACGGCACAAGGCAGTTTGTGGAGGAGTTTGCAACCTTTCCGAGTGATCATTTTCAAAATATCTCCAGTCTGGTACAAATGGGGAAGCAGCGTCAGGACCTGAGTCAGAAGGGTTGGGAGAGAAAAAAAAAATCAAGGCTCAAAATTACCTGTCACCACCAGGCCTGTCACAGGTGAACTGCACCAGCTAATGAATTCCACACTTGTGTCAGGCAGTGCTTTTTTTTTTTCCCCAAGCGAGCAAACTCTTCAGGAAAGAGAGAGAGAGACAGAGAGAGAGGTGAGGGGTGATCACAACGGGCGATCCTGGCTCCTTGACACAGATCTGGACGGGTCTTTGTCCTGTGTCATGATGGAGAGTTGAGGAGGGGGACAGCTGAAGGCCGTCTGGCACAGGGTACTTGACGTATCCCCAAATTCCACTGGGAAGTTGGGAGGAGGAGCCATTTTATTCCATTCACCACCACCCCCCACTTCTTTTGTAAGATGCTTCCTAACTCCAACCTTCCTCTCCCCGACTCCAGTTGCAAGTTGCTTGAAATCTCCAGCTTCCCCCAACAGCAGCCTGGCTGGTATATTTATATACACACACACGCGTGTGCATATGTGCGTGGGGGGGGTTGGTGAATGGACATTTATATCCCACTTAAAAACAGGAGTGTCTGAACAAAACCCGCTTCGGAGCTGTAGCATTCCAAAACAAAAGCTGGAAAAAAAGAAAGAAGAGAAAGAAAGAAACTTCATTGAAATAATCATAAAACTATTTTTCCTAGTCTCGCTACAGCTGTGGGGCACGTTGCCACGGCAACGGCTTTCCTGGCGAGCATCTCTCCAGCCAGAGGTCTCCAATGGACCGGCAGCCGGCGGGTTGCCTGTGTGTGTGTGTGTGCCGAGCACCCCGCGTGCAGGACGCCTCACACATCAGCCGCGTCTCCTGAAATGTGTCAGAAAACATTATCAGGAGAGGAAGGTCGGTTGTTGAGGATTCCCATAAATTTATAGATAATCAGGTCCTTAGCGGCAGCCAAATGGCGGGCGAGCGGGCAGAGGGGCCGTGATTAGGGGTGAGAGACCCACACCAGGGGGGAGGCCGGGGTGCTAACGGTCCCAGGGCCACTCAGGGCTTATTTTGCTTTGACCAATTTACATCCTATTTGAATGAGCCATAATCAGGGTCCCCGATTTCTCTCCTGCCAAATTTACTATATTGTACCAGCTACACAGACGGTGCAGACTCTGGTGCTTTGTGGACCTAAAAATATGCCAGCCCTTTGCATGAGCTGTTTGTGTAAATCTCTCTCTCATTCAGGGCAAAGCGGGCCCAACACGTATAAGAATTTACAGATTCTTAGGGGGTAAAATTAACGCTTCCAGTCTGCAGGGGAAGATGGCTTATACGGGGAAAGGTTTGGGGGATAGAAATTTAGGAGGAAAAAAAAAAATGAGCTCCTTTTTGATGAACTTCCCCCATAGAAATGATCTAATAAAATAAAACAATGAGTCTAAATATGTCATTTCAAGTGTGGAATGAAATTCTTCCCCCAGAAATTCATTTCGACTAATTCCCGTGGAGTTTGTCACTTTTGTTATTACAAACAAACGCACACCCCCCGAGTGTAATTAAAACATCATCTGTGGAGATCG
Organism: Otolemur garnettii; assembly: GCF_000181295.1. Lineage (NCBI taxonomy): Eukaryota > Metazoa > Chordata > Mammalia > Primates > Galagidae > Otolemur > Otolemur garnettii. The sequence continues at coordinate 350,051 of NW_003852460.1, read as the reverse complement.
GTGTTTTCAGGTTGATCAGCTTTTCGTGACAATGGCATGTGCTGCCCAAATACTGTTTTGAACAGACGTCGCTGTACAGGAACCGATGACTCTCCAGCAAGAAATGACCATCCAGGGTCTTCTGAGTCCTGGAAGAAAGATGGAATGCGGGCAATATTGACAAGGAGTTATTTTTCTACCTTTCAACGCCTGCTGGGACTGGAGAGTATGCTCCAGGATGCAATCTCCTTGGTGCCTTGCGAGATTCTGTTGTTGCTTGTGAATTTTATTGTAGCGAGGTCCTCCGTGAAGAGCTGCCAGACACTAAAGTTTATTTTGAGCATTTTGCAGGTGTCTTAAACATCGTTCAGGATCTGCAGTTGTGACCCCTTTGGTGGCCGATCCATTCTGTTTTATCCCCTGTCATCCTCTAAGGGGGCAGAAGAGAATGGGATTGCTCCAAGCTGGGGTGCACTCCCAGAACACTGCCTTGCTGGATTCAAAATACAAGTCTGCGGCAAACAAGACAAAGGTGAACTGCTCCAAGTTTTCTGATTTCTGTGTGTTGTGTGAACATTGCATTGACTGAGGATGGTTAGAAATACAGGTGCCGGGACTACCGGGAGCTTGTGCAAATAGAAACATCTTTATTCCCACCCTCCTGCTCCCCAGAAAATCTGCCTCTAACTTCTGGACCGGACCTGGCACTGTTACTTTGCAGACGGCTCCCGCATAAAGCAAGATGTACTAAACAAAAAAAAAGCCCAGCTTCATTCTTGGATTAAAAAACAGCACCTGTTTACCCTAAAATAGTTAAGAAACTCAGCGAGAGTCTCAAGTGAAATTTATTTGAGGGGATGGAAGGCATTATTCTGAAGGTCATCTGGAAAACGGGAAAACGTCAAAGTAGCCCTGCCAGGAAGAACAGGAAAGGCAGACTTGCCCCATATGAGAGAAAGAAAAATTAATCAAGGCACGATGGTTCGGTTACTAAAACAGGCAGAAAAATTGACCCAGTGTGCATCAGACTTTAGGGATTTTTGTATGGTGAAATTAATATTTCGAATCTCCAGAGGGAGATGGATGATCCAATAAATAGTTGTGGCTACCAGTTTAGGAAGAAAAAAAGGCTGACTATCTCCATTCTTTCTCTTAAAATAATTCCAGATGAAGAAACAATTAAACATAAAAGATGAAGCCATATAAATGTCCGTTTCAAAAAGGGGAAAAACAAAGGAAATTAAAAAAAAAAAATCTTGGCGTGGAAAAGGTTTTCTAACAATGGCACAAAAGTCAGCAGCCATGAGGGAAAATCCAGGGGGGTGTAAAAGTTTACCCTAAAGTTGCTGCATGTAAGAAAAATGGGAAATGCTTGTTAAATGTACCTTTACTGACAAATAATTCGTTATGAAATTTTACAAAATATTTATAAATGTTCTCTACACGTCAGCTACCTCTTTACAAAATTTTTTAATGAACATTTTCAAAATCAAGGTACACTTAGGTGCCATTTCCTGTTTCCCTAGACAGGGCAGCTTTTGGGGACAACACTTGGAACAGCATGTGTTGATGAATTTAGCCAGATAAAAACCAAATACCTCCATACAACAAAAAGGAACAGGCAGGCCAGGAAGGTGGGAAAACTATTTGTAAAACATCCACAGACAAAGTCTTAATTTCTTTAATATGCAAAGAGTTCTTACCTTTTTTTTTCTTGGTAGTTTTTGGCCGGGGCTGGGCTTGAACCCACCACCTGCGGTATATGGGGCTGGTGCCCTACTCCTTTGAGCCACAGGTACCGCCCTGAGTTCTCACATTTTAAGAGAGGGAAAAAAAAATCAAGTCCAAAATGCAATAAAAGATGGGAATAAAACTTTTCAGAAAAGGAAATGCAAACTTTAATAAAACCACAAAAGGGATGATCCCTGCCTGCCCATGTCGTCAGGAAAATGCAAATTAGAGAGTAACACCAAAGTGGAAGAATGATTTTTAGCTTTGCAGATGGGCGGTTGATGCGATGTGCTGCTGGCTGGGTCTGGGGACATCAGTCACTAACTCACGAATGGTAAAAGCTTAGATCTCCACAGCCTCCCTGGGGGCAAATCCATCAGTAGTCATAGCACATGTGAGGCTTGATTCGACGCTGCCGGCCTCTTCTTTCCAGATGGACATGGCACAGTTTGAGACACCCAGGGGTGGAAAGAGTTTAGGGGGCACTGCTGATAAAGTCAGAAGTGGCTCCGTGTCCATCCGCAGAGGATTGCAACAGGGACTCAACTACATTCATGGTCATGGTGGGGAATACTATGCAGCCATTAAAAAGATCCTCTGCTAAGGTGGGTGTGGTGGCTCACACCTGTAATCCCAGCACTCTGGGAGGCTGAGGCAGGTGGATGGCTTGAGCTTAGGAATCATAAACCAGCCTGAGCCGGAGCAAGACCCCATCTCTAAAACTAGCTGAGCACTGTGGCAGGTGCCCATAGTCCCAGCCACTGGGGAGGCTGAGGCAAGTTGATCACTTGAGCCCAGGAGTTTGAGGTTGCTGTGAGCTGTGACACCACAGCGCTCTACCTAGGGTGACAGAGTGAGACTCTGTCTCAAAAAAACAGTATGCTCAATCCATAAGGACTTAGATGAAAAGCTGTCCTGGGGAAATAGTTTTGGCAGGTGGAAGGGACAGAGTCCTGGGACCCAAATCCAGAGGAGGGGGGCAGGTCCCAGGGAGTGGGGCTCCCGGGGCCCAGGCTCCTGGTGCACCCCTCGGCTCCTGAGAGGGTCTCGCCGTGGGCAGAGCAGGTGTCTGCATGGGAGGGGTCAGGGCCTTCTGTACACAGCAGGCCATGCAGCACGGTTCATATTACCAGGAACCTCGCAGAAAAGAGACCTTTCCTTTCCGCTGAGGCTAAAATGTCCATTCCCTCCCTCTCCCTGTGTCTTTCCCTCATTCTTCCTTCCTTTCTCTCTCCCTCCCTCCCTCCCTCACTTACTCCCTCCTTCTCTCCCCCTCTCTTTTTCTTCCTTCTTTCCTTCTCTTACTGTTCCCTCCTAATTACTCTCACCCTCTTCCCTCCTTCTCTCCCCACACATTCCCTTTCTTTATCTGAGCACCCTCTGTCCTCAGGTTCCAGCACATGCATTGTGGGGGGATGAGAGCCTGAGCCCCAGCTGAGTTCTTGTCCCACCCCGACCAGGATCGATGGTGCCCCAGACGGTCCCCAGCTCCCCTCACACCCCTTCAGGTCTGTAAGCACGTGAGCCGATGGAGAGTGTGAGTTAGTTCAATGTAATCCTGCCAGTGCACAGACATCTGTGAAAATGCCACAGTGCCCAGCACACACATGGGCAGTCTGCCATTTCTCAATTTAAAACTTCATGTTACAACAAATTGGAAAGTCTGATTCTTCTCAAGGTTTGCCTGGAGCTCAATAAGGTTCCCACCAGCATGGGGCTTTGTCAGCTACTTCACACTGTCATCCCCTTGGAGCTGCAACATCTGGGTCTGGGTGAATCACAGGAGACCGACCCCTGGCACCTGCTTTCTGGCCCCCCATGGGGAGCCTCGGACAGAGCCAGGCGCAACACAGCCCCCGTGGGGCTGTGGGACATGAATAGGTGCTGGAAAACCCTCGAGTTCTCAGTGGTCATCCTCAGCAGATCCGTCTGTTTACGAGACCGCTGGTGTCCACATCTCACCCCTACCAGGAAACATTCTGGCTCAGACCACTAAGATTCTGATGCTCATCTGAGTACAATTCCCATGGGCTTGTCCCTGCAAAGGATGGAGCTGGAGACAGAATCATCTTACTTTTCCCTAATTAAGAAAAAAAAATGTCAACACACATCCCTGGAAATAGCTGGAGAAAATCCCTCTTTGTATTGAGTTGGGTCATTTCAACAAAACTTTATATAGAACAGGAACCAGGGAATAGACCCTAATTTGGAAATAGGGTCTTGGCAGAGGGAATGAGTGAAGAATCTCAAGATAACATCGACCTAAGTTAGACTCCCCTAAACCCAGTGACCAGTGAACTCACAAGAGACAGCAGAGGAGACACAGACACAGAGGAGAAGCCATGTGGAGATGGAGGCAGAGACTGGAGTGATGTGGCCACAAGCCCAGGGATACCTGGTGCCCCAGGAGCTGGGAGAGGCAGGAAGGAGCCTTCCCTGGGACCTCCAGAAGGAACTGGATACAACTGTGATGGGTTGAATGGAGATCCCCAAATAGATGTCCATGTCCTATCACCTAGACTCTATGAACACAATATCATTTGCAGTGGAGTCTCTGCAGATGGAGTTAGTGAAGGATCTTGAGAGGGGACCTTCCTGGATTAGGGAGGGCCCTAAACTCAGGGACAGCTGACAGATGAGGAAAAGGTGATTCTGGCTGATGCAAAAAGGAAAAAAAAGGTTCCTCTAAATTTCACGCTCCCAAACCCGCCTGCCGATTAACTAATTTCATGCACACAGCTCTCCTACAGACTCCGACCCCTGTGCTCTCATTTGATGGCCTTTCTAAGCAGAAGTCAGCAGCCGTACAGAGACTGCAGAGGACAGGGAAATGGCCATGCGGTTTCATGAAGGAGGCCTCGGCCACATCTGGGCCACAGAGCAGAGAAGGCCCTTTCCTTGGGAACCAGTGCTGGCCTCAAGCCAAGGGATGGCTTCTTTCTCTGAGGCCTGTTAACAAACACGGCTTTGCCTTTAATCCCATCTGTCCTACCTTGCATGGCTTTCCTTGTCTACAAAATAATTTTTCCTAATTGTGTCTGTGCTGGCACAGTGGGAGAATCAAGATCTCATCTCAAATGGAAGCTGAGTCAGGCTCCTAACGTGTGGCCTCATTAGAGAGTTCAGCCCCCCTGAGCTGAGCCCACGCCATAGTCCTGGGAGCTACTTGTCTTCAATCAACCACACACATTTGGCTCAACTGAGGGATCCCAGAAGTTGAGGCGCAGAGGTCAGGAGGGGATGGAGGGCTGCAGCCAAGGGCTGTTGCTGCTGTAGAGTTCTCACCTGGAGGGGTGCTGGGCTGAGGGAAGCAGGTGCATCCCGGGCATGGGAACAGGAGCAGCCTGGA
>NW_003852460.1:338930-343729 GCF_000181295.1 Otolemur garnettii | reverse complement strand
CCCATCTCAACAAAAATGCCTGCAACTTTAACACTGGAGGATTTGTTCTTTAAAAAAGAATCCACTCTTTAAAAAGAAAACTGTTATCTAACATATTTGCATTCTGTTTCTGAGGCTGTGTATTTTTTAAAAAATAAAATACATTACCAAGAAATGATGAAAAGTAAATAAATAAAAGCTCACACCAGGTGTTCCCAAACTACAGCCCATGGGCCACATGCAGCCCACCTAGGACATTTATCTGGCCTGCCATGTGTTTTTGCCGCCACTGCCTGTCCTGCTTAGCAGCTGACTCGTCCTGGGGCCTGCAGTCCTGCCCTCCAATGGTCTTAGGGACAGTGAACTGGCCCCCTATTTAAACAGTTTGAGGACCCCTGGCTCACACAGAGGGAAGAAGTGGCTTCTGACCTCAGGCCCCACACCCTGCTGCTCTCACATCTTTGTGTTTGTCCCCCAGAGCGGCGGGCAGGTGGCAGCCTCTTTCCCTGGACACTTTGCCTGTGAAGTCTGGTTTCTCTTGGTTGTGGAGCCAATCGTGCAAAAGCTTAGAGTTCTGCCTTCATCGTGTTGGAGAACTACAGCCAAAAACACCAATTCTGTCGGGGAGGAAACAGTGAGAGGTGGATGTGAACTAGGGGACACATTTTGTTTTCTCTGCTTCTGCCCTTTGCACCTCCGGGGATAACCCAAGGTACCCACAAACCAGCACGATGTACAAGTCTTATTTACACCCGTACCCTGACCAGTGAAAGCCGCTCTTAAACACAGACCGAGCTCTGAGCTCAGACTGCTTGCCTCTGTCTCACCCACCTGGGCTTTCTGATTATTCCCCATGAACACAGGTTCCAGATGTCATGCTCTGCTCTTCGGAGCTGACCCTGTTTTCCTATTTCCCTGGTTATCTGTAGTTCTCCAGCATCATTGCCAATGACGCTCTTTAACTGGCCAATGCAGGAAAGGGAAACTTTGTTTCAATCAGAATAAATGGGGAAAATGCAAACTCTGATAAATTCGTGCACGTCCATTCTAATGTGTGTCTGTGTGCTTTGTTCCAAATCGCCCTGAATAGCTTTTCCTCAGTTGCCCCAAATGGTTTCTTGCTAACAGACGTTGTTGTCGACCCATTATGGAGTCTGTCCCCCACCTCGGTCTCCCCGCTGTGGCCATCGCCTGTGTCTGCCGCCTCTGCACATGTCACAGTGAAAACATGGTAGGACCACGGAAGAGACAAGCTGCAGACATGAGAAGCAGATCGATCGTTGCCGGGACCCTGTGGGAAGGCCTGAATGAGGCTTCCTTGTGGGGGGACAAGAATGTTCCAGCAGTAGACAGAGGGAGCCCTTGCATGGCACTGTGAATGCACTGAACATCCCACTTTTAAATGGAGGATTTGATGTCAGGTGGATTTGACCTCAATTAAAAAATAAGTAATGCTCAAAAAACAGAGACACACATCTCACCAGGGGCTGGGAGGAAGGAGAGAGGGGTAGATTGGTGGAATTTTTAAGGCTATGAAAGTCTTCTGTATGATCCTATAGGGGTGGGCCCAAGTCCTTGTGCTCCAAACCCATACAGTGAAGAACCCGACAGCAGGTGAACCCTTCTGTAAACCACCCTATTAGTTAGCAACAATGTGTCAGTCTCGAGCCATCACCTGCAACAATGTAACACAAATGTACGATGTTAGCAATCCAGGAAACCAGGCTGGGAGGGGACGGTGTAGGGAAACTCTATATCTACAGGTCAATTTTTCTATAAACCTGAAAGTATTAGGCTCAAAAATAAAAAGCTTTTAAAAATCAACAAAACAAAAATAAATAGAACCACTCTGGGAAGCAGCGTAGCCAGGGTTGCGTGCTACCAGCCCTCAAGAGCCGCCCCACCCTGACAGCTAAGTTTCCCCCCGAGTTCTGTCTTGGTGCTCGGGGTTACTTGACATGTCTGCAGTTTCAGCCCTGAAAGTCCCATGCCCCAGGGTGTACCCTCAGATGATGGCAAATTGGAGTGACCCTCTTAAACAGAGTCATTTGCCTTGTGCATTGAAAGCAAAATAAAAATAACTGTTAGGGAACAGAGCCAGGACAATTGCACAGGCTGGCTGCTTAGTAATTTTACTGCCAATTGTGGCCTTAGGTCTGGCCAGTTGGAAAAGAAGTGTTAGTTTCTCTTACAGGCAAGGATCTTATTAAGCACACTGCTCTCTACCCCCCTAAAAAAGAAGAAGAAAATGTATTTGGTTCTCACTGTATTCTTAATGTCAGAGAAAATTGTATCTGGGACACAGTCATCTCTGAAATCCATAAATCAGCATTCCAAAAGAGGGTCACGTCCTGCGCTGGACACGAAACAGAAATCAGAAGAGACACTGTCCAGCTCTGCAGAGCAGGGACCCTCCCCAATTAGAAGCACCAGAGAGCAGGGTCCTAACTAATAGTGGGAGACAGGGATGCAGGAGAAAGGGAGGCGGGGCGCCTGTTACGGAGGGCCGGGGGATTGACGGCCAGCCCACCAGGTGCAGCTCGGGGACCAGTCGCCATCCCTGGAATGCACAGAGCTCCCTATTATGAGGGAGACCTTGCCGAGCATGGAGGTGACATTGTGCTCTGTTCCTGAAGCAGCCGAACCAGGAAGGGTGCACGGAGGTGGCCGGGGCAGCCGGGAGGAGTCCCAGGGGAAGAGAAGGATGGAAACGTGGGAAGGTCTTGCTCGGCTGGGCCTGGTGCTCATTAGGGCTGTGGGACGATCGGCTTCCCGGCGGGGCATGGAGGTGGCCCAAGTGGGGGTCAGTGGGGCAGAGAGGGCAAGGCAGGGAGGGCCGTGCAGGTGGGAGACATCTGGCCTAGGTTGGGCTGCAGTTGCTCACAAACAGGACTGCAGAGTATCTTTGTGGAAAAAGAAACCTAGGTTGATGGTTTCTCTGCACAAAAAGACATAATGTCTTAATTATCTTGTGGTGGTACGGGTGAGAGGGCCAGGCTTCCCACTCTCTCTCTTCCGGGTGAGAGGGCCAGGCTTCCCACTCTCTCTCTTCCCTCCTCCTCCTCCTCTCCTTTAGACAAAGGCAAAGTCTAACATCATCCACACACACAAATTTAATACAATACACACTTAGCTGTCCAATAGCCGGGATCCTATATGCTACAGTGACATGCCCACTATAATAAATTAACAAATGTCACAGTGTCCACTGGCAGAGCGTGGGACCCACTGGGGATCTGTCTGTGTAGACGTCATCTCCTGAAGCATTCAAGGTTCTGCGTCTCACAGGTAGGAAATTTAATAGTTACAAGCCACTTTATTTCAGTGGCTGAAAATTAAAAATACCAAAAGGAAAGAAAACCCACTTTCCAGTGACTCCTCCTCCCTCTCTCCCTCCCTCAGAGCAGGCCCTGAAGATCAGCCTTCCAGGGCTCCACTGGTGCCCGCCATGTGGAGTCCTTGACACACTCCTCTGTTTAGTCTCAGGTGAAATTACACTCCCTTGGGAAATTCCTGTGAATCCATGCCCAAGACCCTGCACCACTGCATTTGTTCTCCTAGTATCTGAACTTGTCCTCCATAACAGGCTTCACAGCCAGGAGTGAATCAGGGTCAGAGCAATTAGCCACTCATGGCATGCCCCCTGTGCTGGGCTGTGGACATCTGGGGCTGGAGGACTCTCGGTGGGGCACCCTGTGCTCTGTGGTGGGTGGGGCACTGTCCCTGGGCCCCATCCACCAGGTGTCAGCAGCACCTGCCTCTCCCAGTGTGATGAGCAGAAGTGTCCCCAAACATTGCTGGTGGCTGCTGTCTCCTGAGGCCACAGAATTGTCCCTGGTTGCAAACCTCTGCTGTAGTAGATCAATTGGTCAATAGCCAATTGATAAAGAGAGAGAAAATGGCCAGGCACGGTGGCTGAAACCTGTAATCCCAACACTCTGGAAGCCTGAAGCAGGTGGTTTTCCTGAGCTCAGGAGTTTGAGATCAGCCTGAGCAAGAGTGAGACCCCATCTCTACTTAAAATAGAAAAATTAGCCAGGCGTTGTGTTGGGTGCCAGTAGTCGTAGTCCCAGTTTTGGGAGGTTGAGGCAAGATATGGCTTGAGCCCAGGAATGTGAGGGTGCTGTGAGCTATGATGCCACAGCACTCTATGAAGAGTGATAGAGTGAGACTGTCTCAAAAGAACTAAAAAATAGGAAAAAAGAGAGAGAAAAAATGATAAGAGATATGTACATGGACATAGATAAATAATTGATAGGTAGATGATTGATAGATTATTGATAGATGATAGATAGATAAATGATAGATAGAAGATAGATAGATAATAGATTGATAGATGATAGATTATAGATAGATGATAATAGATTGATAGATGATAGATAGATGATTGATAGATAGATGATAGATAGATAGATGATTTATAGATTATTGATAGATAGATGATAGATACATGATTGATAGATTATTGATAGATGATAGATAGATAGATAGATGATTTGTAGATTACTGATAGATAGATGGTAGATAATAGACTGATAGATAGATGATAGATACATGATTGATAGATTATTGATAGATAGACGATAGATAGATAGATGATTTGTAGATTATTGATAGATAGATGACAGATAATAGATTGATAGATAGATGATAGATACATGATTGATAGATTATTGATAGATGATAGATAGATAGATGATTTGTAGATTATTGATAGATAGATGGTAGATAATAGATTGATAGATAGATGATAGATACATGATTGATAGATTATTGATAGATGATAGATAGATAAAAGATAGATGATAGATACATAAAAG
>NW_003852460.1:337140-338747 GCF_000181295.1 Otolemur garnettii | reverse complement strand
CATGAGACAGTGTCTTGTCCCATCCACCAGGATAGCCAGATGGCGTCTCGTCCTGTGGGTCACCAGGATGCCCTCAGTGACCATGGCATGGTTGTCCCTGCCTGGAACAGCATTCGCAGCCCCCATTGGTGGTGAGGTCTGGTCTCTCCCTCCCCGTCATAGATCCCTCCATGTTCCCAACTCACTCCCACGAAGGCCACGCTGCATCCCCACCAGCCACGGGTGGAGCCCAGATTCCCCACACAAGGCAGGAGGAGCTTCTTGGGGCAACTCGCCAAGACTCAGCACCCCCTCTCTACCCTGCCCAGAGCTGATGGTCCCCTAAACTGCACACATGGCAGAACCGCACATCAGCCCCTGAAATGTCCCCGTGGCTTCAGCCACCCCTCATTCTCGAGCCCAAGACTGCACCTGGCCTCTGAGGAATCTTTCCGGACTCCCCATGTGTGCAGTGAGGAAGTGGGGGCTCTGCGGGATCCCCGGGGGCTCCTTCATCTGCCCTCACAGGGACACTTCTCTCTGGGGGCAGAGCCAGGAAGCCTGTGCACCCAGGCCTTGGGTCTGCATTTACCCTTCAGGGTTAGTGCATGGGGAGGGAGAAAAAAGCCATTGGCAGGTATGGCTGGACAGTCCCAAAGTGCAAGGCAGCCTGAGCAGACCTCAGGGCCCCACTCTGGGCTCCGTTTCCTGGAGTCATCTCACCAGATTCCAAGACAGGCAGAGGACGCCAGGGGCCCAGGTGGGTTCTCTGGGACTCACAGGGCACCAACTTGGGGCAGGAACTTTGTAAATACCTGCCGAAATGGATGAATGAATGAAGGATGAAATGGTCGAGAAAACCAAGAGCGTGAAGCTGCTCCAGGGAGGGACATCTGGGGAACCCCGTCCTCTGCACGTTGGCCTGGTGCAGGACCCTAAGGACAGCATGGGCTGTTTCCCTCCGTGCTGTTTGGAAGCCTCAGCCCAAGGGGAGTGAGGGGCCTCCCTACACCCACCCAGTCACTGTGCACTGGGAGGCCTCTGACGAGAACCGACAGAGCAGAACTGAGAGACTGTCTCACACGGGTCTTTCCTGCAGTCTGGTGTGGCTGGCAGAATAGCAGCCTCTAAGACCTGTGCCCATGCCCTGACCCCCAGAACCTGGGAAAGGGGCCTTATATGGAAACAGGGTCTCTGCACGTGTAATTAGTGAAGGATTCTGTGCCTGTCCCCACAAATCACCTGATAACGCAGTTTGCCAAACAGCCTCTGTCTGCTCCATATAAAAATGTGTCTCCAGAAAGATGAACCGACTTTAAGTGGTCCTGTCCAAACCAGTGGCCATCTGTGTATGAAAATCGATCTCTGAATTCCAGGCATGCGGAAGGTGACCTCTTGTGTCCAACATTCATCAGCCGTCATTGTCTCTCTCAAGCTTGGGCTATGACCTCCTTCTCTGGGTGTGTTTCCCGCTCTGTGCTTTCTCTCACTCTTCCTGTCTCTCTCTTTCTCTCTCATATGCATATATATTTTTTCCCATTAAAGATGCTACAAAATTTTTTTTGTACACGTTTCTCCTCTGCTGTTTAATGAACCAAAATCTTTCTTCTTCCTCTCCCTTCTTCTGT
>NW_003852460.1:329893-337120 GCF_000181295.1 Otolemur garnettii | reverse complement strand
TTCCCATTAAAGATGCTACAAAATTTTTTTTGTACACGTTTCTCCTCTGCTGTTTAATGAACCAAAATCTTTCTTCTTCCTCTCCCTTCTTCTGTCTATTTCTCTCTCTCTTTATCTCATCTAATTATCCATCAATCCAGTATCCATCATCTATCATCCATCATCTGTCTATCTATCATTTATCTGTATTCATCTATCATCTACCAATTATTTATCTATCGATCAATCAATAGATTGATCTCTCATCTATCTCTATCCAACATTTGTCTATTCATTCATCCATCCATCCATTCATCTTTCCAATCTATCTGTCTGTCTATCTATCTATCTATCTATCTATCATCTCTACCCAATATCTATGTATCCATCCATCTATCTATCTCTATATTTATCATCTGTCTCTATCCAACATCTATCTATCTGTCTATCCATCTATCCTTCCATCTATCCATCCATCCGTCTTTCCTGTCTATCTACTGTGTTTCCCCCAAAATAAGACCTACCCAAAAAATAAGCCCTAGCAGGATTTCTATGCATTTGTTAAATATAAGCCCTACCCCAATAATAAGACCTAGTGATGGGCGTGGCTATGCAGTGTATGTGCATAGTCACACCATGCATTTTGGCACAGAGAAGAAGACATCCCCTGAAAATAAGCCCTAGTGTGTCTTCTTGAGAAAAAATAAATATAAGACAGTGTCTTATTTTCAGGGAAACACGGTATCTATCTATCTATTCATCTGTCTATCTATCTATCTATCTATCCATCCTATCTATCTATCTATCTATCTATCCATCCTATCTATCTATCTATCTATCTATCCATCCATCCATCCATCTACCTATCTATCTATATCTACCCATCCATCTAGTACCTATCATTCATTTCCCTATCATCTATCTATCTATGTAACTATCTATATCTACCTATCTTTAACTAGCTAGCTGTCATCTGTGTAATCTATCTCTATCTTTTAGAGTCATGGTAGATACCCGTCCATCCATTCATCTACATCTGTAGGTTTCTATTATCTATTTCTTTACCATCACTGATCTATTACCCATCTACTACCCACCTATGTACCTTTATACATACATAGCCACCTACTTATCTATCTCTCTTTTCATCCCTGATACTATTTTTCTAAAAACGTAACCATTTCATCATTCCTCAGGTTACGTCAATTACCCTTGATCTTAGCCAAAAGGCCGAGAAGGGATCTCTCATACTATGTAAATTAACAGAAGCTGCTGGTTATATTTGTCTCCCTAAAGCAAAACAAAAGTCAAATCAAATTCTTGTGTTTGGAAAAATAAAATAAAATTCTAGTGTTTAAGATGTTCACCCCTGACAACCTCCTCAAACCATCAGGGCCTCTCCCTCCAGCTCAGAATACTAACCAGGTCCCCTAACACGTTCCATCAGCGGGACCCCTCCTAACCTTCTGGGGCAAGAAAAGTGCTATTCAAAGCACATCTGTCTCTAGACACATGTTATACATCAGAGCCTATGAGCCACAGTGAACATGTGAAAATATTCTTGGGAACTTCACAGCAACAGCAGTGAACCCCCCCAAAAAGAATCCCAGGCAGCCCCTGCTGTCAGAGGACTCAGGTCTCAAGACATCACATCCCCACTGTCCTTGATGTCAGACTTCTTTGTCTCCAGAACTGTGAGAAAATAAATTACTGTTATTTCCATCAGGCTTGCTATGGGTTGGACACGTCCCCAAAGGTCGTGTGTTGGAAACTTAATCCCAATGCAACAGTGTTGAGAGCTGGGACCCTCTGCCCTCATGAATGGGTTAACACTGTTATCTCAGAAATGGGTCTGTTACCACAGAAAGGGGTTCCTGATGAAAGAGTTACTTCAGCCCCTTCCCTTCCTCCTTTCTCCTTTCTTCTCTCTTATACACACACACACACACACACACACACACACACACACATAATATTTGGCCCTCACCAGGTGTAGCCCATCAATCTTGGACTTCCCAGCCTCCAGAACCATGACCCGAACATCTGTTGATTATTATTCACCCAACTGGTGGCGTTTTTATAGCAGTAGAAAAAGAATGGAGACAATGTTGCAGCCAGTGGAAAGTAACACGCTTCATTTTCTGAGTACCCATCAGTAGCACAGGAAGCAGAGACACAAATACACACTCAGTGCCTGCTCTGTGCCATGTCTGCTCACGTCTGCCAGCTCACTGAATCATCACAGGGAATCCAGGAGAGCCCATAGGTTCTTGGATCCCTCCGTACCTTCCTCACTCTCTGCCCCAGGAGGCTGGACGGTGTGGACTGTCTCAACAGCAACCATGAGCTTCCAGCTGGGCTCAACCTGCAGGAGAGCAGAGCTGAGGTTGACGCCTGAGTCCTTAGAGTCCCTCCCTAATAGGTCTTGCTAAACTCACTCCAGAATTTTCTCCAAGTTTATCAAATTTCTCCATTTCTGTAGCAACTCAGGATTTGCACTGAGTCAAGTGCCCACCCTTGAACCTATCACGGTGCCAAGATGTTCACCTGCAGACAACCAGCTGCTGATTTGAGAAGGGGAGATGGACACTTTGCAGGCAACCACAACTGATGGTTGCTACCAGATTTTCAAAGAAAGCAGGGATTCCCCCCTCTCCACCTGGGCAGAGATAACAGGAGAATTCTCCAGAAGGCTTGGGTTGGGTCCAAGAAGGACGGGTACAAGTGAAACTTAGCAGAACTTTGTGGTGCAGGAGAGAAACTCCCAGATGTTAGGAAACAAAGGAGACACAACTCTTCAACCTTCTTGGGTCTCAATGGAGCCTTGCCACATTGCAACAGATTCCTACAGTGTCCTTACTCCTGAGCACACAGGTCTGAGACCAGAATGTAGTTCAGAAAATGAAAGAAGCCAGCTGAAGTTTCAGGTGGCTGAGGTGCTTCTCTTTGAAGATATCCCAGTTGGACCAGGATAGCTTGACTGCTGGGTGCATGCCTGAGAAGACCACGCCTTCCATAGCAGGTGTCTGTGGCAGCCAGCCCTGGGCACAGAAAACACCACTGACTCACTGCCTCTTTGATCCAGCTGCGTCTTCTCACATCCTGCTGGTCCATTCACCTGCCTCTGAGAATATCCCAGAGCTCCTTTCAAGCTGTTGGGGCTTCCATACAATCAATTCAGAAATGTTCCCAGCTGGCTCTTGTTATTTCTCTGATTCTGTGGCAATTCTCACAACACGGCAGGGCCCAAGCTATTAAGTGTCTGCTTTGGGAAAAGATTTCCCATACGTTTTGTTTCCTAGGTAGACCAAAGGGAGCCAACCTGGTCTCCTGGAGGAACATCGTGCACTGGGAGCTGAGGTATTTTGCAGAACGCAGCAGGAGTGTCAGCCAGATGACAGACACATCTCACTCTCTGTCAGCCCTGGCTTGTCACTCACCTGGGCTGGGATATGACATGGCAGATGACTGATTAAGTGTGCACATTGCCAATGGAGCCTGAAGAGACCCTGGATTCATCCTTCCCGGTGGTGAACACGCATAATCCCCGTTCATGTCAGCAGAACCCACAGGTGTAACTCATTCTGCTCAGGTAGACCTCAGACACCCCATGCCAAAGATCCCCAGCCGAGCAACACATCCCTGACAGCCCCAAATTAGATCTTATCTTGCTCCAAAAGCCGATGAGAAAGTCGAAAGAATTCCCCAAGCACGAAAGATTCATGATGAGATGTATTTAGAGTAAAAAAAAAAAAAAAAAGAATCTATTAATAAAAATCCCACAGGACAAAAAAGAAAAAAAAAAGAAAAAGAGCTTACCCTGAATCCTAAAGTATTGAGTTTCTGACATTCATTTTTATATCATATTAACATTTTTTATGGTAACTTTTAGCACTTGTTAAAAAAAAAAGTCAAATATTAGCTTTGCAATTCTGGAAGCTGTCAGATCTTTTCCACCTTAATAGATTATTTTTTTCCTCTGTCCTGAACCAAACAGCTCTGAGTTGTACATTCTGTCAAGGACGTGGGGCTTTAGAGGGGCACGGAGTGACAGCACGGAAGGGGAGGCTTAGGGAGAAGAGGGCGGGGTGTGCCTTTTGACACGGGAGTCCCACAGTGGGCCCATCTTCCTGAGGATAGCACACATGGGGCCTTGCTGACACATCCTGAAATGGCAGTGGACAGTAGAGCTTAAGCACCCGACGATTTGTCAGAGCACAGCCCTTGGGTGTCAGGGCTGAGCTGCTGGGCGCCGGCCACGTTTGATGTCTGCACACCGGCAGCCCGATGACTCATGTGTCTGCTGCTTGGCACTTCTGCTCAAATTCAAATGCTTCTCCTTCCATCATCCTGCTGGATGTGTGTCTGGTGTCAGGTTTTCTTTTTCAGCATGATTTTTAATCATTTTCATTCTCCCCCGATTGTGTCCTTACTGTTTCTGAGCCTGAGTTCTGATAGGACACGCTCCTCTGGTTGGGTGAGAGGCCATGCACATGAAGGGGCAAAGTGTGTGCTGTAGGGTTTGTGACGCGAACTCAAATATTAGTTTAATTTGCACCAAACCACTTTGTCCTGGGTGTCACTCAGCACAAATGTCCCCAGTGGGCAGCAGCTGTTCAGTAATCTCTCCCTTGGGACTGGAGGCTCCCGGACATGTCCTCAGCGTGGGACAGCCCCCCTCATTCACCTGCGAGCATCATTACAACAGGTCAATATTCACACAGCCAGGTTCAGACGCAGGCGTCCTGACAGGCTCAGGACCCCAACAGAACCAAGGGTAAAACTCCACATTCATATCTGGGCTTCCATGACCCCTCCATATGGGCCAAAAATGTTAACCCTGATCTTGACAGATTCCCCGCCATGACCCACATGACCTTAGGACAAGGTTTTGTACAATCAATTGAGCTTCACTCAAATCAAAGAAGAGGCAGCTGTAACAGCTACCCACAAAAGCCAGCCAAATAACAGGAATCCCCAGGGAAGCTGAATTTCATCCCCTCCCCTGTAGATGGTTTAAAGCACTTCAAATTAAAAGCTCTAATAGTTGAGTCTCATGGCACCCAAACACCATCAAATTCACTCATCCTATAGTATTGACAATGCTATTTTAAACTGTTTTTTGGTATGTATAGCCATCTATACTTAGTTGGGGTTGGGTTTTTTTTGCACTTTTTGGCCGGGGCTGGGTTTGAACCCACCACATCTGGCATGTAGGGCTGGCACCCTACTCCTTTGAGCCACAGGCACCGCCTAGTTAGATTTTCTTAATTTCTAGGATTATTAGTAACAAGTGTAAATACTAAGCTGGTAAATAAAAGCTCTGCAGAGAGAGCCTTTTGTTAACCACCAAGCAGGAGTTACTTGCGTTGCTGTCTGTAAACACCTCACTTTTCAGGTGACGACTCAGATTCCAGCAAGTACAGGTAAAAGAGTCACAGAAACCCCCTTAGAAATATACACACGTGGCTATGTGGCGAGAGCCAGGCATGGTGGCTCATGTCTGTAATCCCAGCCCTGTGAGAGAATGAGGCAGGAGGATTGTTTGAACCCTGGTGTTTTGGAGACCAGCCTGGGCAATATAGCAAGACCCCATTTCTAAAACAACTTAGCGGGGCATGGCAGAGCCTATAATCCCAGAGGAGGGTAAGGCAGAAGGATCACTTGATCGCAGGAGTTTGAGGCCAGTCTGGGCAATATAGCAAGACCCTATTTCTACAAAATCTTAGGAGGGCATGGCAAAGTCTATAATCCCAGCTACTCAGGAGGGTAAAGGCAGAAGGATCACTTGAGCCCAGGAGTTTGAGGCCAGGCTGGGCAACATAGTGAGACCCCATCTCTACAGAAAACTATCTGGGCATGGTGTTGGCACCTGCAGGCCCAGCTACTAGGGAGGCTGCAAGGAGCTATGATGATGCCACTGAACTCCAGCCTGGGCACCAGAGCAAGACCCTGCCTGTCTCTCAAAAAGAAAAAAAAAAGGAAAGAAAAGAATCTCAGCAACCTTATAGATGGCAGGGGCATGGGGGAGGTTTCCTAAACTGGCAGAGAGGAGTATATGGTAAGTATTCTATACATTGTCACCTTACTGTCACAAGCAGCACTGCCACCCTCTTTCCAAGTACATTTTCTTACAGGAATTAGTAGCAACAATCCTACTATTTGTCCTTTTTTATTTTTCTTTGCCCTCTGCTCTCTGTAATGAATTTTTACATATTAAAAAAGAAAAAGGAGAAAAGGAATATGTCAGCACAGTAGTGCCTGTGACAGCCATAACCTTATAAAGTGCGACACAGCCAATGGTTGCTGGCTGTCCAGCAACTATCTTCTCACATGGGAATAGGAAATTGTAACCATGCATTGGAAGGGCATCCACTCTGTCTATTACAATTAGATGCACATTTCCTTCCAACCAAGGAGTTCCACTTCTAGCTGTCCATCTTGGAGGAATTATCACTGGCACAAGCAAGGAGTAAGCAGAACCTAATTGTTCACTGAAACAGGAGCCCAGGTGCAGCCATCCTGAGAATTCTCAGCAGGTAAAATGCAGGAGCTGAGGCTGTGTGTGTTTCTGGAAACCTCTCCAAGACAGAGAAAAGCCACTGTAGAAGTTTACATGCTCCCCTACAAGGAGAGACCGTGTGGGTGCTAATGAATCACACACACGCAACCACAACAGCTTCAAAGGCATCTGAATGTGCAGAAAAGGTTCTGGAAGGACCCCTAGATGACAGTGGCACTTATGTCTTGGGAATGCACAAAGAGTGGGAAGTTCTCCATGAGGACAGTAGCTTTACTGGTTTACCAAGCAGACACCTCAAAGTAATTTCTTGAATATTTGAAGATCAATATATTGTCTTTGAAGACAATGAGACAAAAAGAAGTCAACAAGAGTATACAAAGTTCACTGAAGAATGTCTCCATTTATCTATACATCCAGCCACCCAGCCACTCACCCATCCATCCATCTACCCATCCATTTAGCCATCCATCCACCCATCCAACCATCAATCCATCCATCTCTCCATAGACCCATCCATCCATCCATCCATATAGGCACCCTTCTGTCCACTCATCCATCCATCCATCCACCTATCCACATATCCACCATTCCATCCATCCACCCAACCATCTATCCATCCAACCATCCATCCATCCATCTACCCTTTCATCCACCCACCCATCCATCCATCCATCCTTCCATCCATCCATCATCCACCCCTCCACTCACCTATCTATCTATCCATC
>NW_003852460.1:321381-329273 GCF_000181295.1 Otolemur garnettii | reverse complement strand
CACCTGCCTATACATCCACTATCCATCTACCCACTTAATCATTCTTCTATCCATTTACACACATATCGATCTATACCTTTAGCTCTTGGTACATCAAGAAAACTTAAAATGAGTACATAAAATTTTTAAAAGTGGTCATCTCAGGATAGTGAGATTACCCATTAATTTTAATGATTTTAAAATGTTTATTCATTTTTTAAGCGTTTAACATTTCCAAAATCATCAACAGCAAATATGTTTTTCTCTGGTAATCAGAAGAGTGCCCAGTAAATGATATTTTATAATCAAGGTTGACAATTATATCCACGAACAAAGCTGGTAGAGGGGAATGGAGGCTGCCCGTGATGTCATGGAGCTGGAGAAGGAGGGGACATTGTGGGCAAAGAGTGTTTGGAGTGGACCTCAGAGGCAGAGTGAGGGGGGCAGACGTGAGCTGACCCCCACTCCATGACCCCTTGGGATTTGCAGATGGAAAGGCTGGGCTGCAACATGCAGCAGCAAAAATGCAGATGCTCCCCACAGTAAGGGCGCAGCAGGGACCCTGTGTATTCCTCCATCATCTGTACATCATCTACCATAGCTCTGCATCTAACTATCATCATCACCTCTCTATCCATCCACACAGTGGGTCCTAGCTGGGGATGATCCTGCCCTTTGGTGACACTTGGCAGTGTCTAGAGATGTTTTCATCATCCCCCAGGGACGCAGGTGCTACAGACGTGTGGCAGATGCACCCCACGGACACCTGTCAACACCCCACAGCACACAGAATGGTCTCTAGTCCCAAATGTCAACAGTGGTGTCGTTGAGACCCCTCATTTAAAGAAGCAGAATGACTGAGGGAAATACTCCTTTTCTCCAGGCTATTGACATGTACACTCGTGGGCTCTGCACCACCCCGTGGCTCTGGGCTCCCACCCTTCGCTACCGAAAGTGTTTTCTGGACGCATCACCTTTTTTCTTGCCTCTCTTTTCAACTTGATGTGTGAATATCCAACCAGTTGCAGAAAGGAAATGCCTGGAGAAACGCTTAGAGGTTCAGATTGAAAGCAGCTTTGTAAAACTAAGCAAGGATCTGGACGGCCGGGATGCACGATGGTTTATTCATTCCACTTGAAAGGTGTTCCTTTGATAAGAACACTGCCACGCGGCAGAACCATGAAAGACTCGCTATTGATCAAATTCCACAGAGCAGAGAAACAATGGGAGTGAGCACGGACTTCAAACAAGGTTTAATTTAGAAAAATAAATCTCGTATCTTCCACTGGAGATGGGAAAGGATGAATGTAGGTTAAAAAAATCCGATAAGTAAGGTTTTGTAGACATCCGTCTGCTGACAGATGCAGCATGAGAGCCCACCGTCTTGGGAGGCTGAGACGTCACGTGTCAGCCTGCTCAAAACAAAGGTTCTCCAGCCTCATTCCCAGAGGTTATGTTTCAGAAGGCTTGGGGTAGGATTCGGGAATCTGCATTTTTGGGACGTTTAAAAGTTTTCCTTTTTATATTACTATACAGTAAAATAGACATTTTTTTCCCTGTGATGTGCGTTCTGTGGATTTTAACACATCATTGCTTTCAAGGTACAGAATAGTTAGTTCCGTCACCCTGGCAAATGTCCCCCATGCTATCTGTTTCTAGTCTCATACACACACACCCCTACCTAGGGGGGAGTCTACATTTTAACAAATACCCCCACTTAGTTCCCTGTTGCTGAAACAATGATATAGAGAAACCATTTGTAGCCTCAAAAAGCCTCCAGAATGAACCGGACTGAAGGTTTGTTAGCTAATGTGACATTCACAAGTGTCACTTCTTTTATCGCCAAGCAGAGATTCTATTTGTCTTGTAAAATGGGCATAAAGAAAAAGGAATAATGTGACCAAAGCCTGGCATGTCATAGCTGTTCAATAAATAATTAATGTCCGTTATAAATTTCTTTAGGAATCATAGTTTTTAAATACATGCACATACATAGATAGAATAGAGAGATGGTAGATATATAGATAGATAATAGATGGGGAGGTTAGATAAATACAGTAGATGGTTGATAGATTAGATAATAGATAGATAATAGATAGGTAGATTATTGATAGATTGGGTGATAGATATATTGGACAGCTAGATTAAATAGTAGATAGATTAGATTATTGATAGATTAGACGGTACATATATTATTGGATGATGGATTGATTGATAGATTGGTAAATTAGATGATAGAGAGATGATAGATTGCATGGTGTATAGATTAGATGGTAGATCTATGACAGGTTAGTTGATTGATTAGATGATGGATAGATGACAGATTTTTAGATTAGATAATAGAGAGGTGACAGATAGATTAGATGGTCCATAGATGGATAGGTGATAGATTAGTTGATAGGTGGATTAGGTGATGGATAGATAATTGATTGATAGATTAGATGATAGACGATTGAGAGATTGGACGATAGATAGATATATAGACAGAAAAATAGGCAAATAAAAGATAGGTAGAAAAATAGGCAAATAGAAGACAGACAGATAGACAGATAGATAGATAGATAGGGCAGGTTTCTACTTCTGACCAAGATATAATAACAGGGACTAGATGCATCTTCCACTGCACAAAATACATGAAGCAATAGTTTTCAAGGTGCTGGACATAAGGCCAAGAAAGACAGTGATCTCAGCAAAAGAGAGAGAAAGCTCTAATGGGGTGAGCCCCATGATTGCCAAGCTCGTTGCTTGAGACATTTTCCAACAATACTAGGGAACCCTTCAAGATTCCTTGACTTGAGGAGATGAGGCTGAGAGTCTGAGGAGACCAAGACAGGAGAGTCCACAGGACAGATTAGCGGAGGCAGGAGAGCCACGCAGACAGGGAGCCCCAAGGCCTGCAGAAGGTTCCCCTGCAGGACACAGCAGACAGCTGCCGGACACAAGACCACAGAGAAACTAACCCAGGTCAGGGAAAGAACCACCGGGAAGGGACAGCAACTAGTGACCCATGTTTGCACAGAGCTCAAAAGTTACCTCTCCTGACCTCGTTAGGAAACCTCCATAGCTCACCAAGCCTTAGGTAGGGTGATGAGAAAGGCTTTGCCTCAGTAAGTTAGACAAATTGTGGGTGCGACTCCATACAAACACCCGCTCAGTCCATTTGCACTGAACTGAGGGACCTGGGGAGGCCAACACCAGCAAGCTGTCTGCACAGAGAAACAGGGCACTACCCCCTCCAATGTTGCTCCCTGGCTTTTATTGAAATCTCTGGCATGAGAAAATGCAGCACAGCAGAAAACTGCACAGAGAGAGTCAAGGTTAAAAAACAGGTAGTTTTTCTTTATCTGCAGGACTCAGCTCTCAACACATCCCTTCACTGAACTTCTGTCTTGCCTTAATCTCATCACTGCCAATCTATGACTTGGGGCTGGGACAGTGTGTGTGACTAGATCAGGGGTCCTCAAACTTTTTAAACAGGGGGCCAGTTCACTGTCCCTCAGACCACTGGAGGGCTGGACTGTGGGCCCGGGACTAGTCGGCTGTTAAGCAGGACAGGCAGCGGGGGCAAAAACACCTGGCAGGCCAGATAAATGTCCTCAGTGGGCTGCATGTGGCCTGCGGGCTGTAGTTTGAGGACGCCTGGTCTAGAGAGTATGGAAGGTTGTAGGGCGTGGATTTTTGCCAGCGGAGTCTTTCAAACTCTCAACCAAAGACCCTTCTATAACTAACGCTACAATGGATCCGAAATTAAATGCTGCTCTGAGCCATCCCTACAAAACAGAAGAAGACTTAAAAGGATCAAACTATTTCCAAGTGACTTAACTGCATCCTAGTACAGAGTTTAAGATTATTGACCATTTTATTAAATGCAGATTACCTAAAGATCCCCCGTGGAAAGACAGAAGTTATCAGATTGAGTAGAGAGCAAGACCCAACTATATGAATTCCACAAGAAACCAGCTCTCAATATGAAGGCACAGATACATTCATAAGAAAACAAAATACAGGGGCAGTGCCTGTGGCTCAAAGGACTAGGGTGCTGGCCCCACATGCACAGGTGGTGGGTTCAAACCCAGCCCCAGCCAAAAACCAAAAGAAAAAAAAAGAAATATAACTGGTAAATAAAAAGAGAAAAATGGCCTACGAAGCTAACACTACCTAAAAGAGACTAAAAAGGGGCTGTACTAATTTTTAAGAAAACCTCTATTTCAAAGAAAAGAACGCTAGCCAATGGAAAGAAGAGTATTCACAATGATAAAATTGTCAATTTATTGAAAGTCTGTAACAGCCCTAAACCTTTATGCACCTAAAAGCAGGGCTTAAAAAGACATGAAGAAAATGTGGCAGGACTGTATGAAGAAGCAAGGTACCGTTGTCGTAAGAGATTTCAACGTCCTGTTTAGGTTTTGATAGGACAGTAGGGCAGAAAATCAGGACATAAAAAAAGACTAGAACGACACAATTGGTAAACTCAGTTAACACCTATTGAAAGCTCCACTCCAGAACAGGAGAATTTACACGATTTTCAAGCGCGCATAAAATATTAACCAAAACAGACCATGTTCTTGGTCATAAAATAGGTCTCAAATTTAAAAGGATTCCCGTTGTATGAAATAAATTCTTTGACTACAATGGAATCAATTTGATATCAGCAACAGAGAACTCTCTGACGAGGGTCAAGTCTTTAGAAATGAATAATACACTTCCAAGTGAACACAGCTAAAGAAGAAAACAGAAAGGAAATTAGAAAATATTTGGAACAGAATAAAAATTAAAATACAACATCAAACAAAATACAACATTTCTTTTTTTTTATTGTGTTAAGACATTTATATTCTTCATTTAGAAAGATTCACTTGTACCCTTATAGGATGAACCATAGTTGTGATCCCACCTATCACCCTCCCTCTCCCCACTCCCTTCTCCTCCCTCTCCCCTTCCCCTGTATTCTTAGGTGATAATTGGGTTATAGTTTTCCTATAAAAGCTATGAATTATTTTCATAATATGGCTGTGTACATTGGATACTTTTTCTTCCATTCTTCTGATACTTTGCTAAGAAGAACATTTTCCAGCTCCATCCATGTGAACATGAAGGACATAAAGTCTCCATCTTTCTTTAGGGCTGCATAGTATTCCATGGTGTACATATACCACTGTTTATTGATCCATTCATGGGTCAATGGGCACTTGGGCTTCTTCCATAACTTGGCAATTATGAATTAAGCTGCAATAACATTCTGGTACAAATGTCTTTGTTGTAGTGTGCTTTTTGGTCTTCTGGATATATACCTAGTAGAGGAATTATAGGATCAAATGGCAGGTCTATTTTTAGTTCTCTAAGTGTTCTCCAGATGTCTTTCCAAAAGGAACGTATTAGTTTGCAATCCCACTAACAGGGTAGAAGTGTTCCCTTTTCTCCACAACCACACAGCATCTATGATTTTGAGATTTTGTGATATGAACAGACACTTTGCAAAAAACACAGATGAGTAAGTACAGATTCAAACTAGATCAGCATCGCTGGTCATTATAAAAAGAAATGGAAATGAAAGTGGCATCCGCCAGAAAGGGCTAAAATTAGTAAGAGTGACACCTGTTGCCAGCTATTAGCAAATATACATACCAGGTTTCCCTGAAAATAAGACCTACCCAAAAAATAAGCCCTAGCAGAATTTCTATGCATTTGTTAAATATAAGCCCTACCCCGATAATAAGACCTAGTGATGGGCATGGCTATGCAGATTGATGGGCATGGCTTTGCAGATTGATGAGCGTATCTGCATAGCCATGCAGAGTGGCAAGGAAGACTGGAATACCTTTTATCTGCCACAGCTCCTGTCTCCCAGCTGTTTGCACTTGTGCAGGTGCGCGTGTGGTAACTGCAGTCGCAGGCATCCTATCGTGCATGTGTGAACGGCCAGGGGAAAGGAGTTCACGCATCACTAGCGCCAGCCCCACCAACAAGGCCGGGTCCCCCTGTCAGGTTCCAGAAGAAGATGACTGAACTGTATTTGAATAAATGTAGATTGTTGTATTATGCTTAATAAAAATAAGACATCCCCTGAAAATAAGCCCTAGTGTGTCTTCTTGAGAAAAAATAAATATAAGACAGTGTCTTATTTCCCAGGACACATGGTAGTATCTGGAGATGCTGGTAGAAATGGGACATAGTCGTGGTCACTTTGCAAGACATTTTGGTGGTTTCTTATAAAGCTAAACATGGGATCTGATGTAACTGGGGACTAAGTAGTCACATGGTAACTTTTCGAGGTGATAGGAATTGTCTACATATGAGCTCAGTGACGGTGGCCTAAGTGTATCTAACTATTTAAGCTCATTCCATCGTAAAACAGGCAAATTTTACCTTATGTAAATTATACTCAATAAGGATTTTTTTTTCTGTTGAGTGCCAGGGCCTCAGCCTAGCTCACAGCAACCTCCATCTCTTGGGCTCAACTGATCGTCCCGCCTCAGCCTCCCAAGTAGCTGGGACTACAGGCACCTGCCACAACACCCAGATAGTCTTTCTATTTTTAGTAGAAATGGGGTCTGACTTTTTCTCAGACTGGTCTGGAACTCCTAAGCTCAAGCAATCCACTCACCTCAGCCTCCCAGAGTGCTGGGGTTATAGGCATGGGCGACTGAACCCAGACAAAATTATTTCTTTTAAAGTACAATTCCCTTTTTCCACTCCACACCCACCAGATTAGGCTTCCAGGGGGAGCCCAAGAAGCCATAGTTTGTTTTTCACAACACCCCAGGTATCTTATATCACCAGTGAAATTTGGAAAGTCCAGGTTCTTGCAAGGATGCAGGTATGTGATCTTTCACAATGGAGAACCAATAGATAAATCATAATCAGGAATTATCTTTTCTGCAGTGACGTCTCCTGCAAAGCTTTAAAAAATAACTATTGCCAGGAGACACCTGTGGCTCAAAGGAGTAGGGCGCTGGCCCCATATACCAGATTCAAACCCGGCCCTGGCCAAAAACTGCAAAAGGAAAAAAAAGACTATTGTCTGAGTCAGACTCCAGAGACTCTGATTTAATTGGCCTGTGCCCAGATCTTGGCATCAGAATGTTCTAGAGCTCCCTAGATTATTGAAACATGCAGATAACATCAGAAAAGCTGGCCCGAGTTATAAAAGGAGACGTCTGGCGATGAGCTAACTTGTTAGGGTGAAGGCCCAACCCAAACTAGCAGTCCTGAGCCCTCCTTACCTCTGGTGCTGGGGCGCATCTGTGCAGGAGAATGTCTCTCTTGATCACAAACCCTTTGCAGCCACTGAATTCCTTTCTCTACAAGAGTGCACTGGTGCCTCAACAGAAATAGACAATTTCAAAGAATCAATAGGAAAAAACAAGTTCATCAATGAGATTGTAGACCACAATGCCCTGTCCCACCCAGGGGAGAATCTTAAATAGCCCCAAAGAGGAAGACAGAGCCTCCCATCATGCTGACCAAGGCCACATGGGCAGAGAGAAGTTCAGGTGATGATTTCTGAAACGGCGCCTCCTGCTGGCGGCTGAAGGAAGGAAAGTGGCCCGTGACTGCCGCCAGGACTCTGTATGGTCTCCTGTATGTCCGATTATTCCTAAAATGACTAAAATGTCAGCCCTGAACTTAAGGAAGCACCGCTAGGCAAAAAAATGACTATTACTTCTGGGCAGCGCCTCTGGCTCAGTGGGTAGGGTGCTGGACCCATATACTGAGGGTGGTGGGTTCAAACCTGGACCTGGGCAAACTGCAACAAAAAAAAAGTATCTGGGCATTGTGGTGGGCACCTGTAGTCTCAGCTACGTGGAAGGCTGAGGCAATAGAATCACCTAAGCCCAGGAGTTGGAGGTTACTGTGAGCTGTGTGACGCCACAGCACTCTACCGAGGGCAACAAAGTAAGACTCTCTCTCTC
>NW_003852460.1:319260-321184 GCF_000181295.1 Otolemur garnettii | reverse complement strand
TCCTCCTGCCTCAGCCTCCCGAGTAGCTGGAACTACAGGCACCTGCCACAACACCCAGCTAGTTTTTCTATTTTTAGTAGAGACGAGTCTCCTTCTTGCTGGGGCTGATCTCCAACTCCAGAGCTTAAGGGATCCTCCCACCTCGGCCTCCCAGAGTGCTGGGATTTCAGGTGTGTACAGGCTGGGATTACAGCCGTGAGTCCTTACACCCTACCTGGATTACAGTTATTTTGATCCTGATTTTCCTCCCTTGAAAATGAATCCTTTGATTTACAGGCCCTCTGGGGCACCAGTCTTTTGTTCTCTGGCAACTCCTACAGGACTCCATGCTAACAATGTTTTGGTGGCAATGTGGACATCTTGTTAATGGCAACTCCGGCTTTAGAACTGGACTTCCATTCTCATCTTTAGATGATGGTCAAAACACACAGGGTAGAGAGTCATTTAAAAATCTCTCATGCCTTCCACCACCCCTGAGAGTTAGCTGTTCCTGGGTAACAGGTTACAATCAGGCAATGGGCCCTTCATGATGACAACAAGCCCTTCCCTCAGCTGATTAGCAAACTTAATTCCATCTGCAGCCTCCCTTTCCTTTTGCCATATAATGTATGGGGTCCAGCAATTAAGTTTGAGAATTCATCCTAGAAAAAGGCCTGCATTGCTGAATATCACTGGGGTCCCCTTCAAAGTGCTCCCTTGGCCATCTGGTGAACATGGTGATATTCAGCAGTGGGGTCTGCAGCACTTTCCCCAGGAGAAGTTTGTGAACTCAATTGTCAGCCTCGTACAACAGCAACTCTGATGGCCATTCCAGAAAAAAGAGTTCCAAAACTGCTTTGAAGGATGGACTAGGGGCTGGCATTAGTGCACAGCTTCCCAAGGGCAGAATCTCCAAGGTGACCCCAGTGATATTCAGCACAGAGGTGGGTAGCACTTTTTTTTCCTAGGGTGAGTTTGCAAACTTAACTGTCTGGCCTTGTAAGATATTTACAGGGGCAGAGGGTCAGGGCAGGCACATTGCAGGGGCCACGATGCTGCCTACCACAACTTCCTTTTGGGAAAATTATTAGGTGGGCTGTCAATGAAGCTGATATGTGTTACGTTGAAAAAGTAAAGGCCGACCACTCTGCCAGCCCCGCCCCACGTGCAGGGGTCTATGGAAGTCTGGGATTGTAGGGGAGGCCGACCATGAGGTGCAGACATCTCCTAGGGAGGTCCGGATGGTGGCAGAGGAGCGCCTCAGACGTCCTCTCAAGGACCAGCTGCTCCTCCTGCATCTTTGACCCACACAGAACCTCAGGGAACGATGCCCCAAAGTGTGGCACTTTCACAGGCTGAGGACTTTGAAATAAAGATCAGGACTTGGACACAAAGTTTCTGAGCCTCTCCTGCCCTCCTGACTCTTGCCCCTCATTTTCTCCCAGTCATAGAAGCAATTCAGAATTCCTCTTTCCTAAAGCAGGTCACAGAAACCAGCGCCTCTATTCTCCAAAGCCAATCATAAAAGCTAGGGACACTGCTCTATCTTCCCGGCCTTTCTGGGTAGGAGCTGACCTCAAGGAAATTGTCTGACCTACCTACCTTGTCTGATGTGTAGCAATAGGTCATGAGACCCTCATTCCAGAGAGGGTCCTGGCCTATGTCCTGGGTTCCAGAGAGGGCCCTGCCCTATGTCTTGGGTTCCAGAGAGTGTCATATCATATGCCCTGGGTTCCATGGAATGTCCTACCCTATGCCCTGGGTTCCAGGGAGGGTTCTGTCCTATGTCCTAGATCCCAGAGAGGCTCCTATCCTATGCCCCAGGTTCCAGAGAGTGTCCTGCCCTATGCCTGGGTTCCAGAGAGGGCCCTGCCCTATGCCCTGGGTTCCAGAGAGGGCCCTACCCTCAGTCGTGGGTTCCAGGGAGGGTCCTGTTCTATGCTCT
>NW_003852460.1:316146-319212 GCF_000181295.1 Otolemur garnettii | reverse complement strand
CCCTGGGTTCCAGAGAGGGCCCTACCCTCAGTCGTGGGTTCCAGGGAGGGTCCTGTTCTATGCTCTGGGTTCCAGAGAGGGCCCTGCCCTATGCCTTGGGTTCCAGAGAGGATCGTATCGTATGTCCTGGATTCCAGAGAGTGTCCTGTCCTATATCCTGGTTCCAGAGAGGGCCCTGCCCTCAGTCTTGGGTTCCAGGGAGGGTCCTGTCCTATGCCCTGGAGCAGTGGTTCTCAACCTGTGGGTGGCGATC
Source organism: Otolemur garnettii (assembly GCF_000181295.1). Lineage (NCBI taxonomy): Eukaryota > Metazoa > Chordata > Mammalia > Primates > Galagidae > Otolemur > Otolemur garnettii. The sequence goes on along the minus strand of NW_003852460.1, from coordinate 318,959 downwards.
CCTTTGTAACAATGGAAATACATCCTGGCATTAGGAAGGTTGAGAACCACTGCCCTGGAGGAAGGAGGCTGCTCACAGAGGCCAAGAGGAATCCAGACACACAAGCCTTGCTGGGCTCTCCCTCAGTTTCTGAGCATTAGAGCACAGCCTTTGTGTCCAGTTCCATTTCTACACAGCTGTCCATTCTGCACTGACCCTAAGCATAACAACACTTTCCCATGGATCCTCGGATCCTCATTTCTGAAGGTTTCCACCTCCTGAACGACATTGTTTAAACAAGTGTTTCTTATGTCAACCCACCTCTAGTTACAGGTATGTTGGCCATGACCCTTTATAAGGGTGAAGAAAGGCTCCCCACACCCTCCTGTGGCTCCCGACAGCCTCACTCTCCCTTCTAGTAGGGAGCATGAATGTCCCTGACATCAATCACCATCACCTGGGTCAGGTCCCAGGCAGCCTTCAAAGCCAACCCTGTTCAATTTTCCCTAACAAGCTCGACACTTAGGCCTTCTGATTTCCCTTTAACAGACAAATAGAGTCCCCAGATTAAAAACAAGATACAACATCACATAAACTTAGACTAAAAAATTATTTGTGATTTATCTGAAATAAAAATTTAACTGGGAATCTTTCCCTCCCCCTTCTGTTAAATCTGGCAACCCTGCCGATGGAACCTCATCTATTAGGGAACTAAATCTCCCAAGGTCTGGTCACAAAAAGAAGTGAGGGGCTGACCCCCGGGTACGTCTGTGCCGACATCCTAACCCTGCTCTTCCCCTCTGCCCCAGCAGGGTCAGGCTCTATTTGTCCACACCTTCGGCCAAACTAGAGTTTAAGCTCATTGTAGGGCAAAGAGAATTCCCTGTGAGTGGCGAGGTCTTGGATCTGGTGGACACATGGGTGGATAAAGAGGAACTCATGCCATTTTAAAATCCCCCTAGATGTCAGCTCCTACAAGTTCACCCCCCACATCTTGACAGGGGTGTCTCTTATATGTCGCTTTACAATCGGTGAATTAAAAGTCATTAGAGCAGGTGTGTCTTGTGTAGCCACTAGCAAGTAGGGTTGAGAAGCGTAAAAATATTTTCACATCTTCAAGGAGAGAGACAAAGCCACAGAGGCCTCCTGTGGTTGTACTCTGTGGGGCAGGGGGAGGGAGAAACACTGGCTTTATTTTAATATCCTTAAAAATAGATGTGGTCCATGCCACCAGGGGGAATGTATGGTATCCACTCAACTTCAATGATTGTATATTTGCACCTTTTGTGAAATTTCCATGCATGCGTGTGTGTGTGAGCACACAGGCACAAGCATTCACATTGCTTTTTTTTTTTTTTTTTTTTTTGGTAGAGCTAAATTAAACCTTGCTACATTTGGACTATTGGACGACCAAGATAATTGATGACGGTGACATTAAAATTATATCAGGGACTGATGTCTCTTCAATAAAGCCTCATTAATTGGGATCTCATAAATTCAGAATTTAGGCTGAAATTTATCTTAGTGCTGGGAGTAAAGAAAAGACTCTGAGTTAAATTAACCACCTAATGGTGTCAAGGGAGAAGTTGGAATTATTTAAGAAAGCGAGACTTCCAGTAGTTGAGAAGCATTTCTTTCTCCTTACACCTGAAAATGTGAGATTAATTGTAATTGTCTATCAAACGATCAGATTACCTACCCAAACACTATTCATCACAACTTTGCAAGTGTTTCATTTCATATGCATGGAAACTTAAGGACATCTTTATAATATTCTATAATACCTGCTGTACCTGGCGTTATTCATACTTTGTATAAATTAGTGAAAATTTTATTATGGTGAATTTCAGCTAAGTGCAGTGAATTCCTTTATAGATTTCTCTTTCATAGACCTTGCATATCCCTGTCAGAAACTATTTCTGCTTTGGTGGAGAGATCTGGTATACAACTTGCTGTGGGTTTGAATCTAGCCCTGGCTTTCCTGGTGTCTGGTTTTCTGACTTATATGGAATAGTTAACTGTTCAGGTATAATATCAAAGATCACCCAAACCAGGTCATTCCTGAACTTGCTTTGAGATTTCAATCCCATCATACGGTGACAAACTAATGGCATTTATGTTGTGGTTCTTTATTATTTTCTACCTGATAAATTCAGACATGTGGGAATGTATCTGAGACTGGGGGATATTTTGTGTTATCTTTGGATCTGTCTTTAAAAAATAATATTAGGGTGAGTGATGAGACATTGCCATTTTCATGCACTAGAAATGGTCAAATGTGAGTAATTTCATGTGGCTCAACCTTAGTTGTTTTATGCACGTCTTAGTTTTCCTGTTGATGGGATTGAAAGTGTGGCTCAGAGACTTCCAAATTAGCTTGTAGTAGTCAGCTACTGCTGCATAACAAGCTGTCTCTTAACTCAGAAGCATAAAAGAATAATCACTTATTCTTCTTTTGTTGAAACAGAGTTTGTTCTATTGCCCCAGGTAGACTGCAGTGATGACATCGTAGCTCACAGCAACCTCAAACTCCTGGGCTCAAGCCATCCTCCTGCCTCAGCCTCTTGTGTAGCTTAGGACTACAGGTACCTGCCACAACCCCCAGCTAATTTTTCTATTTTTTGTAAGTATGGGGTCTTACTCTTTCTCAGGCTGGTCTTGAACTCCTGACCTCAAGGGATCCTTCCACCTTACTCTTACAAATTGCTGGGAATATAGGCATGAGCCTCCATGCCTGGCCAGAGTTTGAGCTTTGTAAGATGAAATAAGTTTTGGAGGTAAACAGTGGTGATGGTTGCACAATAATGTGAAATTACCTAATGCCACTAAACGTC
>NW_003852460.1:312545-315812 GCF_000181295.1 Otolemur garnettii | reverse complement strand
CTGTCTCTAAAATGTAGAAAGAAAGTGAAAACCATATTTGGAAAATTCTGAGAGGAAATACCCTAGTTCATCATGGTGTTGGACATGAACAGACCAGTAGCAGGCTCTGTGCAATTTTCGAAGTTACATAAGAGGGAAAAAAAGGAGTAAAGTATATTTATCTCTGAATTCTTGCTTAGACTAAAAAGTTCATTCCAGAAAAAAATTAGATCTTACAAGCCACGATCATTACCTCTTTCAAAGCATTTGAGTCCTCGATGGTGGTCATGGTTCATAAAATGTGCATTGAATGTTGGTTCCTCTTGGAGATGATTCTTCAGCAGTTTATATCACACAAACACTTTTTAAGAAAAGGAAGAAAAAGAATCAAGACATTTTTAGGTACTACATTTATGACAAATACTGTCAGAATTTTTTTTTTTGAGATGTGTTTTCACTCTGCCATGCCACCCAGGCTAGAGAGCCCTCAGTGCCATCACAGCTCACGGCAGCCTAGAACTCCTGGACTCAAGTGACCCTTATGCCTCAGCCTCCCGAGTAGCTGGGATTACAGGTTCATGCCACCATACCTGGCTAATTTTGACTTTTTTTTAGAGATGGGATCTCACTCTGTTGCGTAGGCTGGTCTTGAACTCCTGGCCTCCAGTGATTCTCCTGCCTTAGCTTCCCTAGTAGTGGCACTACAAGCATGTGCCACCATGCTCAGCTAACTTTTCTTATTTTTTTGTAGAGATGAGGTCTTGCTATGTTGCCCAGGCTGGTATTGAACTCCTTCTTGGCCTCAAGCAATCCTCCTGCCTCAGCCTCCCAACGTGGTGGGATTAGAGGCATGAGCCATCTTGCCTGACCCATGTCAGAATCTCAACACCACATTCAGGTTAGTTCACGTCCGTTCAGTGTTTCGTGGTGAAAACACATATTTAAAGGAAAAGCTGATTTTGAAAAGTTTATAAAAAACAACTAATCTTCATATAGACACTAATAAGTATAGTCCTGTTTGTTAGAATTAGGGAGGTGCTGAGCGTCCACTGCAGGGGTCCTCAAGCTTTTTAAACAGGGGGCCAGTTCACTGTCCCTCAGACCTTTGGAGAGCCAGGCCAGACTGCAGGCCCCAGGATGAGTCGGCTGCTAAGGGGGACAGGCAGCGGCAGCAAAAACACCCGGTGGGCCGGATAAATGTCCTTGGGCCATAGTTTGAGGATGCCTGGTCCAGTCTCATAGCAAGTCTACTGAGAACCTGACCCACAGGTAGCTATCACCAGTGGAGAGATGTGCCATGTGACAATGAAAATTATAATAGTGGGCCAGCCTAAGGTTATATAAGTTCGTGTCATGGTTTAGCTTAAACGGAACAATTAGACGGTTCTTTATTAAGACTACATTAATACCCTTGTCCCTAAAACTATTATTGGTAGCTTGAAAGAAGTCCCTGAACCTTGATTTTAAGTGTAAGTAAAATAAGTCCTTCACATAAGATAGATAATATCTTAAAATACTCATGGAAATCTAACGGCATTGATTTATACTGTCTTAGTCTATGGGCTGCTATAACAAAATGCCTGTGACTAGTTGACAACAGACATTTTTTCTCAGTTCTGGAGGCTGAAGACTCCAGTGTGGCAGATGCCGTGAGTGGTGGGGACTCAACTCCTGGTTCATAGATGGCACCTTCTCTGTGTCCTCACATGGTGGGAGAGGTGAGGGAGCTTTCTGGGGTCCCTTTCTAAGTACACTGATCCCATCCATGAGGCCCCACCCTCAGGACCTCATCACCACCCAAAGGCCCCACCTCCTCACAGCATCACCTCAGGGGTGAAAGTTTCAAACAGGAATTTGGTGGAGACACAGACCTCCAGACCGCAGCACGTGCTGACTTTGCGCATGATGATCACCACCAGAAAAACTGACTCTAAACCCTGCGCTTTGGTCACAGGGGCAAAATACGTGATGGATAACAACTGTCCTGCTGGATTAGGGCCCACACTAGTGGACTCATTTTACCTTAATTATCTCTTTAAATAATCTGCAAGCCGGGAACATTGACTCACCTGTAATCTCAGCACTCTGGGAGCCTGAGGCAGGAGAATCACTTGCGCCTAGGAGCAGTGGTTCTCAACCTGTGGGTCGCAACCCACAGGAGCTGTATTAAAGGACTGCAGCATTGGGAAGGTTGAGAACCACTGGCCTAGGAGTTTGAGGCTACTGTGAGCTGTGATGATGCCTCTGCACTCTAGCTCTGGTGTGAGAGTGAGATGAGACCCTATCTCAAAAAAATAAAAGAGACAATCTTACAATCTTTGAATCAGAGATGGCCCTCGGTGCTCCCAGGAGCCCCCTAAAATTCAAGGTCCACCTGGGTGAGCCACAGCACTCTTTTAAAAACATTGCCAAGTGCACACAACAGGAAGAAGGTAGCTGAGGTTCCATCAGCTTGTCCATGGCCAGCCCCTTACCAAATACATCTCTGCCCTCCAAGCCCAAATCTCAGACCCCCACAGCCCCTGAGAGATGCCATGTGCTCAAACCAACATCTGCTTGTCTCCCAGTTGCAAAACAGGATCGTAACAGTTCAACGCGTGGTGAAAACGACCTATCCGGAGACGGTTTCCAGCAGGGAAGTGTGTTGGGCTTCCATGAAAGAAGCTGAGAGCAAAGGGGCAGGAGGAAGGACCCCTCCCTGCTGAGACCCAGGTGACGTAGCCCATTTCTGTGCATTTAACATTGTGATTAAATCTGGCTAGGCCCTGGGGGAGAGAATTTTTGATTTGAAGGTTAAGCCAATATTAGCAAGAAAAATAAAATAAAGTGAGTCAAATGGCCCTGAGCAACACAGCCGCCTGCGGTCGATTCCAGGAATGTTTAGCTGCAAAATGAGCAAGCTGCTAATTGTGTAAATGCTGCTAATTACGTGTGCAGAGCCCTGCCCGAGCGTCCCCCCCTGTAACTAATAAGAAATCAATTAGCTAATGAAGTGGCCGTTAAATGCAATGCTAATCTTAGCCGGGGTATTTTTAATGTTTCTCTTTTCTGCCCCTTTACGACGCTCTTTAATTGTCAGTGCCATACGGAGACTGCAGCGCTCGGCATGTGTAATGAAACATCGTTATATGGTAGCTGGCATTCTTGGAAGAGCTCAGTGAAACCGGCTTCCCAATTATTTTTAATTGCCAGACATTCTCACAACTGAGTCTTCTACCAAGCGCTTCAGAGCCCCGGCTGTCATGTCTTATGCACTCGGATCGTGTTGCCTCTGCAGCCTGTGAACGC
>NW_003852460.1:310340-311164 GCF_000181295.1 Otolemur garnettii | reverse complement strand
GAAATGGAGTGCAGTGATGGGTGGAGAGCTGAGGACCTGGCTGCAGATGAGACCTCGCCATGGTCAGCTCAGGAACCAGGGTGAGTCTGAAGGGGCTAAACTATACTATATCTACTATATAGTATAGTTTATATACTATACTTTGTATTGTATACAGTATAGTATATATACTATATAGTATAAGTAAGTATATATATAGTATGTATATAAGTATAGTATACTATATATATAGTGTATATATATCTAAGTACAGTACATATACCATATAGTATAACACTATACTTTATATATTATACTATATTGCAGATGGGCATAATACTGTGGAGAAGTGGCTCTGTCTTCCCACAGCAGGAAGGTGTCTCAGGGCCTGTCCCACACCTGGGACTGTAGGCAGGACCCAGCATGGGCTCAGGGGGGCAGCAGCTGCAATGGGACCTCAGTGCCATCAACTCCTGCAGATCTGTGAGGTGTCTGAGGGGTGTGTCTGAGCACTGTGCATCTGTGGCAAGCAGTGTTTGTGGGAGACCCAAACGTGGGGCCAGGTTCCCCAAGTTGAGAATCTGTCACTTGGTAGTAGACCTGAGGCTGCTCTTTTAAATTTCCCGTTTCTGAGCCAGTGATCATAGCCGAGTTGTGTAGAAAGAGGATGCATTCACCGGGGTTCTCCACAAAACAGAACCCAGACGGTATGTGTCTCTGTATACAGAGGGTGAGATAAAATGCATGCGCATTTTAAGAAAGGTGGGATACACATTGGTGGATTCAGGGTCTACGTGTGAGCTGGGGTCTCCTCGTTCCTCCGGAGCTCTCTGCCCCAAGTTCTC
>NW_003852460.1:308242-309300 GCF_000181295.1 Otolemur garnettii | reverse complement strand
CCGCCTGCCTGTGAGGGGCTGCGCACCTGCAGCTCCCAGTGAATCCCTGGGAATGCTGGGTGAGTGGAGAGGGGGCCCAAACCCACAGCTTCCCTGTGACCATCTTTGCCCGGAGCCTTGGTGGGCTAACTCTGACCCCAAGGCAGGACAGACAGAGGGGACTGCCTCAAACATGAGCCTTGCAGATCAGCCCAGCTGATCATAAACTCACTGGGAGTTTCTTTCTTAAAGTCAGGCTTTCACATGTCACCTGCATTGCACGCCTCATTAGCTAAGATCACCCTCATCCTCTAAGATACAAACTATGAAATGCAGGTTTAGGCAGAAGGAAGGCATGGGCAGGCCAGGGGGTCAGTTCATCCCAGGCTCAGGGGAGCCTAAGCAGCTGACACCCCCCCAACCTGTGATCACATCCTCCAGGCACTTCTGCTCCCACTGGCCCTGTCGGGGGCCACTGCTGCTGCCCCATGTCACAGGCTTCCCTTTATCCACATCTTCTGGGAATAGCGGAAATTTAACTAGTTGGTTTAGAAGAAGAGAAAGATAGCTCTTCCCTGAGTCCACACCAGGCAAAGAAGGAAGTTACAGGAAAACACAAGGTCACCAGTAGGAAGAGCAATGAGTGGATCATCCTTTAAAAAACAAACAAAAAAATCTACATAGTCGTGTGTCTCATAATGACATTTTTGTTAACAGGACCGTGGTCCCATCCGATTGTGCCAGAGCTGAGCATTCTTAGCACCTAGTAGCCTCCCTACATCACAGCACAATGCATTACGAGTTCTATGTCTGGACATGTTTGTGTATGGGAACATTTACCGTCATGTAACACCTGCCTCCAGAGCTCAGCACAGTCAATGGTTTGTAGTCTGGGAGTAGCAGGCTACACCACACAGTCCCAGTGTGTACGAGGCTGTACCAGCCAGGTCTCTGATATTCACACAAGAATGTAACCACCCAATGATGCCTCTCTGAGAATGCACTTGCATGGCTAGCAACATGCCTCTCTGAGAATGCACTTGCATCACTAAGCAACATGCCTCTCTGAGAATGCACTT
>NW_003852460.1:281273-308164 GCF_000181295.1 Otolemur garnettii | reverse complement strand
AGCAACATGCCTCTCTGAGAATGCACTTGCATGGCTAGCAACATGCCTCTCTGAGAATGCACTTGCATCGCTAAGCAATGCATGACAATATTTACGGATGATGTGGTAGAACCCCTGGGCTGAGAGAACTCAAATACAGCATGCTTGTGTGGTTGAATCATCGCTGGATACAATGCAGTATGTCATAATCATCTCTCATCTGCCACCCAGTGTGGCCACAGCAGCCCCTCTACATGTATCATGGAGAGAACATCACACTGAAACCAGATTCATCAAATCCACGTGGTAAAGCCCCATGGTGTCGGCCTCTGAGTTACACATGGAGGGTAAGACACACACCGTGATGGCTCTGGGGAAGGCTAGCGATGCCCAAATCCACATGATTTGCACATTTCTTTAGACACTTGTTATGTGTGGGTGTGCACGGGTGTTCAACTAACAAAAGGCACGTGAGCTTGCCGTGTGCGATGAGTGGCATCACAGAGTAATAAAGATTCTAGGTTCACCAAGAAGTGCCAGTTGGAATATGAGGCATTTCTTAACAAAACTCCCCAACAAGGGTGGTGCTGGTCCTATGTATCAAATAGTCCTGAGTGGACAGGTGAGAGAAGGGGTGAGTGTAGGCTATGAAAATACATACATGGAAGAGAAAAAGTGAAAATGCAAGAGTTTAGGGGCACCTTGTGAACAGATGACAAGATTGAATGCTTGTGACCCTGAATGTTGATCTTTTATTTCAGGAGATTTTAAAGGAGGAAGCCACTTATGGAGGTGGCTAGATGGATGGGCAGGTGGATGGGCAGGTGAAGGGATGGGTGGGTGGGTGGGTGGGTGGATGGGAGGGTGGATGGATAGATAGGTGGATTGATGAGTGGGGGGGATTGATGGATGGGAGAGTGAATGGGAGGGTGGATGGGTGGGTGAATGGAAGAGTGGATGGGTGAATGGATGGATGGATGAATCAATGAATGATTGAATGGATGGATAGGTGGTTGGGTGGATGGATGAATGGATAGATAAATGGATTGAAAGATGAATGAACAGATACGGATGAAATCAAAGGATGGATGGATGGGAGGGTGAATGGGAGGGTGGCTAAGTGGGTGAATGGATGAGCGATGGATGGATGGATGGGATGGTACATGGTTGGATGGATGGATGGGATGGTGGATGGATGGATAGATGGGCGGATGGGTGGATGGATGAATGAGTGAATGGATAGGTGGTTGGGTGGGTAGATTGAAAGATGAATGAGCAGATATGTGGATGAATCAAAGGATAGATGGATGGATGGATGGGAGGGTGAATGGATGAATGGATAGATGGGTGGATGAGAGGATGGGTGGATGGATGGGAGGGTGTGTGGGTGGATGGATGGAGGGTAGATGAATGGATTGAAAAATGAATGAACAGATATAAGAATAATTCAAAAGATGGATGGGTGAGATGGATGGGAGGGTGAATGGGTGGGTGAAAGTATAGACAGATGGATGGATGGATGAATAGACAGGTGTATAGATGGAAGAATGGATGGGGGATGGATAGAAGGGTGGGTGGATGATGGATGGATGGACGGATGTGTGGTTGGATGCATGGAAGAATGAACAGATGAAGTAATAGATGGGTGGATGAATGGGCAGTTATGTAAGAAAAACTTGCATCATCATGTATATATGCCTAGGTTACACCTAACTGGTTTACAGAAGGCTGGGAGTCCTCCCCAAATTTCTTCAGTGTCATCTCGGGACTCCTCGTGCCCCTGTTTATGGAGAGACAGGGCAGTCTACTTTTAAATCACACAAAGTTTGACTGTGTGTTTTGTCATATAGGGAATTTTTAAACAGGAGAAAACTCTCTTTGCCTTATTTATCGTTATAAGTAGGTTAGGTATTATCTCTTAAAAACCTTATATTTTCTTTGCCTGAGGAAATAAATAGGGGATGGATGAAATTTGTTCAGGAAACTAATCAGCTGGTGCAGCCAGAGAAATCTCGATGTAAGCAGAAAATAAGCTTGGACATCGCAGAAGCAGCCTAATTAACTCACGCATCTGTGGGGGCCGCAGCCACGAGGGGAGACGCTCCCGTCCACTGTGTGAGCAAGCTCTGGGCCACGGTTTCAGAGCCAGGGATGTGCAGCGGAGAATCTGAGGAGGCAGGGACTGATTTACCTCCTCCCGTTTTAATAGTACTTTTCATTTTTAAAATTTGCAGGGAAACACACATAAGATAAAATTTACTGTCTTAACTCTTTTTAAAAGTGCACAGTTCTGTGTACTTCAGTGCACTCATGCAGCTCTGTAGCCATCATCGTCATCTCCAGAATTTCTTCATCTTCCCACTGAAGCTCTGTCTCCATGAAACACTAACTCCCCAGTCCCTCCCCAGCCCCAGCAGACCCACCACCCTGCTTTCTGCCTCTGTAGATTTGACTGGATTATTTCACAGAGAATAATGTCCCCAGGGTTCATCCCTGTGATATCAGACATCAGAGCCCCATTCCCTTTTAATGGCTGAATAATATTCCATCATCTGTGTGGACCACGCTTTCTGTATCCATTAATCCGTGGATGGAAACTTGGGTGGCTTCCATGTTTTCGGCTGCTGTGAATAATGCTGAATAGAACTATTTATTTTATAGGACCTGCTTTACTTTAAAGTCCTAAAAGATCCTATTTTAAAGGATGTTCAAAAACAGGCCACTTAAGATTGCTTTTCAGAGGTATGTTGCTTCTGAATTTCAAAGATGCCCAAACTCGCAACTGACGTAGAATTTCCCAGTTCCCCCTGAACGCTGTCGCTCTCAGGGGCCTGTATCTGAAGGTTTCTTGGTTGCACCTTGAAGTGGAGAGTGGTGCCAACCTGTCATCAATCTGTACATAACAAGTGGGGTGGGGGGGACACATCTCAGCCTGTCGAGGAACACTTCAGAAAAGGAGACACACACGAAACCCTTCAGGAGTTTACCACCTCAGGAAAATAACATTTATATGCAAAGAATCATGATTCGTAATAAAGGCACGAAATAACAGATGTCCTTGGAAGCCTGAGAATAGGGAGGTTTCTTCTGGTTTATTTCCAAGAATGGAGTTTCCCAAGGATTACAGAAGTGACTCCAACTGTTGTCAGATAGGCTGAAAGAAAGGAGGAGAAAGCTTATTGGTACAAAAATATTGGTAGAAACACCGAGCATGCATTTTAAGAAAGGAAAAAAAGAACCATATTAAGGGCGGTGCCTGTGGCTCAAAAGGGTAGGGCACTGGCCCCACATGCCACAGGCAGCGGGTTCAAACCCAGCCCTGGCCAAAAAAAAAAAAAGACCTGTATTAAAATTGTAATACTCCATATATACCAATAACATTTGTTGGCTTGGATACTGTATCTTATATTTCTTGTCATTGCAAAAGTCAAATGTGACTTGAATATTACAATTTTAATATGTTTTTTTTCCTTTCTGGAACTGTATACCCTCTGTATTAATTGATAATAAAATAAATTATCTGATACACTCAGGAAGTGGATGAGAATTTATCCCTAAAGCAAATTTGGTTTGACCCATCAAGCATTTATTGAGCAACTGCTAAGCACAAGAAATGTAAACTTGACCTTGACCCCATCACCCCAGTGTCTGTCAAAGAATCAATAGATTGGATCCTCACCAAACGACGTATTATTCAGTCATCACACAGAACAAAGTCCTTACCCACATGACCCAGGGAGTGAGAAGTGACATGGGGATGCTGCAGGGGGCTGCCTTTCAACCCCCACCACCTGTTTGATGGATAAACAGCCTCCTTTGTGGCCAAGTAGGACCAAACACAGAACCCAGGAAGGTAGCAGGGTTTCTGTTGGGAATAGAGGGTTAGCTGAGCCCATGGCCCCCCTTACTTGCCTGTGGTAAAGAGGGATTTTGTCCTGTATGGGAGTTCAGCTGACCCCAGAGTCTGGGGGTCCTGAGACCACCCTCCCTTCTGACACCAATGTCAATTTCCAGGAGTTTCCCAAAGCAGCCGAAAGCATGGAGAACTTACTGAAAGCTGTTGTGTGCCCTACAGCAGGTTATTACAGGGAGAGGGCACGGATTAAAACCAGCCCACGGGTGAGGTGCGTGGGGTGGGATCCGGGGGAAAGTAGCTAATGTGGAAGTTCTGGCTCTGTCCTCCCCATAGAGTGGTGGACAGTGTCCCTCCCTAGCACAGATGTGTGACACCATAGTGGTGGTTGCCAACCTGGGACCCACCGGTACTCAGGGTCCTCCTGGGGGCTTCATCACATCATTATGATTGATTGATTAGTGACAAATGGCCCACGTGACCCCCCTGAGTGACTAGGTCAATGGATACCTAACAACTCAGAGTCCCCACCTTAAAGCACATTTGTCCCGGCATGCCTGATTCCCACCAGACGTCCCTCAAATCACATTGTCAGACTGCCCAATGCAACCTAAGTCACTCTCTTTCCAAATAAGACACTCTCAGCAGGCCCAAGGCATCCCAAGGGCCCAGAGGGAACCTCCCAAAAGACAAGGGCAAAGTCCAGACCCTTTGAGGGCAAGCTTACATCTTTGTCAACCATTCACAAAAAAAGGTCGACTTAATGGGCAGCGCCTGTGGCTCAAAGGAGTAGGGCATCTGCCCCATATGCTGGAAGTGGCGGATTCAAACCCAGCCCCGGCCAAAAACTGCAAAAAAAAGGTTGACTTAAATTTCCTAGATACAAAACCTTAGTTGAAGTTGATGAGCACCAGGAAACAGGGGCTAGTGGTCTTGTTTTACATTCCCGGTGGCATCTGTTAAGCACAGTCACTGTCTGCTTGGGACTTTCTCTTTCCGGCACAGTTGAGGACACTCCTGGCCTTTTCTCTGGGTCCTGGACGCAGGAGCTAGCACGGCAAATGGGATGCAGACAGCCCAGCCAGCACCGCCGCTCCGGGACCCTGAGCCTCCCAGGCCAGCCGGCGACGGCCCCTTTCTTGGGAGATTAAGACCCTATTTGTCTGCGTCATTTGCTGCTTCATCTGTAATGATCCACCACTCGGCTCCAAAGCCGTCTTCCTGACAGCGGATGCCAAGTGTGATTAGGGACCCCAGGAAAGATGCTCGCCCCACCCTCGGCGTGCTCGGCATCTAATCAGTTCTCAGACAGACCCGCCACGTCCTGCAACAGCTGCCCCCCACCCCTCCCATGCCTGCCTGCAGAGACGGACGCCAAAGAAGGGAAATCGTCCTCTCTAATTCTCATGGACAAAAGCAAAGATGACATGTTTACATAATTGGTTACACGTCTCACTTTTTCATGAAGGCTTCTCGTGCTTTCAGCCACCAGGCTGCAGCCAGTGTTCACCCCCGACCCCCGCTCGCACACCCTACACAAGGGATAAAAAGGCAGAAATAAATGTGGACATAAGAGCTACAGAGTTTTCCCTAAAATCCTCAAAGACCTCAGACTCCTCCTACCTGGCCAAGGTCCCTGCCCTTGCTTTAGGTGAGGTGACCCTTTCATCAAAGTTAATTAGCAGGTGCAACACAGGCGACCAGGGGCAGCCTGAACACCCCAGGTGCACTGATGTCTTGACCCCTAGAAATAAGGAGACAGGCGGGTGTCCTGCCCAGACACAGCAGCCGATGTCCAGGCCAGTGTGCCTTACTGCCGGAAGACCAGTCTGTGCACACTCAGGCCGGTGGGGGCTGACTCTTCAGCCCCCAGGTGGACAGCACCGCTGGAACCACCCGGGCTACACAGACCTTCCTTTGCAATCCTCTGCACTATTCCCCACCAGTATCTCCAAGGACCCTGAGTGCACACCTCCTTCCAAACAGCATCAAACGTTTAAGAGACAAGGATTGCTGCTCCCCGGTGGCCGATGGGGCAACACCTGCTTTATTTTCAAGCCTGGAGCACCCAGAGGCCTCTGTGTTTATCAAAAACATCTCCAAGCATTTCTCAAGGGTTCGGGGTTAGCTGCACACACACACACACACCAAAGAAAGCTTTTTTTTCCTTTTATTGCCCGAGCCCTTTTAAGCCCATGTGTTGAGAAGTAAATTGAATTCGCCTGCGTCTGATTCGTTTAGACTTAACTCATCGAAGTGTCTTTGGGTCAGAATGGCTTGACTTCGGGACGCTTCAGGAATTGTCACTCCCTGTGAGCAGGGAGAAGAAGTCTGTTAGCAGATACCTCTCCTCATCCCCCAGAGGGAGGGCTGAGTCCCATAGGAAGCACCTACACACACACACACAAAGAAACATTCTCAAAGACTGAGCAGGTGAATGCCAGTCAAATGCTTTTGCTCACCCCTGGCTATTGAAACAGGGAAAAGGGTCTCACCCTTTTCAGAGTGAACCGCACGCCTCCTTGAGGGGTGGCACTACATGGCCAAAGTGTTCTCTGTACAAACTTGAGAGCTTCATCTTTGCTGCAATGTCACACAGGCCCCCGAGGATCTGCAGCATCGCAGAGTTGGGTTCAGAGCACATCAAGATGTGAAGTGGGAGTGGCTGGTGACCCCGAATAAATAGCATCCCCTTCTATGATAAAGGCAGTCATGGGTTTGGGACCAGGCAAAGGTCTCTGGCATGGGTTCTAGTTTTGCAGTCTGGGTTTCTAAAAATCAAAACTTTAAAGGTCAGGCATGGTGGCTCATACCTATACTCCCAGGGCCTCTGGGAGACTAAGGCAGGTGGATGGCCTAAGTTCACAAGTTCGAGACCAGCCTGAGCAAGAGCAAGATCCATCTGTAAAATTAGTCAGGTGTTGTGGTGGGCACCTGTAGTCCCAGCTACTCAGGAGGCTGAGGCCAGAGAATTGCTTGAACTCACAAGTTTGAGGTTGCTGTGAGTTATAATGCCATACCACTCTAGCCTGAGTGACAAAGTGAGACACTGGCTAACCAAAAAAAAAAAAAAAAAAGCTTTGAAAGGCACTCCCCATATAGGAATATTCAATCTCTGGTATCAACAGAAATTCCAAATGTTGCCACAGAGTACACAGCAGTGCCAAGTTACCCTCAGAGGTGGTGGTGGGGAGCATGGTAAGACCCCAGGGCATGTGAAAAACTGCAAGGACTCCTCAACTCTATATAAATGAAGATTTTTCCTAGAGAGACACGGCAATGAGGAAATAAGAGACTCGCAGGAATAACTGATAATAAAATAGAACATTGACAAGGATGCACCAGCATCACAGCTCTTGCACGTTGGGGCTGTTATTACGTACAGTGTAGGTCACTTGAATACAAGAGTTGCAGTAGTGGACAGGGCATCTGCTCCCCTCGATGGGTGCTGTGTGACGAGCCCACCGGCAGCAACCACGGTTTGCATACACTGAGCAAAGGAATGATTCCTGTCTCAGGCAGGACAGAGCAGGGTGGTGAGAGATTTCATCGTGCTACACAGAAGAGCACACCATTTGAAACTTGTAAATTGTTTATTCCTGCAATTTTCTCCTTAATATTTTCAGGTGGTGGCTGCCTGCAGGTCACTTAACGTGAGCTGAAGGCGGGAGTGATCTCTTGGTTATCACACTTGCCAGGATTTATGCTGCTGAAGGCTTAATTGTCACATTTGCAAGGATTTAAAATGACAGTCGTGCCCTGGTGATGGTTAGGATTGTTGGGGACACAGAATTCCACGTCCCTGGGACTGGGGTAATTAGTATTTCGGTTAAGTGGCAATGAAGTAACATGTGCACTGGGAAAATCAAACACCTTGGACCTGACAGCCCCAGCAATACACAGATAGCCCATAAAAGTGCCCGTTGGTACCTTTCTACTAGCTGGCTAAATACATGAGTCGGTTCATGCTCTGGAATACAGCGTTGCCAATAAATAATTGCTGTGTGCTCGATTATTTGCTAGGACTAGAAATCCAGGAATGAAAAGGCAGACGTCAGCCCTGCCCTCAGAGAACATGCAGGCAGCTAAATGGCAGCAGATTATAATGTAGATGTATGGTTAGAATTAAGGAAAGGTTTTCGTGTTAACTATTAAGTTTCAGACAGCAGGTAGCAAGATAGACCTGCGATGTATTCCTACTGTTTGTATATATAAATTTATGCAATCTTCATATGTATACACATATCTATTGTGTGTGTGTGTGTAAATGGATAGTGTTACACACCCGGAAGTTAATATCAATTATCTTTGGGCACTGAGACTTTACCAGAAGTTTTTCTTCTTTTCCTTTCCTTCATTTTTCTTCTTTAGAGAAAAAAAAGAAAGACAAAGAAAGTGCATTTACTTTCTCTAATGTTTTGCCTGCAATTAGGATTCGCTGCCACCAACTGGTGCTTGCTTGTGTCACGATGGTCCCTGTAGCTAGAATTCTCACTTCCTGGTGAATTAAACTTCAATTAGGGTGACAAGGCCCAATCCCAGTAGAATGTTAAGAGTTTCTTGCAGTGGACCCGACCGGGTTGATTTAGAGGCAGAGTCATTTAACCACAGTGGTACAAGGCTTGGTGTGAGTTTCCAGCAGGCCCACCTCAGCCCACAGGGGTCCCTGCCAGTGGGCTCAGCTGTGCCCAGGGAGCACCCGACGTGAATGGTGGCACCTGTCACGCTTTTCTCAGTGAGATTGACGTGAAAAGTCTAAGCCAGAGTGTTGACTCAGGATGCCTTTCCCTGACCCCAGCACCCATCACGGGCTCACTCGTTGCCCTGGTATGAGGCCTCATTGGATCAGCCAGTACCCTTGGCTCTGACCTCCTGTGGTTTCTGGATTCTCACACCCAACCTTGTTCCCAAGGCAACCACCTCCAGCACCCACTTTGGTCTCACAGAGCATCCGGAGCTCAGAAGGCTCTCCGAGAACCAATCTCTGCACAGCAGGGCTCCTATCTCCTCCCCAGAAGGCTCTCTGTGAACCCATCTCTGCAAAGCAGGGCTCCTGTCTCCTCCCCAAAAGGCTCTCCATGAACCCATCTCTGCAAAGCACAGCTCCTACCTCCTCCCCAGAAAGCTCTCCATAAACCCATCTCAGCAAAGCAGAGCTCCTGTCTCCTCCCTAGGAGGCTCTCCATAAACCCATCTCAGCAAAGCAGAGTTCCTATCTCCTCCCCTGAAAGCTCTCCATAAACCCATCTCAGCAAAGCAGAGCTCCTGTCTCCTCCCTAGAAGGCTCTCCATAAACAAAGCACGGCTCCTACCTCCTCCCTAGAAGGCTCTCCATAAACCCATCTCTGCAAAGCAGAGCTCCTATCTCCTCCCTAGAAGGCTCTCCGTGAACCCATCTCTGCAAAGCAGGGCTCCTATCTGCTCCCCACACCTGCAGGCCTGTGGCCACCTGCCTTCCTTCCTCTGTGCATTCGTGTCCTGTGGCTGCTGTGACTAATGATGACAACACAAATTCCTTCTCCCACAGTTCTGGACGTCAGAAGTCTGGACTGAAGATGTGGGCAGGGTAGTGCCCTCCCCCTACACCCTGCACTGTAAGGAAGGACCCTTTCTTAGCTCGTGGTTGTGGCTGACAACCCTTGGCTTGTGGCCGCATCTCTCCAATCTCTGCCTTTGTTTTCACAAGACCCTCCCCTGTGTGCCTCTGTGTCCTCCCTCTCTCTCACAAGGACACCAGACATTGCCTAAGAAACTACCCTACTCCAATCTTAATGACATCTGCACAGAATCTATCTCCAAATAGGCTCCACCCACAACACCCAGGCCCTCCTATCATCCGAACAGCTCTTACGTCATGTCACATCCCCTGATCACTACCCAACACCTGGGGGCAAAGGTGAGTGTCCCTGTGGACCCAAGAAAGCATTAATTCATTGTCTAGATGACCATAACAATAGTCACTGCAACTATAATAATTCCTAGTGGTGCAGTTGGTATGAATTACTCTAACAGCAGGCAACACCTTATAAAAACAGCAATTGCTTTAGTGATTAAATAATTTGGAGGCTTTGCTGAATGTGCACACAGGACTTGCCTGCTCCCATTGCAGGCAGCTCTGCATGTCCCCCTGGGTGGGAGAGCCCAGGAGGTGACAACACACCTGAAGTGTCTCAGGAACGGTCCCTTCCCCATTCCCCAAAACTAACACCCTCTCAGAACCTCAGTACAGGGCCTTATTTTCAATTAGGGTCTGTGCTGATGTCAAAATTAAGGTCGCAGAGATTGTATTATCATGTTTCCCCCAAAATAAGACCTACCCAAAAAATAAGCCATAGTAGGATTTCTATGCATTTGTTAAAAGTAGGCCCTACCCCAATGATAAGACCTAGTGATGGGCGTGGCTATGTAGTGTGTCTTCTTGAGAAAAAATAAATATAAGACAGTGTCTAATTTTTGGGGAAACATGGTAGTTTGCAATCCCAGAAGCAATGCAAAAGTGTTCCCTTCTCTCCACATGAATGGATTAACAAACTGTGGCATACATACACCACGGAGTACTATTCAGCCATGAGAAAAACGAAGACTTTTCATCTTTTTTGTTAACCTGGGTGGAGCTGAAACACATTCTTCCTAGTAAAGCATAACAACAATGGAAAAGCAAGTACCCAATGTATTCAAGGCTAATACGAAACCATTATATAAACAACGACACATCCACAAGAGGTGCAGCACACAGGGATAATCCAGAGAGGGGAAGGGGACGGTGGAGAGTGACTGGTGAATCTCACCCAATGTGCCCAATGTGAGGGGGCTCAGCACGCCCCCCCCCACCCCGTGAAGGGCTCAACTACAACTCCAACTTCACCTTAGAATTGAAAACAGCGTAACCTAAACATTTGTACCCTCACATTAATCTGAAATAAGATAAAATACTTTAACAATTAAAAAAATAATAGTTAAGGCCAGGTCGGCCTGGTGTTGGGGGGACCCCCATGCAAAGCTGGTGAGGGGAACTTGGACAGAGGGACACTCTCAGGGAAGACAGGGTGGACACAGAGGCCGAGATTGCAGGGACGGACATGGCCACAGCCCAGCCACGCCGAGGACCACAGGTAGCTTTCTGAAGCTGGGGGTGAAGCTGGGACCATCTTCTTCCTTGGAGCCTCTGGAGCACCCCGTTTGTGGGAACTTGCTACAGTAGCTCTGGGGATACACACAGACTCAACTTCCTTGGAGAATTTCCTGCGAAGCCTCAGTCTCTGATCCTTTTTCAGGAACACCTTGTAGGGGCTGTTCACCCCCCTCCTCCATGTGAAACAGTGTTTGTACCTCTGTGGAATTTATGTGGGTGCCATCGCCGAATGTCTGGTGTGTAGAGAGAGCTGAGTCTTTACGATACTACAGATCAGTCAGCTGATATCTGGGAATATGAGTGCACAAAAGAAATTCCAGATGGTTCCCTCTGCGTTGTCCTTTACTTTTTGGCTTTGTCTTTGAAGATTATTTTGTTTTATTTATTTTATTTTATTTTTTAGAGACAGGGTCTCAGCCTGCTACCCAAGCTGGAGAGCAGAGGCATCATCACAGCTCACTGCAGCCTCAAACTCCTGGACTGAAGTAATCCTCCTGCTTTAGCTTCCCAAGAAATTATGGGCATACACCACCATGCCCAGTTAGTTTTTTTAATTTTTTGTACAGATGGGGTCTTGCTATGTTGCTCAGCCTGATCTCAAACTTCTGGCCTCAAGCAAGCTTCCTGCCTTGACCTCCCAAAGCACAAGGTAATTATTTAAAATAATTTATTATCAGTTATTTAAAATAATTTCAAATAATTATCTTTTAATTATTTAAAAGAATTTCAAATAATAATCTTCTAATTCTTTGAAATTTGGCAACTCTCTCCTCATATGTTTTAACAGTTGCCTGTAGATCTAGCCCAGACTTATTCTTTTTTTCCCTTTTACATGTTATTCCAACTTAGAAGAAGTTATCTGAGAACTCAGAATCATATTTTAGAGAAAGAAGTGGGGTGTGGGAAACTCTGTGCAGAACCTCTTCCCCTCTGAGGACAGAGTTTCTGGATCTCTTTGGCCTCCTTTGTTGTGTTTTAAAATTGCGTTCTACCCAGGCAAAGGATCAAAAGGAATCTGAAGAAAACTCGGTCGCTTCCCACCTCATCCAAGACACACCCCCACTAACCACCTTTTTTTTTTAAACTGTCTTGCTACATTTTCATTACCCTCAACCAAAAATGCACCATGGTCCCATAACTATGTACAGAGGGAACTTTTCTCTCTTATGAAATCGGGTAATAATTCCACACAGTTAAGCTTCTCTGATTGTAGTTTCAATGTGATGACTTTTGCCCACCAAGGGCTCCCAGATTCTGAAGTCATAATCGGCGGGCAGGACGGAGCTGCACCCCAGGGACCAGCCAAGCTGCTCTTCTGAGACCTGTGTCTCTGGACTTTGGGTACGATTTCCAGCTTTCTGATTTCCCTGGGACCCACCGTCTTATACCGTCTGGGTGGTCATTTCCCATCTTAGAAGGTTCAAAGGGGAGCATCTTGATTTGCCTTGGGCTTGTTAATCCCAGCCAGGGATTTTATCTTTTTATATTTTTATTCTCTAAATAACTCCTTGGGAGCATTGGGCCTTCCCCCCTCCCCTCACTGGACTGTCCAGAATCCCAAATGCTTAGAAGTGGACGCAGAGCCAGACGTCTCTTCCATAGGGTGGACCTCGCACCCCAGGCCCACCTCCGCTTGGACGGGCCGTGTGGCATGAAAACTGTTTCGCTGAACTCAAAGGTCCTGGGCTGGAAAGTCTGCACCACCACAAAATTAGAACAGGAATGTTCTAGCGGTCGCCCGAAAAAAGCCTGGTGGACGGTTGGCGAGAGACCCGCCCTCCGTAAAACCGCCGTGTGCAGAACACACAGGCCCCAGCTGTGGCCCGCGGGCAGCCCAGCCCTTCCGGAGGGTTCCTGGCCCCAGACTGCGGGGCGCTGGGGTGGCCGCGGGGACGGGCCTCTCTCCCGTTTTAGGGACGTGGATCCGGCAGGGCTGGCCCATGGGTGGGAGGACGCCATTCTTTCCTGCGGGTTGTGTCCAGACAGAACGGTGGGTGGTTCCCATTCTCTCGATTTCTGTCTCTCCTCTGTCCTTTCTCTCCCCCTTCTAAATTTTTAACACTTCTTAGGCACAATCCCACCCTGACTCAGGGACGCCACAAATCACCGGAGTAATTGGTCACACCCTTGGCCTCACATACACTTGGCACCGAGTGTATTAGTTTTAAGGAATTCGTTTAGTTTTCATTTACCAGGAGATAAATTAAAAGAGAGCAAAGAAGGAGCCTCAAGCCACCTCAAGCCGCCCGGAACGGGCGGTGGAGGCACCGGATTTGACACAGGCCCTTTGCAATCCACGCGTCATAAATACAGGTCAGCAGCGTTCGGGGGACCCTCCAATGCTTGCTTCCTACCCGCAAATCCAGAAGGGTCCCCTAACGCCTTCTCCTAAGTCCACATCATGAGAAGATTTATAATAGCAGCAAGCCAAGGCCTGGTCTCCTTACAAAAACTTTCTTCTTTGGGAAACGCATGATGAAATAGATTTATAATTTAGCCGTTCCATGCAACAAAAACGAGCCCGTGTTTCTTTGCTGCCCAGGTTTTCCTAAATCTCGGGGCTTTAAATCTGCTTCCGCTCCTTGCAAATCCTCCCCGTTTTGCAGAGGGACACCCTGAGGGCAGCTACAAAGGGCCAGGCTGGAGGTGGCTTTTACCCTCTGCCACACTCAGGGAGCTCCCTGCGGGGACAGGACTGCAAAAGTCTCACCTTATCCCCAACTTCCAGGCAGTGTCAGGAAACGTGGACAGGAGTTTGAGTGGCCACCGACATTCCAACTTGTCTAGGTGCAGAAATGAGGTACAGAAAGTCAGGCCATTGGTGGTGGTTTAAAGTCTACTCATGGGGCTCCCCAGGCCCCTGCTCAGAGTCCTCTCACCCTCTTCCTGGGTACAGGCAGGGAATCTCGCACCACTGACACCTCAAGCTATTTCCATGGGACTGAGCCATGGATGAGGACAGTCAGGGCTGGCTACTCTCCTGCCATTCCCACTCGTAAAACTGCGAATTTCCCAAACTGCCTTGAGGTCCCCCAGACTTCAAAAGATTGAAAAATGCAAACTTCTAGAGTCTTCCCTACTCAGTTCTGGACATCCCACAATTTCCTCCCAAATGGGACTTAGAAGGTACTTTTGAAACTTAAGAGTTTTATAAAACTGTTTGAGCCTCTTTGGAGACCTAAAATAGTCTTAAAAAATTAATTTGCAACATGAAGTATAGGAATAAGAAGGATGAAAGCCTCAAATCTAGAAACCTCGGAAGAATTCCTTCACCCTGAAGCCCACATCCCTGCACACACAGAAATGGACAAGCAAGGCACACGTGTTGGGGATGGCTTGGCACAAACTCCCCAGCCTGTCCGCGGAGGCCAGGTACGTTTCTTCAGGTAACCCAGGCTCCTGCCTTTCCTCTTAGTCCAGCAGTTCTCAACTTGTGGGTCGTGACCCCTGGAACTGTATTAAAGGGCTGCGGCATTAGGAAGGTTGAGAACCACTGTCTTAGACACAGGCGATGGTTTCCAACCTTACTCTCAGGCATTTCCTCATGGTCCGCCCACAATATGTAGGCCTCCACAGACCCACTACCCAGGTCCTCCGCCCTGCATTGGCCATTTGCTTCTCTCCATCCTGGTTAGTTAGCTCCTCCGTGATGTGAAGGAATCATCCACCCTCTGCAGTCCGTGTGTCTTTTGGGGATTCACAGGTGGAGAAGAGGAGCCCCCAGGAGGAACTCTGCTGAGCGTGGGTATCAGAGCCACCTCTCAGCTCCACAGTGACTGGAGTTATCCTTCTCCAGAATCACACAATGGGTCAACATGGCTGTGTCGTCCACGGAGGACAGGATGGAGCCAGAGCTGTCCTGGTGCCTCCAGAATGCCCCTCTTGTCAGACCCACGTGGCTCTATCCATCTATCTGTCTATCTATTTAATCCTTCCTTCTGTCTATACATTTTATCCATCTATCTATCCTTCCTTCCATCTATACATTTTATCCATCTATCTATCCATCCATTCATCCATCTATCCATTTTATCCATTTGTCTATCATCAATCTATTGATCTATCTACTAATCCTCCCTTCTATCTATCTATCTGTCTAATCCTTCCTTCCTTCCATCTATACATTTTATCCATCTATCTATCCAACCATTCATCCATCTATCCATCTATCCATTTTATCCGTTTGTCTCTCATTAATCTATCAGTCTATCTAACCCTTCCCTCTATCCATCCATCCATCTTCTATCTATTACCCATTTATCTATCACTCATCTCTGCTGTATCATCCATCTATCTATCATCTATTCATCATCTACTGTCTGTCTCTGCGTCTCTCTACTCATCTTTCAATCCATCCCCTATCCATCTATCCACCTTCTATCCATCATCTCTCTGACAGTGCTTCTCAACCAGGGACAATTTATCCCATAGGGGACCCTCTGGAGACACTTGTGGTTGTGACAATGACCTGCTGGGGGTGCTGCTGTCACCTGGTGGGTATGGCCCAGGGACGCTGCCCCAGCCTCACAGTGCACAGGACGTCTGACACAGAAACTCGTCCAGCCCCAAATCTCAGCAGTGCCAGGCTCATTTAACAGTGGAGCAAAGGGTCCTGTACATCCAGCATTTAATACGGGACTTGACACGCCGCAGGTAACCAGCAAATGCTTGTTGAATGAACACGTCATCAGCAAAGGAACGGGGACCTTGTCTTTCTTTCCATCAAGGACGCTCACACTTTCCCAGCACAGTTAATGTGTCTTGTGCACACAGTGAGGCCTCCTCAGGATGGACATGCAGGGAAGGGCAGGTTCACAGGTGAACCTTGGGTGTTGCACACACAGCTACATCTTCTCACCTCGTTCCCACTGCTCTGTGGGCAGTAGGGTCAGGACACCACTGTCCAGCCAGGACGGAGCCCACACTTTCTCCTCCCCCATGCTGGTCACTGTCCACACCCTGAGTGCAGCAGGGTCCTCAGAGACCCTTGTCACTGTGGAACCAAAGGGGCATCACCCACGTCCTCTCACAATTTTAGTTTGACACCTGTATTTTTATGTCAAGTTTTGTGTAAAGACTGTGTTGTAAATGTCAGTAGTTTTAAATACATGTTCCCGGGGAAAGGAACTAGAGCTTCTTGGAGAGATGGGCGATTCCAGATTCAAGCTGGGGAAACCTCAGTCTGAGATGAGCACTGCTATGATGCCCAGAGGGAAGGGAAACAAGAGGCAGGTGTGTCCAGGTGAAGGACAACAAGCGGGTCAGAGGGGTCCCCTGAGCCAATGGGAATGCAGTCAACATCAAAAGAGGCTGGGAGTGGTGGCTCACACCTGCAATCTCAGCAACTTGGGACCCCAAGGCAGGAGGATCGCTCCAGCCTAGGAGTTGGAAACCAGCCTGGACAGCATAATAAGACCCCATCACTATAAAAAATTTTTTAAAGTAGCCAAGTGTTGTGGCAGCACCTGTAGTTCCAGCTACTCGGGAGGCTGGGGCAGGAGGATTGCTAGAGCTCAGCACTTTGAAGCTGCTGTGAGGTATAATGATGCCACTGCAGTCCAGCCTGGGTGACAGAGTGAGACCCTGTCTCAAAAAAGAAAAACAAAACTCTGGAGGTCCTGGTGGGAAGGGGAGAGGCCCGGGCAGACAGGCACCCACTTGCCTATCTCATCAAAGAGCCCTGCCTCGCACCACCCACCTCCTTTGCCATGTACGTCACAACCATTTTTTTAAACTTAATTTAATTTTCATTTTTGCCCTCAGAGGAGCTGGGAGCAGCTGGCCCTTTGAGCTCCCTGGGCTGCAGCCTCGAGGACTGTTATTAAATTTCCCCTTCAGCTGCTGCCCCGGGACTTTCAGGCAGCAGGCCGCATGCAAATCACACACCGATTGGTATGCAGAGGTGCCGTGTCCCCCTCGTGCCTTCCCACAGCCGGACAGGGGCCTGGGGGCAGAAACCCAGTCTGTCACCCCAGTCGAAGCCACTGCTGCTGCTCTCAGAGACAGAGAAGAAAAGTTCTCAGTTTTTTCTGCGACTAAGTGAAAGTTGAAAGGCAGGCCACATCCACCATCATGCAGGGTTAAAAACACCCCTGGAAAAAAGATCAATTAAAAATACCAGTTAAAAATATCAATTCTAAATGCCATTTAAAAACTGAATTCTAAATGCCATTTAAAAAAAAAAAATCAAGAACGGGCTACAAGATTACAGTGAGGCTTTTTAGGGCACACTTCACAGAGAGGGCCCTATACTGTGCCACTTCGAGGGCCCGGGTGGGAGTGTTAGCCGGCTTCCACATTCACACCTGGGGCTGTGGGGTGTCCAGCGGGAAACCCCAAAGCATGAAGCCAAAGGGAGGCCAGACCTGCAGCTTAAAAGAGCAGAGAATGAAGGGAGAAGAGAGAATGAAGGGAGAAGAGAGAATGACAGGAAAAGGCAAAGACTGCAGAAATCTTCCAACACACACAGACGTACACGTCCAGAAGGTGCCAAAATTACCCACGTTTCACGAAAGAAAAGAGCCCATCGACCCATGAACGGATTAATAAATTGTGGGATATATATACCATGGAATACTATGCAGCATTAAAAAAAATGAAGACTTTACCTCTTTCATGTTTACATAGATGGAGCTGGAAAATATTCTTCTTAGTAAAGTATCTCAGGAATGGAAAAAATATATACAATGTACTCAGTACTACTATGAAACCAATTTATAATCACTCACACAAGCATGTGAAAAATGAAATAGAACTATAGCCTAGGATGAAGGAGGGAAGGGGGGACAGGGGAAGGGAGGGGGTGGGTCGATAGAGGGAGGGTTGGTAGGGGAACCACAGCTATGGAGCATATTGCAATACAAGTTGGATCTATCAGGTGTAGAACACAAAGGTCTTAATCCTGCAATTGGGTAAAACAGGTGAAGCCTTTCTTGCCTAGGAGGATGTAAGCACTCCAATTTGTACAAATAATCAACACATTGAATCCCATAATGGCATAAATGTATTTATGATCTATGTACAAATGACTTAATAAAAAAACAAAAAGCAAACAACAAAATGTATTAACATTGTAATACATCATGTTGACTTCTGACCTTGCAAGGATTACAAGATGCTATGTACACGATGTTATAGGTGTACCTGGAGTATTAAGGTTGATCCCCAAGAGCGTATACAGGTAAGGTTATCAGTACTTACTGGACGTTAGAATTTATCACCAATAACATATACGGATAAGGTTATCAGTACATATTGGGCATTACAACTTATCACCAATAACTTATATGAATAAGGTTATCAGTATATATTGAGCATAACAATTTATCACCCATAACATGCATGGATAAGGCATGTATTGGGTATTACGATTTATCACCGATAACGTGTATGGATGAGGTTATCGTCATGTATTGGGCATTATGATTTATCACTGTTACCGTATACAGACAGGCTTTGTCATCTTCTATCTTGTGTCTCCTGTAACTGCAGAAGTGAGACGTGAGTTGAATGTTAGGGTGTTAATACAGTATTTTTCTTTCTTAAAATGTGGATACATCTTTTTGGGCCCCTATGTGTGTTTTTGCCTGTGAAAAGCAAAATAAAACACAGCTAGAAAACAAGACCAGGAGGTTGGTGGACACAAGGTGGTCCTTGTCCATCTGTCTGTGACTGTTTGCCCGAGAGAGGAGAATAGCCAGGCACGTAAGTAAAAGGACTCAAAGTCCAGTTGGTGGGTCCTGCCGAGCCACTCTGAGCCCTGGGCTTGGGGAAGGGAACAGTCGGCTGGTGCTGCCCGGTGCAGGGGACGGCTGTGTCCATAAGACGCCGCTGTGCACAACTCCACATGTGTGCCCTGAAGCCATCGCAGCTCAGGACAAGGGGTCCTTACCTGCTTTGAATGAAGCCTCAGGAGTTTCTTCTCCATCTTCACAAGTGGAAGTGGCCCCAGTGTGGGGCTCGCCCTGGACGACACTGGTTCCGACTCACCCGGTTTCCTCCAGACTCTGAGAACACAGCCATCCCGGGAGCACATGTGCTGTCCTGAGGCCCAGTGGGAGCCTGCAGCTGGACACACAGACCCAGCCTCTCCCCTGAGACCAGAGGACGCTGTCTGAGGACACTGACCAGGCCAGCCGACGTCCCCTGTGTCTCTCTCTCACATGGAAACACACCTGGCAGGCCCCAGGGTGAACATTCCTTGGTTGTATGGAATGACTCGATGCCTCATCTAAAGTGCTAAGCAGTCAGTGGGTGTCTGTGGAGTATAAGCTCACAGGCCCTGGAGGTCTGTCTCCAGTCCCAGGGTTATGAAAAACGGAAACCCTAGATCAGAGGTTTCCCCTCCTCCTCTGTTTCCCTCTTCCCTTCCCTCCTTCTCTTCTCTCCTCCTTCCCACCCTCTTCCACGTTCTCCACCATCTTTCTTCTTACTTTCTTCCAACAAATGCTTCATTTCCAGGACATCCCTGCCCATTGCATTTCCCTTAAACGTCTGACAGTTTAAAACGCCTGTGGATGGTCACCGTAAGCTTGGAAGGACATGCCGGTCACTCTGACACAGCAGGGAGCCTGGAAGGTGTGAGAGACGCCTTCCTGCACTCGGTGCCCGTCACTAGGCTGCATGGAGGTAACTGGGTAAAGCGGAACTTGGAATTTCTCTGCCCTCTACTCCCCATACTTGGGCTTTCTCCACCCCCACACACATCACCTTTCTTGGCTGTTCTCTCTGTTCTGTCCTTAACAAGAGCAAGCTCTGCCTGGGAGAAGGCTGAGTGGCTGGAGAGCCTGCTGTCCATCACGGAGATGGCCAGAATCCAGCCAGAGCCAGACGACAGTACCCCATTGTTTCCCGGAGCTTTCTCCGTGTCTTCGTAGGTGTTAGACACACGTCAGGATTATGAGCTTGCACTCCCAGGACCCAGCCTGCACTTCAAGGTATAAGAACCGCACAGATGAGGGGGACGACCCAGGGAGGACACAGATGTGGAGAACTGAGAGCCCCCCAGCAAGGGGCTGAGCACACCCCAGCTCTTCCAACCCAGCGCCAGCCAAAGCCAACTGTCACCTCCTAGAAGACACCAGCGGGCTGGGCCACCTCACCAGGCCGACTGCACCTGCCTCCCTTTGATCTAATTCTATCTGCTACTCTAAGGTGCGTGGAGCTGTCAGACAAAGACCAGTTGGAAGACGCCCCTCCCGGCTGTCAGGGCTCACACCACGCGTGATGGATGACGGAGAAAACAAAAACTTTACTGCCCAAACCACAAACACACCCATAACTTCCAGCGGGACTCCAGGCACAGACCACACAAACACACAAACACACCTATAACTTCCAGCGGGACTCCAGGCCCCGGCCACGCCCAGGCCCCCGGCCACGCCATGCTCACATGGACAGCAGCCCTTCTCCGCCTGCAGAGCCCTGCTCTCATCACCATCCCTGCCATCGCCTCCCTCAGTATAAAGATGGTGTTTTTTGATAAGTGAGCTCAGCTCTTGGTGAGGGTATTTAAGTTTTGTTTTGTTTTGTTTTTTGTAAGGGTATTTAACTACTTTGCAGAAACGCTGGCAACTGGCACCATGCGGGGCTGTGTGGCATGGAGGCCTCTGCCTGGGATGGGGTTTAGCCACCTGGAAGGGGAGCTCCCCAGCTGGTGCTCTGCTCCCTGTGGAATTAATTCTGGGTGAGGGTGCAGAGTTGCAGGGACGCCTGGCTTCCTCGTGTGTCCTCAGGGTCTGTCTGAGCCACCTGCTCCTCCTCCCAGCACCCAGTGTGACTGAGACCCTGCTGTCACCCAGCAATGATTCCAACATTGAAATGACCACCCATCTGCCTCCAAAGCTGATGGTTCTGTTTTAACTCTATTAACAGGTTTTTATCGAGACACAATTCACACACACTAGACAATTCACCTATTTGAATGATTTAATTCTTTCTTTTTGTTTGTTTGTTTTTTGAGACAGAGTCTCATTCGGTCACCCTGGATAGAGTGCCATAGTGTCATCATAGCCAACAGCAATCTCAAACTCCTTGACTCAAGCCATCCTCCTGCCTCAGCCTCCTGAGCAGCTGGGATACAGGCACCTGCCACAATACCTGGCTAGTTTTCTGTTGTTAGTAGAGACAGGGTCTTGCTCTTACTCAGGCTGGTCTTGAAATCCACCTGCATTGGCCTCCCAGAGTGCTGGGATCAGAGGTGTGAGTCGCCATGCCTGGGTAGTTTCACGTTTTTTGGTTATTCATGACACTGTGCAAACACCACCACCTCCAACTGCTTCTGGAACATTCTCATCACCCCAAAAGGAGACCTTGCTTTGTCTAAGCAGTTCCCCAGCCCTGACAGCCACAGATCCGCTTTCTGCCTCTGAGGATTTACTGTTCTGGGCATTCTGTGTAAATGGAGTCACATAGTTTCTCTCACTGAGTGTCATGTCACCACATCCACAAAGCTCATCCATGACATGGCAGGTGTCCGGGCCTTGTCCCTCCTCATGGCTGAGTGACATTCCACGGCCTAGATGGCCCATGTTCTGTTTTTCTGCCTGTCCTTGGATGAGTGGATGCTTGGCCTATTATCAGCAGCCACTTGGTTGTTTATGCTCTTGCTGTTGTGAACTGTGAAGCTCTGAGACCACTCACCTCTCAGGAGGAAACACCTAGGAATGGAATTCTGTGCCTTGTGATAATTTCGTATTTCAACTTTGCAGAAGCCTTTAAGTTTTTACTCACTTTTGTCTCCATTTTTCTGCCTGGCTCAGGCATTAGCTTTCTGGCTCCACATGGATCCTCTATCGTGGGAGAAATCTGAAAGGGGCAGAATGCACGGAACAGAACACGAAGATGTCCTTCAGCTCAGCCTCACAGGAAGCTCCATGAACACGCATCATATGTGCGGGGGGAGCCCAGCATGGGCCTCTCCAGAAAAGGACTTTTTAAAAAGAGCCCGCCAGGACCCTGCCCATGCCAGGGGATGTCGTGGACAGTGAGAGGAGGACCTGGGTGCCCGTGGGCCCTAAAGTCAGGAGAGCCACCCCCATGCACCCACCAAAGGGCAGCCACATGAGTGCACATCCTAATTAGTGAGACCTTCAGCCACCAGGTCCACACAGCAACAGGGTGGTGGGGACCAGGCATCTGCCACTGTCCCCCCACATGGACCTCAAAGGTATCCCATTATATAGGCAGAAGGTTGTCCTAGTCCCACCCAGTACTGGCAATAGGGTCTCTGCAGGTGTAATCAAGTTAGGGAGCTGGAGATGAGAGCACCATGGGTTAGGGAGGGCCCTAAGTCCAACGACAAGTGTTCTAAGAGACAGTAGAGGAGACACAGACACAGAGGAGAAGCTACATGGAGACGGAGGCAGAGACTAGAGTGATATAGCCACAAGCCCAGGGATGCCTGGAACCCCGGGAGCCTGTGGAGGGAACAGCGTTCAGACACCTGCACCTTAGACCCCTGGGCTCCAGGGCTGGGAGGTGATGAATTCCTATTGTTTGAACAACCCAGTTGTTGTGCTTTGAAGCAACAACCTCAAGAGACTAACACACCTTCTAAGAAACCTACTGGCCCTCAGATAGGGATTGGTCCCCACCTCAGTCACCTTGGAAGCAGCCCCCCTACACAAGTTGCACCCGCAACCCAAAGCTCCCTGAGACCTTCCATGTCCAAGCTCACGGGGCATTGCAGGCTCATACCAGCTTGGGTGTCAGAGACCCAGAACACCGGCAGGAAACAGAGGCCATGCATGTTTGTGACAAGCCCTGCATTGTAGAAACGTGCTGATTTGAAATGTCCCCATGCTTTGTATGAAGAGGTTTCTTCCCTGAAAGACTCAGATGAGATTCAAGGATGCCCAGTGTCTACCCAGACCCTCCAGAGCCCCATCCCCTCTTCATGAATGATGACTTGGCCTGTTTCATCAGCACTGGTCAATGAAAAAGGGACCTTTTGGGCCAGACTGTGAGTCAGCTTCTTCCCTACCCTTAAGCCCCAGGCACCTGGACTCTGGCACCACCCTGAGCTTAGGTAACCCTTATGATATAGAATAACTCTCCTCCCAAATGTCCCCTCTTGGGGGAGCTGACAGATGACCTGGCAGGAGGGACTTTGCCTCATCAGTTGTCTAACAACCCCCCCCCACCTCATTCCCCCCATGCTTGGTTCTTTCTATAATTCTTCCCTCCCTCTAGCAAAGAAAAGGTTTCTTCTTTGGAAGCAAGTTTCTCTATCTGCATCTGAGTTTGTTTTTTATGTAACATTCTCAAAAGAAAACATACAAAGAAAAAAGCCAACAAGAAAAATGTTTTTAACACCCTTTTCTGAGAAAGTTTCTTCACAATACGCTCCAGCAAAACAAACAAGTAAACAGAAATAGCAGACATGAAACGTGGGCTCCACCCAGGCTGGAGGCAAAGGGAGAATCTTATGCAAATACTCAGAGCTGAGAAAATTGTCCTAAAGCAGGAGGATAAATGCCCCAGGTGCTCACACACGGTGTGTGCAAGGGGGAAGTATGGATCATGTTTCTTTGCTTGACTATATGAGAAATGACAT
The DNA here is from genome assembly GCF_000181295.1 of Otolemur garnettii. Classification (NCBI taxonomy): domain Eukaryota; kingdom Metazoa; phylum Chordata; class Mammalia; order Primates; family Galagidae; genus Otolemur; species Otolemur garnettii. The sequence goes on along the minus strand of NW_003852460.1, from coordinate 284,644 downwards.
TCTGATGAGGAGTTTGAAAAGAATGCACAGATAATGGAATAAGGGAGTGGAAAGGAATTACTACCTGCAGGAAGACAAAAAGGAGTGCGAGAGAAATTGTCACTGCTGGGGACCCCAAACTGATTGTTCAAGTGTTTTCCCCACCCTTTCTTTGAGGATTTTTATTGTTTCATGCCTTAAATTTAAGTCTTGTATCCATCTTCAATCAATTTTTGTAAGCACTGAGAGGTGCGGGTCCAGTTTCAGTCTTTTACATGTGGTTACCCAGCTCTCCCAACACTATTTATTGAATAGGAATTCTTCCCCCAGTGTGTGTTCTTGTTTGGTTTATCAAAGATCAGGCAAACGTAAGATGTTAGTTTCATCTCATGGTTTTCCATTTGGTTCCAAATGTCAATGTCTCTATTTTTGTGCTATTTTGATCACTATAGCATTGTAGTATAGCCAAAAGTCTGGCAGAGTGATACTCTGGATTTGTTTTTGTTACTAAAAATTGCCTTGCTATATGGCATTTTTTCTGGTTTTATACAAAATGAAGAATTATTTTTTCCAAATCTCAAAAGTACGATGATAGTATTTTAATGGGGATTGCATTGAATCTGTAGATTGCTTTGGGTAGAATAGAGATTTTAGCAATGTTGATTCTTCCCAGCCATGAGCATGGTATGTTCTTCCATTTGTTAATATCTCCTTCTATGTCTTTTCTTAGGGTTTTGTAATTTTCTTTGTGGAGGTCCTTCACCTCTTTTGTCATAGCAATCCAGATCAACGCAGGCTCCTTCCCCAGTTGTATGGCTGATGCCGCAAAACCAGATCTCACACATGATGCCAGCCTCGTGTTCTGGGTAGGTCACGCTGGATCCTGGTCCTGCGACTGTCCTCAGCCACCATACAGAAATGAGAAATATTGATCAAATCAGCACATGCATCCAAAGTTGTATATTCCACGTGAAGAGCCATCCTCTGTTCTGTTGCAAGTGTTAAAATGACTTTACCTCGTGGAAGGAGGGTGGGTACAAGTGGAGGTTGTGTTTTCATTTCTTCTGATGGCAAAATAAAACCTCAAATATTAAATGTCATGCTCCCCCATTTTTAATTTTCATTTTTTCTTGACATCACCATTCTGGGTGAGAATGGTCCCCACTGCCACATGAGGAAAGGGCAGAATCTATTTAGAGCGGTGGAATATGCAAGTGGGAGGAGAAATTGCTTGCAAGGGTAAAGAGAACTTGAGAAATTTTTTTAGCAGATGCAAGGGAAAAAAAAGTTCTGGAAATATGATCTGTATAACACTCATTTACCACAGGTTTTAAAGAAAACATATGTAGCTCTGGGAAGAATTCTAGGGTGATGCCCGGGACCTCCTAACGCTGGTTATAAATCACAGCCACACTGAGATAAGTTTAGTTGCCAAGAACATTCCAGATCTGCCAATGCCTTTACCTGTAACACCAGCATAAGGTCTCAAGAGGTCTGAGCTGGGTGTCCCTAAGATAAAACAAACTCCAGAGTCTCTGTCCACATGGGCAGACACTTACATCCACTTCTCTTCCCTTTCAACTCTGGACATGCCTTGTTTTGAGAATTCCATCTTCCTTCCCCAGCTGACCACTTCAGGTTTGTGTGGGCCACCATCAGGCAAACCTCCCACCACCCAAGCCTAAATCCCCAAGTTAAGACTCTTTTTCTGCATGTCCAACTTGTCAGTCAAGCCAGTCAGAGAACTTTTCACAGAGCACAAAAACATCCTGGCTTGGATACGCTGTGATCTCCATTTCCCCAGTGGTGACAGAGAGTGAACTGGCCATGGGGAAGCATATGATACCACTTAGGTGGGCATGAAAACAATCAGCTTTAATATCACATGTTTCTGAGCAAAGAATGTCAGGTTACCAGAGGTCACAGTCAGGCCAGCTCTTAAGAAAAGAAAACTTGGGGGTGGGAATGGCGCCCGAAATATGTTGAATCACTCACGGAGAAGCTTCTAGTGTCTTTTCTAATAACAGGACATGGCTAGAAAGTCATTTCTAAGTTGTTGGGAAAATTCAGGAGATAGTCCAGGCTTTCTACTCAAAATCCTTCCACTCTGCCAAGAGCACTGATATTTCGTACCCCAGAGTCCCCGACTGTCAGGACGGTGTGGGGTTTTCAGGCTGTTGCTGCCAGACACCCCGGCCAATGCCCCCTGCCACCTGCAAGTGAGAAACTTAAATTTGGCAAAGAAAGATAAAGTCAAAAAACAAATGAAATTACTGGGTTTTGTGGGCACATGAAGTAAGTCACATACAGAGGAACACACAAAACACAAATGTACAGAATAGGACGGATGGTCACCACACCATCTCCCACTGAGGAGGACGGGATGGTCACCACACCCTCTCCCACCGAGGACACCGTCCTCCTTCCCCCAACAAGTCATTACCATCCAGACATTTGGGGAGGCCACTTTCCTCTTGTAGGTTTTTTTAAACACATAGTTTTAGTTTGGTTGTGCTAGCTTTTCAGTGTCACACAAATGAAGTCATATTATCTGTATTCTCTTAGAAGTTGTTCAGTTTGCTTCAAATTGCACTGTTAAGAGTCATTCTGGTTGCTGTAGAGATATTTATGTCAGCTATTTTTAATGCTGCCTGGATTTGTGTACTAAGAATGTGGCACAATTCATTTGCCCGTCTTCTCCTGTGGGGAGATATGTGGGGTGTTGTGAACAATGTTGTATATACATTCTCAAACACAGGCGTCCTCAAACTACGGCCCGCGGGCCCCATGCAGCCCGCCGAGGACATTTATCCAGCCCACCAGGTGTTTTTGCCGCTGCTGCCTGTCCTGCTGAGCAGCCGACTCGTCCCAAGGCCTGCAGTCCAGCCCTCCAGCAGTCTGAGGGACAGTGAACTGGCCCCCTGTTTAAAAAGTTTGAGGACCCCTGAAACACATCAGGTGCTGGGTTTCATGCCAGGCGGTATAATGTGTGTCACAAACAGACTGTTTCTCAGCATGTTCAAAGCCCTTTCCTTTACTCTCTTCCATTTTTCTGTCTATCTCTGAGCCAAGAACACAGTCCCTTGACGATCGAGGCTTTTTAGTGTCTCATAGCATTCCAGGAGAAAAGGTTTTTCTTCATTCAGACTGTTGTGTTCTTCCGAGCTTTTTCATTTCTGTATCCATTTTAGGATGCATTTGTCAGCACTATACACATGCACATATACATGTACCTCTTATTAAGATTTTTAAAATCTTAAACACCTGGCTAGGCAAGGTGTCTCATGCCTATAAATCTGGCATTCTGGGAAGCCAAGGCAGAAAGATTGTTTGAGCTCCAAACCGTCCTGAGCAAGAGTAAAACCCAATGTCTACTAAAAATAGAAAAAATT
>NW_003852460.1:272944-280898 GCF_000181295.1 Otolemur garnettii | reverse complement strand
GGGATGGTGGGTGAACTCTAGGAACTGATAGGAGCTGTTGGCCAATAGCCAGCAAAAAATGGGAACCCCAGTCCAACAGCCACAGGAATTGAATTCTACCAAGAAGGCCTCAAGCCCCTAAAAGGCACTCAGCCCAGAGACAGCTTGAGTGGAGCGTTTCAAAACCCTGGGCAGTGGACCCGCCTAATCCATGCCTGGACTTTGACTCACAGAAGCTATGAGGGGGAATGGGGGTTGTTTTAAACAGCTACATGTGTAGTAAGTTGTTACACAGAAACAGAAACCAATGTGCCATCTTTCAACAGTATTTAGTCATTTTTTTACATAAAGATATTGCATTCATCTTTTAAAGATAACTGTTTTACGATGTCTATTTGTTTATTACACACAATTTAGGCATTAACATGGACTTTTATATTGATTTTGTTGTCTAAAGACTTTGGTATATGTCTTAATAATTATATTAATTTAGCCATAATTTTTTCCATATATGCTACCATATCACCTGCAAATAATGAGGCTTATTTTTCTTTCCCAATCCTTTTTGTAGAATTCCTTCCATACATCTTATTGCACTAGCTAAGACCCCACAATATTTAAAATTGAAGTATTGATAGTGGGAATCTTTGGCTTGATCCTGTTCTCAGAACAAAAGCTTCCCACTAGTTCACTGCTACAGGCATTTTCTAAAAGGCCCTCATTTTGATTAAGAGAGTTCTTTTCTTTTTCTAATTTGCTAAAAACTTTCATCACAAATGGCTTCAAATATCCCCAAACACTTTCGCACATGAGACATAATTTTCCTTATTTAAGCTGGCAAATTATAGTAATTACTTTTCTAGTGCTAAACCAACCTTGCATTCCTGGGGTAAAATCCACTTTGTCATAATGAATTGTCCTCTCTATATTGGTCTATCTTTGATTGGGTCATAGTTTGTAGAGGTTTGGCAGAACTGAGATAATCTGTAGGTTTTTATCTCTTATTCTTGCTATTGACATCATTGTAGTCTCATAAAATAAATTCTAATGTCATTTCTTGGAAAAATTACATTAATTGGAATTATTTTGCTTACACGTTTGGTAGAATTTGCTACCAATGAAGCCACAAGTTTTCTTTTGAAATAATTTTGACTAACTTATTTCATGGTAAAAGGATAATTCAGGTAGTTTATTTTCTCTCAAATCACTAAGTCAATTTTGGCATGTTATATACATTTTTTTAATGTGTATCCATTTTGTTTAATTTAATGATTATTGATCTATCTGTTTATTCATTATTTATTTATTGGAGAAGTGTCTTGTTCTGTTGCCTTGGCTACAGTGTAGGGCTCACTGCATCTTCAAACTCCTGAGCTCAAGTGATCCTCCCACCTTGGCCTCCAAAAGTGCTGGGATTACAGATGTGATCCTTTTCTCCCCAAATATATTTTCAAAGTATTGGTGTTGGGTTTTGTTGATTCTCCTTGGCATATGTTTGATTGGCATTTTCTTTCTTTTCTTACCTTTATTATTTTTATTGGGGTTTTTCTCCCTGCACTCTTGAGATGAAGGCTCAGAACGTCAATGTATGGCTTTTTGTTTTCTTTTCTGATGAGCATTTGAGACAGAGAAGTCAGACAGGCCAAGAAGCCGAGTAGCCCATGAAGCCCCAAAGAGAACTTTAAAGAAAATACAGAACCAGCACGCAGGAGTGGACAACAGCCCATGCTGCCATAGGTGGGGGCCGCCCAGACGTGGCCTGAGCCCTGGAAACCCTCAAGGAGGCTGCAAAAGAGAAAGGCCATGCCAAGGTGGGGGTGGTGGACAGGAGTGGACAGCGGGGGTGGTGGACAGGAGTGGACAGTGGGGATGGTGGACAGGAGTGGACAGAAGATGCATCAGCCTTGACACCTTTCCAGGGCCACCTCCAGAACAGCCCTGGCACTGTCTACGTGGGGAAGCCGATGCCCTCTTAGCAGCCCTGGCACTGTCTACGTGGGGAAGCCCATGCCCTCTTAGCAGCCCTGGCACTGTCTACGTGGGGAAGCCCAGGCCCTCTTAGCAGCTGAGGATGGGGCTTTCCAGGTACACCCCAGGAGCAGAGCTGGCAAGACCAGCAGCCCACCTCCTGAGGCCCTCTCCTCTTGGCTAGTAGGGATGGGAAGACCCTGAGTGTCTTCTCCATGGCCATTGTGAGGACTAATCTGGCCACCCTGGCAGGGGCCACACCCACCTTCCCCCTCCATCGTCCTGCTCCAGCCATCTCGTCTTCTAGCAGCAGGCAGGCCAAGACCCCCCTGCTAACACCAGCTGCGTCTGCTTCCTCTGCACCCCATCTAGACACCAGCTACACGGTGCCAGCAACTCCTCGCCCAGGGGCCAGACTCCCTGGTGGGCTCAGGAAGCTGGTTTCAGATTCAGATGGGACAGGCCCAGACCCTGGTGTCCCCACCTACCATGTCCCACAAACAGGGGCAACAGTGGTGTCTCACTCCTAACGAGGGGGTGATGTTTCAACTGGTGGACTCATGCACAGTGCTCAGAAGGGAGTGAGCAGCCGCAGGCATCAGTAGCGTGTTTGCTGACACCCCCTCCTTCCAGCCTGCTGACACCCCCTCCTTCCAGCCTGCAGTCTCTCAGGGACCCTGCCTGCTGCCTCCCTCTGCCCCACTCTGCCCCAGGCCCTGGCCCCTCTGCCTTCTCTTCTGCCCAGGCACGGCCAACTCTCAGGCCACTTTGACTGTATTTCAGCGTGGAAGGTGCCTCCTTCCAGCACCTTCTGCTGCTGTCTGCTTCTGTCCAGGGCAAGTACCTTCCCAACAGGCAACAGATCTTATTTTTTAAGTGGATACTTTTTTTAAAAAGTGCTTTTTGAGTAAATATTTATTTGGTGTGCAGGTCGAAACAGAGAAACACTGTCAGCTGTGGAGTAAGAAGAAAAGGCTGAATAATGTGAAACAATTTAATTGGGGGACACTGGCTGTCTCCAGGAAATGTGTCTACCCCAACCTGTTCACTCGGTAGGGAGCTCTGGGGATGGGGCTTTGGGGCCCCCACTCCCCAGTAGCTCCCAAGAAGGAGCCAGGCTCAGGGGCACAGTGCGGAGAGAGGGGCTGCCACCATCCAGGGCATGTGTGTGTACCTGGGAGCCAGGCCAGTGTGCAGCTCCCTGCTGGGGGTGACCAGTGTGCAGCCCCCTGCTGGGGGTGACCTGCTGCCTCCTGGGCCCGTCTCTCCCAGCCACAGCCAGACGACAGCAGACATAGGAGGGAAGCAGCCTCCCCCTTCTCCTCTTGCAGGTGAAGGCACCATTGCGGTTCTCTGCTGTCACCCAGGCTAGGATGACTGGACTGCATTACAGAAAATGATGACATACCAGCGAGAAACCTAATAAAGACGGCGGGCCCGCTCACTTGTGGAGAATTACCACGTCGAAAAAACTCCTTCTTGTATTTATAGCCTTGTAATTCTCTCTTATCTGATATTATCCCAGCTATCTGACTGCAACCGCTTTGCATAATGGACCTCGGGTGACAAGACAGATGGGCCCGTCACTTACGGATATTGTGACCCACCCGTCCCCTGGGAATCCGCCTCCGAGAAGGAAAAATGGCAACTGGGAATCCAACTTAGGAAAAAAAAAATAAGCGACCCTATATTGAACAAAATAAATTGTTTAGAAGCAAACAAAGCAATAAATATTTAAGGGGAGCATATAAATCAAAACTTCAAGAGAGATTAACCCTAACAAAAAAGAAAAAGAAAAAAGGAACTTATCTTGCTTCAGGAGGAGGAAAAAACAGCTTGCAGGGTGGGGGAGGGGTGGGGAGAGGAAGGGGTGGGGGAAGGGTGGGGGAGGGGAGGGGCGAAAATGCTGGTGGATGCTGCTGGCTCCTGACAGCCCCCTCACCTCTGACCCCAGCGAGTCCTCAGTGCTACCCACTTGTTCCTTTCTGCATCCCTTATTCAACCTCCCTTTCCAATCACTTATCTATCGGAGTGGCTGGATTTGGTGTGTTGGTTTTGAAAGAAATAAGATGCAAGACCCGTCTTCTTGCCATCCAGATGTCCAGTCATCACTATGTGCAGAAGACACTTAGGCGAGCTCAGCAACCTGCTCGACACATACGTCTTTTAGGTACAACCTCTGAGAAGAGCAGCCATATCCACAGCAAAGAACTCACACACAGGCAGCACACCCTCAGAGCCAGCATGTGCTGTGGCAGCACACCCATAATCAATAACCCCATGAGTTAAATGATAATGTCACCATAGAACCAAGGATCCTGCTGGCACGCACGACAGGGAACTTACTGGGACTGGGAGGCCCCCGAGGGCTCATTGGGGCAGCCCTGGGGCTGAAATAGCCAGCGTGGACGAGGTGGGGTTCCCTGTGTGGACGGTGGAGGTTCTTGGCACAAGTCCCCTTCAGGGGAAAGAGGTGAGTCCTGATTTCAGATAGACACAGATGGATGATGGACAAATTAGGGAAGCATGAGCTGCTTGTTCTGTATAAGGCAAAAGGTGGGTTCTGTTTGTCTGACTCATTCCTACATTTGTTGACAGAGCTGTGCCTTGAAACTTCTGTTGTGAGGATTTCTTTGTTATTTGGTCTTAAAGTCTTTCCCTTGAGAGCTTTTTCACAGTAAAAGGACTTTACAGATGGGACCAAATTAAAGATGGGGGATGAGGTTGGAGCATGCAGGTGGACCCAGTGATCTGATATCGTCACTAGGGTCTTTAAGAGTTAGAAAGTTTAAGATACCACACTGCTGGCTTTGCTGATGGAGGAGGAGTGTACAAGTCTTGGTGGGACCCGATAGTTTCCAAAGCTTTGGAACATTTTCTAGCATCTCGAATGAGCTTTTGCCATCCTCTGACTCTGGAAGTCCTTGTAGGGTCTTGGTGGGGATGCTGCACTGAGATCTTGGAGGAACCCCTAAAAGTGTTCTTACGGCAGTCTCTCCAAGGTCTTGGTGGAGACAGCATTGAGGAAATACAATTAAAGACAGAGTTTCCTGCCAATCCAGGTACCTGTCCCTGAAAGGAGAAGGGAAAGAGAACGATTTATTATCGAGCACACGTGAAGCCAGAGTGAGGTGCACAGCAGGCAATTCAGTTAAGACACGGCAGGGACAGAAAGAACCCCCACTTCTCACAGGGCCAAGGGGAGACAGCCCACTGCCAGAGGTGAGTCTTGCAGTCAGAATCTGTGACAAGTCAGGCCCTTTCTCCTCCTTGGATAGGATGACATTATTTTCCTTGATGGTCACATTCCAGAAGAGATGGGTCATGGGTCCCTCGGGAAACATTCCTAAGTTGTGAGACAGGCACGTGTGTTATTCAGACTTTTAAAAGATTTATATACATTGGAAAAGGACACAGAAAGAAATTCTGAAAGAGAGAAGGGAGATGAAGTGTGAGTTGGGGGGCTCTTCCCTCATTTTTTAGCAGGAAGAACCAAGTCTCTTACTTGTAATTTTTATTTGCCTTTACAACAGACATTCTGTGCTGACCCTGCGGGAGATTTGAAGGTCTTCTGCCCCTGGAAGGCTTTCTGGAGTCTTGGTGAAGGCACACACACCCTGATATCTTGCCCACATCCAAATCCACGCTGGCCAGGGCAGGACACAGTGAGTCCTGAGCTCTGCCCTGAGCCCAGGAGACTGTCGGAACTCAGAAAACAGCTCCCCAAAGTAAAGGTCTTAGCAGAAGCCTCAGAAGCAAGTTTCCCCCTGACCTCCCTTTGTCCTCCTATATCTGTCCCATTCTCCCCCTGAGCCTACGTGGGGAAACTAGAATCCCTCTTCCCCAAGGTGGGTCGTGGAAAGCAGAGCCTCTTCCCCAAAGCCAACCAGGAAACCCAGAACTGTTCTGTGGAAGAGCTGGCCACGAGGGAATTCTCAGACCTGCCATGTTGGACGGTAGATCACAAGACCCCTATTCCAGGAAGGGTCCTGCCCCACACCCAAGAGGGAGGACACTGCTCAAAGGGGCCAAGAGGAGTTCAGATGCCCAGGCCTTGGTGGGTCAGCATCAGATCAAGCCCTTTTTGTCTGATCATATTTCTACCAGGCTGCCCTTGCTTTGTTAAATCTGCATCTGTGTCTCTTCATTCTGAAGGCTCTGGTGTGTACCCGTTAAATAAATACGTATGGTCTTCTCCTATTAACCACTTTGCCTCACATCAAGAATTTTTCTTTTTATTTGAGACCAAGTCTCACTATATACCCTCAGTAGACTGCTGTGGTGACACAGCTCACAGCAACCTCAAACTCTTGGGTTCAAGCGATTCTCTTGCCTCATACTCCCATGTAGCTGGTATTACAGGGATCTGCCACAATGCTCAGCTGTTTTTGTTTGTTTTGTTTTTGTTTATTTGTTTGTTTAGCAGGGTTGGGCTGGGTTTGAACTCACCAGCCCCTGTGCATGTAGCTGGTACCCTAACTGCTGAGCTACAGGCGCTGAATCGCATGCCAAGAATTTTTCAAAAATTTAGGGGGCCTTGATCCCTGCAACCCACATGTGCATCATCATACCAGGACACTGATGGGTTCCTCCGATGGCAGGACAGATACAACACGGTGTCTTCCCTTGGGACATGTTGACCTCACACAAAACTCAATGATTTTCCCCTCTGCCCTAAGTCCTCTTCCAAACATTTAACTCCTAAAAAGCCACTTGAAGTTTGCTGTGACATCAGCAAAGGTTAAAAACAACATTGAGTCTCCCGTTTCCAGAGTCAATCCTGTAACAGATTGGGGTCCAGGAACCAAGGGTTGCTTCTGTTTGATCACTCGTAGCTTTAGGCACAAGAAGCTACATCTCTGTGCTTTCACCCCCAGCAAAGAATATTGCACACTATAATATTCTTATTTGTTGATGCGAGATAAGACTTATTTAAATATCTGAAAGGAATGGGGGTGGGGTTGCAACCCCCAAATATGCCACTTGGGCACAGGAGTTATTTCGAGGGGAAGATATTGGGGGTCTTGGAATCCTTTATTGGCCTAAAAGCATAGCCTCCGAAAAGATCTCCAGCATCCTAAATCCCTTTCCTCAGCAATTGCAATTTTCTGTTGGAGGTGAGACGTCATCCTCACACCCAGACAGATGTTAATCTGCAACAAACTATGATCTGATCTCTCCTTACTCTTTCCATAGGACACATTTATCTTTCAGAAAGTTATTTGTGCTTTCCTTTGAAAAAAAGAAAAAAGTAATTTACCATGTGTTCCCTCTCACTCTGAAAACAAAAATCACTTTTCTTCCTGAAGTTCCCTCCAACTGCTCCCTTCCCCTGTGAAGATGGGGAATGAGCTCTCAAATATCTCCGTTCTTTGGGCCATCCACTTCAGTCTATGTGCGTGTATAATTAGAAATCAAAGGATTTGTATACTTTTCTTCCCGTTAACCTCCCTGATGTCCATTAATTCATAGCCCCTCACCCCCAGCCATGAAAGCTAAGAGGACAGAGGTTCCTCTTCCCTACACAACTTACCAGGTCAGATGTTTACGGGAGGAGTGGACGGTGGGAGGATTCTGTAGACACACACCAGCCTCATGGCTATTAAAAGAATCCTTCCCTCATGTAAGGATCAATGAGAACAGGTGACGGGTTTTTGTAAAAAAGAAAATGTTGCAGCTGGGTGACACCAGGTGTCAGGAAATAATCTATCCTGGCTCTCAGGAAGAGACACTTTGAGGACACCAAGGTTGAGTGAATTGTGGGTACAGCTCGGTGGCCAGTCTGCTCACGGGCTCAGGAGAGGTTGGCCCCCATCGCATACCCACATCCCAACAAATGTGGGGTGAATCAGAGTGTATAAGAACAGGGTGGCTGGAAAATTCCATGATGTGCACACCCAGGAGTTTGTTCATTGTGCAAATGGTCATCAAGTATCCCCTTGTCAGTATCAGAAATCCACGCTTCATGCAAAAGATGTCCCAGAAATGCTGGGAGTATAAAGACATC
>NW_003852460.1:266857-272462 GCF_000181295.1 Otolemur garnettii | reverse complement strand
GGCATTTAGGCTGTTTTCACATCCTGGTGATTGCAAATTGAGCTGTAATAAATAGCCTAGTGCAAATGTCCTTATGATAACATGATATTTTTTCTTCTGGGTAGCTGCCTAGTAATGGGATCGTGTGGTCAAATGGAAGGTCTACCCTGAGCTCTTTGAGGAGTCTCCATACTTGTTTCCATAGAGGCTGTATTAGTTTGCAGTACCCCAAGCAGTGTAAAAGTGTTCCCTTCTCTCCACATACCCGCCAGCATCTGCAGGCTTGGGACTTTGTGATGTGGGCCGTTCTCCCTGGGGTTAGGGGTTATCTCGGGGTGGTTTTGATTTCCATTTCTCTGATGATGAGGGACAATGAGCTTTGTTGTACGTACTCATCACACACAACACGATGGTTTGAAATCTGCATGCAGTGTGTGTGCTGCCTGCCTGAGCTTGTCCTCACGTGAACAACCTTACTCACCTCTCATAGGGATCAGGTCTTAAGACCTACATCCTCTCCATTTTCAAAATACAATACACCGTTACTGTGTCCACCCCCTGCAATGTCTCTAATTCACTCATTCCGCAAAACCAACCCTTTGTATCCTTCGAGTGCAGGTTTCAGCATTCACAGTTGCTAAAACTGTGGGGGGGGGGTGTATGTTGTGTGTTTATCTCTAGTTTTCATTTTGCTCTTTGGGGAGGACACAAGTGAAATACGTGCACTACAGGAAAAGAAAATAATTCCTTTTGAGAAGAGATAACGCTGCCGATGGTGAGGAAAAGTTCTGTGCCTTTAGCTGTGTCCCGAGGGCTGTACTTTCTGGTGTCACAATTGTGTTTCACTCACGGACATTCTAAGGTCGGGGTTTTCTGTGGTGTAGCTCCTGTGCTTTGGGTTTTTTGAAGTAGTTATTGGCAGGTTTCCTGATGACTGGAACATCGTTAGTGCCTGTGTGGAAAACAGAAGACAAGACACCCACATTCCAGAAGAAGACGCCCCTGGGGAGAAGAGCCGACACCCTGAGCCATGCGATGAGGGTCCCACTGCCCAATCTGGGGCTGTGTCTTCTCTTCTGTCTTATGAGGACACCTGCCATGGGAGTTAGGAGCTCCTCCTAACAGCCAGATGGTTTCATCTCGAGATCCGTAACTAATTATATCTACAGACCCCCTATTTCCACAGGAGAGGCCCCATTCCTGGGTTCTGGGGATTATCATGGGACTATATAATTCATCTGGGAAAAAATAACATGCTAGGTGTGTCCAGAGTGGGTGTCAAGGGAGGTTAGGATTCAGCAGGAAGGATGCAGAACATTCCAGAAGGAAGAATAGCCCAGCTGAAGGCTTGTGGGTATGGAGGCATGCAATGAACCCCAAGAGATTGAAGCCCTGTGGGGTCTGGAATGGCAACTCCCACTGCCCTAATATACCCATGTCCTAGTCCCTAGAAACTGGGAAAGGGGTCGCATTGGAAATAGAGTCTCTGCAGATGTAATTAGTGAAAGATTTCAAGAAGAGACCAGCCTGGATTAGGGAGGGCCCTAAACCCAAAGACAGGTGTCCTCCTAAGAGACAGCAAAGGAGACACAGACACAGAGGAGAAGCCACATGGAGACAGAGGCAGAGACAGGAGTGATGTGGCCACAAGCCCAGGGATGCCTGGAGCCCCCAGGAGCTGGGAGAGGCAGGAAGGAGCCTCCCCTGGGGCCTATGGAGGGAGTGGCCCAGAGACACCTGCACATCAGACCTCTGAGCTCCAGGTCTGGGAGAGAAAGGAGAAATAATTAGAGTGAATACATGTGTGTGCCGGTATCCTGGGGATATGTGAGCATGGGAAGAGGCCTCTGCTGCTATGAGCCCCCCCATCGTGAGACCTGTCGGCACCTCCCCTCGGCCCAGCCACGAGTCCCTGGACTTTCCCTGTACCTAGCCTGATCTGCTGGGCTGGATGACGGGGGAACGCATTCTGAACTCAGCAGACAGAAGCATCCCCCCTCCCTCAGGTCCCAGAACCTCCAAACAGGTGCACCCCTTGGGACCTGGGATTATTCACCCAAGAATCAGCTAAGACCCAGTGTAAGGCAGGATGGGTGTGAACAGGTTAGCTCACCTGGAGTCAGAGGAGACACAGGTATCCAAGCTCAGCCCCGAGCGTTCTTAGATGCCAGCTCCCTTAGTCCAGCACACAGACAGGAACTTGGGGTGTGACATGCTGAAAAGATGGATGGTTGAGGTGGAAGAACGTCTTCACAGGGGGTAGATCTGTAAGGTAGACCAGTAAGAAACAAGTTGGATATAAACCTCCTGGCAGAAGGAAGCACAGAGGACAACAGAGGGATGTTAGGGAAAAGGGAGCCACGTGGAGGTTCCCAGTGGGGAATGGGTTAAAGATAGAAATGGATGGATGGATGGATAGATAGATAGGTAGATAGATAGAAATAGGTAGATAGATAGATGATAGATAGATGGTTAGATAGATGGATAGATAGATAGATAGATAGATAGATGATAGATAGATGATAGATAGATAAATAGATGGTAGGTAGATAGATAGATAGATGGATAGATAGATACGGTAGATGGATGGATGGATAGATAGATAGATAGATAGATGGATAAAATAGGTGAATAGATGGTAAATTAGGTAGACAGATGATAGATGATAGATAGATAGATAGATAGATGATAGATAGATAGATAGATGATAGATAGATGGTTAGATAGATGGATAGATAGATAGATAGATAGATGATAGATAGATGATAGATAGATGATAGATAGATAGATAGATAGATAGAACAGGTGAATAGATGGTAAATTAGGTAGACAGATGATAGATGATAGATAGATGATAGATAGATAGATAGATAGATAGATAGATAGATGATAGATAGATAGATAGATAATAGAGACGCACACACACACAATCCTTGCCTCACTGAAACACCTGGGGCAGGAGCAGAACTATATTTTCTTTCTGAGCCTGCTTATTTTACACTGAACCGCAATTTAAATGCAGCGGGGAAATCTGGTCTGGGAGCAGTTCTGGGGACACCGGGAGGCCATCAGAGGCTGTGGCACTAGCCATCCGCAGGCCGGCCACCCTTCCATCTCCCCCAGGAAGGCAAACCCGGGTTCCCTGTACACACTGAATCTCAAGGCCCTGCCCCATAGAGCCCAGCCGTCATCCCCAGGCCACCCCCCCTTCCATCTCCTCAGGTGCAGCATGGGCAGGATTTGGGAAGTTAAAGTCATCCTTCTGGAAAATAAGAAACTTTGGTCCCTACATACAAAGATGTAAAAAGTTGTCTTAAAAGAAAAAGACACTCACATAGTCTGGACACTTGTCCACCCCTACGCTGGTTATTTTAAATGTAAGGTTTTATAAAACATGACTTCATACACGCTTTTAATTGGAAACTGTCTTTAGAAAGACACAACAATTTTGTTTAAATAAAACAGCAGCACACATTGGACCCACAGGTCTTATGGGAGCAGGGCCTCACACAGGAGTTCACACTTTACATAACCCAGGCCCCTTTGAGCTCATGCCCTGTCGCTGCAAGGTGCCAGGGTGGCTGCCGTTGACCCGGCATCACCGCCACCTTCAGAGACAGGACATGAGCAGGTGCACAGGGCAGTCCTAGCCACCTGTCCCCCTGCACATTTCCCTCTGCCCCATCTGCTGAAATTGTACCCCCCTCCCAGCTAAAGGGGAGGCGGGGCAGAGAATGTCAGCATAGGTAAGCTCTTCCTACGTTACAAATTGTAGATTTGGGGTAACTTTTGTGGCACATTTGTTTTCATTTCCAGAGCTTTTAAACAAAAAGGATCTTGCTACACAGCTCCTAATATTCCCGTTCAACCTGGCAGGCTGCGCACACAGCTGGCTGCTTCTCTTGATTTTCAAAGACTTTTAAGACAACAGGGCTCTGGTCTCTGCTCCCTCATCTTCTGCCTTCCCAAGTCTGGGGTGGACCCTTTCCAGCCTCTGAAGCAGAGGTATTTCTTTTTGGCATTTTCTGAATCTCTCCAGGGTCTCCTGGGATGATTCTTGGGTCAGATACCAGCTTCCCTCAAACAGAAACGTCTTGCTTTCTTGGGAAATGCCACATTTCACCCAGAACATGGAGGGGGAGGACCCCTCCCCATGGGATCCCTTTATTATTTCTGCATTAAAAATAAAAATGTAAAAAGCTGACATGTTTGTTTTTTTAATACATGATGTAACTTAACTAATTAACTTTAAAACCCGGCATATCAAATAGATCGGTCAGTGGCCCTTGAAAGGACAAGGATTGATTTTTTTTTTAACCCAATGCAGTTGCATAATTTATTCTTATTATTCATTTATGTCGCACCTCTCTTTTGAGAAGCTCATAATGCCTTTGCAACTTTGGTGCCTTATTAAACATTCATAATCGCCCTTGGAGGAAGAGGCAAATATTATTATATTATCAAACAATTTCTCCATAAAAATCTATAATTGGAATAAAAAGCAATCTCGAAGAGCAACATAGCACTGGGGAAAGGTAACACCACGGTAATTTAATGACCAGCTTTTCTGATATTCAGCACAATCTCACTGCATAATTACTCTTGTCCAG
This sequence comes from Otolemur garnettii, assembly GCF_000181295.1. Lineage (NCBI taxonomy): Eukaryota > Metazoa > Chordata > Mammalia > Primates > Galagidae > Otolemur > Otolemur garnettii. The sequence continues at coordinate 267,873 of NW_003852460.1, read as the reverse complement.
CCTGGGTACGGCGTCGCTAACTATTAAGTGACCATAGGCGTCAGCAGTACAGATCCCTACTGGCCAGTGCTGTCCTCCTGGGGCGGAGGAAGTCACTTCCTGTTGCATCCTGCCCACTTTGGAAAAGTCAGAAGAGCCAAATGAGACACAGCAGCACCACTCAGGTCATTCATGTCCATCTCACACGGACAACCGGCAATCAACAAGCCCCGGGCACTCACAGTGCCTCCTTCCTCCCCAAGGACCACGTGGTCTGTGTTCCAGATTTCTCTGAATGCCAAGGCACACGCTCCCAGAATGTCCCCGAGATGTCCCCATGGAGCTGCTGGGCCATTCCAATACTTCATCAAATAGCCTCTTGCACAAAGCCAAGCAGAGTTTGACCGAAGCTGTCATCTCAGGGACTTTCCTCAAACCACAATATAGACCAACTGCCAACATTTCACCTGCAGAAAATCAGTGAAAAGTTCCCACCAGAAACAAGTGCAGGTGGCCTCAAGACTTTGGAGTTAAGATGTGTTCTGTGCCTGAGATTTGCAAAGACGTTGCTAATATCCCCACGCTATATAATCAGAGTCAAGGACGCAGCTGCAGCTCCCTAACCCAGTGGCTAGCGAATGTTGGATGTGAATATGTGTGGCCTCCTGGGCCGCAGAGTCTCCATCCTCACCAGTCTTCAACTCTGCTGTTGTAGCCAGAAAAGAACTGCATGTAAGATGTGAACAGACTTTGACAGAATTCCAGCAAGGAAAAATATGTAGGGCACTACAAAGTTTTGAGACAGACTGTGTCGTGGTCCATCATTTCACACCCAAGAAGCACGGTGGGCAGCGTCCTTTCTGATTCCCCCAGTAACGTTCAACCTGCTCGGCTTTTTGCTGTGGCTGCTATAACAGCTCAGCCTGCAGAACTGTGAGCAGTAAGTGCTTATTATCTAAGCCACCTGGTCTGTGGTGTTTGTTACTGCAGCCTCAGCTGATGTATACAGTGCACAGTAAAGTATTCCTGAGGGTCTG
>NW_003852460.1:264107-266637 GCF_000181295.1 Otolemur garnettii | reverse complement strand
CCCAGAGCTCTGTGGCCACCTGTCACAGGCCTGTGTCCCCAAGAGTCCAAGACCACCAAGAACAGGGACCATGTCTCACCCATCTCTCATCCTCCCTGTACAAACAGAGCTAGCACGAGTGCCATTGAGAAAATAAAAAAGCAAACGAGTTGAAAAACGTTCATGTTTCTAAGTAAGCCATCTTCTGGTGTAGAAGAGTCTGGGAGACGAGTCTCGGCACAGACCCAGTGCCCCAAGGGTCTCTCCTGGTGGTCCCTGCACTAAAAAGTCACCCCTTCCCTCCAAAATCACGGTCTTTCTGGCAGTGAGGCTGAAATGCCTAGCACAGGGTTGTGTTAGCCCATTCTGGCTGCTGTAACAGAACACAGACTGGGTGGCTGGTAACACAATAGACATTTATTCCTCACATTTCTGGAGGCTGAAGATCAAGATCCTGGCTGTGTCTGGGGAAGACTCAGTTCTTAGTTCATAGATGGAGGCTTCTTACTGTGTCCTCACATGGTGGAAGGGGTGAGGGCCCCTCACATAAGGACGCTGATCCCAGCCATCAGGCTCCACCACCTGCAAGACCTCATGGCCTCCTAAAGCTCCCACTTCCTAATGCTGCCACCTTAAGGGTTAGCTTTCACCCTAGGAATTTGGGGGGAACTCCACATTCAGCCCACAGTGGGGGGAGCTCCTACTGACCTGAGATTGTAACTCCCTGGATCCAACTTCATAAGGGTACACTGGGGCCTTGTGGTTTCCACAAGTACGGCCCATCCTCTAGGGCTGTCCTAGAATTTGCAAATTCGTCTACTCATCAACCTTGCCTGTTAATGCCAAAGTCCACACTCATGGTGCTTTCACTGTAATTTGTGCACACAAGCAGAACAGAGAAAAATTCAAGTCCTGGAAAAGTGAGTTTGCAGGTTAGTTTGAACAAAGCCATGTTCCGTGCCCTTGTCTCAGTTCAGCTGTAAACAAGGGCTTGTTCTGCTGTCTGCTGAGTTTTCACACCCTGTCCCTTTTATTGGTGGTATCGCTATAACAAAATCTCCCTCAGACTCCTTCCTATAAGGACCTTTGAGATTATATTTAGGGCCAGACCAGTGATCCAAGATAATCTCCCCATATCAGATTCTTCAATTGGACATATCTGCAAAGTCTGTTTTGCCATGTAAGGCCAAAGATTCACAGGTTCCAAGTAGTACAACGTGAAAATTCCAAGAGGACATTCTTGTACCACATAGGATTAGGACATGAACATCTTTGGGGTCATTATTCTGTCAACTACATGGGATTAGAATATGGACATCTTTGGGGACATTATTCTATCTACTACATGGGAGGGATGTGGATTAGGATGTGGACATTTTGGGGGACATTATTCTGTCTACTACATGGAGAGATGTGGACATCTTTGGGGACATTACTCTGTCTACTACATGGGATTAGAATATGGACATCTTTGGGGACGTTATTCTGTCTACTACATGGGAGGGATGTGGATTAGGATGTGGACATTTTGGGGAACATTATTCTGTCTACTACATGGAGGGATGTGGACATCTTTGGGGACATTATTCACCCACCCACAGACAGAGTGGGGCCACTATAGAGATGAGCCTGGTGGCTGTTGAGGGGACACCTCTGAGGCAGGAGACTCACAGGTCCAAAGCCCTTGAGAGGATCTGAGCCGGGGAGAGGGTTCCTACTCACAGCTTGGTGGCTTTGCAACTTGCAGGTGCCAAGGATGGATTTGAAAAACAAGGAGAAGAGGGCTTCTCCTCCCACCATGCCCCACCTCTCTTTCTGCCTGGTGGGGCTGCCTCCACCCCCTCACAATGTTCAGCTTCTCATCCATGTTTCTACCTAACGTACAAAGTTTTGACCCCAGAGTGGTCCTCCAGTAGCCCGCACACCCTGAGGACAAATGCTAAGAATAGGCTGGAGCCAGTCTGCACAGGGATGGTGCCCGACTAAGATCCGCACTCCGCTGCTGGCAGACACCTGAGCCTTCCAGCCTCAGAGTAGAAGCAATGGACACTCCAGCCCCTCACTGGCCCACATAAATGTCCCAAAGCAAGGTCCGGCAGACCTCCAAAAACAAAACTGGGATCTCAGCACCCCAGGGATGAGGACGGCCCCCAGGGTGGACAGAGATCCCACCACCTGGGACTTCTGAATCACCTTCCACCACCAGAGAAATTCATCTTCTGCCCTTTGCTGGCCCTTCAGCGCTCCCCAGTCCCCTTCCTATGAAGTTCCCTCTGCCCTGTCCTAGCATTTTTCCCAGGCCCAGGCCTATGGGTTTCCGGGTCAGCTGCCCACAATGCCGCCTGGACACCTCCAAACAGCTGCCAACCTGCCATGGCCACCGTGGGTCTCCAGATACAGGGACAGTGTCCACTCCCCAAAGCAAAGGACAGAAAAATACGTGATGACCCGTGAAAGGAGTGTGCAGGTTGAGTTTTGGCAGTGGTTGGCAAGTGGCTTCCTCAGACCTGGCCTTGCTCTCCCCGCCTCCCAGCAGTCAGCCCTATTCAGG
>NW_003852460.1:255684-263873 GCF_000181295.1 Otolemur garnettii | reverse complement strand
CCGAGCCCGCAGCCTCCACCCGAGGGACATGGCCCCTGGAGAGACGTGGCGCCTATGCCCGAGGGTGCGTCCCTGTGTCAGCTCCTGTCCCATGTGCGTCCCGAGTGGAGCCAGGTCCGAGTGTCCAGCTGCTCTGATAGAACAAGACCGTGAACAAGACCCTCCCGCTCGGCGAGGGACACACGCCCTCCTTCCCTCAGGACTCCGCGTGTGCGCTCCCGTGGAGTTCTCAGTCTCCTTACATAAAACTCAGTCTTTCCGTCCCCGGCATCTATTTTAAAACGTGAAACCAGTCGCTGGCTGGCGTCACCGCCAGGCCGCAGGATCTGGGGCGGCCTCCGCAGAGTGAGGTGCGGACGCGGGCGGCTCAGAATCGCTCCCCTTGATGGCTCCTCGCTGCGCGGTCGGTTCAGACCCGTCGGTTTTCCTCTCTGAGCGCGCGGAGGGCGGAGGGGGCCAGGGCTTCTCGGAGTCATAATGAAGTGAACACAAAAGGCTGGGAGACCATCGCGGCCGCCGCTCACGGCTAATCCGGGTCCCCGCGGAGGATCCCTGCGCTGCGCAACGCGCTCCCGGAGACAGCTTGGCCGGGCAGACGCGCGCGGCGGGCCGGGGCCAGCGAGGTTGGCAGAGTATGGGGAGGACGCGGGCGCCGAGCCGCTCAGGCCCGGTCGGTGCTCCCCGGACGCAGGATTTGAGGCTCCGTTCGCTCCTGCTTGTCAGATGGCCCCGGGAACGTGGCGGAGACTGGGACACACAATGCCAGCCTTTCTGCGAGCGGACCCTTCCCTCCTCGAATTTCTCAGAGGCCGCGGCTGTGCGGGGCCCGGCGCCGGCTCGGGAGGGCTTCAGGGACCGGATTTGCGCCCGGGGATGGCCGTTCCTGCTCGGATTAGGAGGATTAAAAACCATTAAGCGGCCGCCTCCCGAGCCCCAGCAGCAGCAAACGCACCTCCCTCGCAGCCTCCTTCCTCACTGGGTCGGCTCTGGGGGTGGCGGGCGCCAACAAAAGCTTCCTTAGCATGACAAAGAGTCCGCCTGCGTCCCCGGAACAAATGGCTTCCAATTCTGGCCCCGGCTTTGTTCAAAACTCCAACACAGGGCCACCCCCTCTCCTCCGCCTTTTTTTCCCCCCTCTTTTTAATTTCCCCATTCGGAGCTCAAGGTGTCATATTAATTATTTAAATCTTTGGAAGATTTCAGCAGTTATCCTCCGAGGCCCTGATCGGTGCCAGAAGGCCCCGCGTCCCTGTTAGTTTTTCTTAATTAGAGCTGAAACAAGAACTTTGATCTCCATGAATAGAATAGCCAGGGAGAAAAACAAGAAGGGGCGAGGTGCGGGGTGGGGGGTTCCGTGGGTGCCACGCAGCCGGAACCTGTCTGCGGCACGCGCTATTTTCCACTCGATTAGACTTTGATTTACTTTGTTCTGGGGACCGTGACACTAGCCAAGTACAAGACGGAGTTAAACCGCTTCAAAGGCCCGGCCACGCAGACGGTTAAATGCCCCGCGTGGCCGTCCTTCGGCCGCTTATTTATTTATTTTCAGGGGGCGGGGAGGCAGGTGCCCGGCTCCCAGCGCGGTGGGGATTGATGTCACCTCATTAACGACCCTGTTTCCCGAGTGGCTGCGGGCGCTGATGAAACACAGGCCGCAGTTCCCTGGCGAGGCGCGTCTCCCGTGCGCTTTCTGGCTGGGCCGCGGTGGCGGCGCAGACCGAGCTTCCGCAGAAAGGGGTCACCGCCGCGGCCCTGCCTCGTTAGAATCTGTGTTCATTTGCATCTTTCCTTACGGAAAGAGCACAGGGCAGAAAAAAGAAAAAAGAAGGGGGAAAAAAAATCAGAAAGTTAACCGCGCTTCACGGAAAGATGAAATCAGTCGATCCAACTTTGGCGACACTGTTCCCTGTCATTCTCACAATCAAAGGGACGCCCAAAGCCAAACTTGGCGAGCCTGGCCCCAGAGCCGAAGCCCTTGGCCCGGCTTCCCCGCCCGTCTGCAGGGCGCTCTACGTGCTGCCTTCATTAGCGATCCGTCCCGCCCTCCGCTGCCTTTGGAGAATTCAGCCCCGGAGTCGGGGTGGGTCAGAGGCGGCTTCCCAACCCGCAAGGAAGGGGAGACGGAGATTCCTGAAATTACCCTCCAAGCTCAGGAGAGCCACTGTCGGAAATGCCAGTGATTGAGCAACGCTTAGGTTTGGGGTCTAAATTACACCCAAACTATGGGAAGCTTTGAGAGATTTTTTTTTTAAACCATGCATATTTTAGAGCGGATTTTCTGCCTAAAGAAATAATTGGAATGTATAGCTGTTAAGATAATGAGACTGTCTGTGTCAGGGACGCCTGGATACCCCAGAAGGGCAGGCTGGGAACTCACCTGCCCTCCCTGCTCGGAATCTGGCAGACCACCTGGGTGCAGGTGCACCCGCGTGTTTGGGGACACCTCCTGAGCCCTACTCTGTGACTCTGAGTCCTCACCAAGTCTCAGGCTGTCACCCACATGCCACCAAAGACATCCTCATGCTTTAAGGAAAGGCAGAGGGGATGAGTCACACACCCCACCCCCCCATCACCCTGCAACAGCCCACACAGGTGGAATCCGACCCCACATGTCACCTGGACAGGCAACTGTGGCATTTGTATGGACACAGGCACAAGCCCAGTGCCATGAAGTTCCTCTAGAAAACAAATTGAGTTTCTGTAACGTGGTTGTCAGACAAGCAGCAGTCACAAGGGAAATGAGAGGAATACTGGCTGCTGCCAACCCAGAGCTGACCACCTGCCCACACTGACCACCTCCTTAACCTGACCTCATTCTCATAGACCAGACATGCCCCACACATACATGTCAGTACAGTAGGCCTAGTTCCTTGCGGTGACCACCTCTGTGTGTTAACCAGTTTGTTATACTCCCCTGCCTGGTCAACTCACGGGTTCTAGTGTACTTTTAATGGAGGTGCAGCCCTGGCGATCCAAGCGGGGCCCCCAGAACTTACCTTTCTGCACCTTCCCTACACCCAAGGATAGCAGGCATCCCTGGGCCATTGAGGATGTACCTTGACGCTTCCCTTCCCCACTTCAGGCCTCCCTGCCCACTTCCCAGATGTCACCTTCTCAGAGCCTCACCCCACACCTACATACCTGCTGTGTGTCCCGGCTCCCAGCACCTCTTGCTGTGTTCACATAGGGCAGGGAGAGAGACAGAGAGAAAGGGAGACAGACAGAGACAGAGACAGAGAAAGCAAGAGAGAAGGTGGAGAGGAAAGGTGATGCCTTGCATGTGAGGGAGGAAGCCTCACGTACCTGCACAGGACTCTCAGTAGGAACAGAAGCTCAGGAGTTGGGCTGAAGCCTCCACTCAGTGCACTCTGTGCCTTGGGAGCTTGACAGTCCAAGAGCTCAAGTGTTCATGTTGAGCCACCTCCATGTTCAGTGGGACGGGAGGGTCGAAATCAGACCTGGTGGGAGTGTTTACACCACAGAAATTGGCAAAAGCACAAACCCAGAGATGGAGCATCTCCAGCTCCCCACATCCTCCAAATGTTCCAAAAAATGGGTACTCCCAGGTGGGTGCCATGGAGGTTTTGTGGGTCACCCGTAGCACTTCTCAAATTCAGACAGATGCACAAACCATGTGGACTCCAGCTTCCATGCAGAATCCAAGTCTGTAGGTCTGGTGTGGGGTGGGGTGGGGGGCTCCTCGCTGGTAAGGAGGTGCTGCCCCAGATCCTCCCCCAGGGGATCTGGGTCAGGGGCTCCCAAACTCTGGGCTGTAGAGCAAACCCAGCCCCTTGCTTGTTTTTGCAAACGAAGTTTTGCTGGCTCACAGTAACAGCTGTCTGTTTACATACTACTGGGAGCTGGTTTTGAGTTGCAATGGCACTGTGCACACACAGGCCCTCTCTCTCTCTCTCTCTCTGTCTCTCTCCCCCCCTTCTCTCTTGCTTTCTCTGTCTCTGTCTCTGTCTGTCTGTCTCTCTCTCTCTCTGTCTCTCTCTCTCTCTCTCTCGCTCTTTGTCTGTCTCTCTGTCTCTCTCTCTGTCTCTCTCTCTGTGTGTGTCTCTCTCTCTCCCCCTTCTCTCTTGCTTTCTATGTCTCTGTCTGTCTCTCTCTCTCTCTCTCTCTCTCTGTCTCTCTGTCTCCACCCCCCCTTGCTTTCTCTGTCTCTGTCTCTGTCTGTCTCCCTTTCTCTCTGTCTCTCTCCCTGCCCTATGTGAACACAGCAAGAAGGCAGCTGTCTGCAAGATGCCAGGAGAGCCCTCACCAAGAACAGACCCTGCCAACACATTTATCTCACTCAGATTTCCCACTGCTGCTAAAACTCTGAGAAATAAACATCTGTCTCATCCAGGCCCCCAGTGTCTGGCATTTTGTTATGGCTGCCGGAGCAGACTGAGACATGTACCAAAATACACATGTAACACAAAATTTAGAATGTCAAGATGGCTTCAAACCTCAAGCGTGGGGCCCCCTTCTGGCATGGAGCTGGTGTGGCCACCTAATGTCTGGCCACACACCGAGAGTCCAGCCTTCCCCTCTGCCTGCCCACAGCACCATCCATGCTGGGGTGCCCTGTGCCCAGGAATCCACAGGGAGGAAGCAGAAATAACTCTGCACATCTTCTTCCCATGACTACGGAGGAGCTTGGAGAAACAGGTCACGTTGGGGAAACTGAGGCTTGCACCCACCTCTGCCCCACCCCTTCCAGCTGTGTGACCTTGGGCCACTTACCCCACCTCTCTGAGCCTCAGCTGTGCATCTGCAGTGCGGGGCGTCCTGGTGTCGCACCTCCTGGGGTGAGATCGGGACACAGAAAGTAGGAAATGCCTCCTGCCTGCAGGCATGGCCAACTCGGGAAGGTGACACCAGAGAAGTCACGTAGTGTCTTCCTGCATTTGACACATTGTCCCAGAAGAATCACATTACTCTATGTTCTTGCTTTTTGTGCCTGTCTATCTGTGGGGACCCCAACAGGGCCCCACAGGAGCCAGAAAACATAACCTCTTCTGTGGGGTGGCCTCACACCACGAGACCTGGGCACAACCTTCTGGCATTTCGGTTCCTGGCAGGGAAGGGGAGGATCCTGCCTCTTGCCTTTATGGTGTCTACAGGGCTGGTTCCTCCCAGAGGCTCCAGTTCCAGGCCTCTCTCCAGTCCTGCCAGCCTTCCTTGGCATCCCTGGGATCGTGGCTGAGTCACTACAGACTCTTCCCCTATTTCCATGTCTCCTCCTCTCCTCTGGGTCTATCTACACTTTCTCTTATCTTATGAGGACCCCTCATTGATATTGGGGCTCTCCTTAAACCAGGAAGCTCTTGTCTTGACCTCAGTTGCCCCTACAAAGACCCTGTTTCCAACTGAGGTCAGGTTCTGAGGCTGGGTACACATTCAGGGTGAGGGCTGAGGGACCCTCTGGGAAGAAGGTAACATTTCTGATAAATAGTTCCAAATGATCAGGGAACCCCCATCTGCCTGGGCCGCTGCCCTTCCTGGGCTGTGGGACTTGGTGCAGGACGAACCAAGAGGATTTCAACCTCTAAATCAGAGAGTCAACCTTCCATTGGACCCTGCAATCCCATTGCTATCTGCCCAGAAGAAAAAACCATTTTATCACAAGGACATTTGCACTAGAATGTGTATTGCAGATCAATTTACAATTGCCAAGATGTGGAAGCAACCCAGGTGCCCATCGACCCATGGATGGATTAACACACTGTGGTCTATGGATACCATGGGGTACTAATCAGCCATAAAAAAGCTGTAGATGTTGCATCTTTTGTATTTACCTAGATGGGGTTGAAACATGTTCTTAGTAAAGTAACTCGAGAATGGAAAAGCTGCATCCAGTGTCCTCAATATTAACATGAAGCCAGTAGATGAACCAATGCCTGCCCACAGGAGAAAAAAACAGAAACTCAAAGGGGGGTGGAGGGAGGAGTGAAGGGAGGGGGAAGGGAGGGTGATTGGAGGGGGTCTCACCTAATGTGCTCACTGGGGGGTACATAGCACGCCCCCTGGATGAAGGGCCCACTACCTAACAAACATACACAATGCAACCTAATCATTGTAGGTTACAATTACCCTACAATTACCCTCATGTTACTATGAGATTTAAAACAATAAGTTAAAAAAAATCGCATCTCCATGTCTCTGTTTGAGACATGAGCAACTGGAGTTTCAGACAGGGGAGGTTGGGGCTGGATTGGGAGCAGGTGTGATGGAGGACAGCATCACAGCGCCGTGGAAAGTGGCAGGGAACTGATCATCTCTGTGGAGAGAAGCGATAAGTGCATCTGGGTTCACACAGGTGGGACGGAGGATGTTACTCAGGTAGTTTCTGCACCACCATGGTCAAAAGCCAACCACGTTTTCCAAGCCGTGTCTGGGTACCCAGCCCCAGGGCATGGTCTGTCTGCACCTGGGTCATGGTGCAGTGACTGGAATTATGTGTGACACACCCACTCTGGAAAGCATCCACACCGCACACAGCCCCATGCAGCCCCTGGCGTGGTGTCTGTCATCTCAGCAGCAGTGACAAGCTGAGTGTCACAACAGGAGAAATGTGGGCTGGAGCAGACCCTGGAAGGCTGATTTTGTTCCTTGTACACTCTGCAACAAGCCTGGAATCATTACCAATGTCTGTTTCATTGGTGCGGTCTCCAAGAAGCCTGCCCACTTGGTGGATGTGGACATGCGACAGGAGACGCCAGGCTTTGTGTCCTCTGCTGGTCCCCAGTGGTCACCTGTCACCCTGCAATGAATCAAGGGGTGCAACAAGGGTCACCTGTCACCCTGCAACCAACCCAGGAGTGCAGAGATCAGCTCCAGAGGCATCGGCCAGCCCGTTCTCTTTGGTAAAATGAGTTTTGCTCTTGGCAAGTGCCAGCCCTTGCTCTGGGCCCGTCTCTGTGAGGAGATGGTTTAATTACCTCTTTCCGCCAATAACTTCTGTCACCGCCTAAGTCAGTCATGGTTTCAGATATTAGCAATTGAATAGGGAACCTTCGTACTGTATATCACTTTAATCTTTCACATTTAAGTCGGCCAGATGGTTTATTATTACAAGCTCTGCCTCAAAAGAGTGCAAACTTTCTATCAGAGGATTTGTAAGAGGATGGTTAAAATAAAAAAAAAAAAAAATTTAAAGGACAGGGCAGGTTTGCAATCCCCCAAAATAGCCTGAATTTTAATTGCACGTCACAGTTGAGCGGTAATTTCCCCTTAATTGCCATTCCTGGTAAATGGACAGGTGGATTAGACAGATAACTAAAATGGCATTGAAAGTTCCCAGAAACGAGATTTGTCTTTAAAAGATGGAAGAACTAAGCCAAGTTGTCAGGGCCGACGTGTCCAGCTCCAGGCCCTGACGGTAGCGCCTGCCTCCAACCGTCGTCTGGGACTCACTGCTTTTCCCTCTCAAAACAGGGCGCTTCTCGGCTCATCCATGAGAGCACAGAGCTGTGAAATTGTTCCCAATAAAAAAATGCCGCTTTGGTGATCTTTAAAATAATTACTTTAGGATTATGATCATGGGATTTAGTGAAAACACAGCATTTTGCAGGCAGACAACCCGGTGATGGGCATAGAATTTTCCAAATATCCAAATTTCACCCTTCTGTTCCTGTCTGTGCCAGGTCACTGTGGTCACCTTGCAGTCACCACTGGAGGAAATCTTGTTCTGTATCCTGAGAGGACACGGCCAGTGGGACTTATGGCCCCTTCACAGTAAAGGCAGGTTTGGGGGCAAAAGGGTATTTCCACTTAGGAGCTAGAGTAAGCGTCCTCAAACTTTTTAAACAGGGGGCCAGTTTACTGTCCCTCAGACCATTGGAGGGCCAGACTGTGGATCCCGGGATGAGTTGGCTGCTAAGCAAGACAGGCAGCCGTGGCAAAAACACCCGGCGGGCCAGATAAATGTCCTAGGCGGGCTGCATGTGGCCCGCGGGCTGTAGTCTAAGGACACCTGAGCTAGAGGAAGGGGAAGACCTGCAGCCTGGGCTACACTGAAGGTTCTGAACCTGCTCTCTGCACTCTTTAGAGGATGACTCAATCTGCAGGTGGACAGGGTGAACATGTAGGGGTGTGTGGGAGTGTGCACACCCTTGTGCAGATGTGCAGGTATGCATGTGCAGATTCCCTGGGTGCCCTGACATAGTTTATCTGGGTGAGACTGTGTTAGCATGTTGTGC
>NW_003852460.1:245021-255475 GCF_000181295.1 Otolemur garnettii | reverse complement strand
TACCTTAAGTTCCTGTGTGCATTGTGTGTGTGTGCAGGTGTGCCTTTCTGTGGTCATGCGTGTATGTGGTGTCTGTATGTGTGAGCGTCCTTGATTGTTGTTTCTGACTGTGTGCATGTGAGTTCCCGGATGCTCCTGTGTACCCACATGTGTGGTCTTGTCATACAGTCACGTGTGTATGGCTCTGTGCATGTGCATATGTGCATGATTGTGTGAGTCTGTGTGGGTGCTTGTGCCTGTGTGCAGGGGCTGTATGCATGTGTGCGGGGGCTGTGTGCATGTATGTGGGGGCTGTGTGCCTGTGTGTGCTTGTGCCTGTGTGCATGTGTGTGGGGGGTTGTGTGCCTGTGTGTGTGCTTGTACCTGTGTGCATGTATGTGGGGGCTGTGTGCCTGTGTGTGTGCTTGTGCCTGTGTGCATGTGTGTGGGGGCTGTGTGCATGGGTGCAGCCTCTTGCCTGTGGTTGCTCCTGAGTCCGCAGCCTGGGCACAGAGCACGGCCCTTAGACTCCTGCACCTTAGACCCTTGGACTCCAGGAAGAGCACGGCCCTTAGACTCCTGCACCTTAGACCCTTGGACTCCAGGACCCCGGGAGGGTAAATCTCTGTGTTTAAGCCCCAGCCTATGGTCATTTGTTATGGCAGACCCAGGACACTAAAACAGATTTGTTTCTTTGGGACATTATGCAAAGTGAATTCTAAGTTAACAGGGAGCAGGGTGTCTGGATCCACAGAGCAGCCCGACAGACAGGCTGGCCCCTGTGTGCTTTGCCCTTAAGGGAATCTTCCTCTCAGGGACCCAGCAGGGCTTCCTGATCCAGCAGGACCCTTGTGGCCTTGGCCACCGAGAACCCATGGCCCTTTCAGGGTAGAAAGTGTCCCCTGGTTTACCACTCAAGGGTCACGACCCTCCCTACTGATGACATCTCACTGGACACTAAGAAAGAAACCCTGTTTCACTCTCAGAGGGGAGGCACGTGGTCTCCTTGGGACCAACCTCACACTCTCCGCGGGGTGGGGGGGGGCACTGATTCTCATGTGTTCGTATACTATCTACCACCATCCTAACTTTCTGCTGCTACAAGTCGCTTGTTTTTCTAATCATTCCATAATGTCACCTGCAAAGAAAAGTCATTGATACAAATGTTTAAAATAAAGATTAAAAAATGACTTTGTGTTATTATTCTATTTTATTAGCTAGAACCTCCAAAAATATCAAAAATGGTGGTTTTCAGGGATTTCCTATATTGGGGTTTGTTTTATAGAAAAAGTATCAGCATTTTACCATTTACATTGTTTGGCCCTTTTCTTTCTAATATGCTGAAAATTTTTTGGAGGACTCTCCCTTTGAGTTTTATCAAAGGCCCTTTCAGCATCTACGAATAAATTCAAATGGTTCCTCTGCTTTAAATTGAAGATGTAATTAGTTCTGTTCATACATTTACAGTTACAGAGACATCTTTGCATTCCAGAAACAAACGCTACTTGGTTCTGACATATGGTCGTTTATGGAATACACTGCAGAATTCTTCTTGCTAATATTTTATCTGGAATTTGCACATCAAAATTCACAAGGAAATTGGGCTGTCTGTATCCTTTTGGGGGGGTCATATTTTCATCAAGGTTTGTTTCGAGAGTGTGGTAAAATGACTTGGTCAGCTTTCCGTTTTTTTGTTGGAATACTTGAAGGCAGTGGTTCTCGGTGTAGAATTTGGAGACCGGCATGTGCACGCCCCTGAGGGTGCTTTAGAAATTCAGATTGTAGAGCCCCACCTATGTGTCTCTGCTCTGGCTGCCATAACACGTAGCACAAGCAGGCGGCCTAAATCAGAGATGTTTCTTCTCTCGCTTCCTGGAGGCTGGAAGTCTGGATCAGGGTGAGTCAGGCTGGTCCCTCCTGAGGCCTCTCTCCTGGGCGTGCAGACGCCGTCCTCTCCTGTGCCCTCACAGGGCCGTCCCTCTGTGCATGCCTGTGTCCACATCTCCTTTTCTCAAAAGGATACCCATGTAATCTGAAGACCTCGGTGCTGTATAATTGACATTTAAGTTGAATGTGGCTCCCAACGAAATCCAAATAGATTTCTTTTAACTTTGGCAAAATACTTCTTAAGTTCATCTGAAAGATAAAGTTGCAAGAACACCTAAAGAATGTGCTTGTGTGTGTGATTTAAGATCAGTGATGACAGGGTTACCTATTCGGAGAGGAAGCTACAATAATTCAAGCAATATGGAAGGAGACTAGGACTTAAAGAATAAAACAGATGGCTCTGAAATAGTCCTACTTATGGGCACTTTACAGAGGATGTACAAATTATTAAAAATAGCACAGAAAAAAAAAAGAAGCCCCCTTTTCTAAAATAAATAAATAAATAAAGGATGGCTCAAGTTAGCATTGAGGAAATTAGCTAATTACTTGCTGGGAGGGAAGTACCCCTCAGATTGAACAGCACAATTAATTCCAGGTCTACTAAAGTGCTAAACAGAAAGAAATACAGGTGAAATGTGGATAAATATTAAATCTTTACATTGAGAATGACTTTTAAAAAATAAAAAGAATAGAAGAATTCTATGAAGACTGATGGATTTGATGATATTCAAATGTAAAACATTTTATGTCTAAGATAAATATATTCATTTGTATATGTTGTCCGAAAAAATACCAACAAATTATTTATTTTCATATTTCATGTCTCAAAAATAATATCAAATTTATGAAAGAAGCTAGAAAATCTTTATTAAAATATGCCAGTGATAAAAGGGCTTATGTTCTTCATATATAAAGAGTCTTTACAAATCAATAAGAATAATTGATATTTATTAAATGCTATCTGGGCATTAACATTTTGTGTTCACTTTACATACATTATCTAGTCTGATTGTCATAAAAGCCCTACTCAATTTGCTATGGACCAGGAAATAGAGAATTAAAGTAGTTGATTAACTTGCTTAGAATCCTAGAGCTGGTAAATTGTAGAGTTAGGATTTAAAAGCTGTTCTATGTGAATTCTAGGTTCATGTTCCTCAAGACTGCTAACATGGAAAAAATAAATAAACCACCTCATTAATTCACAGAAGACTAGTAGCATAGCCAGTAAGCATGGAAAAGAAAATGTTCCCTGCTAAAAACTTAAAAACTCCCAAATTGAAACCGTGGCTACCGTCCATTTAAAAACAGTTGAATGGGGAGAGTTGATTTTTTTCCTGTTTAAATGAAAAGCAGTGATAATCGTAGGATGATGTCCCAGGTAATGCTGTGCACTGCTTAAGAGTATAAATTACTGCAAATATTCCAGAAAGCTTTTTGACACTGAATCAGGCCTTTTACAAAGTCGTTTATTGAATGCAATAAAAAACAATCCATTTTATGTGCCCAAATGTTCATGAAATAATCTAAATTCCCCCAAAATAACAGCATGGTGAAATGGATGCTGATGCATTTACACATGGAGATGTCACACAGAGATCAAAACATTGTTTTTAGAAAATGCCAGGTGACATTAAGACATGCTCATTGCATAGTCCTAAAGGCTTTTCTAGGAAAAGCTGCAAGCCATACATTTGACTTCCAATCCCCTTCCCACCATTCTGCCCCAAAATGTGAAGGAGAGAAAAGGAAAAGCCAAGGGCAGGGCAGTAAAGTCTGTCCGTGTCCAGGTGGGGTTCGGCCAGCTGCACGCCCGTGACACAGCTCCCTGTCTGGGTCTGCACCTGCAGGTCCCTCATGGGTAAGAGCACTGCACCTTCCAATCCCTATGAAAGAAGAAGCCACATTTATATTCTGTATAGTGTTGTTTTTGTTTCCTAGAATGAGGAGCACCACCTTCATAGGAGGAAAAAACAAACCTGCATCCCCACAATGAGTTCAGATCTCCAAAGCAAAGTTCATGCAGGAAAACACCTCACAGATCTTCCCAGGAAGGAGTGCCCGGCTCCACGTATATACCAGGGTCCCCGACCTGTCCTGGCAGCTCGTCAAGCCCGTCAGCACAGCGTGAGGAAGGACATCTCCCCACCCGAACAGAGCCCACAACAAAACCCACTGGACAGCCATGAACCAGGGCACTGCGGAGCTCAGAGAGAAATCACAGGACAGCCATGAACCAGGGCACTGAGGGGCTCAGGGAGAAATCACAGGACAGCCGTGAACCAGGGCACTGCGGGGCTCAGGGAGAAATCACAGGACAGCCGTGAGCCAGGGCACTGCGGAGCTCAGAGAGCAATCATAGGACAGTCGTGAACCAGGGCACTGCGGAGCTCAGAGAGTACTCACAGGACAGCTGTGAGCCAGGGCACTGCAGGGCTCAGAGAGAAATCACAGGAAATGTGCTCTCGTGGATTCAGGAGAGTGGCCGAGAGTGGGTCCAGACACAGCTGTGCCCTCCCTGGAGGGCTCTGCTTCTCCCTGTGCCAACTGAGACAGAAAAAATGACTGTTCCTTTGAAACCCCACAGTGCGGTGTTACATGATCACACCTGAGATTCGCCAACCCACCTCTCCGAGAGAGGTGCTACTGCCTCACAGTTTCCCCTCACAGGTGCATCCGTGAGCCTCCTGCATGGGGGTCTTTAGGAAAAATTCCTTCACAACATTCAGGACAAACTGGCATGCACTGTGCAGCAGCTGGATCTGGGGAAAGTGGGAAACTGCCGCATAAGCCAAGAAAAGATGTGTCAGAAGTAGATCGATCATACGCCTCCATCCTGAAGTAAAATGCATGCCTGTCTATAGAAGGTGTCTGTGTGCACACAAGCTCATGTACAGCTGTGTGTGTGTATATACATGGCTGTTTATATGTGCATATATAGACGTGTGTATCTGTGCACTTGTATCTATGCACGCATATGTATGTCTGCACAGAAGCGTGCGTTATATGTGCATGTGTGTGTGCTGTGTGCATATATAGATGTGTGTATCTGTGCACTTGTATCTATGCATGCATGTGTATTTCTAAACAGAGGCGTGCATTTGTATGTGCATGTGTATGTGTGCTGTGTGTGTGCATTTATGCATACATGTGTATACACACTGGTACACACAGTCACATATATAGTGACTTGAAAGGCACTTGGCTGCTGTTACAACAAATTCCACAGAAAAGGAAAATGACTGTGCAGATTTCATTTAAATGACGCAGCAAATGTCAGGTTAAATATAGAAAGTCCTGAGAAGTAACCGTGGGTGCTTGGCTGCCTTGGCAGACAGTCGTCCAGGTTCCCTGGTCTGGGAGTTCAGCCAGACGTTCTCCTTCCTGCCCCACAGGTGCAAAGTGTCCTCTGTGACATTGTGATTACCCCCTTGGGGGATGAGGGCTCATCTTCCTTTATTTCTCATTTCACTTTATTTTACTCTAAATAAGCAAACTTAATGGTGGTGTTTGTCCTGCACCTTCACCCCCCACCCTACCTCATAACTAATGGGCTGAGTGATCGTGGAAAATAACTTCACTGCCGGCCTTAGAATAAAGCCTGCAGTGCTGAGGGCTGTGTCTAAGCAAGGTATCATTTCAGCATCATCATTTTGGAAAAGTTTGTCCCCGAATCACCTAGAAAGAAATGAAAACGGGAGGAAAACTTGTGCTGTCGGCCCCCATATCCGCGCCGCTCCATCTGCCAGCCTGTTTTGCATTACGAGACATTTCCACTCACCTTGAGTCTCTGGTTCAAAACAGAAACAATAAGTTTAATCTCCTCGTTTGACAATGATGTATGGTTCTGCTGAAAAACACTTTTCAGGAATTATCATTAAAATGCCTGCTTTTCTCCCCCTCTCTGGTTTCTCTTTAGACTTTATACATCTAGAAACGCACCATGGTTTCTCCGGAGGCCACCAGAGTAGGTGCCATCTCATCCCTCAAGCAGCCCAGACAGACACGTGGCTCGATGGCGTCTCTTTTGGGCAAACAACTTGTTCTGTTAGTGATTTCTGAGGACAGTCAACGCTGGCACCCACCGCTGCTCCCCAGATGACATCTTGCTGCCTAGAAAGTGCCGAGCTTTGCCTCCTAAGCAACTGGTTTGAGTTAGGATTAGTTTTTCTTTTCTGTTTCTTTTTTTTCCCCCTTTGCATTTGTAGTTAGCTATTTGTTAGCACTTGTCAAAACAGTCAGAAGAAGCAGGCTCTGGAGGCTTCCCACACTGTGATGAGTCTGCAAAATACACCAGGATCTCCAGGATGGAAAAGTGCCCAGCTCCAGCCGTTTGGAGGACCCAGAATCAATTATTCTCACTTGGAATCATCCAGCAACACGAGTGAGAGACAGAGAGAGAGAAGGTACTTGGGTTTGCCTCAATAAAAACTCCTTTACTTTCTACAAATCTCTCACAAGTGGGAAGATTCCCAAACACCAGCATCTGCTAAGCAGAACCAGCCCACTGACCCTCCAGACAAAGCAAACTTGTTGATTTCCCCCCTCCAAAAAATTGGGAAATACCCAAATATATCCAGATTTGTAGATGGCTCTTCGTGGATGTTTAGATTTCTTGCTGTTGTGATTGTTTGAGTTTAAGGTAAGGAAAGGACTTTTAAAAAAGAGCATTGAGTGCAGTGCCTGTGGCTCAAAGGAGTAAGGCACCAGCCCCATATGCCAGAGGTGACGGGTTCAAACCCAGCCCCAGCCAAAAACTGAAAAAAAAAAAAAAAAAAAAACCAGAGCGTTGACAACGTGCACGAATGTTCACAGCAGCCCAAAGGTGGGAGCTGGCCAGTGTCCATCAGTGGGCGATGGGACAAACTAATGTGGTCTGTCCACACGGGGACAATAGTCAGTTCCATAGAGGAAGCCAATGTGGACACCTCCTACCACGTGGGTGAACCTTGAAAACCTAATGGTCAGTGAGAGAAGCCAGGCACAAAAGACCAGTTACGAGGTGAGACAAGTTCAAGGACTCATCCCACAAAGAGTGCCCCATACCCCATTCCCGACTCTCATTACAGTCACCTTGGAGGTGCTCCCACTGGCCATCTGGGGACCACAGTGATGGTCAGCAATGACGTACGTAACACTATTTCTAGGATGAGTTTGCAAACCTGATTGTCAACCTTGTATGACAGCAGCTCTGATGGCCATTCCAGAAAAAGAGTCCCAAAATTGCTTTGAAGGGGGAGCTAGGTGCTGGCGTTGGTGCACAGCTTCCCAAGGGGGGAACCTCGAAGAGGACCACGGTGATGTCCAGTAACGAGGGACATGGCACTTTTTGTAGGATGAGTTCACAAACTTCATTTCAGACCTCGTATGTGATTCCATTTCTATGAAAACACATAATAGAGAAGAAACCCACAGGGGCAGGAAGTAGATTCGTGGTTGCCATAGGCTGGGAAGAGAAGGGGACAGGGCAGAGACCGCTTCATGGGTAAAAGGGTTAACAAACATTAATAGTTTATGTGCAACAATATTAAATATCATTAATATATTATATTAATATTAAATATGTCATTTAGTAATATTTTAAGATATATAAAATAATTTTGTTATGTGAACTTTGTCTCAATTTTTAAAAAGTAAAAAAAAATTTTAAAAAAAGAATAAAGTGTGAAGACCCTTAGCACAAGCAATTCCTTTCTCAGAAATTCACCCCAATGAATTTCAGAAATGAGTGCGAGTTTCTTTGACTGGTACGGTATGGCTTGGGCCAAGCCAGGCCAGCTGTTGACATAGATGATCTTGGTGGGCACAGTGCCCTCTGGCTCATGGGGTGGAGAGAGACCTCTGTCCCCTACGGAGCACCCAGGAAGTCCAGGCCAAGGGGACCACTGGTGCTATTTCATGGGACATGGCTCTGTTCACTGGTGAAGCAACAGTTGGAACAAAGACCCACTGATGTTTACTGTCAGCTGTCTGGTTCCACCCTGGAAATACACACACACACATATCCCCATCAGTGTCAGAGTACCCAGCAGCCTCCCCCCGATTCACTGCAGAGCACATTGTAATGATCCACTCTTTGCTTTGAAATCTTAAAGCACCCAGCAAGTTACCTATTTCCTCCTCTATACATGGAGGGTGCAGGAATCATAATAAAAACCAAATACGCATCCCTTTCTATTTCTTCATATTTCCTCAAATTTCCCTGAAGACAGAATGCTGTTTGACTATACCAAATTCCTCCTTCTGAAATTTCCTGGCATTTCCATTGTGGGGTCTGCAGGGCTGTCAGAAAACTGCGGATTTCAGTAGCTGACAAAGTTCTGCCACAGTTCACGGGCATTTTACCACCCGCAATTTTGGGCCAATTTCTCACTGTTTCCCCTTCAGGGCTGGCCTTGGTGAGGGCCTCTGACCTTGGTGAGGGCTCATTTCTGACCTTCCTGCCTCCTGCACTTCCTCAGCATATTAATCCTCTTGCACCCTCGCTGAGTCTCTGCACCTGCCCTGCCTCATGACTGGCACAATGGAGCTACCAGTGTGTCTCTCTGTCTGTCTGTCTGTCTCTCTCTCTCTCTCTCTCTCTGCAGAGTTCCATAGAACCCTTAGCCCATTCCTGGAAGGAAACTGTCTCCATATTAAAAGGAGCTGAAACATCTAAGGAAAGAGGAGAAACCTCCTCAGAGCTCTTGGAGATACTTCAGGGAGAAGGTCATTGGCCCAGCTGAACATGAGCCAACCACTTATTCTATCACCCGCACCAGCAGGCGTTGGGCCAGGGCTTCTCACACTTCCACGTGGGTGTGTTAAAATGCAGGTTTCCGGTCAGGTTGCCCCAGCATGGCCTGGACTTCTGCATTGCTGATAGGTCCCTGGTGACACCAAGCTGCAGGTCTGCAGCCTGAGGTGTGAGCAGCAGGGAAACAGAGAGAAATTTGACCTCTGTGGATAAACAGAGTGAAAAGGAGCCCACCTTTGCTGCTAACCTGCTGTGTGATGCTGGGAAACCCACCTCACCTCTCTGGCCTCCTGTTTCCTTACTGTGAAGGGAGGCATCGTCTTAGTCTCAACAACATTGGCTAGTGAGCTACACACCCAGGAGACCCACTAGAAGGTAGCTCTCTGGACAGATCTACCTGGAAAACCCAGGTGCAAGATCTCAGGTCTGAAGGTCCATGACCCACTGGAGCAACTCAGGTCACCAAGAACATGTGAGATGTGTCTGCTGATCTAGGTCAACCTTGGGTTTCTCAAACTGATCAGCTCACAGAATCCCTATTTGGGTCCTGGCTGTTCACACCCGATGGAATCAGAATGCCACAGAACACTCTGGGAAGCAGCAAGTCACTGAAACCATGTTCTTTGGCAGACAGACTAGATCTCCACTGTACAACCATTTGCACCAGTTGAGCCTTCTGAGAGGTATACAGCTGTGTGTCCACCTCCCAGCAGGGACGTTTACCAATTCTTCTTCTCCCTTGTCTAGGGAGGACTCAGAGGAAATGCATAAAGTGCTATCTAAACATCAACGGCCTTCACAGTTGCAATCTTTAACAGATATCTTTAGACAAAATTCCAGCAAGTAGGGAGAGAGGAAAGAATGTTCTTGCATGTGGTATAAAATCTGGCCAATGGAATAAGACATGAAAAAAATATATATATATATGAGGTATAACAGTTGGAAGGCAGAGATAAAACACTCAGTATTGTGGCTGCTAAGACCATCTATAGGGGAAACAACAAAATTAACACATGAGGGGTGCAAACGGGGCATTCAGCAGCCATGATGCTCCATACAACATGACCAATATCTGAGATGAAAGACCCAGCTCTGTCTTTCCACATAACCAGGATCAAGCTGATGACATGATAAGAATAAGGATCCTCTTCACAATGAGAAAGCAAGTTCAAAAGGTTCTAAGGCTAATCTGACAGCCACAAGCAAAGTATCTACAAGGAGAGATTTTGCAACTACCCACACAACTAAGCTAGAAAAGAAAACAACACAATAAACAGGTTGATCCTTCCCAGATTAGCCGGTAAGTTCAAGTAAATCCTGGTGAAAAGCTCGTTCTAAAAGTCACAGGAAAGGAAAACTGTGGAAGAGACAGCTGAGCACTTCTGAAAAGAAGGGAGACTGGCTGTCCTACAGGTGAAGGCACATGAATGTCACAATACAGGGACAGGGTAGTGTCGGTGCACGAGGAAGTCATTCAGTCAACAGCAAGAGAAGAGGAATCAAGGCCAGACTCACCTGCATGTGGAAATTTTGTAAATCATTGAGAAAGAACTCATTCTGTAGGCCATGGTATTGGGAAATCATGTTACCACATGCAGAAGATTAAGCTGTATCCCTACCTCATACCATACACCAAAGGAATTCTAAGTTAGTGTTTCTCAACCTTTTCTTCAGGATCATCTAAGGACACTTTCAAACTTTTTCCCCCTAATTTTCCCCTCATAAAATTTTAACACCACAGATGAGCCCTGTATCTGTTGATATATGTGTGTATGTCTCCACTTTATACACAAAAAGAGTAATATTTTGTTCATCTCTCCTCAAGAATCAGTTTCTGCCCCTGCGGAATGGTGCC
>NW_003852460.1:239704-243652 GCF_000181295.1 Otolemur garnettii | reverse complement strand
TACAAAACACCACCCATCATGTGGACTCACATGCATATTTAGACATTCATCAAACCCTTTAGGTTAAGGGAGTTATAAAGGAACAAGAAAGATGGGTAATGTGAATTACAGATTGTTGAGAGGAAAAGTCTTCCTCTTCCAACTTGAGGTCCAGTGATGGGGGCCTGCAAATAAACAGAGAAGGACAGATAAACAGGGGAAAAGTCAAGGTTATTCACCAGCATATGCTTGCCAAGGAGCTGACAAGCTCTTCACGACCCCCAGGCACCATGTCCCATGTTTTGTGTGGGTCTTCACACCATGTACAACAGATCTCAGGATGTACCAGAATTTGTAGAAATCTTAACTGAGTATAAATAACACATCTGTGCAGTTCCCAACACAATTTATTTCTTCTTTGACCAGAAATACATGAACTCACGCCGTGTTCCAAATCTTTATCTTATGCTGAGGTGAAACTGGGCGTGATATAGCAGAACCGTGGCCCTGCTGTGATTGCACAGCAGAGGAGTGTGGTTGGAGGAGGGAAATAGGGGTCCCAGAGAGGGGACAGAGCAGAGTCAGCATCTCACCCAGCTCCACTCACCTGGGCCAGAGTCCTGGGAAGACCTTTTCCGTCTCTGAGCCCTGTCCCTCTGTGTCTGGAAGAAGCTGATGATGAGGGTCTTGTAGGTTGTCATGAAGATTCAATAAGAGCTTTGCAAATCAGTGTGGATAGAATGATTGTCACCAAGAAATCGCATGATAGGAAAACTGCATTGTAACAACTGTTGATACAGTCTTGATGATCAGGTACTGCAGGCTAAAAGGAGCTAGGGGTGTCCCCAAAGTTAGTGGAAGAAGGTCTGAGCCCCTTGGAGCAACACCTCATCTCTTCTGAAATCCAGCTTCTCTGGTCCTCCTCTCCTGACCCTGTCCTTCCTGCCCCGGGTTTGGCTCTCATTCCTGGTACCTGATGCCTACCCGTGCTGTCTCCCCGGGGCCAGGCCTCATTCACTCCCAGCTCCTGAATATTCCACCAGCCCCTATAACCTGGGATGAGTCTGTCCTGGACAGATTGTCATATCACTGTCAAAGTGCAATGTTCAAAAAAAGATTGCTGGGCAAAAATAAACCTACATCAAATGTTTTATTTAACCTAGCAGTTAATGCAGGACCCAGTAAGGTGTTAAGATAAAGATAAATTAAAAGCAGAATATGAAGCACACACACCATGCACACAGAATCCTGAACATCGCAAGGACTTTGTTAGGACAGACAAAACTGATTAATGTCCCTTAGAGCAATGAAAGGCGAAGATTGGGCCTCTTGCCTGGGCAAAGCAGAAGCAATCCATCCACTGTCGGACAAACCATTTGCATTTCTATCTAAAGAATTATTTGCACGACTACCAGCCACTTACAAGTTAATTCTGCAGATCCACAGTGCAGCTCATCAACGCAGAGGTGCTCACTGGTGTATACGCTTAGAGGCAGCATCAGATTCTTATGGGGTCCACTCAAAGACTCTCCGGAAACAGGACACCTGGGAATATCTCTGACCCACTTCCAAGTCTTGGGACATATTTTCCTGGGATCTCAAACGTAGGTTGTTGCCTGAGTTTCTGACATAGCCACCAGCCACCCCACCCCACCAGGACTCCCCACCCAAAATGATGGCCCCATCTTCTCAGGTTCCTCTGTGCATTGAACCTCACTCCAGGAGGGTCTCTTGTTTCCTGGGGATCGTCAGCTGGGAGCATGTGGAATATTGTGGCCACATATTAAACCTGAATCAACAAATCAAAGGCAGACACTGGTGTGTCTGTGAGGAGAAACCCACATTAAAATTCAGAAGCCTCCTTCTCCAGCTGAGACGGGAAGAGACTTACTCCACCCCCTCTTTCTTGAGAGTTTCTATCTCTGTCCTTTGCAGATGTATGTAGGTATTTTAGACAAGCCTTTTGCCCATCTGACAACTCAGAAATGTTTCCTCTTGGACGTGGGAGCTACCTCTTTGAAATGTCACCACCAAGGAAGAAAACCCCACTCTCCAGTCTCCTGGGAGACTAGCAGGCAGCTGGCTCCCACCTGCAAGCTCCATGCCTTCGTGAAGATGCCAGAAAATAGCTGTTCTTTACCCTGAGACCATGATGGAACAGGTCACACACTTACGCTCTCTGCTGCATGAAAGGGAGACAGAGATGCTTTCGCCTGTGCAAGTCTGGGTGGGCCCCCGTATTCTGGGTTCCTGCTCCATCCACAATAAAGCAACTCTTTCTCTCCCACCCTGTGGATTGGCCTCCTGTGCTGGAGCAGGTGCGGTGGTGAGTTCTGTTTCCCTGATGCTTTCTAACACTCAAAGTGACACTGATGGGGGTGGCATCTCACCAAGCACCACATGGCCTCCTTGGAGCCCACCGTCACCTGAGCACATTTCTGAAAGTGGGCTCAGTGGCAGGACTGCCCTGGCTCCCAGCAGGGGTGTGGTTGGGTGGCATCACACCTGTGCCCCTGGAGACCTCTGTGACCCTTTGTTCAAAAATATCCTCAAGTATCCTCAGCTATGGGACCCCAAACTCTCCACACCCAGCTATACTCAGATTTCAAATTCTGTACCTTTGCTCCCAGAATACCCACATCCTTGCCCAGCTGCCCACAGAGACCCTTGCCCTCTATTTGGGGAGCATTCACAAGGTGCTTTGGGAACAAAACCCTTCCCAAAACATGAGCTCCAAACTGACTCAGCACGTGGATGAGGGAGCGCCTTCTGGAAGGGTGTGTAGGAGGCTCTGGATGCCACCCGATTGTGGGCTGGACCTGAAAAATAAAACAACAAAGCTTCAACACTTCCTCACAGGAGATGCAAAATGCACAGGTAAAAATGAAAACCACTCATAAGCTGGAATACAAGAAGATTCAGAACTTACTACGGCAGTCCACACATAACAGCCAAAGGAGGTCTCTTTTGGGAGGAGACATTTGCAAAGAGCTCACTTCCCAGAACCCAAAAGTCACTCCCAGAAATCGTGAAGAGATTCATGAGGTGAGGAAAGAGCTGGGCCCCTCAGACAAGAGCACAAATGACAGCTGAGAACTCTGTGAGACAGTGCAGTGTCTCCTTACTCAGCAGGGAGGTCAAACAGCACCCCAGGGAGACAGGTGCATATGTCTCCCTGACCCATAGAACCCCAGGGAGACAGGTGTGCCCATGGGGAACTCACAGCACCCCAGGGAGACAGATGTGCCCATGGGGAACTCACAGAACCCCAGGGAGACAGGTGCACCCACAGGGAAGTCACAGCACCCCAGCCCTTGACCAGCAGACACTTTCTGGGTGCACCTCACACCACCACAGAAGTTGTTCTTAAGGTGATGGCAACTCCCAGGTGAGCAGAGTCTCACAGCCAGTTTGGAAGCTGGGCGGCACCTTGTATTGGAGGTGGACACATGTGATGTGGCACAGTGGGACATCACTCAGCATAGCAGGGAATGAGGCTCTGACACCTCATTCCTGGATGGACCCCGAGATCATCATGCTCCGTGAGACAAGTCAGACAAGCAGGACAGCCAGTATGTGAGTCCTTTTATATGAAACGTCCAGAACAAGGTCATCCACAGGGGCAGGACAGGGATTCATGGGCATCAGGACTGGGAGGAGAACAAGGATGGACTGCTATTGGGGGCTGGGTCTCCTTTTGGAGAATGTTCTGGAACCAGACAGACGTGCTATTTACATAACAGACACTGAATTCTGTTTTTTAACAAGATGACTCTTTTGTGATGTGAATTTTCCTTCTGTAAAAATAAAACGAACACTTACGTATACATGCCCCAATAAGTCCATCCCTGGGTATATTTCTAGCAGAATAAGGTCCTGTGTGTGAAAAAAATGTCAACAGCCACACGGCTCCTGACACCCCTGGCTGGTAATTGCCCACCTGCCCTCCGGAAGGAATGCATTGCAACA
>NW_003852460.1:237383-239405 GCF_000181295.1 Otolemur garnettii | reverse complement strand
TTGAGCAGGCAGGAAAGCCGCAGAGGGTGGGAGTGGAGCCAGATGAGGGCCAGGGGATGGGCAGAGAAGCAGGAGGACACAGCCACAGTGCTGACCACCAGCTCATCCTGGACATTCATCATCATTACTGCATTTGAGGAGTCGCAGGGCACCCTGAAATCTAAGAGCACACCCGGGGTTAGTCTAATTGAAAACTGAGTCCAGGGACAGGTCCCTGGTCCATGCCTGGGCCGTTTCTTCTTCTGGAGGAGGCCGGGCAGGGACGATGCATGCTGTCCCTCAGCAGGTGAAGTTTGGGGCAAGAGATGAAATTTCAGCAGAGCTAGCAAAATAACCGAAATGAAAAATAAGCACCCAAATAATTAGAAACAGGATAAAGAAAGGGAGTTCTGACCACAGAGCAAATACACAAACATCAGTTAAAGTTAAATGCACCAACAGGGCTGGGGTAAGGGGTGTGCCAGATGGGAGCTGAGCTGAGGAACCTTCTGGACTGAGGGAAGGGAGTGTGTCCCATCTACCCACTGCCCCTCAGTCCCTCACAACCCACTGTGCTCATTGAAGGTGCAGTCGTCAAGTGCATTTATCTTAAATGGTCTCTGATTGTCTTATTTTAAAGTAAAGCAGCATTTCCTGAAGCCAGGAAGGGGTATGGGGCAGGACACAGCCCAGGTGCAGAAATTAAATGCACACCTCAGATAGGAAGATGGACAGACGTGGTCCCCCCCGGCCCCAGGACAGGGATATTACATAGCAGGGAAGGAAGGAAATCCCGACACTGTCTGCCATGTGGATGAACTTCGAGGACACTGTCCCAGTGCTGTGTCAAACCCTCCCATGAGCCCTTAAATAGTCAGATTCCTGGACACAGAGCAAAGCTGGCAGGTACCCGGGTTGGGAGAGGGGCAGTGGGTATTTCACAATACAAAATTTCAATCAAGATGAATAAATTCTATAAATCTGTGCTGTACAACTCAGCTCCCATTGCCAAGTCTGAACTCTGCACTTAGAAAGCTAAGGGAAATAAGCCAGGTGTGAGAAGTTGGATGCCGTGCACTCTCCTGCTCAGAAGCTTTGATAAAGCTGGTCTCAGAGAAGTAAGAAGTACAACAGGGAATTCCAGAGGCTGAGGAAGGCGCAGGGGGATAGGTGCAGCCTGAGGGAGGATATCCAATGTTCCCACCACCCCCATACGTGGGACATCCTGAGTCAGGGAGGCCAAGCATGGAGGACAAGCAGAGCTACTGACCCTGGGTCAGTCTGAAAGAGACAGACAGTGCAGATGGCAGAGGACAGGTGCACAGTCATTTGGGACGCAACCAGCAACTCAGGGACTGTCAGGGAGTTACTCTGTGTCAACTTAAAAAATTAAATTTAAAAAAATCTGTTAGGAGCTTAGGCCTCATGTTAAGTTTTCTTGCTATAATATTTTTTTAAGCTTAAAAAAATTAAATGTTCAGAGTCCTGCCTGCCAACCATGTATCAGCAGGTGGGTGAGATGGGGAACCCCAAAAGGCATGTCCATCTCAAAGCTGGGAGTGAGATCTCATTTGGAAATAGAGTCTTTGTGGATGGTATTAGCTAAAAGATGAGACCAGGCTGGATCGGGGAGGGCCCTAAACCCAGTGGCAGGTGTCCTCCTAAGAGACAGCAGAGGAGACACAGACACAGAGGAGAAGCCACATGGAGATGGAGGCAGAGACTGGAGTGATGTGGCCACAAGCCCAGGGACACCTGGACCCCCCAGGAGCTGGGAGAGGCAGGAAGGAGCCTCCCTGGAGGGAAGGATCTAGAATTTCACCTGCTGGGATGGGGAGTCACAGCCCCAAAAGATTGCAGATAAAACTTCAAATCACATGGATGGTTTTGTGCTCAAGTGTATGAAGTGACCACAGAAGGCTAAGGCTGGTTGTTTTTGATTCAGGGACACAAACAGCCATGGTCAGTTGTACGTGTGGTTGAAGGCTAGCCTTTCTTATGCTGTAATGAACCCCAACCCTCCACTAAGGAATATTCACCTGT
>NW_003852460.1:225600-237304 GCF_000181295.1 Otolemur garnettii | reverse complement strand
TTTTTTTTTTTTTAATGCAGGAGATGTGCTGTCCCGGTTGAAAGTTAGGGTGGAAGCATTAATACTCTGTCTAACATGAAGTTTCCTGTGTGTCTGCCTCAACTCCTCACGGGACCCCAGCCCAACACCGCTGTCAGGTGGATTTCATGACAAGCTCTCTGAGAGTAAGAACTGGACTCAGTTCTTCTCCCTCCCTCCCTCCCTCCCTCCCTCCTTCCTTGCCTCCCTCTCTCTCTCATATCAGAGGTTTTGGCAAAGTAGGCCATCACACTTGGTCTCCCCAAGCCCCGCCGGCCTTCCCATGCCTCACTTCAGCGTGCCCTGCCTCCTCTCCCTACCGACCCTGAACAGCGTGGTCCATGTCCTGCACCTGCTTTCTATGGAGCTGTCCTGAGAGGCAGCAGCCCACAGGTCAGGCAGTGAGAGGAACGAGGACATGACTGTCCCCAGCCTGAGGTGACATGGCCCTGGGACGCTTGCTTTTCCTCCCGTTCCAGCATGGTATCCAGGTTAGTAGGGACACCCAGCACTCCTCCACGCCCAGTGGACTTCTGTTAGGTTGCCTGGCGATAAACTCCACCCTGTAGAATTGCTCAGAGGTCAAGAATGGATACCAGACAGAACCCGGTCGCCTAGCCATTCTGAGCACGCACACAGAGGTCAGTGAGTGTCCACCTGGGGGAGGGGGAGGGACTAAGGAACTGGCTCCCTCACAGCCCACTCATTCTGGAACCTTCTCCACAAGTCCCAGGTGACCTGTGCTCAGTGGTAGGGGGTGAGGGGTTGGGGATGGAGACCAGAGAGCAGCAGGGGACTCCCAGTGTGGAGGGCACCAGCCGTGAGTGTGCACCAGGGGCCACACCACACAGGGACCACCGTGGCCTGGTCTGCCCTAACCCAGTTCATCCACAACCTGTTCTCCCTTAAACTAGTTGTAGGGGAGAAATGGTTTCCCTGATCCTCTCCGGGTCTCTGGCTGGATCTGAAAATAATATTGACACAGTGAACAGAAGACAAACACACAGATATAAGTAAGTGGATATCAGTTCCTGGGACACGGGAACCTTTAGAAATGGAGACCCACAGAAATAGGGACTCTGTATTTTTGTGGTCAGTCTGATGGACAGAGGACAGCGGTGCAGCTATGTGAGTGGACACAGGGTCTGTGACCCAGGGAGACTCACTGAGGTCTGTGTGTTCAGATCCTCTGGTGTCCTGTGTCCCCGGAGATGAGGACGCTCTGTCCTTTGGGTGCAGGGCAGGCCCCTCTCTCGAGAGGGTCTTGTGTCTGCTGTAGGGAAGGATCACAGCGCCCTTGCTGGGTTTACAATCTGCTTCAGGTTTTCAACCTATGCCTGGTTGAAACTCCTTCTGTGCAAGTTATTTGGGAGCAGGGGGCCTAGAAGCCCTGTGTCCACCTTCCTAACACCCCAGGAGGAAGGTACAGCTATCAGCACACTCTGCAGATGAGGAAACTGAGGCAGGCCCAGCAGGTCACAGGTCTTGCATAGCTTATAAGAAACAAGGACAGAATTTGGCCTCTGGGCCTCCCTGTCTGAGTCTGTGCTGGGCTCAGCCTCCCTAGACCCCCATCCGTGGATGTCCCCACCTGGGCCTGATACCCACACCTGGATAGCACTAAGGTACCACTGGGCCATGCACTCTGAGTGGACAGCACTACCTTCCAGGGTCCCCAAGGCTCTGGGTGGATGGTACTGCATGTCAGAGTCTCAGAGGCTCTTGGTGGACAGCACTGCCTGTTCGGGGTCCCCAAGGCTCTGGGTGAACAGCACTGCCTATTGGGGGTCCCCAAGGTTCTGAGTGGAAAGCACCGCCTATTGGGGATGTCCAAGGCTCTGGGTGGACAGCACTGCCTGTTGGGGGTCCCCAAGGCTCTGGCTGGAAAGCACTGCCTGCTGGGGACACTGAGCCTGTACATGTGATCCCGCACTGGGCAAAGAACCTCCAGCCCCAGTTGGGGTGTGGTAGGCAGGGTCCGTGGCCACCAGTTTTTGCTGTGTCCCCAATCCTGAGCCCCAGATCTACTCATCTGAGAGGCCAAGGGGCCAGAGGCATCCACCCAGGGGTTCTCAACTTGGGGACAAGTTCAAGAGTGTGGGTAAGAGACAGCCGCATGCCATGAAGCCCACCTTTGAAAGTGCCCAGTTCGTGGGGCAGCTCCTGTGGCTCAAAGGAGGAGGCTCCGGCCCCATATGCTGGAGGTGGCAGGTTCAAAGCCAGCCCCGGCCAAAAACTGAAAGTGCTCAGTTCAGGGGCATTTCACACACTCACCAACCCCTACCTCTGTCTAGTTCCAGAACATTATCACCCCACAAGGAGGCCCTGTCCCCAGCTCCTCCCCAGCCCCGACAACCACTGACCACCCCCTTGTGGACTCACCTCTTCCATGCACTGCTGCAAATAGGACTGAAAACTGTCTTCTCCTGGTGTCCAGCTTCTGACACTGAGGGTGACATTTTCAAGGTTCACCCACAGGAGAAGAAAGGGGGTGCTTGGAGGTCCCCAGAAGGTAGCAGGCCCCAGGAATACCCTGGAGGCCACAATCCCCGCTCCAGGGTGCTTGCTATCCCCCAAGTGCTCCAGCAGATTTAAATTTGCAACCTGCTGAACCCCGCATAGTCACAGCGGGGCAACAGGTCCTGTGGCCCCAGACTGTGTGTTTGATGCCTTTGGAAATGTCTTTTTTTTAAGTGCTGAGTTTGTTTCTGTTTTCAGAGGGCCCTAACTCCAGGGTGCCCTGAGCCCCATGTGGCCACCCTGTGAGGAATCCACTGGTTTTTCAACAGTTCGGAGAACTGTGTCCCTCTTCCAGCCCCATGGCCTCTGCTGACCCCATCCACCCTATGCCACGGGCACCTGCTCTGGCCAGCTCTGCCAAGGCAAACAGAACACAGCAGCCAGAATGTGGGGAGCTCACATTCAAGGGAAGATGCCAGGCCCTCGACAGGTATGTGACTCCTGAAAGGGCATCCAGGTGGGGTCAGGTGGCCCTTCTGTGCAGCTGACTTTGAGAGGGACCTGAACATAGGGAAGGAGCTTCCTAGACTCAGGAGCAGCTTATGCAAAGGTCCTGGGGTGCGTGTGAAACTGAGTGAGGCCTAGGGCCGTGGTGCCCCTGTGGGCACTCAGAGGGTCCACCTTGGACACCAACACAGACATTCCCATGGGGCCCAGGCCACCCAAAAGCCCAACAACAAGATGGTCCGTGAGTCTGTGGGGCCTTCCCCTGCGTGCTTTGTGACCTCCCCACCCCTCAGCTTAACCTCCCACCACCCTCCCAACCCAGGAAAATGGGGTGGACACTTGTAGGTTAGAAATTCAACTCATGTGAGCAACACCCAGGCTCTACCCCAGACCTCATCCATAGTCTTTAAACCCCTGAGTTGTTTCTTTCTCCCCACTGCACCCAATTGCTTTCTTGGTGACACTGGGTCACCAAATTAAAGTAAAAACAAATAAACAAGTGACAGAGCCCTCCCTGGGTCCGGCCTTCCTGGAGGATAAGTCCTTTGCCCTATCTGGTCTGCAGGCCCATTCCCTGCCCTGCTGGGGCTCTGTCCCAGGCTTCACTGACAGTTCAACAAGCAATAAGATGCTTTCCCCAGGACTGGCTGCTCATTGCCCGCTTTTCTTTCCGAAATAACTCGACCCCTTCTGACCTCCCTTTGAAACACCGAAAGCAATCAGCGTGGCTGGCCGGCAGACTAATCAGAACACAAATTTCTTCTCCGGAGTCGACAGGAATTTTAAATAACA
Source organism: Otolemur garnettii (assembly GCF_000181295.1). Taxonomy (NCBI): domain Eukaryota; kingdom Metazoa; phylum Chordata; class Mammalia; order Primates; family Galagidae; genus Otolemur; species Otolemur garnettii. The sequence continues at coordinate 233,527 of NW_003852460.1, read as the reverse complement.
AAGCCATGGGATGCTTTAGTGATGGGGATTCCCAATGCCCCTGTGCCCCCCCCAGAAACATCTAGAGGGGTTGGAGGGGGTCACCACCACCTCAGCCAGGGCCCGCTGGGGCTTCCAGGGACAGGAGACGGAGAGTAATGGGTTTGGCAGTGCGCTGGAATAGAATCTGTCCCTGTACTTACCACATCCATAGTGACCAGTGGGTGCAGAAATGCCATTCATTTGGGGCGCTCTCCTCCTGCGGCGAAATGAATTAGCACCTGGGGAAAATCCTCCACCTGCCTGATGTCCCTGGGTAGACTTTCCGGCTGATTCTGCTCACCGCCACAGTCACAGGTCAGTGCCGGCTCACGCACCCTCCCTCCAGCTACCTGGGGAGCAAGCCACCTACTCTCCGAAGCATCCCAGCCTTCCTTCCCAGGGCTCAGCTTAGGGTCCCTCTTCCTTTTTTGTTTCCTGTGCCTTTCTGGAAATCTCCAGAAAGCTGCGACTCTGCTAAGGAAACAAAAACATTTCCTTCTGGGCTCTGGGTGCGCTGGGACGTGGCTGCATTTTTTTGTGAAGCCGGGTCTGGAGCGAATGCTAATCCTTCATTATTCCGGCCACACTGGGCTTTCTTTCTTTCTCTCTTCCTTTCTTTATTTTCTCGACCTCTTTCCTTCTGAAATGACAGCCAGGCTGTTAAGCATAATAATTGTTCTCGAATGAGCCCGGCTCATTGTTCCTCTTGGGCCTGCCTCCGAGGCAGCTCCTTACTCCACCGAGGTCGAGGGTCGCCTGCTAAATCATGCATGCCCCGCGTCCCCGGTGAATTATGCAGTTGACAAACTGCTGCTAATGATTAAACCAACCCGCACGAAACCCGGGCACTAAATCGCTATTACTTGAGTGATGGATTACGTGTCTAATTATTGCCACAAGTGGCCCTGTGGGCTGAAGGCTGCGCGGTATAACCAGCGTCTCACGCGCCCAGTGTGCGTGTGCACATGTGGACACGTGCGTGTCTGTATCTGAAGCCTAGGGTTCTCCCCACTACGACGTGGAGCCGCTCCCCTAATTGAATGAGCCATCTGAGGTGTGCCCTTCATTAGGCAATTTTAATACACAGGAGATAAAAACATCCGATGAATAATATATGCCTGGAGCGAACTCACACACCCAGCACACCCTCGTCCTCCGTGGAGAGGAAGGGAAGGCCCCCCAGAAAGAAACCGAGCTTTTCCGAAAAGACGCTTGCTCATATCCACAAGCAGAGGACTGATTCGGGTCTGGAGAACCTGGCTTAAGAGCCTCACCTGGCCTGAAGTGTCTCTCCAGGCAAAGCCAGGCAATGCAAGGTGGGGTCAGGAGAGCCCAGGCAGTGGGCAAAGTGATCACAGCCTAGGAGGCCGGGTGGTCTCTGAAGAGACTTCAATGCAGGTGGGGAGGGACACACAGAAGCCTCCATTGTCTCTGAGAGACCCGCGGCTCAGCCGCCACAATGCGATTCAGAACCAGCCAGCCCCCGACAGAACGCATGGGGACAGGGACCACTGTGTCCCTGAGGTCCTGGTGAGCCCTCCACGGCCCTGCCCTGGCTGGAGATGCAGGACACAGGGCTCAGGACAGTTAAGAGGCAGGAACCCAGCCCCCACAGCAAACTAGCACAAATTGGGGGCTTTAAACAACAAGGATTCATCCTCCCCCAGCCCTGGAGCCCAGGAGTCTGAGGTACAGGTGTCTCAGGGCCACTCTCTCCACAGGCTCCAGGGAGGGTCCCTCCTGCCTCTCGGCCACTCTCTCTACAGGCCCCGGGGAGGGTCCCTGCTGCCTCTCCCAGCTCCTGGGGGCTCCAGGCATCCCTGGGCTTGTGGCCACATCATTCCAGTCTCTGCCTCTGTCTCCATGTGGCTTCTCCTCTGTGTCTGTGTCTCCTCTGCTGCCTCTTAGGAGGACACCTGTTATTGGATTCAGGCCCGCCCCCCCCCAATCCAGGACCCTTCACTAGGTTACATCTGCAAAGACTCCTTTTCCAGAAAGATCCCATTCACAGAGTCTGGGTTCTCATAGGCTGAATTTTGTTCTCACCCCAAATTCCTATGTTGAAGTCCTGACTCTGAGGAGCTCAGCCTGTGGCTGTATTTGGAGAGGGGTCTTTACAGAGGTGATTAAGGCAAAATGAGTCACTTGGGTGGCCCTGATCCAGCAGGACTGGTGTCCTTCTAAGAAGAGAAGATGAGGACACAGACACACACAGAGGGACGACCCCGCGAGGACACAGGGAGAAGGCGGCGTCTGCACGCCAAGGAGAGAGGCCTCAGGAGGGACCAGCCTGAGACACCTTGATCTCAGATGTCCAGCCTCCAGGATGTTACAGAAAAAGTGTGTCATGTGTCAGCAGCCCGGCCTGGGACACTGTCAGGCAGCCCTAGAAAACCAGTATGTGGGGGCAGGACATGGATGTGTCTTTCTGTGGACACTGTTGGGGCCATTACAACTGTATTCCAGCTCCCTCTTTTAAATTCCCTCTGGACATCATAACCTTGAATGCCCTTCAGGTGACCACTTTCTAAAGAAAGAAAGGAGGAAATGAGAGCTCATGTGGGCCGAGCGAGGCACCTGCTTCTCTCAGGCTTTCCTAAGGGTTGAGAGCAGCCCTACACTGCTCACGCTCTGGGGGTGGTCCTCTGTTCCCCTCCTGCCATTTCCTGTCGCTCATGGATGGTGTATGCCCAGAGAAGCACTGTGTGGAGTAGGTTAGGATGGGATGGGGTGGGATGGCCTGGGATTAAATAGGATGGGATGGAATGGAGTAGAATGAATAGGATTGGGCAGGATAGAAAGAACTGAGTATGAATAGAATAGGTAAGGATAGGATATGATAGGATGGGTTTAGAATAGAATAGATTAGAATAGGATAGGATAGAATAGGCTTGGCGCCTGTAGCACAGTGGTTATGGTGCCAGCTACATTCACTGGGGCTGGTGGTGCCTGGGCCTGCAAAACAACAACCAGAAAATAGCAGGGCATCGTGGCAGGTGCCTGTAGTCCCAGCTACTTAGGAGGCTGAGGCAAGAGAATAGAATAGCTGAGGATAGAACAGAATCACACATGCACAATGTGCTACAATGAAGGGAGTGCACCATCTCCGTTCCCCTACCATGAATAGGAGAAGCACAGAAAGGGGGGCCTCACAGGAGGACACAGGATGCGCCCCATTGTGTCAATAGCCAAAGACCTTCCTGGGCAGGTGGAAAGCCCTGGCCACTCACAAGGAGACTGCAGGGCAACCCGGGGTCCTTCACTTCCAGGAGACTTCAGGTCCTAGGAAAAGCCTCTGAAGTTGTAACCTGTGTGCAGTGTCCTGAGTCCAACTCCAGGGCAAGAATGGCCCATCTCTCTATTCCCAGAGTCCTCTGACACAGGTCAGCGGTTAGAAAGTTTCAGGAGTGAGATATGAAGGGACATACATGACATGCACTAACCCTAACCCTAACTGACCACAAACACCCGGGGCAAAGACGGCACAGAGAATCCAGGGGTAAAAAGAATGAGGTGGGTGTGGACCAAGATCACCTCACAGCCCCGCCGGGTGATGGAGCTCTGATGTTAGAGACAAAGCTTGTGAGAAGGAATAGGACAGGATGGGACAGAGAGCGGAGAGGAGGGGAGGGGAGTGGAAAGGAGGGAAGGAGGAAGTGAAGGGGGGGAGGGGAGGAGGTGAGAAGGATGGAGACTAGAATAGAACAAGTGAGAACAAGTCTGTCCACATGTAGGTGTGCGGACTGTTCCTCTGTCTGGACGCCCTACATGGACTGTCGTTTATCTGGCTAGCTGTGTAGACTCATCCATCTGATTACCTTGTGTAGACTGTTCTGTAGTCACCCTGTGTAGACTGCATGTCTGTCTGGTCACCCTGTGTGGCCTGCTGTCCCTGTTGTCCATCTGGTTACCCTGTGTAGTCCACCTGATCAGTCTGTGTAGCCTGCTGTCCACCTGGTCACTCTGTATGGCCTGCCATCTACCTGGTCATTTCTGTGTAGCCAAAGACCTTCCTGGGCAGGTGGAAAGCCCTAAATACTCACAAGGAGACTCCAGGGCAACCAGGGGTGTCCATCTGGTCACCCTGTGTGGCCTGCTGTCCGCCTGGTCACTGTGTGGCCTTCTGTCCGCCTGGTCATTCTGTGTGGCCTGCGGTCCACCTGGTCACTGTGTGGCCTTCTGACCACCTGGTCATTCTGTGTGGCCTGCTGTCCACCTGGTCACTGTGTGGCCTTCTGTCCACCTGGTCACCCTGTGTGGCCTGCTGTCCACCTGGTCACTGTGTGGCCTTCTGTCCACCTGGCCTCAGTGCTCGATGAGCACACAACTAGCACCTAAGCCCGGGTCTCTCCCGCCCTGTGTGTGCACACAGAAGTGGTACGCATGTGTGCACACAGAAGTGGTACGCATGTGTGCACACAGAAGTGGTACGCAGAGCTTTATTCCAACTTGCAGAAAGGGTGAGCAGCATCACCACCTGCAGATCAGGACGTGCACAGGGCCGACCACTGAACCGCGAGCCGAGGTTACAGTTGCCACCGCCTTCTCTTAGCTCCCTTCAAGGTCCAGTGCTGGGGCCACCTCTTCTGTGAAGAGACATCCCCAGGCCACATGGGAGGATGTCGCCCCACCAAGGCCACCAAGTCCTGCCTGTTTCAGCTGCCCACAGTGTGACGGGGAACCCAAAGGCCGACATTCAGGTTTCTCTCTGAGAGGTGAGCAGCCTCTCGAGAGCTTCCCCAGACTCCCACACCAGGGGCTGTGAATGTTCCCTCTGGTCTCCCCCCAGCCTCTGCTTTGCAAATCCCATTTAATGGCTCAAAGAATCTGCCCAGCATAGACCTATGAAAAAGGTGTGAAATGATTAATTTTTTTTTTTTTGAGACAGAATCTCACTCTGTCACCCAGGCCATGGTGTTATGCCTTACAGCAACCTCAGACTCCTGGGCTCAAACGATCCTCCTGCTTTAGCCTCCCAAGTACTCGCCACAATGCCCGGCTAAATTTTCTACTTTTAGTAGAGACAGGTATTCATTCTTGTTCAGGCTAGTCTTGAACTCCTGAGCTCAAGCAATCCTCCCACCTCAGCCTCCCAGAGTGCTGGGATTACAGGTGTGAGCCTCCCTGCCTGGCCCAAAATGATTGAATTTAAATGTACGCATAAACCCAGACACCCCTGGTGCAGAGTGAAAGTGGATGTCCACTTTGCTCTGTAGTTTAAAAGTGTGTGCGAGAATAGAGAAGGCACACAGAATATGTATAATTTACAGGAGACACCGTCAACAAGTCTTCGGAAAAGCAAACCCAGAGCTGTGGATTCGAGGATGCTGGGTGGGGATGGGGAGCAGAGAACCTCGCCAGTGTCGGGAGAACCTGCTCTTTCCAGCAAGGGGGCAGGCTGTGGAAGGCCCTTCCTGTTTCAGTCATCTCCAGATCATTCAGCAACAGGACAACGGTCCCTTTAGAATCTCCCACATTTGAAGAAGATGCGTGCCCTTCCTGCCTGCCCTCTGAGCTGCACTGTTAAAAACGGTCAAAATGGTCGATTTCATGTGATGTGCATTTTACCACATTCTCCAACACTGGGAAAAAGTCACCAGTTGTAGATAAGAGGAATGGAGGGGTAGGACTTTCTGGCAGGGAAGGGGACATGCCCTGGGGTGCTGCCCACCTTAGGTCTCCAGGCAGTGGGGATGACACTCCCCAAACCTAAACGTCCCCCAAACGCAGGCCTGCCTATGGGCTGCCCAGCCCTCATCATCCGTGGGTAAACAGCTTCTGACACGTTTTCAATATGATTACCTTAGAACAAGTGGGTCATGATTGATAACCTAATATCCAGGCCGGCAGAACGTCCGTCACAGGAAGTATATTAATTATTCAATGCAGCTCCCTAATGCAAGAATCAATGTTGGAAATGAAGACAAGGAACTCCAAACTCTCAGCAGACTCCAACAACATAATAAAAAAGGAATACTAAATAATCCCAGCCTGTAATCATCGGCTTAATAAAATCCATTTATTTAGCTGTCAAACCCACGGCACAGTTTCATTTTAAAAAAGGGTAATTGAATACACTTTTGAGTTCTTTTTCTTTTTTTTTTTCCTGATGAGGGTGGAGGGAACAGAATGCCTTGCATGTGTTACAGGGGTCGTTAACTCTGAGACATAAAACCGATACTTACAAGTGCTCAGTCGGGAAGACAGGTGCCTGGATGGGTTCCAGTTGGGACACCCGCAAAGCCCCAAGATCTCAAGTGGGGGCATCCGACCCCACTTAGAACCGACTCAGAGTCACAATCTTCGTTTTACTAAGCCCGCTTTCCTGGTAGGGCTCGCACAAGGCCACTCTTGGTAAACCCAACGGGTAGGACCCTGGGTTGGTGCCGTTCATTATAATTCTTCTCCTTTTAACTTAATTAAAATTCAGGAAAAAAAGAGAATGCCTGGATACTTATTCCAGACCTGAAATTTGTGCTACAAATGTGGCAGGGTGCCAAATTCACCTAAGGGGAGGCCGGGAGGACACACTCACGGCTGGCAGGAACCATGTTCAAGCTAAACACAGACTTAGCGCCCATGGAACGAGTCTCTCGGAAAGATAGGAGTCCCTTTAGGGTGGCTTCCGTGACACCTCCGAATGTGCATCCTTGGAAGACCCTGCAGTTAAAATAGCTAGACTGCCACACATCCATCTTTCATCCATCACCAGAGAAGAATTGGCCTGGAACCGTGAACCATGAAGATGTCTGTCCTTTGGTCTCTGTTTTATTGAACTTTCTGTGAAACCATAGATGTTAACGTGTCGTAAACACACATGCAAGGCCACAACTAAATTTTAAAATGGGGGGAACTGATCTTGGTGATCAATGCCTCAACAATTCTGATGGGGAAAGCCTCACGCCTTTCCACCTCATGCTCTCGTGGAAGTGCGGTGAACCATGGGACGTTTGCAAGTAGAGTCTTCACCCTCAGAGGGCAGCAAGCTCCAGAGGACGCCTAAACTGGGCCCACCGTGCACAGTTGCTAGAGTTGCGCACCACTCACACCACAAGTGACTATTCATAAAGATGGCAGCTTCATCCCCCAAAGGGGGGCTGTGCAGAGTTTGTATAGCCAAGTAGACAGTTTCCACATCTGACCCTTGCCAGGCACTGCTCATTGACATCACAGAACCAGGGACCCCTGGACAGGGCTAAGCCCCTGGCCCACTCTAAGACCACCCCCCCCCACTTCCTGCTATACAGAATGGTGCTTTTCTGGGATGTTTAAGCAGCACGCCAAGTCCAGGTCCATCTCCGTGGGAGGCTAGGACAAACCAAACCATCCAGGTAAATATCAGCTGTGCAGAAGAAAGGTTTCTGTTTTCCTTTGGATTACAGACGGTAAACATGACATTATGTCCTTTCCTTGAGCAGGGCACAGATATCCAGGCCTCACCAAGACCAGGAAATAAATAACCCCAAATAACTGCAGCTCCCGAGGCTAAGTAGCTGGGGAGACCAACCCAGACCTTCACTAAAAGGCCTCATAGCAACTGGAGGAAGAGTGGGGCAGCATCTGTCCTTGGATGTCACTGCCCTGTCCATCTGTCCTTCAGTTGACCCACCCACCAGGGATGAGAAGGTCCCCAGGTGTTATCCCTGAGATCCTCAACTAGGGCTCAACTATGGAGATGCACTTGCCATTCACACCACATCCCATCAGCCCCGCCAACCTGGGCTTGTCCTCTGAGACCCAGATCCCATCAGCCCCACCTCCCTGGGCTTCTCCTCTGAGACCCACATCCCATCTGCCCTGCCAACCTGGGCTTGTTCTCTGAGACCCACATCCCATCTGCCCCACCTCCCTAGGCTTGTCCCCTGAGACCCCAGATCCCATCAGCCCCACCTCCCTGGGCTTGTCC
>NW_003852460.1:220072-222287 GCF_000181295.1 Otolemur garnettii | reverse complement strand
ACCTGACTCCTCAGCCTCTTCCCCTGGGCCGACAGTGCCAGACGAAGGCATCTCACCAGACAGCCACCTAGTGAGAAAGAGGGGCCCTGCAGTGACCCCTCTGCTCCATCTCCCAAGATGATCCCTCATCCCACAGGTGTCTGTTCTGTGCGAACAGCAATCGCCCCTTTGCTAGTTGGGCCTCCCTGAGGTCTTTTTTGCAGTTTCTATTTTTAATTGAGGTGAAATTTACCATTTTAAAGTGAACAATTAACTGGCCTTCAGCACATATAGCATGTTGTGTGATCACCAGCTCTCTCTCCTTCCAGAACATTCTCATGCCCCCAAAAGAAAACCCTGTACCCACCAACTATTCATTCTCCACCATTCCCTCTCCCTAGCTGCTGGGAACTGCTAATCTGCTTTCTGTCTGCAAGTGTTTGCCTTTTCTGGATGTTTCTTTTATGTGGAATTATGCAATCTGAGCATGAAATTCCATTGCCTGTGGGATTAAGCATGTGAGATTTGAGGGCAGGGACCCTCTGAGCTCTCCCCTCTCAGGGCCCTTGGGCTCCTGGGTGTGACACCTGACCCCCACACACACAGGAGGGAGCTGTCCCACTGTCACCAAAGGGACCAAAATGCACATTAAGTTTGCATTTTGTTCTGGAACCCTGTTTTTGGAATGTTCTGGAACCCTATTTTCTAAAAACACATTTCAAGCAAAGGAAAAACCAAGGTAAAATTTGCACCAGAATGTTTATTATAGCTCAATTCACAATTGCCAAGACGTGCAAACAACCGTAGCAGCCATCAACTCATGAACGGGTTAACAAACTGTGGTCTATGTACACCAGGGAGGACTATTCAGCCATAAGAACAGATGGAGACTTGACTGCTTTTGCGTTTACCTGGATGGAGTTGAAACACAGTCTTCTTAGTAAAAGTCTCTTAAAAATGGGGGGGAAAAGTACCAAATACACTCCATACTGATATGAAACCAATATATAAATTGGTTATATATATGAACAACACACCCACACGCAGGAAAAACACAAGTCTAGTCTATCCAGGGAGAGGGGAGGGTGATTGGCGGGAATCTCACCTAATAAGCACAAAGTGAGGGTGTTCAGCACGTCCCCTGGGTGAAGGGCTCAGCTGCAACTTGAACTTTACCTTGGGAATGAAAACAGTGTAACCTAAACACCTGTGCCCTTACATCAATCTGGAATTTTAAAAAAAGCAAAGTAAGGCTGTTTTTTCTGCTCACTAGCACAGTGCTGAGCTGACTGGTTAGGTCCTTTGGCCCATCGTTTGGTGAGTATCAGTGTCACTTCCGACGCTTCAGTAAGGCAGGCTGGGGCTACCGGGTTGCAGGCGGAGTTCTGCCTTGCCCGTCTCAGGTCTCCAAGGCAGGGTCTGGGAGGAAGGATAGTTTCTACTCCCCAGACATGTTTGGGCCTCTCCAGGGTCCCTCCTTTTGCAAATTGCTGGGTTTCAGACCATAGCTGGGTACCAGGCAGGAAGTGAGAACTACAGTGGAGCTTCAGACCCACCTGAATTTCGTCAGGTTCAGGTCCCAGACCGTGTGGTTAGCAGCACCCCAGAAATGAGGGGCTGGGGCCTCCCCAGCAGGGGACTCTGCCCTGAGGGGAGGTCTACATGGAGCAATCCAAGGTGATACCCAGAGCATGTGGGCTGAAATAGCAAACATGCCTTTGTGTTTGTTTCTGCTTGTCTTTCTTTTCCCTTTTTTCTTTTGGCATTATTGCCTGGCCAAAATGGCTCACAGGGAATTTTGAGGTCATGCCCAGATCCCGGAAAAGTACCAAATATACTCAATGCTGATATGAAACCAATATATAAATAACCTTTGTCCTTCGACCTTCAACAGTGTGATAAACAGACCACCCCCAAAGTAAAGACCTGAGTGCTCCAGGGGTCTGCCAGCTGTCCCAACACCAGGACAGCCTCCCTTCACTCCTGGGTCTTGAAATCTCCATTTCCCCCTTGCTAACGCCCCATTTGGAGATGTGTCTTAACAGGCTGCTGGGGAAAGTGTGTTTAAGACAATTTACAGCAAAATTGTCAAATTCACTTCAGATAAAGCTACAGAACACAGAGGCAGGAAAAAGCACAGGCATTTCAGCCAAAAGGGACTCATTCCAATTGTTTTCACATTTGACAAAGTAAAATTAATTAATTAATTAATTAAAAAGGAGACCCAGGCAGGGCA
>NW_003852460.1:215714-219691 GCF_000181295.1 Otolemur garnettii | reverse complement strand
GGGGGATCATTTTCTTTTTTTGTTTTTTTCCCCAAATCACTGCTCAAATCAGTTTGTTAAATTATGGCTCAAAAAGTCAAGACATCTGCCATCCAATTATCTGTTGATTTACTAACCGAAAACAACAGGTGTCTGTGAATAGCTCAGAAAAATATATCCAGTCATTTAAAAATTGTAAATTGATGCAATATGAATATAAACCAGACGTCCACAGCCAAGGGGCAGGCTGGTCTAGTTTCAGGCAATGGTTTCAAAAAATAAGGGCAAGAAAAATAGCTTTCTCATTATATTTCTTTAGCAGACTGTTATCCCAGAAAACCCTCTCTTAAAGGTGCCCGCGTGGGCTGCTACAAATTAATGACAGTTGCATCCCCAAAGTCAAAGCTATTTCCTGGAAAGGAGTTTCTGGCGTGATTTGCCGCATTTAGGAGACCACATTATTTGGAAGGAGCCTTAAATAGAAGGCTGAGTTCCAGACACAAATGTGCTCATCTCAACTCCTGCTCATCTTCTTCGGCAACAAAAAAATTATTTAGAGCAACCCTTTCAGGGTTCTGCTGTGATTAACGCTGATGTTTTTGTTTCCAGCTTCTTTCTTTGCCTTAAAATCTTATAGACTCAGAACTCTCCATAAGCACTGACTTTATGAGCATCGAAAGGCATTTTCACCGGATTTGACATTATTTATTTTCCCTTAAAACTCTATCCTTTCAACAGACTTCTCTGAGTATGTCAAGAATAACAAAGAACCAGATAACAGTGAGTGCTGATTTAACAAGCCTCCTCATCCCTCCAACCACAAGCGTTTGTAACACAGTCTTCGTTTTCCGGGGACTTGAAAATGAGCCCCAGTGTCCCCACCCTCCCAAGGTGGCTGGACGTGACAGGCCACCATAGTCTGTACAAAGCATTAAATATCGCCCCTGCGGTTCCGAGGTATTCGACTAATTTGGAGTTCATTTGTTTATAATTTCTCTCGCCCACAGCTGGAAGGTTAAAGGTAGATCTTCTGAAATGTGTGTGCCGAAATTAAAGCTATTAATTATGTCCCACCACCACCAACCCCCACCAAAAAAAAAAATGCAAAAGGCCCCTTTCATTTCCCTTACTTGTATGGAGACCAAGGAAAATTTCAAAATTTATTGTAGTTGTGTGACTGTTTCTGGTCGGCTCCCTCCTTGAGAGACTCCAGGCATTTCACACCCCACTCCCATCAGGAGAGTCAGGCCCCACCAGGAGAGTCAGGCCCTGTGCTGGGACAGTCAGATCCAGCCTGGAATTCACATCCTGTTCTGAGCTCCCGGTTCCCTCAGACAACTCAAGGCAGCTACCTGTGGATGCCCCATGTCTAGGCTACTCACGTCCCCCAGGGCACCATGGAGGTCACCTGCAGGGTGCCCGGCGGAGATGTCCACAAGACACAGGCAGATTCTCAAGACATTGGAAGTGCTGCATAGGAGAGGATTCTACCTCCAGGCACTGTGATTTTTGCCAATTTCAGTGGACCAGGGAAGTTTGGGCCATTTGAACAGGTTTATGTGAAACCATTTTCCAAACACACTGCCCGAAGAAAGCAAAGAAAGGCATCACCACAGTAGCCCAGAGCCCTCCATCTGGAGCCCTGTTGTCATTCACTTGACTGGGCAGAGACGGGTCCTTCCTCATCCCGGCTCTCAGAAGACACAGGCTGCCAGCGCTGGTGGAATGTGGGTGCCCGCAGAGGCCTTTATCTCTCACTCAGCTGACATAAAACCCTAAACTGAAGTTCATCATTGAAATTCATCACGAATTTCACAGCACACAATTCACCACTTCATACTTCAAACTGCACAACTCAGGAACGTTTGGTGCATTTACAAAGCTGTGCAGCCACCACCTCTGTCCAGGTCCTGGGCATTCTGGTCCCCCCAGAGGGAGGCCCTGTCCCCATCAACTCTCATTCTGCGTCCCCTCTGCAGCCCCTGACAACCACAATCCACTTCCCATCTCTGTGGATCAGCCCATTCTGGGAGATTCACATAATGGAATCGCACCCACGTGGCACAAATTATCTCATGTCTGGCTTCCCTCAGGGACCACGACCTTCTCAGATTCGTCCACGTAGCAGGTGTCAGAGCCTCCTTCCTTTTCCTGGCTGAATAACATTTCTTCACGTTGACTGACTTTATCTGCTGTCTGTTGATGGACATGTGGGCTGTTTGTGACCCTTGGCTACTGTGAATGGGGTTGCTGTGGGCCCCAGGTTGTGCAGAGTCTCTCCACGTTCCTACTTCCAAATCTCCCAGACACACACTAAGGGGTGGACATCTAAGGTCAGTTTTTAAGGAGTCCCTGGAGCTCCCTTTGATGTTCGGGGCCACCAAAGTCTGCCACAACCCAGGGTGTCGGGCCAGAGCAGGGAGGGGGGCCGAGGTGCAGGTCTTCGCAGGGTCCTGGGCACGAAGGGGAGGGGACGCAGAAGGTGGAGACTGCTAATGAAGTTTCAGCAGACGGGAAGGACGGGGGCCTCCCCACCTCTCCCCAACACACACCACATTCATTTCACAAAATTAATGCTGGAGATAAATCTCCCAGGTCTGGGGGCTGGGCGCAGGGGTAGTTTCCCTGCCATGTTTTATATAGCACAAGAATTACGAGGTTGGGAGCCACATCCATCTTGGATTTCTGGCCAGGGAACTGGGGCCAGGACCACCCACAGAGGAGCCCCCAGCTCTGTTCTGAGAGGCTGAACTCCCAGGACCCCTCCCCATTTTGCTTCTCACAGCCTAACTTTCCACCCAGCCTTGGACTCAGGGGAGCTTCCAGATTCTAGAACCTTCCTCCAGCGACTACCACAAGGGTGAAGAAGAAATCCAGGCTGTACCGCACACTTTCCAGGAGACAGGAGTCTGCAGGGCATGGCCACACCCCTGACCCTAACCCTAAAGTTAACCCTAACTCTGACCCCAGCTCTGGACCCCAGCCCAGGCCCTGCAGTCCATGCAGAGAGGTTCCTCTTCACAGGAACCAGCAGCCACCTAATTCTTAGCCCTAGATTCAAACCACCAATGAATATGGTTTATTATAATACAATGAAAATGTACCATCTCTGATCATAACAAGCACCATTAATAAATAACACAACTGCAGGCAGCACCGTGGGCCTTCAGCCTCTGAGTGGAATTCCTATCTTTCCCACAGACATGCTCCCTCCATCTCCGACACGCACACATGTGCACACGTGCGCACAATCCGTGCCGTTTGACCAGTCAATCTCGCTGGAATCCAGTGAGACCTCTAGAAATGTGGAAAGTTATGTGATGGTTTCTGACAGTTCTTGGCAGCCGGGCAGCCAAGCCCTTGGATGGAGGTCTCTCTCCCAATCCAAGATTGAATTTGGACTGAATCTCGAGGCTCGCTGGGGCGGCCACATAGACTGGAGGAGAATGAAGTGATTAATGCAAAGAGTCTTGTTTAATGGGGATATTAAGTAAACTGCTGGTTAGAATGTCCGTTTATCACCCATGGCCTCCTAATTGGCTTCCTGTTCTGCCGGAGACTGGCATTTTCAGGAGGAATTTCGTTCCTCGTACGGCCACTGCATGTGCAATAAATCAAGGCCGGCGGGTTTTGGCTCCTTTGGACTGAAGGCTCCGTTGAATACATAGTGTGCAAAAGGCCTCCCAAATACAGCTCCCCATGATGTCTCGGATGCAGGAGGCCTTTTACATACCATGATGGACTGAACTGTGACCCCTAGAAGTCATACATTAAAGCCCTTACCCCTGGGACCTCAGAACATGGCTATCTTTGGAGAGGGGTCTTCAAAGAGTGATTAAGGTAAAATGAGGTCACTAGGGTGGACCCTGGTCCAGCAGGACTGGTGTCCTGATGAGAAGAGGAGATGAGGCCACAGACTTGCACAGAGGGACGACCGTGTCAGGACACAGGGAGAAGATGGTGTCCACACGCCAAGGACCCAGACACGCACACAGGGA
>NW_003852460.1:205124-215376 GCF_000181295.1 Otolemur garnettii | reverse complement strand
CCTCCCTACACTGACCTCTCTACACTGACCCCCTCCCAACACTGACCCCTCCCTACACTGACCCCCTCTCTACACTGACTTCCTACACTGACCACCTCCCTACACTGACCCCCTCCCTACACTGACCCCCTCTCTACACTGACAACCTCCCTACACTGACCTCCTCCCCTCCCTACACTGACCCCCTCCCTATACTGACCCCCTCCCACATACTGACCCCTCCCTATACTGACCAACTCCCTACACTGACCTCCTTCCTGCACTGACCCCTTCCCTAAACTGATCACCTCCCTGCACTGCCACTCTCCCTGTGGACCTGCCCCCCTCCTCTGGATTTGGGTCCCAGGACTCTGTCCCTTCCACCTGCCAAAATGAGTCCCTGTGGGGGCTGATGGTTCAAAGTCATCAGCAGGTACCAGGAGGGGCCTCTTGGCAGCTCCTGCCCAGAGCCCAGACACCAGCAACAGTAAGGGTGTGTGTCCTTAGGGTTCAGGGCACCTGCCCTGGGAGCAGACCAGGATTGGGGATGGACATGGTCAGCATCTGTCGGTCCTAATAAGTCCTTATCCTCATAGCCCACTGAGCCTAGTGGGGTGGTTTGGATTGTTACGGACAGAAGGGTTGTTTTGGCGTCAGGCATTCACATCAGGTGGGTCTGCCCATGGCTGGGATGGGACTGTTCTTACAGGGAGGACGTGTAGTGGGTTCAATGGTGTCTCCCCACCCCCCCCCAAAAAAGAACAGGATGTCCAGCCAGAACCTGGGAATGAGCGCTTATTTGGAAATAGGTTCCCTGTGTGTGTAATCACGTTAAGAATTTCAGTGTGAGTTCAGCCTGGATCAGGGAGGGGCCCTACCTGTAATCACAGGTGTCCTCCTGAGAGACAGCAGAGGAGACACAGACACGGAGGAGAAGCCACACAGAGACAGAGGCAGAGACTGGAGTGATGTGGCCACAAGCCCAGGGACACCTGGAGCTCCCAGGAGCAGGGAGAGGCAGGAAGGAACCTCCCCTGGGGCTTGTGGAGGGAGCAGCCCTGAGATTCTGGCACCTCAGACTCTTGGGTGTTGGCTTCTGCAAAGACAAACCCTTTGGTGTGTAGACAACGCTTTCCCTGCAGAAATCTTACCTCCTCTTAACTCCTGTCTTGTCTCATAGCCCCAGTAACAGGAGGTGAATGAGAAGGTCCCACCAACACTTTGAACATGGGGATCACATGTGGCTGCAGCCCTGGACACCTCCTTGCCCCACCGGGAGCTCCATCCCACCCAGGACACAGACACGCAGGGACTCTGCCTCAGTGCTGCAGGTGCAACCTCTGCTTCCACAGGGGCCAGTTTCACTTAGTGCAGATGGCGGAGTGGGAACCACAGACAGCGTCGCCCCCTGTTTGCAAAAGCACCTGCAGAAAGAGAGATCAAGGGCAGAATGGAGAGTGCCCTGGAGCTCCCAGCTGGGAACATCCCCCCTTAGGCGATGCACTTGGGCGACGCCTCCAAATATTAGCTTCTCGTGGAGGTAAAAACACTAACAGCATAGAAAAACAGCCCTCAAGTAGCTGCAAACGCAAACATGGGTTTGCACTTCACATGCTGAGTTGTATAATGCCGAGCAGAAGCCAGATTCATGGGTCTCTGAGGTACTCACAGCTTTTTAATAAATGTTCTAATAACCTTTGCATCATGGCCAAGAGCGTGTGGCCACGTGCTGGCAAATCACTGAAATTGGGGGTGGGAGATGCTTACTCTTCTTCCTATGAGATGATGCTTCCTTTTTGCGGAGGCTTTTACAGACGGGACTTTGGGTCACATGCGAGGATGGGTGAGCTGGAGGCAACACCTGTTGGGTCTGATTGCTGTGACCTTCTGTGGCATCACAGAGCCATGCAAAATGCAGATAGCACCCATGGAGAACAGGGCACAGCCCGGCTGCTCCACCTGTGCAGAGCCCAGGGACAGGGGACCCAATGATGCTGTCACAGGCCTCTGTCGGTTGGGGACAACAAAGGGCTGCGGGCACTTTTGTTCCTTGCCCAGGCCAGGGAAGCCAACACCCACCTGGGGCAGAGGTTTCCTAGGGGCCTGGAAGAAATGGGGCAGAGGGTGAGCAGAACACAGGTGTAGAAAAGTACAGGTGACCCTGCCCCTGGGAAGGACCATATGTCTGTCTCTAAAGACGGACATGTGGATGTCCCTGGCACCATAGCTGTTCTGGGGGTGCATGTGAGCTCAGGAGTGATGTGTATGTGGCGTGTGCATGTGGAACCGTGTGCAGTGTGGGGGTGGGGGTCCCACTGCAGGTGCAGCCCTGCCCTGAGCATATGCCCTGCTCACCTGCAGGTGATGGCTGGAGCAGCTGGGGCTGGGTGATGCTCCCGCCATGCAGACAGGCAGCAAGGGGCCTCTGTGTTCATCATACGCCTCATCAACTAGGAGCATGTTTGACTCACTATGAATTCTAAGTTAAAAATAAATAATTTTAAAATAAATGTTTAATAAGTAAAGTGCTTAAGACAATGTCCTGGGACATTTAAACTTTTTAATTTCATTTTCTTAATGTATCAGAATGTACCTAGCATAATTTTTATTCCTGGCCAGACAGTCATATATTTAGTAGGTTGGTGTATTTTGAAGGCATGTCGTGTGCCCCAGTAGGAGTCTTAACATTGAACACAGGAAGTTGAAGTGCGTCCTGCACTCAGTCCAGTGAAGTGGGGAGACCATGATGTCAAAGACCTCAGGGCTTGTGCATGAAGGGCTGACAGGAAGGGCTCTGCCTGGACAGTGGGCTTTGGAACTGGGTCTTGAAGGGTATCTAGGAGTTTGCCAAACTGGAAAGGAGGCTTTAGAACTAGGTCTTTAGGAATTTGTAGGTGTTCGCTGGCGAAGTGCACCAGGGATAAATGAGTCGGGTCTGATGGTACTGATAGAACTCAGTGGTCTCAAGACCCCTCAACCTGATTGGGGCACAGAGCCCATGGTGGGTAGAATTCCAAATGGACCCCAAGCTTTCCCTCCCCTGGTGCACAAGCCCTGTGTCATCCTCCTCCTTCGTTGGAGTGTGGTGGGCCTAGTGCCTATGTTGGAGCTCTCTGCCAGGGATGGGGTGGTTACCCCAGGTCGCCATGGCCTTGCACACTGATGTGAATATTCCCACCTGATCGGGTAGTGAGTTGTCACATGGTGAAAAAGGGGCATGGCAGAGAACTGTGGGGAGCCTCAAGGAACGAAGAGAGGTCCCTGGCTGAAAGCCAGCAGGAGCACTGTGCCCTCAGTCCGACACCCACAAGGAACTGAATTCTTCTAACAGTCTGAATGAGCTTGGGAAAGGGCCCTGAGCTGGCAGTGAGAAAGGCAGCCAGTGACACCTTGATCTCAGACTTCTGAGACCCTGAGCAGAGGGACCCTGCTGGGTGGAGTCCAGGCATGAGACTTCCACACGGATGAAGTACGAACCACAGTTGCTATGAATCACTGAGGTGGTGGCGTTTGTTATAGGGAGACAGCTGATTAATACAGCAGGAAGGAGACATGAACAGCCAGTGAGAGCAAGCCACACAGGCTTTGGAGGTCCCTCGAGATGTCCCGTATTTATCCTGAATAAAGGATAAATGGGAAGGATCCATGGGAAGACTTGCAACGTGGACATGAGAACGAGAGTTTTGTTTTGTGGAAATCTCTCTGATGACTGCAAGGATAATGCATCCAGGAGCTGGTTGCAGAGAGCCAGGAGGGGAAGGACGAGGGTCTCCAATGAGCTGAAAAACTGAGAGATTCTTAGGAGGAAGGGTCTCCAGGGACCCGTGACCATATGGGACCAGCAGGGGAAAAGCATTCCCACTCACAGTATAATGTGTATGTCAGTTTAAAGATAATAACAGTATCATAATCTATTCAAGCTGCTATAACAAAATACCATAGACTGGATGACTTGCAAACAACAGACATTTATTGCTCACAGGTCTGGAGGATGAAGTTCAAGATCCCAGCATGGCAGATGCTGTGTCTGGTGGGGACTCACCTCCTGGTTCAGAGATGCCACCTCTCACTGTGTCCTCACATGCTGGAAGGGGCGTGGGGCTCTCTGGGGTCTTTTTACAAAGACACTGATCCTGTCCATGAGGCTGCACCCTTAGGACCCCATCGCCTCTTATCTCATTACCTCAAGGATGACGATTTGCATATGCAAATGATGGACAGACACAAACATCTAGACCATTGTAATTAGGCTTCTGGATCCAGCTGTGTTACAGTAACTTTCATGTCAGATAGGAAAAAATGTTTTAATCTGTTTAGTGGGATTTACAATATGAGTAGAATTACAAGGTCTGACAAAATGGGACAAGAGATGATAACAGACCATGTGTTGTTGTAAAAAGAATTAATATATATCAGACTTAAAGAAGTCCATGATCATTTTGTCATATCCAGAGTGACCCCTTAATATACGATAAGAACATTGAACAGCTAAGCTAATTAGTGAAAAGTAGTATATAAAAATAAGAGATAAAGCCTAAAGAAGGAACATAGGTGGGTGGGAAAATAAAACAGTTGAGACAAAGAGTAAGAAAGTTGATTTAAAGGCAAACAGATCCCTGCTGGCATTCAAGGGACGTGTAAGCACCAAGTCCTTCACACACAAAGGTGGCCCCACTAGATTTCTAAGATGTACTCTGCTCCCAAGAGACATGCCTTAGTGTAGGGTACAAAGACACTGAAAATCAAGAAAAGATGTACCATGCAAACACAGAGAACAGACCAGATGGCTATGTTGGTGTCAGACAAAATAGACCTGAAGAGATGTTACTAGAGATAAAAAGCGACATTTCATAGTGATATAAAGGGCAATCCAAAGAAAATACAATAATTCTAAACTTTTGTGCTCAGAATAACAAATGCCAAAATCCACAGGTACAAAAGGAAAAATAGACAAGTCCACAATAAGCTTGGGAGACTTTAACACATCTCTCTTACTAACTGATGGGAAAAGCTACCATAAATTCAGGGAGGATGTGGAAGTTTTGAACAGGATGATGAACAAATGACATTATAGAATACTTCTCCCCCAAAAAGGTACAGAAAAGATATTTGTCTTGAGGGCACATGGATCATTTACCAAAAGTGGTTCTATTGTGTTTCACAAAATTTATCAAAAGATTGAACTTATAACAGAATATGTTCTCTGGCCATAGTAAGATTACGCTGGAAATCATTTTTTAAAATGAGGTGTATACAGTCTCCCCCCAAATGTTTGGGAATTAAGGGACATACCTCTAAATAAGCTGCAGGTCAAAAAAGAGAAAATCAAAAAAGGCAAGCTGAATGGTCATGATAACACAACGACCAGAACTTACGGTTTACCGTTCAGGTTGCACGAAGAGGTAATTTAATAAATGTATATTTTAGAGAAGAAGAAAAAGTGAAAATCGATCATCTAAGACTCAGTAAGTTTAGAAAATAGAACGATGAAAAATCCAACAGAAAGCGGAACAAAAGAAACAATAATATAGAGTGTAGGGTGGTGCCTGTGGTTCAAAAGGGTGGGGCACTGGCCTTGTATGCCGGAGGTGGCAGGTTCAAACACAGCCCCAGCCAAAAAAAAAAAAAAAATAGGGAAAAAAGTGTAAATTCATCATCTAGAAAACAAGGTAATAGAACCAACACGCTCAAAATGTTAGTTCTATAAAAAGACTAATAAAGTTGATAAACCTTTGGCAAGACTCATTAAAAAGAGAGGGGACAAGAGAGAGAGAAGTCACAATTAACAATATCGGCAATTTTTTTAAATGGAGAGAAGACATTACATAAATTTTAAAGGTGACCTTATGCTGACAACTTTGAAAATGGAAATGAAATGGAAAAATTCCCAGAGAGACATAACTTATCAAGACGGATACACGAGATGGAAAAATCCAATCAGTTCTGTATCACAGAAATTAAATTCATGTTCTTAAAACTTCCCACTGAGAAAACTCCAGGCACATAGGAGATAGTGTCCCCAGTGCCCTCACTGAGGAGCTGGGCTTGGCCAGGAGACAAGTCATCCAGAATCTTTAATGCATGAGAAAAAAAATAGTTTTTCAGTATTCTCACTTACCCCTTAATTCAACCCAGAAGCCAAATGCAGAATAGATCAAAAACTGTCCCCTTTGTCAAAATTACTTGACAATAAAAATTAGAGATTTAGTTCAACGAATCCATGTTGGGTGTATCCTGGGTGGGTGCCCAGTACTAGGTAGGTAAAGGATGTGAGCTTATGGAGAAAAGAAAAGTCACCTCACATCTGACAAAGTCCATCCTCCGACATTCAGGAAGGGGTGTTGTGTCCCTTTCAACACTGAGGCTAGAAGTTCCATGGGAATTTTATGGTTCCTCTTAAAGCACACATGCGTGTGGTGTGCTGTGGCTGGCACACTGCAGAAGGCTCATTAAACAGACAGACATGTACAGCAAGGCATGGATTTTGTTGTGCACCTCACCGTGTATGCATATTTGGTGTATTGTGCTAGACATCATTGTGCATCACCCAGATGCCCCTTCAAGGAGTCTTACTGTATGGGGTAGGTCAACATCAGACTCCCCAACAGAGCTGCCTGGGCAAGGACTGAGCATGGTGGGGACAGATGGATTAGCAATCTTCAGCCCAACACAGGACAACTCTAACAGCCTCCAGGCAGGTCTTGCATCAAATTTCACTTCTCCCACTCCTCAGCCCTTTCCTTCCTGGGCAGTGATACCTGAATAATACACCCAGCCCAAACCCTCCACCACCTGGTCCCAGAGGAGCCAGCTTGCAATGCGTCATGCCATCATCTCCAGCTCCAGCTCCTCTCTCCTTCTCAGCATTTTCTCTTTCTCTCAGTCTCCTCACATATTTGTATTACCATTGTTGTCATTCTCTCTTTCACATAGAGATCAACTTAATTTTTTTTTTTAAATAATGGAGGTGTACATTTTAAAGGAAAGACAGAATTTTCCCAGGATCCTGCCAACTCACAGGTTTTCTGTTTCATCTTCCTACAATAAGGCTAATTTGCTTGAAAATTCTGGAGCTTTGCACCCAGAGCTTTCTTACGAGACTTACCTGCAGCTCCATCTGGGGAAAGAAGTACTTACTTTTATTATCCCTAAACCTCTACTAAAAAGATGAGAGCAGTGGCACTCCTCTTGCCTGCACCCTGCTGTCACTTGAAGAGTCACCAGCCCGTGTCCCCAAGTCTTTGTGGTTCAAAAAAATGCCTTATCACATTCATAAGTGGGTTTAAAACCCTCAAAAAATACAATCAGGTATCAGAGCCTAGAAAACACTCTCATCACTCACCCTAACCCTGACTCATCTTTCCTGGACAATTAGATCTTCATGTTGGGTGAAGAAGATTCTGAAGCGCCAGCCCAGTCCAATAAGGATGTTAAGTTTTGACTCAGATTGCAAACAAAAAGTCTTCTCAGGCAGCAACAACCAGCCAATGGTCCCTCCCAGGGAGCCTGATCACTCTAATTAATATCGATGGAGGGAAAGAAAACAATGAGGGAGAAAGACCCTTAGATGCTGGTTTCAGAGGGATGGTTAATTTATGGTGATGGACAACCGCTGAGAAGATGAAGAAACAGGTCCGTGGAGTCACAGACTGCAGCCTGTGCTGTGTAGATTGTCGTATTTCATAACACTCGGGGTCTGGGAGCAGCTGTGCTTTATTAAACACGACGGCATCGCTGTGAGAGTGAGAAGTGTCTCTAGATGCATCATGCAGCCTGTAGACAAGTGCAGGGCAGGGCTCCCACCTCTGTATAAACAGGATGTTCAACACGCTTGATGCCTTATGTCACTACTGCTGCCACTATTATCGTTGTCCCAAGAATAGTTCTCAGCTGCTGCTGGGGCCAGGCTTGGCAGTGAACCCAGGTTCCATGTTCACCCTGCTGCTTCCCAAAGATGTGGGGCTATGCTAGGAACAACAGACGTCTTCTGTGATGAAAGGTGCCATGAGCAGAATTGCGTCTCCCCAAAAGACAGGTCCATGTCTTCAGTCCCAGAACGCATGAACGAGATCTTAGTTGGGTATAGTCTTTGCAGATGTAATCAGAGGAAGGACCTAAAAATAGGTTCATCCTGGATTCAGGAGGGCTCTAAATTCACTAATAGGTGTCTTCATAAGAGACAGCAGAGGAAACCCAGATGCAGAGGAGAAGCCTCATGGAGATGGAGGTAGAGAATGGAGTGATGCGGCCACAAGCCCAGGGATGCGGGGAGATCTCAGGAGGTGGGAAAGTCAGGAAGGAGTGTCTTCTAGGGCTTGTGGAAGGAGCGACCCTAAGACACCTGCAGCTCAGACTCCTGGGCTCCAGGGCTGGGGAGGGTGAATGTTTGTAGGTTTAGGCCACCTGCCTAATGATCACCTATTATGGGGTCCCAGGACACTCACCAGAGGCCCCGTCTGTGTGGCCTGTTTGTTTTGCAAACCATGACCCCAGCACTTCTTCAACCTAAATAGAGGGGCTCTGCCTCTGTGGACCCCTCTGGGGGTGCAGACTCTCAGGGCCCCTGCATCCAGCTATGCTGGGACAGCAGGGACTTTAAGTGACCCAAAGCCAAAACCAGCCACACCCCCCAGAGGTTCCCTACCAGCCCTCCAGCAACGCCCCTGGGTCTCAGCATGAAACACACACACACACACACAAGCAAGAGTGAAGAACGCAATTTTTCTCATCTGGTCCTCCACTTTACGTTCCTTCTCTTATAACGTCATTGCTTCACCCTAAAGGAATCCTGTAGGAATTTGGGGTTTGGGCTCGCCCTTCCTAGGAGACACAACTCTGTCCTGGGGTAGAGAGAGGAGGGATGGTTCCTTCAGATAAAATAGATGTGAATTAGAATCCCGAAGGCTGTGTGTCCAATACCTCTCATCTCAAACATGAACTCCACGTCCCCTTCCAAAAACACACGCCTAAATCCCCTCTGTCACCCCACTAACTTTCTGAATCACCAACCACCCTAAATGGAACCCCCCAAAAGAGCCCTAAAAAGTTCCCCAAGGAAATTGGTTGAGATGGAACTCTACCCAGGAAAATCAACGTGCATCAGGCAGCCTGTGACAGAAGAGATTACGAAGCAGTCCTGGAGCACATTCTGCCTTGAAAACACCTGACAAGGCTGGAATGTGCCCGGCCCTCCTGGGAACCATCTTCGGGTGCCATGGGCCTGGAGATGGTCCACACTCCAAAAATGAGGACGATTGTGAGCAATAGACAGCCCGAGACCCACTCCCTGCAAACAGTCTCCTCTTCCTGGGAGAGCAATTGAAAGAGCAGGTGCAAAAAGAAACATTTCCTACCAGGTAAATGATCCCTTCTGATGGGCAAAGCCCTGAACACCAGCAAGAGGCAAAGACAGGACAGACCTGGGCTGAGCAGGACATGAGAGTTGCTTACCTGGCACGAAAAGCAAAGGGGGTCTGGGACTTTTCCTTAGGGAAAAGGAGGGTCCATGGAAGGGCAGTCAACTTACCCTCACATGCATGTGCACACACACGCATGGACACACAGAGACACACACAGACATGTACAGACTCACACTGACAATGCATGGACACACACTGACACACACACATGAATACAGACACACACAGACACACACACATGCATGCACATGCACAGACATGTACAGACACACACAGACACATACACAGGGACACACACAGACACACAGACATAGACACACACAGACACACACATATGCACACGCACAGACATGTACACACACAGACACATACACAGAGACACACAGACACACACACATGAATACAGACACACATAGACACACACACATGCATGCACATGCACAGACGTGTACAGACACACACAGACACACAGACATAGACACACACAGACACACACACGCGCACATGCACAGGCACACAGACATGTACACACACACAGACACACACATGCATGCACACACAGAGACACACACACATGCACACGCACAGGCACACACAGACACACACACACATGCACACACACAGACACACAGAGACACACACTTAGACACACACAGACACACACACACATGCATGCACATGCACAAGCATGTACACACACATGCATGCACACACAGAGACACACACATGCACGCACACACACATGCACACACACACATAGACACACACACAGACACACACACACACATGCATGCACATGCACACACAGAGACACACACACACATGCGCACACACAGAGACACAGACACACACAC
>NW_003852460.1:203496-205063 GCF_000181295.1 Otolemur garnettii | reverse complement strand
ACACACATGCATGCACACACAGAGACACACACTTAGACACACACAGACACACACATGCATGCACACGCACAGACACACACACACATGCTCTGTGGAAGGGATCTACCCTGCCCTTTCTGTGGAAGGAATCTACCCTGTCCTTTCAGCAAACACCTGACATGAAGTTTATGGAGTAAAAAAAAAAAAAAATGTAAATGAGTTTCTAAAGGGGGGGCTTGTGAGCAGACCTCAGTGGGGCATCATCTTTCCACCCCATCTTCATCTCTGCCCAGTGATTAGAACCTCGGCAGCAATGCGTCTGACAGGGCCCAGAGTGGCCGGCGGGGCTGAGGGGCTGGCGGGGAGGAGATGGGAGACGCTCCAGGTGGGGGCCTTGCCGGGTTCACCTCGCGGCTCCCCCACGCAGCCTCCGTGTGGGCCCATTGCCGGCATAATGTGTCATAATTTGGCCTCCGATTCTGACAGCCCTGCCTGACTCGGGCATTAAATCATTGCCCCGAGGGACTCTCACTCTGGCAATCCCTGCTGGTAGGGCTGTCATCTCCTCCCATACAGCACCTATCATTTCTGACATGATTGGATCAAAATTAGTCAGTACATTTAGATGTAAATTAGGGACATCCAAGAATAATAATGAGCACAAAAATACAGCCCCGTGTAATTGACACGGGAACAGCTTCCTTCCGCCCCGACCCTCATCCCGGGCCTTATTAATACCCTGATAACAAAAGTAGCGTATCAAAAAAGTCAGAAAACTTTTTTGAGGGGCATATTTAACTAAGCCTTAAATCCCAAATAAGTCTGTAATGTTGCCTCAGCCTGAAGTCGAGCTACCAAACGGCTCTAACCAAGACAGAGAGAGACATAACTGGCCTCTCTGCGAGCTCCTCAGCCCCGCCGTCGTGCCTACCTTAATATACTTTAGGTCTCTCTTTCCCATTCTTCTCAGACTCATTTCTAATGTGGAATTTTCCCCCGGCAAGTGGGGAGACACTGTCCCCATGGACCTGCCCAACTGCGCTGACCCCATGGCCCTAGGAGAGGATGTTGGGTGTCTCTTCCCCCACCAACTGCCCAGACACCTCCACGGAGCAGGTCGGGAACACTCGCTCAACCCCAGCCCCCAGAAAGGCCACCCAGGCCACCATGTGCCTTCCAGAAAGAGCCCTCCAGCGGGCCATTTGGTGCCTCCACAAGGCACATGTTCCCGGCGTGGAACTGGGCATTGCCCACCGGTCCCTGCTCCACGCAACACCTGTCTCTACAGCTCTGGGCACAAAGCACATTGGGGTCAGGACCCCAGAGGAACACCTCCTGCCTTAGTGAAGCTATAACAGGGCTTTGGGAAAAGGAATCTGCCTCATAACAACTGCATTGTTTATGCTGCTTTATCAACGACCACATTATTTAAGCATTAAACTACCCTACTTTGCCTGTCACTAGCTTAGCTTTTTTTTTTTTTAACATATCCAAAAAAAAAAGAAAGAAAGAAAGAAGACAAGAGAGAAGGAATGAAACGATTCCAAACACATGGCTTTAAATACTTCTTAATGAGAAGAACTCGATA
>NW_003852460.1:202403-203038 GCF_000181295.1 Otolemur garnettii | reverse complement strand
GCATAGCAAAAATAATCACATGCTTTCAATGGAAAGATTCAAAACTCCCCCTGCAAAAGGCAGAGGGTCTCCATCACCCATGTTTTGTAAGCGGAATGAATAGTTCCTTCAATAAAGCAAATACCCCCGTGTGCATCTCCAGCCTCCTGGCCTGAGACAACAGTTCTCTCCTCTCTTCTTGCGTTCCCCCTGCTCAAAGCCAGGGCGTCAGGCTGTCGCTGGCTGTGGTGGCAACTGGATCGACTTACGTTGAAAAGCACCTTCCGAGGTGCCCAGGATGGGCCCATAGGCACTGCAGAAACACCTCCACATAGGTTTCCAAAGCACAGAGCCACAAATGCAAATGGATGTCACTCCTCGTGTCACAACCTGCAACAGCTGTTATAAAATCACCCTGGCTTTTTTTTTTTCCGCCAGCTCTTGGGTGTCATACTAGCCCTATGCCCCCCTGTACCAACTCTGGTCCCTTATCCTAAGATATCACAAAGTACTGTGCAAATTTTCTTTTGCAGATTTTGCTGTAAACTTCCCACACACAAGAAAGAAAGAAAGAAAGAAAGAAAGAAAGAAAGAAAGAAAGAAAGAAAGAAAGAAAGAAAGAAAGAAAGAGACTCTGTGTGGCCACACCCAGAGGT
>NW_003852460.1:200212-201836 GCF_000181295.1 Otolemur garnettii | reverse complement strand
CATGCACAGGAGGTCCTAGCAGGTGGATGAGGAAGGAAAGGCCCCAGAACATTTCTGGGAGATGCAGGGGCAGAACCAAGTGACCTGTGGCTTATTAGGAAAACATGTTTCTGGGGTTGGCTTTATGGTTTGTGATCACAGTAGCTGTTGCCTCAGTGCAGGTCACTAAATCACAATACAGAATTGGAACCGACCAAGTCATGTCCACCCAGAGCCTCAGGATGGACCCTACTTGGAAAGAATCTATGCAAGCATCACTGGTTAAGATGAGCTCTAGCTGCATTAGGGAGGGCCCTAAACCCAATGACAGGTGTCCTCCTAAGGGACAGCAGAGGAGAAGACACAGAGGAGAAGCCACGTTGAGACAGAGGCAGAGACTGGAGTGATGTGACCACAAGCCCAGGGATGCCTGGAGCCCCCAGGAGCTGAGAGAGGCAGAAAAGAGCCTCCCTTGGGGCCTGTGGAGGGAGTGGTCCTGAAACACTTGCCCCTCAGACTCCTGGGCTCCAGGGCTGGGTAGGTCAGTCCCTGTTGTTTTAAGCCCATGAATCTGTGGTGCTTTGTTATGTCAGCCCCACTAAACTAACAATGTGGCACATTGAAGTTAATCTTCAGCATGGATGTTCACAGAAACATCTTCCTAATCTCCTTTCTCCAACATGCCCTTTTGTTTGTGTCATTCTCAAGCACAGGACACACTGTCTTTGGTCCCTGGGAGCATTTTTTACCTTTGTGTCCTTGTTCCTGGAAGAACTTCTGTTCCCAGCCACACCCATAGCAAAAGGCAGCAAGGGCAACACACCTGTGCTGAACAGCATCAGTAAGACACGGGTTGTAAAACAGAGGTGACCATGGAGGTGAGCTGTAAGACACGTGTGACCACAGAGGTGAGGTTTAAGACATGCGTGACCATAGAGGTAAGCTGCAGGACACACATGACCACGGACATGGGCTGTAGGACACATGTGACCACAGAGGTGAGCTGTAGGACACACATGACCACAGAGGTAAGCTGCAGGACACACATGACCACGGACGTGAGCAGTAGGACATGTGTGGACCAGAGAGGTGAACTGTAGGGCATGGGTGATCATGGAGGTGAGCTGTAAGACACCCATGACCATGGAGGTGAGCTGTAGGACACGCATGACCACGCAGGGGAACTGAAAGGCACATGTGACCACAGAGGTGAGCTGTAGGTCACATGTGACCATGGAGGTGAGCTGTAGGACACGTGTAACCATGGAGGTGAGCTGTAGGACACGTGTGACCACAGAGGTGAGCTGTAGGACACGTGTAACCATGGAGGGGAGCTGTAGGACACGTGTGACCACAGAGGTGAGCTGTAGGCTATGCGTGACCATGGAGGTGAGCTGTAAGACACGCATGACCATGGAGGGGAGCTGTAGGACACACGTGACCATGGAGGGGAGCTATAAGACACACATGACCACGGAGGTGAGCTGTAGGACATGCATGACCACAGAGGTGAGCTGTAAGACACGCATGACCATGAAGGTGAGCTGTAAGACACGCGTGACCATGGAGGGGAGCTGTAGGACACGCATGACCATGGAGGGGAGCTGTAAGACATGCATGACCATGGAGGTGAGCTGTAAGACAC
>NW_003852460.1:199371-199815 GCF_000181295.1 Otolemur garnettii | reverse complement strand
GAGCTGTAAGACACGTGTGACCATGGAGGGGAGCTGTAAGACATGCATGACCATGGAGGGGAGCTGTAAGACACGCATGACCATGGAGGGGAGCTATAAGACACACGTGACCATAGAGGTGAGCTGTAAGACACGCATGACCATGGAGGTGAGCTGTAGGACATGCGTGACCACAGAGGTGAGCTGTAGGACACACGTGACCACAGAGGTGAGCTGTAAGACACATGTGACCATGGAGGGGAGCTGTAGGACACACGTGACCACAGAGGTGAGCTGTAAGACACATGTGACCATGGAGGGGAGCTGTAGGACACACGTGACCATAGAGGTGAGCTGTAAGACAGGCATGACCATGGAGGTGAGCTGTAAGATACGCATGACCATAGAGGTGAGCTGTAAGACACGCATGACCATAGAGGTGAGCTGTAAGACACGCATGACCAT
>NW_003852460.1:196006-199351 GCF_000181295.1 Otolemur garnettii | reverse complement strand
TGACCATGGAGGGGAGCTGTAAGACACACATGACCATGCAGGGGAGCTATAAAACATGTGTGACCACAGAGGTGAGCTATAAGACACGTGTGACCATGGAGGTGAACTGTAAGACATGTGACCATGCAGGTGAGCTCTAAGACACATGTGACCAGGCAGGGGAACTATAAGACACGGGTGACCACGGAGGTGAACTGTAAGACACGGGTGACCATGGAGGTGAACTATAAGATACACGTGATCATGGAGGTCAACTGTAAGACACGTGTGACCTCAAAGGTGAGCTGTAAGACATGTGTGACCACAGAGGTGAGCTTCTGAGCACACAGAAGAGCTTCAGGAGGATGCATGTCCTGGGTGCCCACCACAAATCCATCCTCCCAAACACTGCCATGCATTCACTCAGGGGGGGCATCCACAGCTGGGGTGTGCCAGACTGTGGAGAGATGGCCAGCTGCTCCAATTGCTGAGTGGCAGCCTCATGATTCTAGAGTCCCAGTTATAAAATCTATAAAATGACCTGGATTCACCTGGGCCACAGTTCTCAGCCTCAGCACTACCAACGTCTGTGCTGGAGGGCTCTGTGGTGGGGTGTCCTGTGCCCTTTGGGTGCTGAGCAGCGTCCCTGGGCCCCAGTCACCACAAGCCAGCATCATCTCCTTCCCAATTATGACACCAGAAAACATGTCCAGACATCGCCAAGTGTGCCTGGAGGCAGAATCATTCATCTTCACAGACCACTGGATGGAGAGATAGATGATTGATTGATAGAGATAGAAGATAAACAGATAATTGATTAACAGTTGCTTGGTAGGTGAACGATACATGATAGATGATGGGTGAATAGAGAATGGATGGACAGATGATGGATCGGTGATAGTGGATAAATGACAGATAATCGATAAATAAATGGTTGATAAATAAGGATAAATACATAAATAGATGGATGACAGAGGATAAATGATAGATTGGTAAATAGATGATCAATAGATAATAGACAATGGATAGATGGACAGATATGGGTCGATATAGATAGATAGATGGTAGATAGAAGATTGATAGATGATAGATAGATAGATGATAGATAGATTGATCGATTGATAAATAGATAGATAGATAGATAGACAGGTAGAGAATTTCCCATGCACAGGTGGGGTTGTCAACTTCAGCCCTGCTGACATTTGGGGACGGGGGACTCTGTGTGCACTGTGGGGTGTGGAGCAGCGTCCCTGGGTCCCACCCGCCAGATGCTGGCAGCACCCCCTTCCCAATTTTGACACCCAAAAATGTCTCCAGAAATCATAGAGTATCTCCCAGGGAGCAGAGTCATCCCCAGCTGAGAAATAAATCTCCCCAAAACCTGAATGTATTTCTCATTTCCAGCATTCCAAGAACCTGAAAAACCTGTTTTGTGTCACCGGCAGCATGTGCCTCCCACTCTGCTGTGTACTTAGAATACTCTAAATTTATATTTATACCCACAGAGTCCTCTACTGGCTGAACTCCTGGACTAGATTTTTCAACATAAAGTCTTTTTTTCCTGTGGGTCTTTATAACAACACTGAGCACAGCTGAGCAAGAGGCACCATCCAAGCAGCAGCTGTGGCAGCCAAAGGCCAGCAGAAAGGGGGGTTGTGGGGGTTCCCGGGGGTTCAGCGCCAGTGGGAGGGAGGTGAACAGCACAGGGGGAGGAACCAGGGCAGGTGAGGGGCCGACAGACAGCAGCCCCAACAGCAGACATGAGCAAAGAACATATACACCTGGAGCTGAAGCATGAGGAACACAGGTCAGCTGCCAAAAAGAACTTCCCTGTCACCAAACACTGGATAACTAAGGAAGGGCAAGGGACTTGCTGAGACAGAAGGTGAATTCTATGAACTGGCATCTCTGTGCACTAAGCAAAGATGGGCTTGGACAGGAGGTCGGTGTGGACCTCAGGTCAAACTCCCACCCCCAGGGTCCTGAGAATCCACAGTGCTGATACACTCTGACATGCAACAAATACACCACTATATATGTATATATTTGTTACATGAGGTCAGACAATTAAGTTCGAGAACTCATTGTAGAAGAAGTGCCACGTGCCTCATTGCTGAACGTCACTGCAGTCACCTGTGAAGTCACCCTTAGCCATCTGCTGACCACAGGGATGTCCAGCAATGAGGTTTGCAGAACTGTTTCTAGGACGAGTTTGCAAACTTCATTATCATCCTCATACGATGACAGCTCTGAAGGCCATTCCAGATAGACAGATGATAGATAGATAGACGGTAGAAAGATAGATGATAGATAGATGATAGAGAGAGAAAGAGAGAGAGAGAGAGATAAATGGATAATAGGGTGGACCAGGCTCTGGTGTTAGTGCACAGTCCCCAGGGGAGAAACTTGAAGGGGACCAGAGTGATACTCAGTAATGAGGTAGGTGGCGCTTTTTCTAGGATGAGTTCATGAACTTAATTGTCAGACCTCATATAATAACAAATATAAACAGGCATATACAATCCATGTGGTTTTGTTTGCACAATGCAGAGAAAAGTAGCAATCCCATGGTGACTGGGTACATCTGTCTAGCAGCCCCCTCACCCAGCAGGGACCATTGCCACCTTCTCCCCACCTGCCATCACAGGATTCAGACACATGAGGCTGATGGTGGGAAATGCTGGCTTCCCTTGGTGCCTGGTGGGCAGCCCATGGGCTCGAGTCTTAACCCCAAACTGCAGTCACATCCATTTCAGTTAAATGAACTGTCCGCATTGTGGCCCCACCCACTCCCTTCAGTGAGGAATTGCATGGCAACATCACCCATCTGGGATAACAACAATTGGACTCCATGTCCTTCGAGCCATCTGCTGGGCTGCATCAACCTGGCTGTTGTAGGTACAGCTTGGGAAAGTGAGCAGGTCTTTGGTGGGAATGAGAGGGGCACTTTTCTGTAGGTTGCCCAAAATTCAGGAGGTAAATATCACCTGGGAAGGACACGGGGCAGGATTTGGTGAAGAGCCCACCGCAGTTCCTGGTGGACACACCTGCACCTGCCCTGGGGCCTGGCCTGCACAAGGGGACCCCACCACTTGGCACCTGTGTCATTTCCTACCATCAACAAGTAGGGTGGGGCCCAAGGGGCTGCCAAAGCTTGGAAGGGTTTGCATGTGAGCCCAAGGCCATGGGAGACTGGAGCAGTGATTTTCAGCCAGAGTGCACAGCAAACTGGTGTGCCTGAGATGCTCTTAAGTGTACCAACTTGTAAAAGACTGAAATTGGTGGGTGGTCCCTATGGCTCAAAGGAGTAGGGCGCCTGCCCCATATGCTGGAGGTGGCAGGTTCAAACCCAGCCCTGGCCAAAAA
>NW_003852460.1:184064-195986 GCF_000181295.1 Otolemur garnettii | reverse complement strand
AAAAGACTGAAATTGAACTCACACCTTTCACCTCTTACAAAAATTGATTCAAGATGGACAAAAGATTTAAATATAAGGCAAGGAAACAATAAAAACCCTGAAAGAAAGTGTGGAAAAAACTCTAGAAGATGTCGGCCTGGGGAAAGATTTTATGAAGAATACTTCTGTGGCAATTACAACAACAACAAAAATAAATAAAAAGGACTTAATTAAATTGAAAAGCTTCTGTACAGCTAAGGAGACAACAACCAAAGCAAATAGACAACCTTCAGAATGGAAAAAGATATTTGCATATCTGACAAAGGCTTGATAACTAGGATCTGCAGACAACTCAAATTAATCGACAAGAAAAGACCCAGCAATCTCATCTATCACTGGGCAAGAGAAAATTTTTAAAGATCATTCATTAAATTATTTTTGAAAGAAGTTTCACACAGTAAGTATATCCTTGTTTTTACTGTTTTTTTTTTTTTTGATTAGTATAATTTAAGTGTGCCGTGGAAGTTTACAGATTCAAGTGCGCTGTGAGATAAGAAAAGTTGAAAAACACTGGTCTACATGATGGACACAGCAGAAGTAGGTGGGATTGGGGGTGTCCGGCCAAAGGCTTGCGGCTCGAAGGACGTCTTCCTCTTCCATTATCTCCAAATGATGCCCTCCCAAAGCATGTCCCAACATGTGGACTCCAGACATTGCCTGGAGGACAACTCACACTGACACGTTGCCTTTTCACATTGACGGTGTTGATTTAGTTAGGGGTCATTATGTAAATGTAAACACTGGAAGCAGGGCACTATAAAATGTGACAATTACCAGCTTCAAGGACAGAGCCATGAGTCACGCGATGCCACCGAGTGTTTGCTACGATCAACATCAGTCTATTTAAAATGCCTCCCAGGAGTGGAGCTCACCAGAATCACATTCATGTCTTGTGTACACACTGTCTCTTACAGTGGTTTTCAAAGCACATCTACAAATGCAATTTGCTGCCATTGACCTGTCCAGTGTGTGAAGAAGGGCGATCCTCCTACAGGGACAGCCCTACAGACTTGAAGATCATCCTCGCTGGGTGGAAGGAGCAGGTGTCCATCTGAGCATCCCGGCCCGTGTAGATGGGGCTGGTGTCAGAATAGCATTGTTCGATGTCTTTCCCCCAAGATTGTTGTCATGTTGGAATGAGAAACGGTATCCCGTGATTTCATAGCTCCCCACAGGGGTCAACGCACAGCAGGTGCTCAGATTACAGATGCTGGGACAGCGACCCACTTTGTTCCAATGCCATGTCTTCTGTTATCTTGTTTTTCATCTTCCAACTTCTCACTCCATCGATGTCATGAGAGGCATGCAGCCACAATTCCGTTATGAGAGGCATGTAGCCACAATTTTGACCTTGTCATACACATAATTTGCTTCCTTGGCCCCCTAAAGAAAATGATGGTGATACTGGTAGGTACAATTGAAGCTGAAGGAAGCTGAATCTCACAGAACTGTTAAGAACAGCAAAGACCAAATTGGTATGTGGAGAGCTGCATGATGTCCCAAACTTCACATCTTAATCCCCAGGTGCATCACTGAATAATGGTTCCCAGGGTATCACGTCTACTCGCCCAAACCTATGCACGTGTTGCCAAGTAAAGCAAAAGGGATTTTGCAGATGTGCTGAGGGACCTGGTATTATCATGGCAAACCCTAAATACAACCACAGTTGCTCTCAGGAGGGACAGGCTAGCTAGCTGACTTGGAAAAGAGAAACAAAGCTGGTGGATGCCTCACACTGCCTGATTTCAAAACCTGGTGCAAAGCAGCAGGAATCCAACCGCATGGCACAGGCATGTGGAGACCAAGGGGATGGAAGAGAGTCCTGAAAAACCCTTCCTTAGTGAGTCGCGTGACCTGTTCAGAAGGGGCCAGGACCAGTCAATGTGGGAAAACCGATCATTTCCACAAATGGTGCTGGTAAAACCAGGAATCCACATGGCAAAGAATAAGGTCAGACCCTTTCCTAATATTACACACAAAAGTCAACACAAAATGGATCAAAGACCTAAGTGTGAGAATTAAAACTTTATAAAACTCTCAAAAGAAAACATGACAGTTGATTTGGCCGTAATTTTTTGGATATGACAGCATAGGGAACAAAAAAAAAAAAAAAAACAGACTCATGAGACTGCATGAAACTTCTACAATTTTATTCATCCAAATACAACATCAGCATGGTAAGGAGGTAACCCACTAAATAGGAGAAAATATTTGCAAATCATGCATATATGTAAAGAACTACTAAGACTCAACCACAACAAAACTAGCAATCAATTTATACGTGGAGAAACAGTTGGGTAGACATTTCTCCGAAGAAGATATACAAGTAGCCAAAAACACACAAAAAAGATGCTTAGCAGCACTAATCACTAAAGAAACATCAGTAAAAATGATGAGGCATCATTTATACCCATCAATATGGCAACTATAAAAAAACACAAATAACAAGTATTGATGAGGGTGTGGGGACTCTGGAGCCGCTATGAACAGCCGGTGGGAATCTAAGTGTTGCCACTGCTATGGAAAGCAGAGACTACACCAGGACTGCCCATGGTCCAGCCACTCCTTTGTGGGCGTACGCCAAGAAGAACCAAAGGCAGAGTCTTGAAGAGATATTTGCCCACCCCCGTTCATGGCAGCATTATTCTCAATAGCTAAAATGCAGAAGCAACTGCAGTGTCCACCAAAGGTGAATGGGGACTGTCCACCTAGAAGAATATTATTCAGGTTTCAAAAGGAAGAAAACACTGACACCTGCTACATGGATAACCCCTGAGGAAATGATGCTTGATGAAATAGGCCAGGCACAAAAGTGATTTTAGCCTCTTAAGACCCATTTCTGGTTTCTGGCCTCCAGAACTGTAAGTAAATAATTAGGTGTTGTCTTATACCCCTTGTTCACTTGTTGAGAACTTGTTACAACAGACACCAGGGCTTTTGCTTGGTGAGGTGCTTGTCCAACAGCATCCTGGGCAGTAGGTGCCTTAGGCTTGGTGCCCACTTGTGGATTAGGAAGCCAGGGCCTGGTGAAGGCAGATACCTTGCCCTGGGCCACCTGGCCAGAGTGGGAACCCAGGCAGTGCCAACCCCTCCTTCCACCAGCCCCCCCTCAGTTGTTCTCTGAGCGTAAAGACTACCCAAAACATACCACTCTGCCAAATAAATTAAGACTTTCCCTTTCCAGAATGTAAAATATGCCTCTCTGTGATCTCAAGCCATGCTCAGACAACAGCACACAACTAACTATAAGAGCAGGGGACACAGCTGCCACGTGGCAGGGCAGAGAAAAGAAACACCCACATCCCAGATGCTTGGGGCGAGTCACCTATGACCACAATCTCCATCATTAGTGAGCCGGGCTCGGCGCCACAGAAGTGGGAGGACACGGCTATGTGAACCCTTTGATCATTTATATTTTCATGCCTTGGGTAACTCAATAAAACATACCTCTAAATTCTGATCATTTTTATTATGCCCTCTTTTGACTTTGAAGTTAAATTCTCTGAAATGACTAACTGCCTAAGTTTTTCTTGCAAACTTCTCTGTAGATGTGGGTTTTTCCTGGGAACCATGAAACCAACTTAACGTTTCAGCAGTAAAACTCTGACATGGCTGTCCTGGTGCTTTTATTCAACTCTCCCTTCCTCTGATGACCAACCCACCTTATCTGAGCGGCTCCCTTTCTGTTCCCCTGCTCCACTCCAAAGATCCCTGGTTCTTTGAGGAGCAAGTTCAGACCCGTCATTGCCAATTTTTGGCTGATTTCTTTTCCCTCTTAGCAGCTCATGCCTAGCATGATTGTACATCCACAGGGCATAATATCTGGCACAATTATTGCTGGTCTTACTGATACATAAAGAGCTAGTGTCTGAAATTTTGCATTGACTTTGAGGGGAATGGTGGGGTCAGGATGGCATTGTGACCCCCCTCCCCAAGGTCATATGTTCAAGTCCTGAGCCCCAGTACCTCAGGGTGTGACCTTATTTAGAAATCGGCATTGCAGATGGAATTAGTTAGGATAATGTCACATGGGATAGGCTGGGCCCTAAGCCAATACAACAGTGTCCTTATGAGATGCTGAGAAGTGACCCAGATGGACACACATGGAGGGAGAATGTCTTGCAAAGATGGAAGCAGAGCTTGGGGTGATGTGTCTACAAGCCAAGAACACCACAGCTACCCAGAAAACCACCAAAGGAGGGAGAGGGAGGAAGTGAAAGGACAGACCCAAGAGGTGATACCAGAGAGAAGTCAGCAAGTCTCTGAGTATTGAATAAAGGCATGACAAGGAGGGGGAATCCCTGGAGTGATGCCCAGAATCCTGGCTGGGAATCTGGAGGGATGATGACAAGATGATGTCATTGGTCAAGATGGGAACTCACCAGAAGGAAGGGTGAGTTGGAAAGCAGGATGGAGCCTTCCTGTAGTGAGATTTTGGAGCCCATCAGTGCTTTATTTTATTGTTGGTGCAGAATCAGGAAGTGGCAAGCCTTTTCGTGTCCAGCAGCAAGGGCCAGTTGGCCTGGAATGAATCATTTTGCCAGTATTATGGAAGTCAATTTCACCCCTGAAGTTGAAGAATGGACAATAAATGCCAAAATGTATAATTTTACAAAGACAAAAACTGTTCTGCAACAATCTCAAGCAGAGGTACATCTTCCTATGGGTCTTAAAGATAAGACTCTGAATTCCTTGAGGATTCAGACTGTAGGTCATTGATGCAGTGACTCAGTAGATGCTGGATGGATGGGTGGGTGGGTAAGTGGATGGATGGATGAGTGGATGGGTGGGTGGGTGGTTGGATGGGAAGTGGGTGTATGGATGGATGGGTGGGTGAATAGGTGATACACAGATGAGTAGGGGATGAGGGTGGGTATATAGGTGGGTAGGTAGATGGATGGATTGGATGAGTAGGTGAACGGATAGGTGAGACATGGATGAGTGGATGAGTGAATGGATGAGTAAACGAATGGATGAATGGAAGGCTGGGTGGATAAATGAAATACTAGGTGGGTGAA
This sequence comes from Otolemur garnettii, assembly GCF_000181295.1. Classification (NCBI taxonomy): domain Eukaryota; kingdom Metazoa; phylum Chordata; class Mammalia; order Primates; family Galagidae; genus Otolemur; species Otolemur garnettii. The sequence goes on along the minus strand of NW_003852460.1, from coordinate 190,929 downwards.
TGAAATGGGTGAGTGGGTAAATGGATGGACAGATGAATGGATGAATGGATGGGTGGGTGGATGGACGAGTAGATTGATGGATCGATGAGTGAATGGATGGGTGTATAGGTGGGTAGGTGGATGAATAGATGGGTAGGTGGATAAATGGGACCTGGGATGGATGAATAGATAGATGAATGTATTAATGGGTGAATAAATGGGGAGATGGATGGGTGAATGGGTAGGTGGAAAGATGAGTGAGTGGATGGGTGAATAAATGGGTATATAGGTGGGTAGATGGATAAATGGATGGATGGATGGATGGATGGATAGATGCGTGGACGAGTGGATGGATGGGTAGATGGGTGAAGGCATGGGTGTATAGGTGGGTAGGTAAATGAATGGATGTTTGGATAAGTGAATAGATGGGTAAATGGATGAGTGGATGGGTGGTGGGTGGATATAGTCCAGGAGACACAGGCTACACCATACACCCCAGGTGTGTGGGGCTGAACCCTCTAGGTGTGTGTACAAGTGTGCAGTCTGGGAGATACAGGCTTTACCGCACACACAGGTGTGTGGGGGCTGTACACTGTAGGTGTGCATACGTATCCTCTATATCACAAATCTATAAATACAAAACCAGTGTTTCTTAGAACACATCCCTGTTTGTAACCAACATGTGGCCTATTAGAAATGTGCAGAATCTATAGAAACAGAAAGCAGATAAGGGGTTGCCCGTGGCTGGGGACAGGGCCATGTGGGAAATGGGGATTAAGTTAGTAAGTTCCCACGTGGTGGGAAGTTATTCTATGGGGTCCCCCTTCTGGGGGGAATGAGAATGTTCTGGACCTAGGCACAGATGGTGGTTGCACAGCATTGTGAGTGTAACTGATACCACTGAATCATTCTCTTTCAAAGGGTCAACTGCATATTTTATGAAATTCACCGCAATGATAAAGAGAAAAATAAACTTAAAACCCACAGTCAGTTATGACTCTGGATGATGGCCCAGGTAGTGGTGGTACCAGGGAGCCTTTTCCACTTCCTTGGGTTGCCCCCCGGGTCAGTTCCCCATGGTCAGTCCCCATAGAACTGAGATTGCCAAAGGATTCTATGGTCTAAAGCAGGAAGGGACCAGCCCTGATTATTTCAACAACAGAAGAAACAAAACACCCTTTGCAGTAAAAAGTGGTATCTCCCACAGCAGTGCTCAATGCCTCAAAAAATAAATAAATCCCGTAGGTTGTCTTGCATCTGGTGGGATTTTTAAAAGGCGAGGGTGGGGGTGCACAGGAGGAACACAAAGATGATGACCTTGCTGAAGCATGAATATTTCACCCAGCTCTGCACCTCCTTGGATTGCAAATTAGTGGTAATCGGGTCCAGGGGGGCCTCGGTTCATCCCAGCCCAAACTCCAGCCCTATAGCATTTTCCTGAAATAGTTTTTAAAATTTTTGATTTGCCCCCATCATCCCGCACAGAACCCTTTTTTTTCCTGAAAATGAGATTTTTACGCTGGAAACCCAAAGTGCTTTGGAAAAGATGCAGTGAGCCCCACCCTGGGTCCCTGACTCCCTTCTCTCCTGGAATGAGCCGAATTGTCTTCAGATGCCCTTGTGCCATCAAAGCTGTCATCCTAAGCATCTGTCCACCCTGGATCAGGGAGAGGGCTCCAGCTAATTACTGGGATCCCAGTTCCAGGCTCTCACATCCTTAGCATTTATGCCCTTCCTCTGACCTCCTTCAACTCTTGACAAAATATCTCCTTTGGCCAGAAAGTTCTCAGACTTCATCTCAGGCTGCAAAGTTTGAAGCAAATTGGACAAGCCATTTTTGACTTACAAGGCTCTGAAAAATTAATATGTTTCTGACTTTTGTGAAAAGTGCCCAAACTTTTTTCCACTCAAAACTCAAAAAGGGGGGGGCCATCTTTGGAGAGTTCTAACTTTTCATGCACTTGGTCAAGAGGGAAGGGTATTATTTGGGGTTTTTATTTTTCTCATGGAGGAGTGGGGAATAGAGGGATGTTATTCTGATATACAAAGTTGTATGGTCTTCACATGCACAGTCAGAAGATATACCGTGGAGGTCTGGAGGGCAAGATATGCTATCATTTGAGATTTTTTAATAGCAATATTAAATTAGATCCATTGTATGAATTTGAACTTCATGATGTTCTCTGCTTCCCAGTAGTGCCAGAGGTCTGAGCTGTGGTGTGTGGTTTATTTGTAGATCTTGTGACTTGAGGGTAGAGCAAGTCCTGGGAGACAATTGCTGCTGTGGTCTGAATGTGTGTGTTCCCCAAACTTCTATGCTAAAATCCTCATCCCCAAGGTGGTGGTATGAGGAGGTGGGTTCTCTAGGAGGTGACGAGGTCCTGAGGGTGGAACCTCATGGATGGGATCAGCTTCCTTATAAAGGGACCCCAGAGAGACCCCTGGCCCTTTCCACTGTATGAAGACAGTGAGGAGGTGCCATCTATGGTGCCATCTATGAACCAGGAGTGAGTCCCCACCAGACACAGCCTGTGCCACACCGGGATCTTCAGCCTTCAGGACTGTGAGCAGTAAATGTTTACTATTTATAATCCACCTGTCTATGTACCTTTGTTACCCAAATGGACTATGACAACTGTCACTAGATCTATGAGATTCTAGTTTATATTTAGCAAAGTCTAAATGTAGTCATGAGAGAGGAAAAGGCACTCTTTTTTCAATACATGTCTATAATGTGATGACCAGAGATGCATTTTTTTCCCTCTCACCAACACTCGGCCAGTAACTGGCTCTCAATTTGTCTGCTCTGCATCTCATTTGTGTCCACAATGAACCTATTTCATGATTGTTACAAAAATCCTCTTCCTTTCCCATGAGCTGGTCATGTTGCCAGTCCTTGAAATCCTCCCTGAGGTCCCTGAAATTCCCTCCCCCCAAATAAAATGCTCCTCTGCCTCCTTCCTGGTCCCTCTATTCCCCAGTCCTCCATTAGAACACATGGAGATCCCTGTGACAGTTTGGAGCCTTCTCACCTTGGGTCGTTCCACCTTGCAGCCCTTAGTGGTGGCCTTTCCCACCTATTTCTGTGTCCAAGGGAAGTGTGTCCAGAAGCTGGTGAGGTCTTTGGGTTTAGGAAACCTCTCAACATGTTTCAGCTCCCTTGCTGTTGGCTGTAACATAGTGGCCAGTTGTAAGCATCCTTCCCAGATTAAAACTGTGGTGTTAATTCAAGGTGGGGTGTTCAGATGAGAGGATGATGGTAGTCACCATAATTAGAATCTCCCCAACCTCTTCTCCCAAGTCACAAGATGTACAAATAAACCACACAACACAGCTCAGACATCTGGCACTACTGGGAAGCAGAGAACATCATGAACCTGAAATTCACATGATGGACCTAATTTCAAAGTCTAAACTAAGGGTGCAGATGTCATGGAAGGAAAGTCTGCAGCCATCATAAGTTCTGATGAAGCAGAAAGAAGGCAACTTTAGAAAGTGGGAGGATAAAATCATGGACTACTAAATAGGTAACAGGTGGAAATTAAAGGCTTACTAATGACCGCCCAAAGTGCCCACATTTTAGTCCCCATAACCTGTGAATGTGTCAACTCATGTGTCAGAAGAAACTCTGGACATGGGGTAAAGTTAAGTGTCAGGAGATGGGGTGACCCCAATGTCATCAAAAGGATCCTTGTAAGAGGGAGGAGGAAGGCCAGAGAGGACAGAGGATGCTAGTGGGCTCAAGGCTTTGATGACAGAGGAACAGCCATGAGCTCAGGAAGGCAGCAACCTCTAGAAGCTGAAAGAGCCACTGACCAAATGGAATCTCCCCTGGCCTCCTGAGGTATGCAGTTCTGCAGCCCACCCTCCTCTTCTGATCTCCACAGCTGTAAACTGATAACTCTGTGCTATTTTAAGCCATGATGTTTGTGGTGATTTGTTACAACAGCCGCACAGATGCCACTTAAAACTGACAGACTAGAGATTAAATGACTAGAAACTAAATCTTCTGGGTAGGGTAGGAGAGAGAAGATGCTATGAAAAGTGTAAATACAAAGGGAAATGACACAACAGGAACACGATTCTCCCTAATATGGGAGGAAATGCTTCAGTTACAAAGAAAACTCGTTAAACATGGACAGGAATAGTAAATATAACAGAACATAAACACTAGTTATAACATAAAATAATATAGCAGAGTAGAGCCCCAACCTCTTGGTCATCTCAATAAATGTGAATGGTCTTTATTTGTCTATTAAAAGGAAAAGATTTTCAGAATACCCGACTCTAGGTATACATGGTGCCTAAAAACATAAAGATTTCAAAAGGCTAAAAGTAAAGGAAAAGCCAGAGAAATATCAGGCAAATGGAAACAATAAAACCACATTGGTTCATCAAAAGGTGTTTAAACGAGACTAACACCACTTTCTAATGCTAAAAGCCACTGCTCATAGTCAAATAGGAGAATCATGCCTGTCTATGCACCAAAAAACTTAATAACCCCCTGCATGTTTTCAGAGACTGGATATGCCAGGAGAAAAAGACAGACTAATAATAGAAGACCTTAATACACCATTCTTGGAATAAAACAAGTGAGCAAAAAGTAAAAATATAGAAAGGCTGAACTACCAGCACATAAACAACCAGGGTTAGAATACACTTGCCTCCGAAGCACACACAAAATATTGACAAAAACACCACATTAAGACCCTGTACTAAGCAAGTCTTAAGTGACACAAGAGAAGTAAAGAAGGAGTTCCACAGACACTATATCAGAATCTATAGGGTGCAGCTAATGCAATGTTCAGGGGAAAATTCATAGCCTTAAATGCAAAAGGCCAGGAAGAAAAGAACTTAATACAACAAAACAAAGCACAGGAAAGAAGATAATACAGATAAAGGCAGAAACTAATGTACTACAGAAAGGCAATAACTGGAAATTATAAATGAAAATACTGGTTCTTTGAATACATCAACCCGATAGACAAATCACAAGCTATGATTTAATAAAAGTAAATAAATAAAAAGAAAAAAGTGCAAGTGTCAAAAATAAAAACTGACAAAGAGGAAATAATTATGAATCAGAGCATTTTAAATTATAAGACTACTTTGCACATATCTTTGTAAATAAGTTTGAAAATTTAAATGAAATAATGGGTTCCTTATGAAAATATAATTTCCAAAATTAACCCCTGAAGATATGGAATATTTAAAAGTACCAGTTTCTAAAGACATTTGGACCAGAATGTTTATTGCAGCCCAATTCATAATTGCCAAGACATGGAAACAGCCCAAGTGCTCACCGATCCATGAATGGATTAACCAATTGTGGTACATATATACCATGGAGTACTATGCAGCCATAAAAAATATGGAGACTTCACATCTTCTGTGTTTACCTGGATGGAGCTGGAACATATTCTTCTTAGTAAAGTATCTCATGAATGGGGAAAAAAGTATCCAAAGTATTCAATACTACTATGAAATCAATATATAATCACCTACACATTCATATGAATGGTAAAGCATAACTATAGTCCAGAAAGTAGAAGAGGAGAGGGGAGGGGAGGGAAGGGGGATATGGGAGGAGGGAGGGTATTTGGGGGGACCTCACCTAATGTGCATGATGCAATGGTACATTTCAGAACTATTAAGAAATGAGTATAAATGTGATGGATGTGTTACTTAGTTCAATGTAAGCATATCACATTGTATATCAAAGCAATACACCAAACCCCATAAATGCATCAATGTACAAAGTTATGATTTAATAAAAATTTTAAAAAAATAAAAGTACAGATTTCTACAAATGAAATAGAGAAAATCATCAAGCAAGTACCTCATCAAAAGCACCAAGATTAGCTGGTTTCCCAGAGAAATTCTATCAAAGTTTCAATGAGCAAACACCACACACACACAATAAAAAGGAAGAAAACTTCTCAAACTCTTTCTATGAAGCTATACTGTAGTTATTATATCTAAATTGGATAAAGCTGACACAAAGAAAAGTGAATTATATCCTAAAATTGCTTGCAAATATTCATTTTCAAATCCTAAATAAAGTATTGGCACACAGACTCCAAAACCACATTTAAAAAAATAATTCACCATGACCAAGGGAGATTTACACCAGAAATGCAAGGATGGTTCAATCATAGGAAAAGTATTAATATAATTCATATAACAGTAGGTCTAGGAGAGAAATTCTATGAGTAACTCTATAGATGCTGTAATATTCCCTGACAAAATTCCTGCAACAACTCAAAAAACTAGCAATTAATGGCTACTTTTTTAACGTGGTAAAAATACATGCGCCAAAGCACTAAAACCAGCATCGAACCTCATGTAGAAACCTGGAAGTGTTTTCCATCATGACCAGAAACCATTCAGGGACTCCCAAGTTCCCTCCTCCTGTCTAACCTTGTACTTGAGATATTGTCTAGTGTAATTATACAAAAGAAAATAATTACTTTTGTCTTACTTTTACTTTAAACCTTCTGTTTGATCCCGCAATCCCATTACTATGTATCTACCCAGAAGAAAAAAATTATTTTAGTACAAGGACATTTGCACCAGAGTGTTTATTACAACTCAATTCACAATTGCCAACATGTGGAAGCAACCCAGGCACCCAGCAACTCAGGAATGGACTAATAAACTGTGGTATATGTATACCATGGAGTACTATTCAGCTGTAAAAAGATGGGGACCTTACAGCTTTTGCATTAACCTGGATGGAGGTTAAGAACCTACTTAGTAAAGTATCACAAGAATGAAAAAGCAGGTATCCAATGCTAATACGAAACCAATAGAAAAATAACTATTGAGAGAAAATACACTTAAATTCACGAAGGGGGGAGGAGGAGAAGGGAGGGAGGGAGATTGG
>NW_003852460.1:183034-183433 GCF_000181295.1 Otolemur garnettii | reverse complement strand
AAAAATAAGATGGGTTAGGGAGACGTTGTCCTACCAGGTGGTGACACACTGCAAAGTCTGTCATTAAAATGTTGGCAATGATCTCTGAACACAGGGACAGTGGACAGGGCAGAGGTCCAGCAAATGATCTCGCAAATCACTGGGGAAGATGAACATCTGCAACAAACAGAAAAAGATACAAATTAGCCCCATTCCTGTTACTATACACAAATAACCTGACCAGAGACCTACCTCTTTAAAAATGAAATTATACAAGCTACAGAGGAAAAAAAAAAGTTTGAATTGCTCCATAATCTGACTGTTGAAGAAGACTTTCAAACTATAACTTAAAACAGACCAAACAAAGACTGACAATTTGGCAACATAAAAATTAACAAGAAAATCTAATGGACCTCCCCC
>NW_003852460.1:177910-182844 GCF_000181295.1 Otolemur garnettii | reverse complement strand
AAAAAGAAAAGAAAAGAGGCAAACATGCAAACACACACCTCAGGAAACAAACCCACGAAAATAGCCCTTATGCGTACAAAAACATGGATAAATGTTTGTCATAAGAAATTAATTAGTAGGTTAGTTTTGCCTCACAGGTGGCAGAAAAACAACAAGATATTACAAAAGATTCACATGTCCACTATAAAAACACAAAACCCTAACAATCTAGGGGCGTTTCATACAGAAAAACTCAGAAATTAAAATTCTGTGCTAAGATCTGGGAAGGCCAAAGGGAATTTGCCCTGTAGTGCTCTCTCTCCATCTGCAGGAATAACCCTGTTGCGGAAACGTATGTGTGGTTTGTGCCCATCACAAACATGGGTCCAGCACCAGGGCTTCTGGGCCGTTTGGACTCCATGAGTCTCTGGCTTCACAGGTCGCTCTGTCAAACATGGGGTGAACAGGCAGGCAGACGGCTCCAGTTCTGAACAGGAGGCTCCATCCTGAACAAAAGGCCCCAGTTCTGGACAAACAGCCCTAGTCCTGGACAGAAAGCCCCTGTCTTGGACAGACAGCCCCACTCCTGAACACACGGCTGAGTCCTGGACAGAAGGCCCCCATCCTGGACAGATAGCCCCACTCATGGACAGACAGCCTAAGACCTAGATAGCCCTAGGCATAGACAGATGGCCCCAGTTCTGAACAAACAACCTCAGTCCTGGACAGATAGTCACACTCATGGACAGACAGCCCCACTCATGAACACATAGCTGAGTCCTGGACAGATGGCCCTAGTCATGGACAGATAGCCCCACTCATGGACAGACAGCCTAAGTCCTAGACAGCCCTAGGCGTAGACAGACGGCCCCAGTCTTGGACAACAGGCCAAAGTTCTGGACAGACACCCCACTCATGGACAGATGGCCCCAGTTGGGAATTCCTGCCGTCTCTGGCTGGGTGGTTCTGTAATAGGCTGGGTGCGGTTTGGAGCGGACAGCCATCAGTGACTTCAGCCAGTCTGAAGCCAGCAGGGGCCGTACTGCAGTTACACATCTTGAGGGGGAAGCTAGGGGGCCGTTTCCTCCCTCTCCCCAGCACAGTTGCAGACATGCACTGTGGGTGGGTGTGCAGATATGGGTGTGGATGTGGGTGTGCACAGGTGTGTAGGTGTGAATTGGAGACATGTGAACATGTGTGTTATACTCATGTGTGAACCTGAGGCTTCAGGTGTGAACTGTGCGTTTGTGTGTTTATGTGTGTGTGCAGGTGAGTGTTGGGGTGTGTACATATGTCGACGTACGGGTGTGAGTTTGGGGTATGTGTATGTTCGTTGTGCAAACTGTCTGGTCATCCCAGACAGACAGGCTGGACCCTGCTCTCCACCAGGAGCCAGGAGATCTGGACCTCCACGTTTCTCTCTAGGGCCAAATGCTCCCCTCAGCTCTGGAATTTGTGTGGGGACCATAAAAACGCCAACCACACAGAGCCTCGCACACAGAACTGTGCACTCCCAGGGCAGCAGCCAGAATCTGGACGGAGCTGTCCAGGGCAGAAGCAAACCTGCCCAGGCTGACTTCTCTGGGCACTGGGGTTTAGGGTTAGGGTAGGGCCTTCCACCTTTTCCAGCAGAATATGCAGCTTCAGGCATCCCCTGCCTCTTCCTTCTGCCTCTGCTCTGAGTAGCTACCTGGACCAGGTGCACCACAGCCCCAAGATGGCACCTGTATCTCTGAATGGTGATGGGGCAGCTCCATCCAGGCAAACTCACGCACCACGGGCCGCAGTCTTCATGCCAGGGACTGTAACAGTAATGGCCAACATACCTCATAACAGAACCCAGACTGCCTTTCATTTGCCAGCCCTGGGTCCTGACCTGAGGACGCAAGGTCAGGAGGGCAACCCCTCGCCTCCTCACTCTTCTCCCCCCTCCTCCCCTTCCTCTCCGTCCTCCTCCTCTCCTTCCTCCTCCTCCTCTTCCTCCCCCCCTTCCTCTCCCCCTCTTCCTCCTGCCTGCTCCCCTCCCCTCCCTGTCCTACCCCAGCCCCCCTTCTTAAGGCCGCATCTCCACAATCGGGAACAAATATGATTTCTGATTGAACATCACTTTATTTGCCAGTTCTGTGGTCTTTTCTCATCTTGTTCCACACTGCTCAGGCTTTGTGGTTAAATTATGTATTAAGGTCAATGTCAAAACACAGCAGCTCTGTAACCTGCAGGGAGCTGGCTTTTATTCGTGATTACGGTGAAGCGTGGGCCGCCTGTCAGCCAGCCGGGCGCGCGCAGCGTGGGGGCCTCCGCTCCGCGGGGCTCTACAAAGCCGGCGCGCGTCTCCCAGGACGCCCGTGATGGATTTACCCGGATAACCCGCCTCTCTTGAAAGCCCTCCGCCTCGGCTTCCATCTGAAAGCTGTCAGCCGCACCTATAGAGTCGTGTCATAAATCAAACGCAAAGGGTGTACTCGGGGGACGCCCCGCATGTCATGTACCCGCTTGTAGTCTGAGATCTTCTAAAGGGAAGCGGTGTCAGAAGAAGGGAGACTGGGAGGAAGGCGAGGGTTTTTTTTTTTTTTCTCTCTCTCTCTTTTTTTTTCCTCTTTCCAAAAAAAAAAAAAAAACGACAAACGCTTGAGAAGAGGGGTTGTAAACTTTTTTCTCAAACTTCCCTCCTTGTGAAACCTGAGTTCTGCCCCGTTGTAAATTAAACAGGGCGCGTTGCCGAATAAAAGCTCCAACAGGGACTGGCTGGACCGGGGGGCCTGTAGCTCCCCTGAGAACCCCAGGACTGCTGGCTGTGTTGACTTTGCTTCCCAGTCGTCCCCATAAGTTCCCAGCTTTGCCTGTGAACTTTACACGTTAAGTCTTGTTTTTCCGTTCACAAATAAAATCGGGCGTGCTTCTCACGCACAATATGCAGGCTGTATCCGAGTTTTGAAGCCTGTATCCATGGCGGAATGGCTGGGCACCCCAATTATTGTGTGCACAGCCTCACATGCTTACTTGTTTGCGGTGATAACTCCTAAAATCTCCTCTCTCGGCAATGCCAAGTGTGTGGCACGTTGTTTTTAAGAACAGATGATGCGTTCTGCAGTGCATCGCGGTAATTTATTCCTGCTGTCCAACACTGTGTGTCCTCTGAGCAACATCTCCCCCCTGCCCCAGCCCCTGGTGACCCATCCTAGCCTCTGCTTCTGCGAATCTGACTTTCTTAGCTCCCACGTGTAGGTGGGACCTCGAGGTGTTGGTCCCTCCCTCTGGCTTTGTCTTTGTGCACCCACCCCGGGGACTGACGCTTAGGTTTGTCCCAACCACTTCTCACTCTTGTCTGGTAGGAGAAGCCGTCTTGCAGGGGGAAAGTCCACCTAGATGCCCAGCATGGTGAGGTCGAGCATGTGTACACTGAGGGCAGGCAGGTGTACAGCAGGGGGCATGGCCGCCACCACCCTCCTCCTGCGTCCACGTCTCACTCCTCACCCTGCTTTAAAAGCATTCACCTGTGCCAAGAGGGGGAAAGAACTCAGCACTCCCTTCTCCAAGCCTGAATACCTACCATTCGAGGCCTTGGGAAATTGGGAACTTTCAGAGCAGAGTCTAGTCCACCTCCTCCTCAGAGAGGACGTGGGTCTTATTGGCCCTGCAGACACAAAGGTGCCGGCCGTCAGAGCTTCGGCTCAGCTGCAGGGCCTGACAGCCCCTGCCCTGAATGAAGGGTAGCTATTGGGCACTCAGCTGCCAGGAAAGGGATGCCTATGGACTGTGCTCCATTCCTTCTCCCCCCAGAAGGTCTGGGAAGCTGGATGAAGTTGTAACTGTCACAGAAGCATGCTTTAGAAAAACAGATTCATCTTGACAGTGCCACAAGACCAGACCACTGCCTCTACCACCTGCAAATGTGGGATGGGTACTCTTCAGCACCCACCCCCAACTTCAGAACTGCCATCTCCAGCCACTGGCAAATGGATGTGAGACCAATATGTAGTGATATGGTCTGAATGTGTGTGTCCCCCCGAAATTCCTATGTTGAAACACCCCAAGGTGATGGTGGACATAGGTGATGAGGTCCTGAGGGTGAAGCCTCATAGATGGGAAGGTGTCTTTATAAAGAGACCCCAGAGAGCCCCCTTGCTCCTTCACCACGTGAGGACATAGGGAGAAAACACCATCTATGAACCAGGAGTGAGTCCCCACCAGACACAGCACCTGTCACACGGGGATCTTGATCTCCAGCCTCCAGAACTGTGAGCAAGAAATGTCTGTGGTTATGAGCTACCTGGTCTGTGGTGTTTCGTTATAGCAGCAAGAATAGACTGAGACATGTACCAAATGCTTCATAGTACATTTATTCTACAGTATGTACAATAAACATTGTATTATGTGTATATTATGATGCAACATATGTGCTATGATGCTGTAAATGTGTGCTGTATTTAAACATACACGTGCAAACAATTAAAAAACACAATGCAAAATTTCCATCATTTGGTGTAAGTCAGAACACTGGTGACACCTGCTGGGGGGCAGATATTGACAGAGACAGAGGTAAGAGACCCTCCATGCTGGGATGAGTATTTCCCAGCTGCTGGGAATGTCCCATTTCTCAACCTGGCTGGTGGTTTCCAGGAAATGTCCTCTAAACACAACATCGACATGGGCCCTGTGATTTCTTTGCCTGAATTAATGTATATCATGTATCAGTAGGAATCAGTAACTTCATGAATCAATATGCAGCATCATCACATTCAACCTTCTCTTTCTTTTCTAATCTATTTTATGTTAACTCATTTCCCCCCATCTGGCCTCAACCCCCAATATTGATTCCATGACCCAATAGATTGAAAACTCTTGTCTTCAAGCTTCTCTGGAGGGTGGTTCTGGGTGAAAACAGCACTGCTGCCCTGTCAGAAGGGCAGATGAAAGATTAACTTGAAGGTGGATCCAGACAGAGTTACCCAGCA
>NW_003852460.1:174540-177781 GCF_000181295.1 Otolemur garnettii | reverse complement strand
GCAAATCATCGTCAACACTCAATAAACGCTGGTTCCCCTCTCCCTGCTTTCCCCTTCCTCCAAGTAGGCTCTAATTAGACGTGGTCCTTGCTAGGTTAAAACCAATACTGCAGAAATGAATACAATAAAAGAGTAGTCATTTAAAAACTCACCTTTTGGCTTGGCACCTGTGGCTCAAGTGGCTAAGGCGCCAGCCACATACACCTAAGGTGGTGGGTTCGAATCCAGCCCGGGACCCACCAAAACAACAATGATGGCTGCAACCACAAAAAAAAAAGCCGCGAGTTGTGGCGGGCACCTGTGGTCCCAGCTACTAGGGAGGCTGAGGCAGAAGACTCGCTTGAGCCCAGGAGTTGGAGGTTGCTGTGAGCTGTGATGCCATGGCACTCTACCCAGGGGGATAGCTTGAGGCTCTGTCTCCAAAAAAAAACAAAAACAGAAACTCACCTTTTACAGATACATACTGAGCCGTATCAAGACAGACAAACTGATTTCATACATTGTTTTTGTTTAAATGCCCCAAATAGAAGAGAGAGAGAGACAGAAACAGAGAGACACAAGGGGGAGAGAAAGAGACAGAGAAGAGAGAAGGAAAGGGAAAAGTGAGTGTTGTGACTGGGGTGGGAGAAGAAATGAACAGATAGGTGACATCAATATTGATGATCTGATTGATAATCGTGAGAGCTGGCAAAGACCACAGGAAGCTGCACCTCAGAGGGTCTGTCTTTCTGTGTACTTCCCAAAATGTTCGTTACTTTGTTAATGATGCTGTATGCAGCAAGGTCCCACAGACCAGGCAGCTTAAATCACAGACGCTCATTCTCTCACATCCTGGAAGTTGAATGTCCCAGGTCAGGGTGTCTCAGGCTGGTCCCTCCTGAGCCCTCTCTCCTGGGCGTGCAGGCACCGTCTTCTCCATGTCCGCCTGTGGTTGTCCCTCTGTGCACATCTGTGTCCTCATGTGCTCTTCCTATCAGGACACCAGTCTTGGTGGATCAGGCCCCCTCCCTGGCGATCTCATTTTACCTGAATCACCTTGTAGAGCCCCTGCCCCCGATGATGTCGTGACAAGGGCCGTTCCCTGCTCTCTCCTTCCCCCCCAAACCCATAAGCTCAGTCTAGTTGTGAGAAGAGCACCACACATCCCAGTTGGAACAGTCTGCAAAGTGCCCCAGTCCCCCTCAACACTGCCAAGGTCATGGAAAACCAGAAAATCTGAGAAACCATCACAGCCAGGAAGCTTCCAGAGACACAGAGACTAAGTATCCCATGGGCATCAGGGTGAGACAGACAGAAGACACACCTGGGAATCCTGGGGAAACCGAGGAAATGTGAGTGCAGCCAACTTAGCTGCTCATGACACATCAGTATCAGTGCACGACTTGTACAAATATATCACAGGACGTGAGAAATACAGGAAGCTGGGGATAGAAAACTCTTTGTGTCATTTTACAACATTTCTGCACACCCAAAACTATCTTAAAACAAAAGGCTTAGTTAAATATTATTTTAAAGAACCTATTTTCAAATACAGGCACATTCAATTCAGCCCATGGCAATATCCACAATTTTTTAAAAATGAACATCCCTGGAAGGATAAGTTCTGACAGGTAGAGTGAGAGGCACTGGGAACAGGGAGGGTGAAGACATCTGTGGAGGTCAGTGTCACCCCTTCCCACCCTTGCTGGTCTCTGCCAGGACCCAAGAGAGGGTCTCTGCCAGGACCCAGGACATGGTATCTCTGTTGGGACCCAAGAGAAGGTGTCTCAGCAAGCCTTGTAGAGGAGGCCCCCAGACCCAGGTAGGTTAGGACAAGCCTCACTGTCCCACTTAAATACCACATGGGACAGAATGACAGGGACCTCTGGGGCAGGAGCCCCACACCCACTACTCACTCGGGGGCTGGTTACCATCCACTTTTTCCCAAAATTCCATGTGCAGACTGCAGACGCTGACCTGGGTCAGCTACAGTCCATCCTCATTATTCCTGGATGTGGTGTGAGATGAACTGAACGTGAGCCCCTACCAAGTTCCTGTGCTGAAGCCTGACCCCCAACAGGACAGTATTAGGAGGTACGGTCCTCGGGAGGTGATCATGCTGTAGATGACGTCCTGACAGTGGGCCCCATGACAGATTAGTGCCCTTGTAAGAAGGGACAGGGGAGCTCTCTCTCCCTCTCCACCACGTGGTACAGGAGAAGGTGCCGTCTGTGCACCAGGGAGTGAGTCCTCACCAGACACAGCACCCACCATGCTGGCATCTTCAGCCTCCAGAGCTGCAACCAATCAGTGCCTACTTTTTTGCCACCCAGTCCCTGGGACTTTGCTGTGGCAGCGGAGAAGACTGAGACGGCATCCATTACTCAGAGGAAAGGGACAAACCCACCCCAGCTGACGCCTTGGCAGGAAGCAGCAGAAACCCAAGAATTGAAAATCATGAGAAAAGCAACGAGATCCACCTTGGAGAAAGGCTTACGTTTTCCTGGGAGGAGTCTTTTTAAAGGGGAATATGTTTGGGGAATGTTCTCATGCTTTGCACTGGAAAAGCAACCTCGATTTCTACTAAGCACAGACATCCTGGCCAGGGAGAAATCATTTCTTTCATCAGGCAGTTCTGCTGTTTTTCAAAAGACCTGGGAACATAGGGAGGCCTGAGCCCTCCTGTTGAGTAGAAGAAACCTGCTCAGTGTTTTCCTCTCTCCTTCTTTCCTTCCTCTCTCCTCCCTTCCCTCCTTCCTCCTTTACTTCCTTCCTTCCCTCCTTCCTTCCTTCTTTCCTCCCTTCCTCCTCCCTTCTTCCTTTTTTCTTCCTCTTCTTCTCTCCCTCCTTCCTCCTTCCTTCCTTCTTTCCTTCCTCCCTCCTTCCTTCCTTCCTCCCTCCTTCACCACCAGGGCCCCCAGGCCCCCCAGAGCTCACTTGCCCAGGCCCCAGTCTGGCTTTCTTCTGCAACCTTACAGCATTGATCAGCTCTCCCTGCAATCTGATCAATGAATACACCCATTTAAAGAAAGGGGTTCCCTTAACCCCCATGGGCTGGCAAAGAATTTGGCTACCATGTCACTAAGATAAGCACAAAGGTACAGGTGAGTGTGCATGTTCTGTGCCGGGCACAGTGGCTGTGTGAACCGTGTCTGCTCCATGCCGGACACAGTGGCTGTGTGAACCGTGTCTGCTCTGTGCTGGGCACATTGGCTGTGTGAACCGTGTCTACTCTGTGCTGGGCACAGTGGCTGTGTGAACC
>NW_003852460.1:169734-174222 GCF_000181295.1 Otolemur garnettii | reverse complement strand
CAGTGGCTGTGTGAACCGTGTCTGCTCCATGCTGGGCACAGTGGCTGTGTGAACCATGTCTGCTCCATGCTGGGCACAGTGGCTGTGTGAACTGTATCTGCTCCATGCCGGGCACAGTGGCTGTGTGAACCGTGTCTGCTCCATGCTGGGCACATTGGCTGTGTAAACTGTGTCTGCTCTGTGCTAGACACAGTGGCTGTGTGAACCGTGTCTGCTCCATGCTGGGCACATTGGCTGTGTGAACCATGTCTGCTCCATGCTGGGCACAGTGGCTGTGTGAACCGTGTCTGCTCCATGCTGTGTGAACCATGTCTTCTTACCTCAGTGTTGCTGGTGCTCTGATGTCCTGGGGCCTGACTGACTGACCACAGGTGGACTCCCCTCCCAGAGTAGCTAACCCCTCGAGACGCCTGTGGTGCGCAGGCCCCAGTCCCACCCTACCCCATCTGCTCCATCTGTTGGGCTCTGGGCCTCTGCCTGCCACCTGCCTGATGCCCCAGAGCCAGGTACACAACTACCTCTGCCCTGGAGCCCACTGGGCTCACTCACATCAGCCAACCCTGTGTAACCCACCTGCCCTGCCCTGCCCATCCTGCCCATCCTTCCCTTAGAACCTCCCTCCTCTGCTCCTCACATCTATCTGCCCACTCACCTGCCCCTGGAACCCTGTGTTTCAATGGCCCGCAAGCCTATGATAAAAACCTATTCCTCAAAATAGATGGTCTGTGTCTATAAGTCTCACCATGCCCAGTTAAAACCAACCCAGTCACCTTTAGTACAGCAGGATAGGCCACAGCAGCTCAAAGACATGGGGAGTGTGGGTTCAGGACATGCCAGCAGACCTCAGCCAATCTCAGTACCTCGACACGCAGCAAATGCCAGCACTATGTGGCATGGACAGACACACAGGCCCCTACATGGTGTAAACAGACACACACAGGCCCCCTGCATAGAGTGGGAAGGCACATGGGCCCCCTGCATAGAGTGGGAAGGTACACCCGTGTGCTCTGCATGGTGTGAACAGATACACAGGCCCCCCGTATGGCCTGGACAGACACACGGCCCCCCTGCATGGCCTGGACAAGCACAGGGGTCCTTTGCATGGCCTGGACAAGCTCCCTCCATGGGGTAGACAGGCACACAGGCCCCCTGTATGGCCTGGACAGACACATGGGCCCCCTGCATGGCCTGGACAGGCACAGGGGTCCTTTGCATGGCCTGGACAAGCTCCCTGCATGGGGTAGACAGGCACACAGGCTCCCTGCACAGCCTGGACAGGCTCCCTGCATGAAGCGGACAGACATGGGCCTCCTGCTATTCCGTCTGGGTGCCCAGCACAGTGGGTGCCCCTGGACAGCCTGGGCACATCAGCCTGCACATCAGAGGAGCCGGGCGCCTGTGAAACCAGCCAGCCGGGTACCGGGAATGGTTCCTGACGTCCAGGCCTAATTAATGCTGCACGCTGACCTCGGCGTCTCCTCTTATCAAACAGGCTGATGCAGCAGGAGCGGAGACCAGGCAGGCTGGACGCTGACGAATACTAATGAGAGGTAATTACCAGCACTGCTGGAAGTCTGTGCTAATGGGCCCTGTGCCAGGGGCTGCCGGCCCCCCTGCTGCACAGACGTGTCCCAGTGACACCCGGCCAAGCTAGACCCCCACTTTGATGACTGTCCACCAGCCCAGGTGGCCACCCTGGGGACACCAGGTCCCAGGCTTCTGAACACACAGGTGTCTACATCCAGGTGTCCACATGCAAGCCCATAATGCCATCCCCACGATGGCCTCACCACCCTCCCTCTGCACATCGGCATGGGTGGGCACTAAGTCTATAGCACCTGTCTCTGCCAGCACCCACGCTGGCCACAGACACGGCCCAGAGGACCAGGGGAGCTGCTGCCTGTGTCAAGGCAGGGGCCACATGGCCCTTGGCTAGGGCCCTCCATTTTCATCCTGGAGTCCTGAGACAAGCCATGATAGTCACCTGTCCCTGTAATGGGTCTAACTGTGCTCTGCAAATTCATACACTTGAAGGCCTGATCCCCCAGGTCTCAGAACATGGCTGTATTTGGAGATGAGTCTTCACAGAGGTGATTAAGAGAAAATGAGGTCACCAGGGTGGGCCCTGATCCACCAGGACTGGTGTCCTTATAAGAAGGGAGATGAGGATGCACACACGCCCAGACGGACGACCCCAAGGGGACACAGAGAGAAGATGGTGTCTACACACCGAGGAGAGAGGCCTCAGGAGGGGCCAGTCTGAAACATCCTGATCTCAGACTTGCAGTCTCCAGGATGTGAGAGAATGGATCTGTGGCCTCACACTGCCTGGCTTGTTACAGTAGCCACGGGACATAAACAGTCCCCACCACCACCAGCAAATTATGTTTACTATATAGTTGTTTAACTGAGCACAGACAGAAAAATAGCCCTATGTGCCTGGTGCACACTCCTTACACATCTGTAATACCAGCACTAGTTTACAAATTTAATCCCAGCCAAATGACAAAACTCGCAAAGTTCACACTTCCCCTGTGAGCCTAGAGACCAGTCTTCCCAATGAGGGAGATTCCGGCTCCAGAGAAAGTGATAGTGACAACATCTGGCAGTCGGCCTCCTGTACTGGACACCCATTGTTCTTACCAGACTGCCCAGTGGGTCAGAACATCCTTTCTAAAGCATTTGGAGCCCTCCAAGCTCTTAGGGAAAAATAAAAGGAATGGACCTATGTAGTGTGAACCTCAGGTCCATTCAACATAGCAATGCCCAGCGCACCCCTTGTTGGTGAAGAGCAGAATTTGGGTCCCCACCTAAGAAGGCACAGTTGGGCTCAGCTCAGCCCCAGGGGAGATGCTGGAAGCAATGATCACCGCCAGACACAGTCCCTCCAGATACACTGCATGCTCCCTGCGGGTGCTCAGTTCAGTTTTTGTAGAGATGGGGTCTTGCTACATTGGCCAGGGTGGTCTTGAACTCCTGCCATTTAAGATTCAAATGAATCTCCTGCTGTTGCCTCTCAAAGGGCTGGGATTACAAGAGTGAGCCACCACCATGACTAGACTAAATGAATGTTTTTATTACATGAGAAACGTTTGATTATGTTGAAACGTTTGCCCCAGACAGGTGCAAGAGGCCTGACAGTATCAGAGACTGGCACCGTTGTTGGGGTGCAGCCCCCTGTACCTAAGCGTACTAGTTTATTCTCAAGTGCTCCCTGAGGAACGTGGCTATAAGCTTCTTATTCTGAGAATATGTTTAGATCTGTCTAAAAGCAGACAGTCATGTTTACAGATAAGATAGCTGGTGAGTCTCGCCAGGTTGTAGCTGGAGATAACACTTGCTGAGGCAGTGGGCTGCTGTGTCCTGTATCTCCCCCCTTACTTACACCACAGTAGTCAGTTTTAGCTTAGAGGAAATGGGCAAACAGCAACAGACATCCTGGCGCTTTTGTGGTTAAGTCTGAAGTAAAAATGCCTTTTTAAACTGTGCTTGTGATCAGTAGCAGTTTTGTGCTGATTTGGAGTTTTAATGGCAGTTTTAACATTTTACCTTGTTTCGCTTCTTTTTGCTATTTTTAACTTTTACTAAGATAAGTTTATAAGGAGCTCAATAAACATGGGTGTCGGCTGTGTGCCTGACAGAGCCTCAGCCCCCCTTTTCATTCCAATCATTTTGTCTAGCAGTGCTTTCCTCTGCGTCACCGAACAAGGGGTTTCGTGGGACACCTTCTCACTGTGGGCTCTGGGGCTGGCTGGTGTCACGTTCTCAGCTCAAAGAGATGCACCCATTAGCTGAGTCTGCATCCTGCACATGCCCACCTCACCCTCCTCCCAGTCCTGGGATCCCCGACTCCCCTGAGCTTCTCATGACTCCCCATGACTCCCCCATCACTCCCTGAGGCTCTCCATGACTCCACATGACTCCCCAGGACTCCTGGGAATTCCACAGGACCCCATGACTTCCCCATGACTCCCTATGACTCCCTGTGACCTCTCAGGACTTCCCATGACTCCTTAGGACTCCCAGGACTCCCCAAAACTCCCCATGACTCTTCTGTAACTTCCCAAGGCTCCTGGTGACTTCCCAGGACTCACTATGACTCCCCATCACTCCTCAGGACTAGCCATGACACCCCCATGACTCCCTTGTGACTCATCAGGACTCTGCAGAACTCCCCATGACTCCCATCACTCCCCATCATTCCCTATCACTCCCCAAGATTCTCTACGACTCCACAAGACTCCCCCTTCATGCTCCATCACTTCCTGAGACTCTCCAGGACTCCCAGAACTCCCCATGGCTCCCCATGGCTCCCCATGACTCCCTGTGACTTCTATAGGACCCCATGACTCACCCTTCATGCACCATTATTCCCTGAAACTCCACATGGCTCCCCATGACTCCCTGTGACTTCCATGGGACCCCATGACTGCCCATGACTCCCTGTGACTTCCATGGGACCCCATGACTGCCCATGACTCCCTGTGA
>NW_003852460.1:143666-169714 GCF_000181295.1 Otolemur garnettii | reverse complement strand
CATGACTCCCTGTGACTTCCATGGGACCCCATGACTGCCCATGACTCCCTGTGACTTCCATGGGACCCCATGACTGCCCATGACTCCCTGTGACTCCCATGGCACCCCATGACTTACCTTGACTCACTGTGACTCCCTGTGACTCCCAATGACTCCTCATGACTCCCCATGACTGCCCATGACTCCCCATGACTCCCATGGGACCCCATGACTTACCTTGACTCCCTGCGACTCCTCATGAATCCTCATGACTCTCCATGACTGCCCATGACTCCCTGTGACTCCCAATGACTCCTCATGACTCCCCATGACTTCCCATGACTTCCCATGGCTCCCTGTGACTCCCATGGGATCTCATGACTTCCCCCATGACTCCCTGTGACTTTCTTGTGACTCCCCATGACTTTTCATGACTCCCTATGACTCCCCTTCCCCCAGGACTCACCATGACTACTCATGAGTCTCTATGATGCCCGTGGGACCCCATGACTGCCCATGACTCCCTGTGACTCCCGATGACTTCTCATGACTCCCTGTTACTTCCCATGACTCTGCATGACTCCCATGGCACCCCATGACTTACCTTGACTCTCTGTGACTCCCTGTGACTCCCAATGACTCCTCATGACTCCCCATGACTTCCCATGACTCCCTGTGACTCCCATGGGATCCCATGATTTCCCCCATGACTCCCTGTGACTTTCTTGTGACTCCCCATGACTTTTCATGACTCTCTATGACTCCCCTTCCCCCAGGACTCACCATGACTACTCATGAGTCTCTATGATGCCCGTGGGACCCCATGACTCCTCTGACCCCTCACAGGCCTCATATCCCATATGGAGTCTCCCAGCCTCTGTAGCATGTGTTTTTCGGGGATCCCTTCTTCTGTTTTTGTCCCTCCCCTCCTCTCCCCAGGCCTGGGCCCCCCTGTGGCCCCATTTCCCTGACCTCTAGGCACCATAGAGGGGCTGGGTTCCAGTGGTGGCAACTGGAATGTGGACCATCCAGGACAGAGCCTCAGGGTTGACCTTTCATTTCCCCTCCCTTAGATGGGATCCTGATGCCCTCACAGACCCCCAGCCTGGCCAGCCTCATGCACAGGGGAAGTGCCTATCATGGAAGGGCTACAAGAAGGACTGAGGAGAACTGCTCCCTAATCCCAATTTGATGTGGAAATGTCTCTCCTGTTCTCCCTTAGAGAGAGGCCTTTCTTCCCTAGTTCAACTCTAATTTATTTATCTTGAGGCCACCATGCACTGAAATTTCATAATAAAGGGCTCCCACTATAAGAGGTAATTAACACAAAGGTTGTTGAATTAAAGATGTGAGCCCTTGACATTTTGGGTGGGGGGGGCAGAGGGACATGGTCTCTGAGGCCCAAATTAGGCCTGAGACAGACCAATTAACACCATGTAGCTTCTTTTATGTTAACTGCAATTAGGGTTTCTTAAAATTTTTTGAGTTATTTTCATTTTTACCACCTCTGAGTGTCAGACTACATATCAAAGGGCGTTTTGGGAGGAATACCACAGGTGACACTGGCCTGTTTGCAGACACCTATCTGCGAAGGGACCTCCCTCTATCAGAGGCTCCCCAGGACAAGTCACTGCAGGGTCCACATGTGGGACACACTCAGAATCCCCAGGAAAGAGCCATTCTAAAGAGGACCCTGATTAGGGTCATGCAGCCATTTCTAGATCCTAGCCAGGAGGTTTCACAAGCAGGGAAGCCAGGCTGGCTGGTTCCTGGGCTCAAACCTGCTTTCAGGTTGGCCGGAAAATAGGACGGTTTTCTCCCTGCACAACATGCTCACATTAGGACATTTCAGCTTCCTGGGGCGGCCTAACAAATAAGCCCAAGCTGAGGGTTTAAAACAATGTATATTTATTTTCTCCCAGTCCAGGGGTATGAGGTGCAGGTAACTCAAGGCCCCTCCCTCCACAGGCCCCAGGGGAAGCTCCTTCCTGCCTCTCCCAGCTCCTGCAGGCTCCAGGCGTCCCTGGAATTGTGGTCAGATCACTCCAGTCTCTGCCTCCGTTCAGTCTCCACATGGAGTGGTGTCTGTGTCTGTGTCTGTGTCTGTGTCTCCTCTGCTGTCTCTCAGGAGGACGCTTGTCATTGGATTTAGATCCCTCCCTAATGCAGGGTAATCTCAGTTTTAGATTCCTCATTTAATTAGAGCTATAAAGACTCATTTTCCAAATAAGGTACCATTCACAGGTCTGAGTGGATGTGAATTTGGGGGGACCCTGCACCCCTCACTGCATACCTTTTGGGTAGGTCCTACGTCTTCTCTGCTCCTCTCAAGAGGAGGACACTGGGGCAAGCCCTGAGAGTGCAGAGGGCCACCCAGGCACAGGCCTCAGGGACAGGACTTTGGGACACAAGTGTTTTTAGGATAAGGTGCCCTGCAGGGATCTTAGTGGAGAAATGGGACCAGGAGGAATAGTGCAACCCATCCCAGTCTCTGTCAGGGTCTGCACCTGGTTCCTCTAAAGGCAGCAGGGTAGGGCAGATGCCTGGGGACCTCAGCCAGACATTGGGGACCAAGCCCTGAGTAAACCATTACTGAGGTGTCGCTGTGGTCTGGGGTCCTCAGGGAGGTCTTCTGAGGGGGAGTTCAGATGGGTCCTGGACTGTGTGGTCTCCTAGATCTGAGTCCTCAGCACTGAAAGCAAGGCATATTTTTTGCGCTGACCCTGCCCCAGCATGTCCAGCCCCTATGACTGACACTCTAGCCAAAGACTGTGGTGGGGGCTGGTGGGTGCTGTTGGGTCTTGAGCAGTGAGCATAGAGATCTGTAAGGTTACTCTGATGAGAAGCAGATGGCCCCATGCTGAGTGGAGGGGTGATGGGTATGTAGGAACATATGGATGGTCACATACACAGCAGGTTGATTACTAGACAGATGCTGAATGGACAGACCCAGAGAGATGATTGATAGATGGCTAGACTGATGATCAGTAATTGATTAGTGATAGACTGATACAGATGCTATATTGGTGATAGTCTCTGCATGGCTGAGTCTCTGCATGCACAGAGACAGGAGGGCTGGGGTGTCTCGGCATGTTATGTGGGGTTTCTCCTGGGGTCCGTGGAGACTTGTATGAATGTTTGTTTAGTGCTTGGAAACTTGAAACAGACGTCGCAGCCCACAAGGACATGCTAATAGCCCTTTCTAGTTCCTGTTGGAAGGAAGTCCACACAGAGCTCAGGAGGGTCACTGCTCAGGGTCTCAGCAGCTGAGCCCCAGGGTCAGCAGGAGGGCTCTCATCTGACGCACAGGGTCCCCTCCTAAGATCATTCAGATCTCCAGGGAGACTCACCACCTGTGGCTGCAGAACTGACACCCCTGTTTTCCTGCTGGCTGTTGGCTACCTGAGGCCACCCCAGTTCTCTGCCAGGTGGTCCCCACAACGTGCAAGGCCAGCAGGAGAGCATCTCCCCAATGTTTTCCCTCCTTTTAAAGGATGTCCTGCACAGGCAGGCCCACGTGATAAAATGCAAAGTCAGCTGATTTGTGACCCGACTGTGCAATGACAGCCATCCTGTGGGCTGGTCTTGCCTATGTGTAAGGGAAGGGGTTCCGGCTGTGTGCACCTCAGGCAGAGATCACAGGGTCCGTCTTGGAACGCTGTCTCCACCTAAGGAGCCTTTACAGGTTTTAAGCAGAAAATGGACAGGATGATCTATAGTTTGTAAAAACCTTACTTTCTGCTTGAGGAGAGAAAATAGAAGACCATTAGAATGCTCAGCCAGTGATCTCGGAAGGAGGTAATGGTGGCCCAGCCAGGATGGAGAGAAGGGACCAGGGTGGAGAGGAGAGACCAACATGGAGAGGAAGAATTAGGGTGGAGAGAGGGGACCAGGGTAGAGAGGAGGGACTAGGGTGGAGAGGAGGAACCAGGATGGAGAGGAAGGATGGGGTGTAGAGAGGAGGGACCAGGGTAGAGAGGGGAGACCAGGATCAAGAGGAGGGACTAGGATGGAGGGGAGGGTCCAGGGTAGAGAGGAGGGACCAGGGTGGATAGAAGGGACCAGGATGGAGAGGAGGAATTAGGGTGGAGGGGGGGACCAGGGTAGAGAGGAGGTACCAGGATGGAGAGGAGGAATTAGGGTGGAGAGGGGGGACCAGAGTATAGAGGGGGGACCAGGGTGGAGAAGAGGAATTAGGGTGGAGAAGGGGGACCAGGGTAAAGAGGAAGGACCAGGAAGGAGAGGAGGAATTAGGGTGGAGAGGGGGGACCAGGGTAGAGAGGGGGGACCAGGATGGAGAGGAGGGATGGGGTATAGAGAGGAGGGACCAGGACAGAGAGGGGAGACCAGGATCAAGAGGGACTAGGATGGAGGGGAGGGTCCAGAGTAGAGAGGAGGGACCAGGATGGATAGAAGGGACCAGGATAGAGAGGAGGGTCCAGGGTGGAGAGAAGGGACCAGGGTGGAGAGGAGGGACCAGGGTGAGAGGAGGGTCCAGGGTGGAGAGAAGAAAGCAGGGTGGAGAGGAGGGACCAGGGTGAGAGGAGGGTCCAGGGTAGAGAGAAGAAAGCAGGGTGGAGGGGAGGGACCAGGGTGGAGAGGGAGGACCCAGATAGAGAGAAGGGATGGGGGAAGCAGGTGCCACAAGCCACAACAGTTCTGTCCTTACCTTGATGGACAAAAGCATGGCTCATTGCTCCTCTCTGTCTTTCTCTCTCCCTCTTCTCCTCCCCCTCCCTTCTCTCTTCCTCTCTCTCTTGCCCCTTGTCTCTCAGTATGTGTATCTCTCTGTTTCTCTCTCTTCTTCTCTCACCTGCCACCCCGCAGCATCTCACCACCACACTCATCACAACTTTCAACCACAGTGACAATCTCCTGTTTCACAGGAGAGCAGGCTGATGGCCCTTCAGAAGGAGCAGCCATGTGTGGGCATTGACCCAGCAGCAAAGTTCACGAAAACCAAAAGGTTCACTCCTCCCAGCCCTTCTTAAGGTAGACAAATCTAACATATGCATGAAGACAGAGAGAAAACATAACATAAAAATGAAAAGCAAACGTGTATTGACTTGAAACTATGCTTCCTAACAAAGGCTCAGTATTTAGAAGCCATCCAAGTATCCAACAATTACTGGTGAACTAACCGAATAGAATGTGAACCCACCTTTTTAAGTGACCTGAAGATTTTGGAAATTGTATTTAAGCTGACATGTTGTAAGGCATGACTGATATTGATAGAAACAAGTTTATCACAGGGATGATTCAGCTGAATTTAACCCAAATTTACATTTCTCAGAGTCTCCAACCCTGCATAGAAGCCATGGGAATTCACTGGATCTGGGAACCAACATGAACCCAGAAAATGTGTGATTGCTTTATGCAGGCAGAACGGGGGCCAAAGCTTTGTATTTAACCTCAGACAGAGAGAAGGCATATGCCTACCTGCTTTCCTTCTTCCTTAAGCCACAATTATTTAATCACTCTGACCCATGCGAAGCCCCACCCACTGTACCTATGCAAACTGGATTCTTAATATATTTCTGAGTTTTCAGTCTCTGTGAAGGTGATTTTTCAACACTGCGTATTTAAAGCAGCAGAAATTCTGCTGCATACAGTCTGTGAACTTGCAGGAAATTAGATTTATGTGTCCACGCTTATGCATCTCCATGAGCCAGTCCAAACAGTGCTGCTTTCATGTCAGAGATGTAATAATCTAATTTATTAATTCCTTCCAGATGTAGGCAATATTTCACACTCACACAGTGAAAGATAAAGGCCGGGACTCACATGGACACGTGGAGCCAGAGGCCTTTGCTTTTCCACGTTAGCCACGGGTCCCACACGAACTGGGAGACACAAATCCTCTCCAGGCAGACCTCAGGGAGCCGGTCTCCCTCCCAGGGGCCCAGAGTCCCTCACCAATGCTGTCCTCACAAACAAACAACAGAGCAGACAAACCAACACACAGACTAACAAGTCGGGTTCTCCATTTCTCTCACAGCCAACTGAGACAAGCCCGCCATTGGCTGTCTGTCAGAAGTCAACAAATATTTAGACCCTAATCCAAATTGCCAGCTGCTGCTTCCAATGGGGGAATGATTTATTACTTTTGTGCAAACCAAAAAGAAAAACAAAAGGAACGAAATTTTAAAAAGTAGAGAAAAGGGGCCGGGCACAACGGCTCCCACCTGTAATCCCAGCCCTCTGCGAAGCTGAGGCAGGAGGATCCCCTGAGCTCAGGAGTTCAAGACCTGCCTGAGGAAGAGCAAGACCCCATCTCTACCAAACATTGAAAAACTAGCTAGGTGTTATGGTGGGCACCTGTAGTGCTTGACCCCAAGAGTTGGAGGTTGCTGTGAGCTATGATGCCATAGCACTCTAAGGGTAATAGAGTGAGACTCTGTCTCAAAAAAAAAAAAAAAGAAAGAAAGAAAAAGGGATACACAAGAACATTGGAGTTTTACCACCCTTTCAGATCCACTCTCAGGCGGAGCCCCTAGCCTGTGGGGTCACTGCCCGGCTGCCCTCTGCACCTGTGGGTCAGGTCT
Organism: Otolemur garnettii; assembly: GCF_000181295.1. Lineage (NCBI taxonomy): Eukaryota > Metazoa > Chordata > Mammalia > Primates > Galagidae > Otolemur > Otolemur garnettii. The sequence continues at coordinate 163,190 of NW_003852460.1, read as the reverse complement.
GCATCTTAACAAGTGACAGGGCTAGGTGGGGCCTCTGGTCTCATGTGCACACAGACCCGCACTGCATTCAGGCTTGGGTGCTCACTGCCCCATGACACTGAAGAGTGTGCTACCCACTTTTCTGTCCCATTTTCAACTTTCAGGACATGTTTCTGACCCTTACAAGGGGCCAGGTGCTGTCCAGCTGTGTTCCCCGATCCAGAGCCCCCATCCAAGCCACGCAGGCCTGGCACTGGGGTCTGATGGCTAATGACGCGTCCTTGCCCCACCTATCTGCCTTACCGCAAGCCCCTGGGACAGTGCGCCCCTTCTCATCCTAGAATCCTAGGCGACCTCTGAAGGCTCCTTCTGCAGGACAGGGCCCAGAACCTCGGCGCAATCCTCCCACTTCTACCTCAGGTCTCCAGTCAGAGGACCAGCTTTGCAGAAATGTTGGGGACCTAGCGGGATGCTGGCAAAGCTTTGGGACACCTCTCTGTGCCCCAGTCACAGCATCACATCCTTGCCAGGCATCCAGGGCTGTCCACCCTGGAGAGGACGCACAGGCACTGGCCACAGGTTTGTCCCTCAATGGGGGCTTGTCTGAACTCATCAAACCCAGGTCCTGTGCCACAGGGCCTCACGGGTGGTAGCTCTGCTCTCTGGAAAGAAGGGAGCCCTTTCCCCTCCATCTCACCCGTGATGCTCAGTCTGGCACCCACAGGCGCTTGCACAAGGCTGGTGTCCATGCAAACCAGCCCCTTGTGGTGGCACCAAGATGCTGCCCAGCTGCTCCGTGGACTCCACATAGAACTGTGTTCACCCCTCAGCCCCAAACTGCACCCCGAACTTCACCCCAAACTCAGAGCAAACCTTTAGGAACCTGATGGACGCCAATGGGGAGTCAGCCCTGGCCCCCCAGGGTGCCCAGGGAAGGGCAATGCTGAGTTTGGTCTTTGTCCTCTCAGCACACATGATAGTGACCTGAACAGTGACCATGTCCTGTCTCTGAAAACAGGAGTCCCCACGGGTCCTACTGGGAGCAGCCACATGACCATACAAAGGTCTCTAAGTGCTGATGTCATCTTGCTCATTCCTGAGAGCAGTAGGACTCTCAGCCAGAGGTAACCCTCCCCCCAAAGACACTCACCAAGGTCACAGAATACTTTTACTTGTCACACTGGGGAGCTGTTGTCATCTGCATGTGGGCACTGCCTCACCCCCACAGTGCATAGGATGCCCCACAGAGAGTCCCCTAGCCCCAAATGTCAGCAGGGCTGAGGTTGAGACTGCCTGAGTATGAGAGGGTGTCCATCCATCTATCTGTCATCTATCATGTACCTATCATCTGTCTATAATCTATCATCTGTCATCTATCCATCATGTACCTATCATCTGTCTATAATCTATCATCTGTTTATCATCTACGTATCTATTCTTTCCATATATTATCTATCTTCTATCTATACATCTATCTATGTATCTATGAATCATCTATTTATTGTATCATCTATCTATCATCTATCAACCATGTATCTATCATCACCTATCCATTATCTTTTATCTTCTGTCTATCTCTATACATGTACATAGCTCTCATCATTTTCTCTATTTTTTTTTTTTTTTTGAGACAGAGTCTCACTATGTCACCCTTGGTAGAGTGCCATGGCGTCACAGCTCACAGCAACCTCCAACTTTTGGGCTTAAGCAATTCTTTTACCTCAGCTTCCCAAGTAGCTGCGACTACAGGCACCTGCCACATTGCCCGGCTATTTTTTTGCTGCTGCTGTCATTGTTGTTTAGCAGGCCCGGGCCAGGTTTGAACCCACCAGCTTTGGTGCATGTGGCCGGCGCCCTACTGACTGAGCTACAGGTGCTGCCCGTTTTCTCTCCCTTTATTTCTGTCCGTCAAGCTATTAACCAATTGAACCACCTATGGCAGAGGTTTGCAAGTAGAGACAATTCTGTGGCCAGGAGACACTGGCAGTGTTTGGGGACACTTCTGCTCGTCACAGTGGGAGAGGCAGGTGCTGCTGACACCTGGAGATGGGGCCCTGGGACTCTGCTCCACCCCCCACAGAGTCCTCCAGCCCCAAATGTCCACAGTGCCAGGGCTGAAACACCTGCCTTCTCCAGAAGTCATGTAACTGCCACCAAAACCCCTGTGGACACCAGGGAATGGTTTCTGCCTCCTGAGTTCTCACTGTCATAACATGGGAACAGTTTCCTTCCCATAGCCCAGATCCACTGTGAGTCCTTATCCTGGTGGGAGGGGGCCCAGTGATGTGGGATCTTTCCTGGGGTCCCCAGACCTGTGCAGAGCTGGCCTGCACACGTAGGGATGAGCATTTTTCTACCCAAACTCCTCAGGAGGCTGTACACTGACTGAGTCCAGCCCAGCCATACCAGAGGCCCCACAGGGTCCCCAAGGCCAGGCTGGGGGCTTCATTTTCTGTCCCGGAGCACCCCCCCAAGTTCCAGGAGGCAGATACTCTTTCAAGCCCCCAACCTTATAGACATGCCTGAACCATTTTTAAGCACACAATTCCATGGATGAAGTGCATTGGCATCACCATGCAGCCATCCCCGTGGTGTGTTTGTAAACGTCATCTTCTGGAACCAAACCTCTGTCCCTTAATCATCAAGTCCCTCCCCTCCCCCAGGCCCCGGCACCCACGTTCCACTCTGTGTATCTGTGACTTTGATGACTCTTGCAGCCTCCCACAAGTGGGATCTTGCTGTTGTGTCCTGTTGCACCTGACTTGTTTCCCTTAGCACAACGTCCTGGGGTTCACCATGTCACAGCAGGTGTCAGGGCCCCTTCGTATTCTGCACAGACGAGCCCATCTGCTCATCCACCCGTCCACCAGTGGACACTCACATTGCTCCGTGTGTCTCATTCTTAAGCCCATCTATTTGCACAAAGCTGATCCGCATCTGTGTTCCCCACTCCAGGTCCCAGGAGCAGGGGGCTGCACCACCACCCCTCAGAACAGCCCACCTGGGCGTCCATCAGACGATGTGCCCTTTCAGATGTAGCCCAAACTAGGGCCAGGAGGATATCTCTGAAACATTCTGCTCATGGTCCATCATGGGCACTGAAAGACTAGGGATGGATCCAGACTGTCTCCACATTGACCTGTGGCTGTTACCAGCCCACATTTATAGCACAAAGCATGTGGTTGTAACCCACCCACCCTCCCCACTGCCCCAATCCTGATGTGGGAAGCAGCTTGGAGAGGCCCCACAGCCTGTTCAAATGGGATCTGGAAACCACACACAGGTTGTGAACCTACTGCACCTTAACACCAAAATGGCAAAGGCACCTCCACTTTCCAGAACATTCCCCTAAGTAGAAATGAGAACAAGCAGATCTGCCCAAACAGCAGGAATCTGCATCACTGCTGAGGCCGTCCATTCACACCAATGGCAGGACACACTCGTGTGCCCACGGGACGGACGCATACAGGGAGACTTGCAGGGAGATTTTGTGGACTTTTGCAGACTCTTAAACAATATCCACAAAAAATAAAATATTTTCCAAGAAACACCAACAAGGCAAGAAGCCCATATGATAAGCAGCATTTGCCAGTGAAGCCAGAAAGTCTGAGATGTGGACGCCTGTTGTATCCTGCAGGAATGAGATGCAGATGCCTGACACCACTGGAGGTCCTGGAGTTTGCTTGGTACGTCCCCAACAACTGTACTGTTTTCTTTGCAGTCTGCAGGAGAAGGTTGGGAGTTAAAGAAATACTGAAAATGGAAACAGCCATTTCATTTTAATCTACTTTGCTGGACTGTCGTTAAACCCAATTTGTATTGGAGGGGACTGTCTGATGACAATGTAGCTGCAGTCAGGGTCTTATGAGGAAAACCAGCAGGCTCCCCACGCTCTGAGTTAGCTGGCTAAATTTCGGCTGCACTGGGCGGGGTGAGGGGTGGGGCGCAGGGAATGGAGAGATGCTTACTTGGGACACACTCAAAGAGCAAATCTCAGGCTATCTCAGCAAATCTCAGGGAAGTCAGGACCAGTATGGTGGGGAAAGGAGGACAGGTCTAAACTCTGCAAACCCAGAGCAGCCTTTCCGTGGGTTACACTGCCATCGTGTGGCCACAAGGAAGCCAGCAACTACACACACTCTGGGGTGGCCAGGCTGTGCTTCACTGGGAGGGATGGCTTGTCTGTAGCAGAGCGGTCATGTCTCTGGCAGGGATGTTCTGCCTCTGGTGTGGCCGTCCTGTCTCTAGCATGGCCTTGCTGTCTCTGGCAAGGCCGTGCTGTCTCCCGTGGGCCCATCCTGTCTCTGGTGTGGCCGTCCTATCTCTGGAGAGGCTGTGCTGTCTCCAGTGGGCCCATCCTATCTCTGAAGAAACCATGCTGTCTCTGGTGGGCCCATCCTGTCTCTGGTGTGGCCATCCTGTCTCTGGAGAGGCCATGCTGTCTCTGGCATGGCCACCGGGACACTGAGTCTCATCCTATTCTTGCTCAACGTGTTTAGGGAGAGAAACAGTCACACTTGTTATAATTTCGTGTTCCTTGTGCACTGGGTGAGGCCTGTGGAAACTGGGGTATGACCTGGATAGTCTGCGTTTAGGGGAATCATCATTGTTTGTAGATGTCATGTGACCATTATTTTTAAGAGATAGATCCTCGCATATTCTGAGCCTGTGGCATTATTTTCATCTAGTTCAGAAAATACACATATACATAATTTATAGTTAGACACATATAGAGAGATTGAATATTATGGGTTAAATTATTTCCCCAAAAAGGAAACACGGAAGCCCTGACTCCCAGTACATGTGCACAGGACCAGGGAACAGGGTCTCTACAGATGTAACTGGGCCACACTGGACAGGTGAGCCCTAAACCCACTGACTGGAGTCCCCAGTGGGAGAGAGATTTGGACTCATTCACAGGGGAAGAGGCCCCATGAGGATGAGCAGAGCCAGGGTGGCATGGCCACAGGCCCAGGGTGGCCACAGGTTGCAGTCAAGGAGCTGGGAGAGGCCTGAGTATCGTCCCTCAGAGCTGCAAAAGGGCTGGCCCTGCCAACACCTTGGTTTTAGGTTTCTGGCCCCAGAACTGTGAGAGGATAAACTTCTGGGATTTGGAGTCACCGCTTTCCATAATTGAAAGGGAGGACGGGCTGTGTCTGTGGCTCAAGGAATAGGGTGCAGGCCCCATATGCTGGAGGTGTCAGGTTCAAACTCACCCTGGCCAAAAACTGCAACCAAAAAAAAGAAAGAAAGAAAGTGAGGAGGGAAGGGGACACCCACGGCAGGTGAGATGTGTCTCACAGGTGGGAGCTGTGTTCAAAAGATAGGCCTTGGAGGTGCTGCAGGCACAGGGAAAATGCTGGCTCAATTAGCACCGAGACTGTACATTGGCGGGGCAGCTGCCCCACCCTCCCTGGCTCCCCTCTGTCCTCCCATCATTGTGCAGGTTTGGGAATGGGCAGATGACTCACCTTCTCCGTGCCCCAGTTTCTTACTGTACAGCTTGGGGCCACAAGACCCACAGATGGAAACAGTAGCATCAGTTACCTTTGCTGGTACTGCATTAGGCCCCAAAGTACCATGGCCACATATGGAAGTGAACCCTGACACGTCATCTGTAGGGATAAAAAACCTGGGGCAGCCACTTTGGTGGATCCCAGCAATGTGAACCACACACTGACCCTGACCCGGCCCTTACACCCCCAGGCTACACTCAGGACACTTGGAAACCCCTGGCCACACAGAGACACATTTGAAGATGTTCGTGGCAGCGCTGTTGACTGCAGCATTTTTTCAATGTCATCACAGCTTCAAGGGTTCCTTGCTTTTCTGCATTGCAACACCCTCTGTGCCCACTTCCCACAAAGAACTACCAGGGAGCAGCAGGTGCATGCTAGCTTCCTGCCTACTCTCTCCTGATCTCATGCATGTCCTACACTCAGCCCCACACCCTGACCCCCATACATACCCTCAGCCCCACCATACCCTCAGCCCTGAGCCCCTCCATACCCTCAGCCCCATCACACATACCCTCAGCCCCACCACACATACCCTCAGCCCCACACCCTGACCCCCATACATACCCTCAGCCCCACACCCTGACCCCCATACATACCCTCAGCCCCACCATACCCTCAGCCCTGAGCCCCTCCATACTCTCAGCCCCACCACACATACCCTCAGCCCCACACCCTCCATGCTCTCAGCTCCGCCAGGGGTCCATCCAACTGTAGGTGCAGAAAAGTGTTTACTGGGCCTGGAGGCCATGGTGGACAAAACAGCATACCTGGGAGGCTCCCCAGGGCCTGTCCCTGTGCCAGAACCACTTCCAGCCTGTGTTTTCCTTCCCGGTCTCCTAGGCCATGCACGTGATAAATCTTTCTCCAGAGCTGGGGCCTGCAGGGCCAGCCCCTTGCAAGTCAGAGCCGACAGCCACCTATGTGACGTGTCTCTAGGGATCCCAGGAACACCACCCTCTATCACCAGCATCCAGAAACCATGATTTCCCTCCCAGCCGACCTACAGGTACCTGAAAGGCCTTGCTTTCTTCTTCAGGGTAAAAACATTAAAGGCAGCTGTCAATACACTCATTTTACCTGGGTGGTGAAATACATTAGACGTGGGCCAGCCATTAACACCTCAGCCCCAGCAGCCACAGCAAGTTTATCAGGATCCCTGGCAGGGCCCCAGAACCCAAGGCAGTGGCAGTGGGTGGGTTCTGGGAGTTTGCAGGGTGAAGCTCCCTCAGGCCCCCAGCCGGGAAGACTTACTGCATGGGTGGGGGCCTCTGCCTCCCCAGACCTTCCCAACTGCCCCTCTCCACACCTTGAAGCCCTGGCCTATGTCCTGCAGCATGAAAACTATAACGTAGAGGGAGAGGATCCCTGATAAATGGCCTTCTACTTAAGGGACCAAGTGACCACCAAGCCATGGTAAAGACAAGTCAGCAAATGTCCTGGCCACTTGGATACTTGGGGCAACGTCCCCAGGCTGGAAATCTGCCTCACGGGATATACGCCAAAGAGGACCTGCTGAGTTAGGAGTTACAGAGACACCTTGGAGGGGAGCTCATTTCCGAGACTCCCCTACAGAGTCCTGGAGCAAAACAGATTTACAGTTTGGTGAATTTGAGGACACTACTTTCTAGATGTCAAGAAAATCATAAGAGAATGATAGAGTGTGAGATGTTCTTACCAAAGCTCTCAGCAATCAATGCATAAAACAGCCACACAAGCTGTAGTGGTTCTCAACCTTCCTAATGCCACAATGTATTTTCACTGTTAAAAAGGGGTCAGGACCGACAGGTTCAGAACCGCTGAGCTAGGGGAAAAGAGAAGAGGGGAAGAAAGAACAGCATGGAAATTTCACAGGTAAAAAGTGCAGCTCACTAAAAACATAGAGGAAAAGTTTAACCGCACTGGCAGTCCCCAAAATAATGCAAAGTGAGGCAACAAAGAGGGTTGGGTTGTGTCCCCCAGAAAGATGTTGAATATGACCCTGGTACCTGCCAATGAGAACTGACTCAGGGTCTTTGCAGATGTACTTAGTGCAGCATCTTAAGATGAGACCATCCTGGGTCAGGGAGGGCCCTAAACCAAGTGGCAGGTGTCCTCCTGAGAGACAGCAGAGGAGACACAGACACAGAAGGGAAGCCATGTGGAGATGAAGGCAGAGACTGGAGTGATGTGGCCACAAGCCCAGGGATGCCTGGAGCCCCAGGAGCTGGGAGAGGCAGGAAGAGACCTCCCTTGGGGCATGTGGAGGGAGCATCCCTGAGACACATGCACCTCAGACTCCTGGGCTCCAGGGCTGGGGGAGAAGCCAGGAGCCAGGATTGTTTTAAGCTCCAGTTTGTGTCACTTGGTTACAGCTGCCCCAGGCACACAGTGGAGAGCCCCTTCCAATTGTGGAGCTGGCCTCGTGGACACAGAATAAGGGCAGGCTGTTCTGCAGCCCCCAGGCACCTGCAGACAGCATCTTCTGGGCAAGCAATCTGGTGTTGGTTAGCAAAGTCTTCACAAAGCATATCCAGCATCTTCTTTCTAGGTGTTCGTCCCAAAGCCATAAATCGAGCCGTGCACAGACAGTAGTACCGGGTACCATCCTCACAGAGTAATTTATGGTGTTGAATTTGGAATAGGGCACAAAGCCAGCTTTAGGAAGAGGGTAAAGGGCTTGTTGAACCACCTCACCTCAATGCCATCCTCAGTTTGAACGAGAAAAGCCGTCTCTAAGAGCGCTCATTGCCCCATTTCAGTGGAAACATTCTGGGAATGAAAGCACACCTTGTCGGTAAAGGGATCCCAATTTATAAAAACACTGTATGTGTCCATTACCCATCCCCAGGGACGGGGTGATCAGTACCGGTGAGACAGCTGCTCAGGAAGGATCAGGAGGAAGAGGCAGAATCTCTTCCCAACCACCCCAGAGGCTGAGGCTATTTACACCTTCAGGTTTTTCAAGTTTTTCTCAGATGCTATATTTTTCCCGTTATCTTTTCCAAAATTCCCTGTAAGGAGTCTATCTGGATTTTTTTTTTTTTTTGTAGTTTTTGACTGTGGCCAGGTTTGAACCCACCACCTCCAGTATGTGGGGCCAGCACCTTACTCCTTTGAGCCACAGGCGCTGCCCTCTATCTGAATTTCTTTTGCAATCAGAAAGGAGCCTGGAGCATCTCATTATTTTTAAAAGGCAAGTGTGGGTTTCTTTCTGGCTCTATCTGGAGGATTCAACCCTGTGACCTGCCCACACAGCCCAAAATCCCCATCTTGGGAGCACAGTGAGTGTGGCAGGAGGGGGCAGAGAAGATGCCTCCCCAGGGGAGGAAGGGGTGCCCTCTGCCAGGGAGGCACCAAGTCCCAGCCTGGGTAAAAAGGAGCTGTTACATAAAGACTCCTTGTCCTACTTTGCAGGTGACAGAATCAGATGACAACCCCAAGCCACCCACCTCTGCAGCCCACATAGGTGAGCCACCCCCTTCTGGGCTGTGCATCTCTGCAGGCAGGTGACCCCAGCCCGAAGAAATGGACTCCAGCCTTTTTGCAGGAAGCCGGGACTGTCTGTGTAGCTGGTGAGGTATCTGGGAGGCAGCGGGAGGATTAGAGCATCCAGGCATTTGTGGATGTGGGAGGATGTGGCCAAGGTGGCATGACCCCGGCTTCTGCTATTTCTGAGACACAGCTCATGTGATGTAGGATCCACAAGCCAGGAGTTTTCAGGAAGTCCTGAATGATATTTGTCTAGAGCAAGGTCTCGCTGTTGCCTAGAAACTCCGAGGCCACTAAAGAAAGACCTCGGGTCTCAGCCGTGGGGGATGCAGCAATTAGCAGAATTTATGGGGCTTGTAGGGCCCTCTCTGCGGTGGCATCATTTAGAGGTGGCATCCGGAGGAGCATGGGGTCCCAGCAGTGGTGTCTCCAGCCCAGCTCTATCTAACGGGTGTGTGGTGCCTGTTATCAGTGGTGGCCACTGCCACTGGACACCAAGACCATGGTGAGAGCCCAGGGCCACCCAGTGGTCAGGCACCTGGGGCTTGGTATGGACCCTTCTTGAGGGCGGACACCCAGGAGACACATCCTCCTGTGTCACCCTCCCTGGCGGCTCAGCATGGACATGCCTGGGGGGGCAGCCAGGGGCCTACAACTGCTTCCTCACCTGCTGGCTGAGCGATGCCCACACGGGGAGGAAGTGGGTTTGAATTCAGCTATGGCAGCATAACCACTTTCTTCTAAAAATCAGCTGTTTGGCCAAACTGGAACCTGCATTTGTGAAGGTGCTGGGAGGGAGGTTTGTTCAGATTTCACTGAACACCCCCATATCTTGGGGGTCTCGGCAGTGGGGGCAGCTCCCTCTGCATGGCAGACACAGCCCTCTGTGCTTGCAGGACACTTCCTCACGGATCTGCAAGGTGGGACTTTCCCCAGGAGCCGTCAGTTCCTCTGTGACATCACTGGGGCCCAAGGAGCAGAAACAGCTTAATGTGTGGGCCTCATAAAGGCTTCCACATGCCGTGAAGCAACGTTTGCCAGCCTACCTTGCAGGTCTTGGCCCCTGGCTCCCCATCCATCCCTCCCATGCCACCAGATGCCTGGATTGTGGAAAGCAATATGAGTGTGTGTGTCCATCAGAGGTCTGAGAACACTCAGGGCTGGAAACAGAGAGCAGGAGCCACATTTGACAGCTGTGACCTTCACTGGGGCAGAGGGTGGGTCACAATTTAAAGTCAGAAGTTAAACAGCAGCAAGTACAGAGCCCAGTGTTCCCCTAAACACATATGGTCTGCAAATGTAAGCTCCAATGTCTGAGACTTACGGATAAATGCTATCATTCACTCAAGCATTTCCTTTTGTGTTTAAAGAAAAAAAGGTAAACACGATGAAATACCACCTCACAACCATTGGGATGGTTATTATAATAAGTGATGCAAGAATGTGAAGAAATTAGCACCCTCACACATGCGGGAAGGGAAGGTAAATGAGCAGCCACAGTGGGAAAGGCACTTATTTAAAAATTAAACATGGTGAGGGAGAAGGGAGGAGGGAATGGGTGGAGGGAGGGGGTTTGGAGGTATCACTTCTGAGGTTTACCTTATAGGGGTACAGGTGAATCTTTCTAAGAGTAGAATGTGAACGTTTTAAAGCAATAACTGAGAAAATGACATGAAGGCTGTGTTGAGCAGTTTGATGGAAGTATTTCAGATTGCATGTGAAAACCCCACACTGCACCCCAGAAGTGCATTAATGTACATAGTCACCATTCAATAAAAAAAAAAAGAAAAAGAAAAAAAAATTAAACATGGTATTAACTAGGGTGACTAGACGTCCGCTTTTGGCGGGACAGTCTCACTTTTCAACAATTTGTCCCGTGTCCTGCCGCTAAAAAAGTCCTGATTTTTGGAAAGAATGCACGAACGGGCGGGAGAACAGGAAGGGAATATATGGTTTTCGGCTGCCATGTGGCTATTTCGCCAGAATATGAGTTTGATATTATTTTTGTTAATTTTATAATGTTAAACTGTAATAATAACAAATAATTGCTGAGAAGTGATTATGGAGAACTGCTTATCAAAGTTTGCATTGTTGTCAGGCCCTGCCCTGCCCTGTCCCTGCCCCGCCCAGGCCCCGCCCCCCGACCATGTTGTCCTGCCTTACCGATGTTAAAATCTGGTCACCCTAGTATTAGCATGTGACTCAGAAATTCCCTTCTGGAATTCCACCTGAAAGAAAAGAAGCAGGGACTCGCACAAATATTTGCACAGCCGCAGTCACAGCGGCATTGTCCACAACGGCTGAGTGTGGAATCGAGCTGGATGTCCATGGACGGATGAGCAGGTGAAGGGAGGGTGGACTGTCCACACAGTGGGGCACAATTCAGCCTTAAAAAGTAAGGATGCTGTGACACCTGCCACAACGTGGCTGAGCCTCGAGGCCATGATGCTCAGTGACGCACCAAAGGGGAAGCACCGTAGGATTCCACCACGTGAGGTCCCCAGAGTCGCCAAATCCGCAGTGACAGAGAGTAAGCCAGTGGGTGTCGGGGGCTGGGGACTCAGTGTTTGCGGACAGAGCTTCAGTTTGGGAAGATAAGAGTTCAGGATAAGGACGGCAGTGACGGGTGTACAATCTAGGGATGTTTTTAATATCAGTGAGCCGTATGCTTCAAAACAGTTAAAGTGGTAAATTGTACATTGTGTGTATTTTACTCAATAAACCAACAATGGGATAAACAGCAAATGTTACGTAGCTACTGAGTGAAGCCGGGCACATCTCATTTGCCTCCATTCATTCTGATAATGAGCTTCAGCCAAAAGCTTCGGACATGTCAAAAACGAGGTATTTGGTTTGAGATCTGCATGAGTCCATGCTTCCTGGGGTGTTCGGATTCTTAATTGCAAAATAATTAGAGAAAATTGGTGACTTCTTTCATCTATATCTAATCTTTCATCTGTGTCTAATGAAAGCTCGGCAGCTCCTCGGGCTGAAGTTAAAGTCCACAGGCTGCAGGTTTTATTCTAATGATATTCTGAAGCTCAGTTTAAAAAAAAAAAAAAGCAGAATGTTTTGTAACATTTGAGTATTTTTATGAAATTTAGGGAGGAAGATTTGATTTCTTTTAATTAAATGTCTTTAAAGGCCCATCCCTTTCATTGGCAGGCCATTTACAGCAAGACAAGTACTATAAATTGGGTGGTGATTTTATTTTCACTGTAATAAACTCAGAAAAGTAAACACAATCACAACACAGACAGAAGGCTCTCAGCAGATACATGAAAGAGAATTGTAGTCTGCTGCTTCTAGAAACACAGAAGGGGAAAATGGAAAATGAGCCCTTGGGGGGAATCATCGTATTTTTGAATGACGCATGAATTGAAATCTCTAATTATTCCTTTACCTACTATTAATTAGACGGTGTCAGCTAATGTAATGCTCAGGAAAGGGGCAGGAAATCCTAAAGAAAGTGTAATCACAACCAAGAAAGTTAAGGCTTCATGAAAAGCAATGTGTTTGAGTTGTAACCATCTTGTTGCATTTCAAACAAGGTGTGACCAAAAACTCCAGTCTAAACAAATAAATTCATCAGCTCAAAACAATCATCTTTAACGATAGAACAAAGCATACAGGTAGGCTCCACCCAGGAGGGATGGCACAGCCAACGCCGGCCCTAAGGCACATCGCACCCCCATCGAGTGCCAGTGGGTCCCCCCACAGCTCTTGGCTTCATTTACGTTTATTCTTCACAGAAAAAAAATGTGCAATGTTGCCATGGGTTAAACCATGTCCCCCAAATCACATATGTGGAAGTCTCAACTACTGGGGCCTCAGATTGGGACCTATTTGAAAAGAGAGTCTCTGCAGGAGTTACGACGACGTTAAGAGGAGGTCTTCTTATGCAAAAAGGGAAATTTGGACACAGAGAACCTCACACAGAGAGAAAACCAGGTACAGATACAAAGAGAAGGTGGCCATGGCACTGAGTGACACAGCCACAAACCAAGAACCAGAGGAGGCAAGGACGAGGTGTGTACCAAACGAGGACCAGGTGAGGCCAAGGCAAGGTCAGCTCTCTCCCAGAGCCTTCACCGGAGCTCTCCGCCAATCTCTGATGCCAAATTCTGCCCCCAGAATTATGAGAGGAGCAGCTTGTGCTGTTTTAATGCCCCCTCCGCTGTACTTTGTTGTGGCAGCCCCGGGAAACCAACACACACAGCTGTGTTTTGCGGTTGGTAAATTATTGATCTTTCATCAGAGGCTGTGTTAACTGATGACACAGAGGCAGAGCTAAGATCCCTCAAGCCCTCAAGACTTTCCCGAACAGCATCCCCGAACCTCTTTCTCAGAACCTCCTAGAATTGAAATGATGGTTCTTTCTTTTTCTAAATTTGAGACAGAGTCTCACTCTGTCACTCTGGTAGAGTGCTGTGGCATCATAGCTCACAGCAACCTCAAACTCCTGGGCTTAAGCCATCCTCGGGCCTCAGCCTCCCAAGCTGCTGGGACTACAGACACCTGCCACAACACCCAGCTAGTTTTCTATTTTCAGTAGATATGGGGTCTCAATCTTGTTCAGGCTGGTCTTGAACTCCTGAGCTCAAGTAATCTGCATGCCTCAGCCTCCTAGAGTGTTGGGATTATAGGCGTGAGCCACCATGCGTGGCCAAAATGACAGTTCTTTAATGAAGACCACTGATAGATCGTGAATAAAAGGCTGGGATGTGGATCAGCTTCTCCCCTGACAAGGAGAGACTCTAATTTTTCTAACTCCCAACTTTGTGGCACCCCTCCCACCAATTGTGCAGCCACACTTTCATTTAAAGGACATCACAGGGAAATGGCGGGACATTGGGCATTGTCTCACTGGTGATGTAAAGGGACAGGAGGTTTTGTGTTTTTATTTAAAGCCTAGAAAACTCCATTTTCTTGCCACATGAGGAAGGCGTCAGATCCCATGACGGGGGAGGGCTGGGGATGAGGCCCAGGAGACAGAATCTTCCGATTGCCAGTGTCCTCTGTGTCTGCAGCCTGTGCCGGACGAGGCTTCCCGACACCAACCCAAGCACCCATGACCTTGATGTCCTTGCCGGGTTTCATTGACTTTCTTGAAATTGTGCTGCTGAGTCATCAGGGAGAATTTATCTTAGTGTTGACTCTCGCAGCAGAGAGAAACCCCATCCGCCATCACGAAGGTAAAAGCAGCAAGCACTGAATTCCAGGTGTCAGGAACAGGGAAGGTCCTGTCGGGGTCACTGTGGTCCTGTGTTGTCCCATGGGGGGGAGAGAGAGCACGACTGCCACCGTGTGACAGAGAAAATGCATCGTGGATGGCCCTGTGTGTCTCTATGGAGATTTTTCCAAAGCAGCCTCAAGACCACTCTCCTCCCAAGTGTCAGTCTCACCCTGGGAGCCTCAGCACCTGCCCTGCTGTGCCCATGAGCCTGGTTCATGTGCCTGCTCCTGTCCCAGCCCAGGGTTCCCAGCAGGTCAGTGGGTGTCCACTCCAGCCATGACCATCCATGCGGCTCTGTCCCTGCTGCCAGCCCTGGATGGGGTGGGGGAAAGCTCAGAGTCCGCAGGCCACTCTCTTAAACTCACATTTACAACCTAATAAAATAAGACCATGTTTCTGACCCCTCATCTCACTGCTAGAAAGCAGGAAGCTAGTCACAAATATGTATTTGCAGGGATAGATGAATAACAGTTTGTTAGTTTGGGGACAGAAATAAGGATTAGCATCAGACTATCTGGCAGTAGCAGGCTGGCCAGCACAGGTCTGTTCATCCGAGTGGCTTTCCAATGTTCTGACAGCACGAGGGGCAGCCACATTGCACCCTGTGACCTCTCTTCCCAAGGCAGCAGATAGCTTTTTTGGGAGGAGGAAGTAGCAGAGAGCATCCCCACTGCAAGTGGCCAATGGGCCCCGCACCCTCCAGGCAGGTAGGGGATGTCCTTCTACCCTGTTGTACATGAGGGAAAGGAAACAGAGGCCGAGAGCTTCCCCGTGAGTCAGCACAGACCGTTGATGTACAAGAATTGATGCAGCAGATCTCTCTTGTCCCTAACCACAGACCCTTCTGCTCCTGGGAGGTGGTCTCTAAGCCCTTGGGCATTCTTCTGTGTGACAAGAAGACCTTGGTGCATCTGGGCCCTTGGGCCACAGCACAGTCTGTGTTTGCAGGGAGATGCATGGTGGGATTTGGGGGATGCAGCATCAGCTCCAGAGCAGACAGACCGAGCCATGTGTGCCCTTGGGCGACAGCACAGTCTGTGTTTGCAGGGAGATGCATGGTGGGGTTTGGGGGATGCAGCATCAGCTCCAGAGCAGACAGACCGAGCCAGGGCTGCCTGTGTGTCCAGCCCCTGTGAAGACCCTGGAAACTGGGGCTCAGGCAGCATCCCAGCCTGGACATTGTCTAGCTGTGTCATCGTTCCACAGTGGGGCTGGAGAATTAAGTCCCATGCATGACTTCAGGAGGAGGGACACTAGGAAGGTCATGCCTAGCCCCTCCCGGCCTCATCCCCTGGGCTGATTTTACTTTGTGTCCTGAGCTGAGAAGCTGACACACCATGCTCTGGATACTCGGCCCCAGGGGAGCTAGGACGATACCAGGAAATCAGGTGGAGGATTTAGGAGACCAAAGGTAGGCATAGATCACAGTTCCTAAGAGGGCAAGAGCCAGACCCCGAGGACCAGGACCGTCACAGGGAGGATGGAAGGAAGTCATCCCACATAGAAAGATCTCTGCCACAGCTTGGTTAGGGGCTGGTGAGGAAACTCCAGGCTGAGCTAGCAGGCAGGAAACGCTCAATCACACAGGACCAGAGTGGTCACCTGTCCTGCCCTCAGCAGTAAGGAGCCTTTGAAAGTTTCTGGTGAGGTGAGTGCCCTGGTAAGGGCAGGAATCTGAGAAAGGTCAAGGCCATAAAGACAAACACTACTCACATGCCACACACAAACCTGTCCTCACTTTGTCCACCCTTCTCTACACATAAGGTAATCCTCTTGGCTTGTATGGCCCACACGGGGACCAGGCTTGTCCCCACTTCACAGACAGAATGAAAGAAGGGAGCACACTGACCTGAGGCCATTGTGACAAATGACCTCTAACTGGGGGCTGTAAAATGACAGGGTTGTGTTTACTCATAGTCTGGAGTCCAGGAGTCTGAGGTACAGGTGTCTCAGAGCCACTCCCTCCGTGGCCCTAGGGGAGGCTCATTCCTGCCTCTCCCAGCTCCTGGGGGCTCCAGGCATCCCTGGGGCTTGTGGCCACATCATTCCAGTCTCTACTTTCATCTCCACGTGGCTTCTCCTCCTGTGTCTGTGTCTCCTCCGCTATCTCTTATGTAGACACTTGTCATTGAATTCAAGGCCCTGTGTCAGGGCAATCTTGAGACACCCCCAGGGCTCCAGGCCTGGGGGAAGATGAGTTTCTGTTTAAGCCCCCGGTTTGAGGCCCTTTGTAATCGTGTAGGACCCCCTCAGCCTGTTTAGCTATACACAGAAGTTCTAAGCCTCCCAGTTTGAGGCCCTTTGTAGCAGTGCAGGAGCCTCCTCCCCATACAGCCCGTTTACCACTGACCACACCGCGTGGTCTGTGCACCACTGAGGCACCGCCATCCACCTTTGCAGGAAAAGTCATAAACTGTGGCCTGGTTGGGAGCTCTTCAGGGAGTTGGCTTAGCCACGAGGGCTGAGTTTGGGGTCACCTGTCCCACCACCTACTCTCTCCTCTTTGGAAACATGAAACAACAGCATCTCCTCTGCTTTACAGCTGGTCGAACAGACAGGAACCATCCTGGGGGAAATGACGTGGCCTGTGGGCCAGGGGTGCACGTTTCATCAGGTCCCACTTGGACAATTTGTGCAGAGTCTGAATCTGCACTGGATAAAAACAGTCAGTGGAATAATTTGCTTACACCCCTACCTTGGTGATATCCACAGCTACAGCCCCGAGGTCTCTATCATTGCTCTTAAGTAATACACAGGAGCAGGGAGCTCATGCTGGCTGGGGTGGGATTTACAGCCACGCGATGGCCCTGTGACAGGACCCACCTGTGTGTCCCAGACAAATCCTATCGTACGGGAGTGTGAAGAATGTGCCAGGGACTCCTGTTTCAGTATTATGATTATCATGTATACTTAAGGTATATTATTTTGAATTCTACCAAACGGTGTCATTTTTAATGAACAGAAAAGTACCTATACTTACAGTGTACAACACACCATTCTGAAATCCATCCACGTGCTGGAATTAGTCCATGCCTCCTCCACCCACTCATGCTGATTGATAACAAGTATCATCATCCACCCTCGACTCCTGTAGGCATTTTCAAAAGTGCAATGCATTGTTACTAAGTACTGGCTGCAGTCAGCATGGGGCTCGGTAAGTATTGGCTGCAGTCAGCATGGGGCTTGGTAAGTATTGGCTGCAGTCAGAGTGGAGCTCGGTACTGGCTGCAGTCACCATGGGGCTCAGTAAGTACTGGCTGCAGTCAGCCTGGGGCTCGGTACTGGCTGCGGTAAGCCTGCGGCTTGTGAATCTCTTCAATTTATTCCCTGTCGGACACTCTGATGTGACCTCTCAATGCACAGGCACAAAGTGGAGTGATACAACAGGGTCACAGTGGGTGGACACGAGCCAGCCAGCTGGCACACCCACTGTCTATTCTTTCTCATGGGAAGGGCACCTGAAATCTGCTCCTGTAACAGATTTTGAGCATGAGATGGGTTTTGTAACTGTCACCTCCTGACACGTTCCGTCCAGGTCTCCTCATGCCCCCAGATTGAGTCTGTGCCTCCGATGGCTGTCCCCCAATGTCTGGCCCAGATAGTCTGCTCCCATGTTCATCCAGCACAATTCACAGCAGCTAAGACATGGACCCCACAGAGCTCCCCTTAACAAGTGGACAGAGAAAATGTATGAGCTAAGAGCATGGGATACAGTTCAGCCACAGGGAAGGAAGCAACATCTGAGAGCTCTTGTGTACAAGAATTCTCTAATTTCTCTAAATGTCACCACTTTCCTCTCCAACCCCCTGTTGTTCATAAAAGCCCCCTATGGCCTGGTAAATGGGTTCCAACTTGGGAAAATTCAACCCCAGCCCCTTTTCAAAAGATACCACTGCATTCACTCATGCTACACTTCATAAAAATATACATATTGTCCCCAAAACCTATACTGGGGACTCGGGGACCGGTCTGCCAGCATGCAGGTCCCAAGGGTGGTGCCCAGTGTGGCTAAAGCCAGACGTCCACTGCGTGGCCCCTGAGGACTCACCTCTGTCACAGACAAACTGACTCAAAGTCTTTGTCCTAAAAACCAGCAAGTGTATACCCCCAGTCAGTCCTGTCCTGAGCCCTCCATTAGCCACTGCAGAGACTATTCCCATAATGTCCCACCATCACCGCCCCTGGGCTCTGCATGCATAAGACCCATTGCCGAACTCCCCTAAGTGACCCATCCCAGCCTAGGCTGTTCCCCCTGCACTGAGGGGCACACCCTGCAAGTGACCACTTGGAACAGCCGGTCCCTGGCCCCCAAAGCCAGAGTCGCCTTACACACTGGCCTGGGCTGACCCACTCCTATTTATAACCAACACCCAGCGTCACCCAGCAACAGGGCGCAAACACAGCTGAGCCGCCAAGGCAAGTGCCCCCGGGTCTTCAACATACAGATCCTCTTTCCACAGGAGAGCCCAAAGAAGACCCAGGCCCCAGGGGTCAGGGGCTCCCCTCCATCCAGGCCATCAGGCAGCTGGAACCTGATGCTCAGCCTCAGCCCTGCTACAAGAAGAACATAAGCTGTGTCACAGTGCTATGAGGGTGGCATCTGTTCCCTTCTGATGCCGAGGGTGGCACATTCTCCGAGGCTGAGGTCACAGCTGCTGCCCTGCCTGGTGACAGGTCTTGGCTATCCTGCCCAGTGGCTGGCTGGGGTCAGAAGGGCACAGTGCGGGTGGACGCTGGCCCCACACACCCGAGAGGGAAGACATTTCCTCCGAGGTGTCTCCAGGGTCTACCACCCTGTGCCTTTAAAAGCTGCGTGATGCTGTGCCAAGCAGGATGTCTAAAACTGGTTCTGCTAATCTGGACCTGAGCTAATGCCTCCCCATCAGGAGGCCGAGCTGGACTCTTTGGAATGTGTGAGGGAAAGACTTTGACCAGGTGAGCCAGCAGAGCCCCTCCCGGCCTATTCATAGCCTCCAGCTTTGCAGGGTCCCTCCCCAGGGAAGCTGAGCCGGCCCTTTAAGCCTCAGTACAGCTTTGGAATTTCTGGAGGGGCCAGTGGGGCTGGGTTTGGAGAGAACAGAGCTCAGCAGCTGCACCTCCCCTGCTGTTTCCAGTTTTATTTAAATCTCACTCCCAGGAAGCTTCTTCTCTTTACATCCTCCTCTTGATTGTATTTGACCCCAATCTACTCTCTGAGGTCTGAGCACCTCTTCCTTCAACCGCCTCTTCCTTCAACTGAACAGAATATAGGTGGATAGACAGGACACAGGTGGATAGTCAGAATACAGGTGGATAGTCAGAATACAGGTGGATAGTCAGAAT
>NW_003852460.1:139052-143646 GCF_000181295.1 Otolemur garnettii | reverse complement strand
CAGGTGGATAGTCAGAATACAGGTGGATAGACAGGATACTGGTGGATAGACAGGATACTGGTGGGTAGATAAGACACAGGCGGATAGACAGGTTTACAAGTAGATAGGGAAAATACAGACAGATAGAAAAGGACATAAGTGGATAAAGAGAGTATAGCCAGATAGACAGGTTATAGGTGGACACACAGGTGTCTTAAACAGCTCACAGTCGGGGAGCAGTGACTGGGGTCTTTCCCCCCACCGCTGGGTGGGATAGGGTCCTGCTCTGTTGCCCCAGGCAAAGCTTCCCCAGACCATCCTGAGCAGGGACACCCACCCCACCCCACCCCACCCCGTGTCTCCTGGAATCCCACCCTCAATACGAGCAGGCTTCCCAGGAAGGGGCACGAGTTTGGATCACCTCTCAAAGGAAGGAAGTTCCCCCACGCTGGACGTGGCAAGAAATATCAGGGGCAGCGATAGCAACGTGCAAGGGGAAGGTCAACAGGCCGAGGCACTGCCTGCTGGACGGAGGCTGCAGGAGTGGACAGGATGTCCGGCACCAGCTGTCCACCAGCAGCTGCTCAACCTAGCCGGCACCTGCCCTGAGCCACAACCCGAGCTGCGGATGGCTGGTCCTGGGTGGTACAGAAGCTGACCAGTCCCAGGTCACTGGCCAGGAGTAGACTAATGTGTGGGGTCAGGTTAGCAGAGGCATCAGGGCAGCAACTCGGCAGGTGCATATGGAGCTCTCTGGGCAGGGCACATGCAGACTTCTGCGTGGAGAGCCATAGTGACCAGGTCAGGGCTTGGGCTTCTTGTTAAGAATCCTAAAGAACTTCGGTGCCCACTCACTCCCAGGATAGGTGGAGCCACTCAGCCATGGCTGTCTTTTCCCTCTGCCCCACAAGGTGGCGCTGGCCCCACCACAGCTGATGCACCCCCCCACCCACCCACCAACACACACTGTGGCACTGGGGCAGGGTTCTGGGCTGGCACATCCACATCTCTAAAGGTGCCCAAAAAAACAGATGGGACACCTCATGAGTAAAATGCTGAATGAAGTAACTGAAGTGCAACTGACAACAAGAAATAAATTCAAGGCTGGGTGTAGAGGCTCACGCTCACAACCCCACCACTCTGGGAGGCCCACATTTGCGACCCCACCATTCTGGGAGGCCCACACTCGCGACCCCACCACTCTGGGTGGCTCACGCTCGTGACCCCGCACTCTGGGTGGCTCACACTTATGACCCCAGCACTCTGGGAGGCACACGCTTGTGACCCCAGCACTCTGGGAGGCAGAGGCAGGTGGACCCCTTAAGCTCAGAAGTTTGAGGCCAGCCTGAGCAAGAGCAACACCCCATCTCTAGTAAAAATAGAAAAAACTAAAAGGACATTGTGATGGGAGCCTGTAGCTCCAGGTACTCCAGAGGCTGAGGCAGGAGGATCACTTGTGCCCAGAAGTCTGAGGTTGCTAAGAGCTGTGATGATGCCACCATGGCTCTCTACCTGGGGTGACAGAGCAGGACCCTATCTCAAAAATTAATTAATTAATTAAATTATAAAGTAAAACAAAATTAGAGAAAGTAAGCCAGGCATGATGGTAGATAAGTGCCTGTGGTCCCAGCTACTCGGGAGGCTGAGGTCAGAAGACCGTTGGAGTCCAAAGTAGGAGGATCACTGGAGCCCAGGAGTTCCAGGCTGCAGTGAGCTGTGATGACACCACTTTCCTCCAGCCTGGGTAAAAGAGCAAGATCCTGTCTCTAAAAATGATAATAGTGATTTAAACATAGAGTCACTGCACGATCCAATTCCACTTCTGGGTATAGACCACAAGAGATTGAAAGCAGAGTCTGGAGGGCAGAAGCAGAACTGGGTGCACAATAGCCAAAAGGTGTAAGCAAGCTGAGTGTCCATCAGCAGATGGAGAAAAAACAGGACAAATTATTGTTCTGCCTTAAAAAGGAAGAAAATTCTAACACCTGCTACAAAACAGATGAACCTTAGAGATGTGATGCTCAGTGAAATGAGCCAGACGCAGGACGGACACTGCACAGGCACCCTTGTGTGAGGGCCCCAGAGTGGTCCATGCTCAGAGACGGAGGGCAGAGAGGTGGGTGGCAGGGGCCACGGAGGGGTGGGGAGTCAGTTTAATCAGGACAGAGTTTTGGTTTGGGAGGAGGAAAGGGGGGTGGTGGTGGTGCACAGCCATGATAACACTAATGAACTGTGCACTTAAAAAGGTTAAAATGATAGATTTTATGGCATATATATTTTTACCATGATGAAAAAAGGTAAAGCTTATTGGCATTTTCCTTTTTATAATAGACATTTATTGAATTATGTGCTTCTCATAAAGGCTTTAGAAAACACAGATAAGCAAAATAAAAAGAAAGAAAGAAAGAGAAAGAAAGAAAGAAAGAAAGAAAGAAAGAAAGAAAGAAAGAAAGAAAGAAAGAAAGAAAAGAGAAGAGAAGAAAGAAAAAGAAGAAAAGAGAAAGGAAGGAAGGGAAGGAAAGGGAAAGGGAAGGGAAGGAAAGGGAAAGGGAAGGGAAAGGGAAAGGGAAAGGGAAGGAAGGAAGGGAAGGGAGAGGAGGAGGGAAGGGAAGGGAAGGGAAAGGGAAAGGGAAGGAAGGAAGGAAGGGAAAGGGAAGGGAAAGGGAAGGGAAAGGGAAGGGAAGGGAAGGGAAAGGGAAAGGGAAAGGAAAGAGAAAGGAAATGAAAAAGGGAAAGAGAAAGGAAAAGGGAAGGGAAGGGAAGGGAAGGGAAGGGAAGGGAAGGAAAGGAAAGGAAAGAGGAAAAGGAGGGAAGGGAAAGGAAAGGAATCACACGTGTCCACCCCGGGACACACCACTGTTGGCTCAGAGGAGAGCTGAGGTTGGTTTCAGCGTTGCCCTTTCTTCTGGGCCTCTGCAGGGGTGGAGCTTCAGGGCCTAAACCCCAAGGACAGCCTCAGCCCCACCTTCAGAATCCTGCACCCAACCCAGGGTTCAGGGTAGGCAGCGGGGCTTGAAACATTGCATGACAATTTCTCAATCTCCCAAGAAAATCTAAGCCTGGGGAGACTTGAGAAAGGACCCCTGAGAATCCAAAGATGATGCATCACTGGGCATTCCCACTGGCCTCAGGTACAGTCCCTGCCAGGCTGGAGGAAGGGGCCTTAGGAGGCTAGAAGAGGACCTCTATTGTTGGCGTCTTTTAAGATCCCTGGTGCACCTCTTAGTTCCCAACTTTCCCTGATAGGCAACGCCAGGAGTGGCCCTGAATGCATCTATTCAGTAACAAACATGTGCTAATGGGGGTTGGAGCCCGGCTGGGCCACAGTTTCATTTCCCCCTTACCCACACTCCTCAGCAAACAGGTCCAGCTTAGCCACACAATCCTCAGCGACAGGTTCCAAAAATGTTCAAGTCTGGCCTGAGCAACCGGGACATGAGCTGCCATTAAAACAGAGGAGAGGGTGGTGCAGAGGATACCTGAGAAGGGGAGAGAGAAAACTTGTGTGTCCTGTCCTGGGGCAGGGTGAATTAAACCAAGAATCAAGAATCTACCCTTCCAGAGCCAGCGTTTTTCTTTCTTTTTTTATTGCATGTAATTAAGGTATACAATTTGATGATTTCATATGGGTATGTACAGTGAAATAATCATCACAATCAATATATTTAAAGCATCCATCCCCTTACGTAGTTACTTCTGTGTATGGTGAGAACACTTAAGATGTAGCCTTTTAGCAAACTTTAAGTGTACAATATGGTATTGTCACCTATAGTTACTGTGCCAGGAAACAGATTTCTAAAATGTACCCCTTCCAACTGAAACTTTGAGCCCTTTAACCAATAGCTCCTTTGTCCCCTAGCCCCTGGCCGTCACGGTTCTACTTGTTCCAAGAGTTTGACTTTTCCAGATCCCACTCATGAGTGGAATTTGTCTTTCTGTTCCTGCTTATTCCACTTAGCACAATGTCCTCCCAGGCTATCCACCTTGTCACAACTAACATTCTGTCGCTATTTGTGGCCGAATAACAGCTTTCAAGATATTCCAGCACTGTGTGTCACTTTGGGAAACAGTGCTGATTCAGGAAGCCTAGTAGGGCAGTATAAGGGCAGGGATGGGCTGTGGTATTGGACTGTCCTGGTTATGTTCCCCACACTAAAGCCAGCTACTTTTAATACGGCAACTATAATCAGAGCAAGCATCAGGACCATCACTCTGCTCTTCCTCGGCCTTCCATGTATGTGCCTCTGAACACAGCACGGCCAAGTGTGGTCAGCAGATTTCCAGATATAAAATGCAGACCTGTGGCTCTTTTCCAGAGCTCAGAATGGAATCAGCCCCAAAGCCTGGGAGCCACTTGCCATCAAATACTTGTATCCCACAGTCAGGACAGCTGCCCCGGGTCCTGGGCCACAGAATTCTCTGGGCTTGGGAATCTCACCTGACCCAGAGTAGTCCTCCTGCAAACCTGGACAGGAAAACCTGGGTAGGGCAATCCTCCTGCAAGCCCAGGCAGAGTAGTTCTTCTGCAAACCCAGGTAGGGAAACCTGGTCAGGGCAGTCCTTCTGCAAACCCAGGTAGGGAAACCTGGTCAGGGCAGTCCTTCTGCAAACCCAG
>NW_003852460.1:133076-139032 GCF_000181295.1 Otolemur garnettii | reverse complement strand
GGTAGGGAAACCTGGTCAGGGCAGTCCTTCTGCAAACCCAGGTAGGGAAACCTGGTCAGGGCAGTCCTTCTGCAAACCCAGGTAGGGAAACCTGGGAAGGGCGGTCTTCCTGCAACTTCCTGCAGAGTAGTCCTTCTATAAACATAGGCAGGGCAGTCCTCCTATAAACCCGGGCAGGGAAACCTGGGCAGGGCAGTCCTCCTATAAACCTGGGCAGGGAAACCTGGGCAGGGCAGTCCTCCTATAAACCCAGGCAGGATAGTCCTTCAAACCCAGACAGTGGGAAACCTGGGCAGGGCAGCCCTCCTGCAAACCCGATCAGAGGCTCTGCTGAGCAACCCAGCAACTGTGGGTGCCGAGAACAGAGTGTGCCCTCAGAGGCTGGCTGCTGTGGGAGACAGGCTCAACTCTCACATAAAGACCACAAGTACCTCCTGCTCAAACTCTGGAGACCCCCACTCAGCATCCTGCTTGAAAGTTAGCTGCATCCAAAAGCACTGAAAACAGATTCAAGCAAAAAGCTGCACACCCACACTCAGAGCATTACTACCTACAGGAAAGGTGGAAACAGCCCAAGTCTCCCTCAGGGATGAGTGACCACGTCACATGCATGAATCAAACTCCATCAAGGTGGCCAACCACACTGTGGAAGACACTCAGCCATGAGAAGGAGGGGGCCCTGAAACCCGCTGCAACCTGGAGGGAACTCGGGACGTGACGCTCAGGGAGAGGAGCTGACACAGAAGGTCACCCGGCATGGGGCTCTGCTGATGTGAAAGGCCCAGAATAGCCACTGATCAGGACATGGGTTCATGGTTGTCTGGGGCTGGGACCCATCAAGAGTTTTGGGGGTGAGGGAACAGAGCTGTGGAGTTTCTTTCCCGAGTGATAACAATGTTCTAACACCTCTGTGAATATACTTCAAGCATACTTGAAGCTGCTGACTTGAACACTTAAAATGGGTAAATTGTGAGATGTGTGAATTATATCTCAATAAAGCGCTTTTCTTAAAAAAAATCAATGTTATATAGTGTATTAATAGAATAAAGGACAAAACCCACGAGATCATCTCAATAGATGCAGGGAAAGTATTTGAAAAAAATCCAACATCCCCCCTCTTTTTTTTTTTTGCAGTTTTTGGCTAGGGCCGGGTTTGAACCCGCCACCTCCGGTATATGGGGCCAGCACCCTATTCCTTTGAGCCACAGGTGCAGCCCAAATTCAATACCCTTTCATGATAAAAAGTGGTTAAATGGGGGCAGGGAGGGGGTAGGGAATAAGAACTCTCTCAACCTGGTAAGGGGCTGGGGTCCGGCTCATGCTGACCCCAAGGTGCTGAATCCACCCAGGCTGGTGTGGCCCAGCAGGAGGAGGAGACCTTGGGGACCCCAGCACTGAGCCTCTGGAGTGTCCCTATGCCCCAGGAATAACAGAGACCACATACGCGAAGGAAACAAGGGCCCATGGACTTGCAGAAGGTCCCACCTCCTCCATCAGAGAGATTGTCAGAGTAGATCCCAGGATGAGGGGCATCTTCAGGAAAGGGGCCTGATCTGGGACACCATTGGTCAGTCATCATCCCACAAACGCCAGGCAGCCCAGTAAGAGCCCAGAAATCAGAACGGGCTGCAATTTCATTCTGAAAAATGAACCCCTACCCCCTTCTGAGCCAGTGGCACACCTTGATGGAGTTTGATTCATGTATGTGACGTGTGTCACAGAAAAATGCGACTTTGGGACGCCGAACAGAATAAAAATGTCATGAAGGAAATGAAGTGCTTTTCATTTAAAATATGTAACAAAGCAAATGCCACAACAGGCTATCTACAACAAAGCACTTTTTTGTTACTTTAAAAACAGATTACACAAACACTGCCACAACGTTTTACATCAAACAGGCCCATAAATGTCAGGTTAAGGGATTTTTTTCTTTTCTTTTTTTTTTTTGGTACAACTTTTTCCCATTAAAGCAGTTTGGTTTTTGCCTAGAATTATTACCTCCTTGAACAGAAAGCACATTTTTGTCTCAGGGAAAAAAAAAAAGAACCCACCCGCAATTATGCTATTCAATTTGTGGCTACAAAGATGTACTGTAATATAAAGTAATAAAAAAGGAAAAACAATATAAAGTGAGAGTTAGACAGATTAAATTACCTAACAGAAACCTGAGAGAAGGAAGCAACTTTACTTTATTGAGAGAGCTTTTACGAACGTGTAATCAATAATAAAGTTTATATATCCTGTCTTATGACTTGATTAAAAAAATTCTTCTATTTATTAAATAAGTCTATGTTATTTCCAGAAGTAATGAAACAGCTGCCATGTGCCCAGGGGTCATTTTTCTTTGGGGGGAAGAGTCGGCACGGGGCTGCGCTGGGGTACTCCTTCCTCAAGTGCTGGCAGGGCCACTGGAGCAAGCCACCTTTCTCTCGGGGAGGACTTACTGCCACAACCACTCCCTCTCGCTCGAAGAAAGATCACAGAGAAACCCAGGTGTGGGACTCAGAATCCTGCCTTATCCAAATGTTCTCATCAGTGGAGAGAAGCTGCGTGGCTCTAATTTAGCACAACTTGTTTCCAACCTGCAGGAAAATAACAAAGAGCTTTAATAACAAAGGCCTTGGCTGTGTCAGCCGGGAGCCTCTCAGCCCCACTGTATGGCCTCCTGGCCTGAGAATGCTTGGGCTATGCTGTTTGCTGTGCACATGGGCACTCACCCCCACATGGGCACCCCCCTCACAGGTGGCTGTGCCACCACGAACCTACCCATATTTGCACAGAGCAGCCTCTGACCCTACATTTTATGGCAATTTTGTCTCCAGCCTTAGCCTTTCTGGTGCCCTGCCAGGGCAGTGGTCACTTTGGGCAGAGAGGCTACTGGGAGTTTGAGAGGTGTAAGAGGGAGAGCAGCCACCTGCTGGGGGCCACAGGCCTAGCTTGGAACCTCAGCTCCACAGCACATGCGGGTGATGGCTTCATCTCCATGGGGCTTCTCACCTGTGAGGGAGATGACGGTGCCCACCCAGGAGCTTGCATCCATGCATGCATCGGGCATCTGCCAGAGACCCCAAGAAAGAAAAGGGACCCAGGGAGCCCCCCTCTGTCCTCCCTCTCATATGAGGACCCAGGAGAAGGAGCCATCTGTGAAGCAGATGAGTCCTCACCATACACAGCCTCTACCATCTTGGGCGTCAGCCTCCAGAACTGTGAGCCATAACCATCCCTTGTTGAAGTTGCCTGATCTGTGGTATTTTGCTCTGGCATCCCAGATGGAGTAAGATAATATCTTTGAAGTAAATCAGACAAAACTAAATGATCAAACATGGCCTCTTCCTCTCCTCTCATATGGGTCTCCTGGGGCTGCTATGACAAGTTGCCACAACCTGGGGACTTCGCCCAACAGGAATCTACCCTATCACAGTTCTGGAGAATTTGTGTCCACAATCAGCGTGTCCACGGAGTTGTTTTCTTCTGGGGGTTGTTGGGGGGAATCTCCTGTGTCCCTCTCCCAGCTTCTGGGGGTGTACGTGGAGCTTGGTCTGTAGGCTTCGCCCCAGTCTCTGCCTTCATCTTCACCCTGCACATCTCTGTGACCCAATTTTCCCCTTCTTATCAGGACACCAGCCCTATTGAATTAGAACCCACCCTAAGGATCTCATTACGACTTGATTACCCTGTAAAGACCCAGTTTTAAAATAAAGTCACATTCTGAGGTCTTGGGAGTACGGACTTCAATGTAGAAATTGAGGGAGGTGCAATCTAGCCACAATGACACCCACCCCCCTCCCTGTGTTCAGACGGCCTCTGCACGCTGTCTCTGCCATCCAGATGCCCTGGCCCCTTCTCTCCCTGGGCTCCGTGGTGCCTTGTCCACAGCCCTGTCATAGAAGCAGGACCTAGTATTATTGCCCACCTCCACAGCGGTTTCCCATCCACCACAGGCCCCTCGAAGCCACATTTTACCAGCTTCCATATCCCCCTGACTCAGTCCCCTGAGGCTCTCCCTTGCCACGGGCTCAATATGTCCCTTAAGGCAGTGATTTTCCAATGTTGTGCCATAGCACACTGGTCTGCCATGAAAAATTTTAAAGATCATTAATTAAATTATTTTCAAAAAAGTTCAAAGCACAGTAAGTATATTCTTTTTTTAAACTCTTTTTTTATCAACATAATTTAAGTGTGCCATGGAAGTCTAAAATAGGTTCAAATGTGCTGTGAGATTAAAAAAGGTTTAAAAACACTGCTTAAAATCCAGGAGCAATGGTTTTTTGTTTGTTTGTTTGTTTTGTTTTGTTTTGAGACAGTCTTACTTTGTTGCCCTCAGTAGAGTGCCTTAGCATCACAGCTGACAGCAACCTCCATCTCCTAGGCTTAAGCGATTCTCTTACCTCAGCCTCCTAAGTAGCTGGGTCTACAGGTACCCGCTACAATGCCCAGCTATTTTTGGTTGCAATTGTCATTGTCGTTTGGCAGGCCTGGGCTGGATTCGAACCCCCCACCTCTGGTGTATATGGCTGGCACGCTTAGCTGCTGAGCTACTGGCGCTGAGCCCAGGAGCAATGCTCTAATGCACGAGCATCCTCCAAACAAGTGGATCCCTATGAGAACCAAGGAGTCTGGCTTTGGAAGGGGCACCAATTTAATAGAGGAAAGGTTGGTATCCTGTTTAAAACAAAAATATGGGGCTGAACATGGTGGCTCACACCCATAACCCCAGCACTCTGGGAGACTGAAGCAGGAGGATCTCTTGAGCTCAGGAGTTTGAGACCCACCTGAGCAAGAGGGACAACTCATCTCTACTAAAAGTAAAAAACTATCCTGGTGTTGTGGTGGGTGGGTATAGGTGTGCACCTATAGTTGCAGCAACTTAGGAAGCAGGAGAATGGCTTGAGCCCAGGAGTCTGAGTTTGCTGTGAGCTGTGACACCATGGAACTCTACCCAGGGTGACAGAGTGAGACTCTGTCTCATTAAATAAATAAGTAAATAACATGATTCTCTTCCATCATTTTTGTGCTGGGCAGGCAGGGAAGCTGTCTGTCTGGTTTTGCTGGAACGAACTTCCT
This sequence comes from Otolemur garnettii, assembly GCF_000181295.1. NCBI lineage: Eukaryota > Metazoa > Chordata > Mammalia > Primates > Galagidae > Otolemur > Otolemur garnettii. The sequence goes on along the minus strand of NW_003852460.1, from coordinate 133,968 downwards.
TGGGGTCCAAGTGGGAAGTTGTCTTCTGCACATCTGAAACTCCGGTAGGGCCACTGAGGAGGATGGGCTCAAAGCCCAAAGAGTGGACTTTTCAGGACTCACTGGCCATCAGGAGTAGCCCTGTGCTGCCAACTCAGGAGACCAACTGGGGCCCCAAGTTGCTGCAGAGCTGGGAGCTTGCCAGCTGGAAACGCAGAGCTTAGCTGTGGGTCTTGGGTCACCCCACAAGATTTCCTGAATGCCAGACTGCTCCCCCAGTTCAGTGGGCCCAAGAGATCGGGAGAGCTTGGGAGGCACCAGAAGGTGTAGGGAGCCCTTTGCAATCAGTAGGGCAATGGCCCATCTTCTGTCACAGGAAAACAAACCGTCCTTCAGACAGTTATTCCATCCTGGACCTTAAACCCTGAAATCGGGGGGTTTTACACACTCTTCCTTCTCCAAGTGGAGCAGGACTAAAAAAAAGAAGAATGCTAGCAAGGCCAGGAATGCCTTAATCTTCCTCCCCAAAATAGCAAAACCACACCAATTCATCCTGTCCCCAGCTGCTCTCCAAAAATAGAGCCGCTCCACCAGCCCACTGTTGGGTGATGGGCACAGAGGTGAGGGGACATGTGCCGTCTGCACGGATGTTTTTGGAGGCCTGAAATCCAGTCCACTTGTCCTGCAGCCAGAAATAGCCTCTCCTGCCCAGAAGCATGAGGCATCCACAGGGAGGTGGGCCAGGCAGCTTCGGGTTGACCGCCTTCCTCTGTGGACAGGCTGCAGAGTGCAGGGACGGACCTATAACACCCAGCCTTCCACAGCGTAAGGTGGAGTCATCAGTCTCCTGCTGGCTGCCTCACAGGACCTTTCTGCACTGACTGTTTTTAGAGGGTTTTTTTTTTTTTTTTTT
>NW_003852460.1:132087-132709 GCF_000181295.1 Otolemur garnettii | reverse complement strand
GGCTCCGGCATCCCCTGGCTCATCAGCACCCAACAAGGGTTCTGTCCTCTGAGCCCAAATTAGTCATCCCAGTATGTTCAGAGCACACAAGACAGGGCTAGACACGTGCAGTGGATGCAACCCGCTGGAAACCGGGCCAGTGCACACCTCTGCTTCCAAGTGCAAGATTTCAACTTGTGATGAAGAGGGCTGATGCTAACATCAAGGTCATGCGCACAGCTTGGCTGACAAGCAGGGGCTTCCTTGGTGCCTTGCTCAGCCTGAACGTGGGCTAGCAGGTCCCGGTGGACATGTATTGGACATACCAGCCTCTGCAGTGAGTGGCCTTCTGGCTCCTGCTCCCTGGGGTGAGGGGCAACCCAGGGCCACACCTCTGGTCTATCTCTCCCAGGTGAGCTCACCTCACTACACACCTCAGAGGCAGCAGAGCTGGCTTTGTACATCTCCAGGTTCCAGGTGCCGGGAGACAACGAGGCAGGAAATCCCTGACAGCCACATGCAGGCAGCCCTAATCCTAACCCTAACAGGCCTGACCCTAACCCTGACAGCCTTAACCCTAACCCTGACAGCCTAAACACTAACCCTGACAGCCTAAACACTAACCCTGACAGTCCTGACCCTA
>NW_003852460.1:126187-131735 GCF_000181295.1 Otolemur garnettii | reverse complement strand
AACTCTAACCCTGACAGCCCTGACCCTAACCCTGACAGCCTTAACTCTAACCCTGACAGCCCTGACCCTAAGCCTGACAGCCTAAACTCTAACCCTGACAATTGTACCCTAACACTGACAGCCCTACCCTACCCTTGACAGCCATACTCTAACCCTATGGAAGCAGCGGGCATGTTCACCTGCAGTCCCCTGACCGGCAGTGACCCTGGGAGTACTGGCCACATGTAGACCCCAGAGAATTCATTCCCTGGGGTGGGTATGGGGTTGAAATCCACATTTGAACCTTCAAAACCATCTTCATAATTCTTCAGACTATGAAAATGAGGCAAAGAAAATAAAATTACACATGATATCATGTGTGAACATCCATAATATCACATCCAACTTGGGATGATTTGACTTAAAATTTTAGTGTTTAAAGGGTGCAAAAGCATATTGCTGTCAGTAGAATCCACAGTTTGAGAAGCCATGTAAACATCCTGTTTTTACTTTCAGAACAGTAATAAATTACACAAGATGTTCAATGCTTTACTATACAGTAGGTTGTGGTAGGTCATTTTACCCAGCTGTTGAACAACGTGAGAGTTCTGAGCATGACCAAGGTGATGCTCGGTGGGTTAGGGGCGTCAAGTACATTTCTGACCCTACAATGTTTCCAGCTTACTGTAGGGTTATAGGTAGGTAACACCACCCTAAGGCAAGAAGCATCTGTCATACGATACACTGTTGCGTGTGTGTATGTAATAATAGTTGTACATGTAGAGCATATGCTATGCTATCTGATTGTACGTGTATATAAGAAAATACTAACATATGTATGTATATTTAATAGCTTGTATATTACATAATCAATAATCTGATTGTATAATTATATAAGGCATATTTTGCATATTACATGGGTATTCCAGATAGTGAGTTCATGTATAATAATTACACATTTTATTCTACTATATACATGTGTATATATAGAGAGAGAGACAGAGACAGAGACAGAGTCTCACTCTGTCCTCTGGGTAGAGTTCCGTGGTATCATAGCTCACAGCAACCTCAAAGTCCTGGAATCAAGTATTCCTCCTGCCTCAGCCTCCTGAGGAGCTGGGACTATAGGAGCCCACTGCCATGCCCAGTTAATTTTTTTCTATTTTTAGTAGAGATGGAGTCTCCCTCTTGCTTCAGCTGGTGTCCAACTCGTGAGCTTAAGGGACCCTATCCCCTTGGCCTCCCAGAGTGCTGGATTATAGGTGTGGGCCACTGCACTCAGCCTGTGTCCCACGACATTTCTAGTATGTAGCTATAACACACGGCTTTCTGTGTGCGTGTGCACGGCTACCTCAGAAAGCTGAGCAATGTCTGTGCACAGCCTGCAGATGACTCGCCCACCCTCTGTTGGAGCTCAGGCCGGCTCTGGGAACATGTGGCACATTGTTTTCAGATTCCTTTCTCCTGCCTAAAAGCACAGCACGGATGTTTTCCCCCTCAGAGCCAACAAGCCTGCCTCATACCTTTTCCTGGGTGATTATCATCCTCTCCAGGCCCAGAAGCACAGCCACCACCCTGTTCTTCCTTCAGGCCAGGTTTTCCCCGGGTCCCATCTCTGGGGCCTTGTTCCAGCTGGGCTCCTGAGCCTCCATCTTTGTGCTCACGGGAATGATAGGTGGGGGCTGAATCTTGAGAACTCACTATCAATGTTGACTCCCACTGCCATCCATTAATGCGCAATCCAACCATCTCACTTATCTATTTACCTGTCTGTCATCTGTCATCTGTCATCTATATGTATATCTCTATCCATTCACCTGTCAATCAGTTATCTATCATCTACCTCTATATATCTATCCATTCATCTATCATCTATCAATCTGTCATCCATCGATCATCTATCAATGAATGGGTCATCTATCTATCCATTCATCTATGTAGCAGTCTACTAGCTATTAGCTATTGGCCAATTTCCTACTAATCCTTTATCATCTGTCTCTGTGTCCTCCATCTGTCCATGCATCTCATCCATCTATGCACCTATCCATCTGCCGTTTCACTATGAACTGTCAGTCCCCTACTAATCATCTGTCATGGCTCTCTGTCGTGTGTCTCTCTCCCGACTTGTCACAACTACGCATCTATCACCTACCAGTTCAGGCTGTCTGCACCTACTGAGTCACCTCTCATCCATCTCATCTGCCTATTCTCTGTCTCTCAGTCTGCTTTCCACTCCTCTACCCTAATCCATGCCCCTCCTCCCCACATCTGGAGGGAAACCCAGCTTGATATGGAGTAACAACTCTGCTGTCCAAGTGTGGACCATCTCAGTTCTTTTGTAGAGGAAGAACTTACATTGCTTTCGACAAGGAGGTGAGGTTTGGGTGGAAAATGGGTCAGAAAGGAGTCCAGAGTTAATAACCCACTTTGTGTAACCCAATTTCAACTCTGCCATGCTCCCTGTCACTAGGAAATAGCAATTCAACAGAAAAGTTCACAAACTATACAGCCAGAAGTGTCTGGAGCCATTTGCATCACAACAACTGTGGGAACATGGGGTACTGTGAAGGCATTTGCCATAGCTGGACAGTTAAAAATGCAAAAACTCTTGGACATCTTGACATCCCATCCCCAGCAAAGCATCAGCACCAGAATGCACTGGTCCCGCTGCCAACCTGAGCTTGGCAGGTAACACACCATTACACAAATACCACTGGTGTCCCAAACTCAAAGCTGTCCCCACGTCTGCCTCCACCCAGCAAAGGATGCATAAAACACTGCATTTCTGTTGTGGAATGGACTGGTGGGGCTTTGGGGCTGTGCAGAAAGGGTTGATGACCTGAGCTCCAACAGAGGGTGGGCAGGTCATCTGCAGGCTGTGCACGGACATTGCTCAGGATACTTAGGATTCTACAGTCTGGGGGTAAAACATCTCTAAATTCAAGCATGGCTGTGACTTCCTACAATGTGCTGGTATGGAGCCTCTGTAGCATGGAGGGGGCCCTAAAATAGCTGAGTTATGTACTGCCAGGGGGGCCCTGAATTCAGCTGTTCTCCCCAAGGGTGTCCCCTGCACACAGGCTTCCTGGAACCAGCTGTGCCAGTTCAGCTGCCATTTTCTTGAACCCTCAGGGTGGTGCAAGGATAGACCCCCTTGTCTGAGGTACTCTCAGCCTGCCAATTTATGACAAGATGCCCCACAGCACTGTTAAAGGGTGACATCTGGGTCTTCTGTCCACATGCAGCAGACAGGTGGACATGCAGCCTTCACTCCCCAACATGTCTACTGTGGGAATGTCCTATAAACACAGTGTACAAATGGGGAGAGGGGCTTAGGACAACCCAAATCTATCCTCTCACGGTCCTGGAGCCCAGGAGTCTGAGATGCAGGTGTCTCAGGGCTGCACTTCCTCCACAGGCACAGCTCCTGGGGTCTCCAGGTGTCCCTGGGCTTGTGATCACATCACTCCAGTCTCCGCCTCCGTCTCCACGTGGCTTCTCCTCTGTGTCTCCTCTGCTGCCTTTTAGAGGACACCTGTCATCGGGTTGAGGGACCTCTCTAATCCAGCATGGTCTCACTTCAAGATCCTTCACTAACTTACATCTACAGACACCCTGTTTGCAAATAAGTTCCCATTCCCAGATTCTGGGAATAAACATGTGGATTAACTCACAAGCATTCATTCATGCGATATTTACAGACCCCTATGGCACAGTTCATGCTGCAAGTACAGGGCTGTGCAGAATCTCCCGTTCCTGCACTACCTGCTCCAGAAGCCCTGTGGCAGTACCTCTGAGCTCAGCCACTTCTGCAGGTGGCTCCGCTCAGCATAACCACTGCCACGTTCAGGCCGAGGAGTCTGCTCTGAACCTGCGGGAACCTGCTCATCAATCTTTCCTCCTGGTCTTCTCTCTTTTGACACAGCTTCCTGAATTGTAATTCCCAGGCTACATCATTTGCCCGTCTGCAGTGCACACTCCCACAGCCATTGCTTACACAAGCTGTGCGCACCTCCACATCCCAGAGCATTTCCTCAGCCCAGAGAGAAACCCCACACCTCTTAGCTGTCACTCCCCTCCCTCCCCATCACCACCCAACCCAAGAAACATGGACCCACTTTCTGTCCCTGGGGAGTGGCCTGCCATGGACCTTCCCTGTGGATGGCGTTGTACAACTTGTGTCGCCTTCTCTCACCGAGGTGATGCTTTCAGGCTCCTCCTCCCCGTACCAGGGTCAGAGTCTCAGCCCTTCTTGTGGCTGAGGAACTCTCCATTGCACAGACAGAGCACGTTTGATTCCTTTATTGTTTACTGATGTTTCTGCTTGTTGGCTATTGTGGACAACACAGCTAGAAATTCCCACGTGCAAGGCTTTGCAAGGACGTGCACTTTCATTTCTCTTGGGTATGTGCTGGGTCATCTTGTGCATCCATGTTTAAGCATTGGAGGAACAGCCAGACCACTCCTCATCTCTTAAAAGTACAAATCTGGCCAGGCATAGGACTCTCACCTGTAACCCCAGCACTCTGCAAGGCAAGGAAGAAGGATCCCTTGAGTTCAGGAGATGGAGACCAACCTGAGCAAGAGTGAGAACCCATCTCTACTAAAAATAGAAAACTAGCTGAATGTGGTAGTATGTACCTGTAGTCCCAGCTGGGAGGCTGAAGCAGGAGGATCACTTGAGGTTAGAAGTTGGAGGCTTGCAGTGAGCTCTGACGAGACCACTGCACCCTAACCTGATGGACAGAATGAGACCTTGTCTCAAAAAATAAAATACAAATCAAATGGGGCCACCCCTGAATGTAAGGTTTGCAGTAGGTCCTTGTCCCATCACTCCAAAGCCCTACCGATGCCCTGACTTCCCCAGTCTGGCCTCATCTCACCCTCCCCACCAGGAACTGTCTGCTCTAGCCCCACTGGACGCCCTGAACTCACCCCAGCCATGGGCCCCTCACCCAGCTGTTTCCCCTGCCTGGGACCCTTCCCCACCTGTGGGGTCCTGGTGTCTCCAGACCCCTCTGATCCACACTGCTGAGAGCAGTGACCCAGACTGGCAGCTCCCACCACAGATTCCATTTCTCTGGGGACCTCAGGGTGACATGGTCTGCAGGTCAGCCTTTGTCCCCCATCTGTACTCACTGGCCAATGCCCTGGCCACTGTAATGAACAATTCCTGGAAGAGGAAGTTGTCAAGCTCAGTGTGTTTACCTTTGGGAGATGCCATGGCCAGCATCACTTTCTGTATACTCTGCACTTCCCAAGCTTTCCCCAATCAGTACCTATTACTTTTACAAGCAGAGCAAAGCAGTGTGCATTAGCGCAGTGGTGTACATCAGCAGCCCTGCCCATCAGAAACACAGCCCCATGTCACTAAGAAAAATGCGCATTCCACCAATGGTGCGCCAAGTCAAATGCAGGTCTCACCAAGGGGAAAACCAGCTTTAATCAAACTGGGGTCCAGACCTCATTCCCAAGCTACTTAAAATAGAACTGACGGAAACAGAGGCAGTATCACGTCAGAAGGCAGTATGACACCCTAAGGGTTTTTGTTTTAGTTTAGAGGGAAAAT
>NW_003852460.1:124374-126007 GCF_000181295.1 Otolemur garnettii | reverse complement strand
TCTAAAACATGTGGGTTTTTCCTCCAGCCAAACAATTCTCCAACTCTCCAGACACAGACTGGGTATCCCACGATTCAACTCCATTCTGATGTTGCCCACCAGGCATGAGCTCGGCCCCACAGGCCTGCGCCAACCTCAGATACCATTTAAGGCAAGCGTCCTCAAACTACAGCCCATGGGCCACATGCGGTCAGCCTAAGACATTTATCTGGCCCACTGGGTGTTTTTGCCACTGCTGCCTGTCCTGCTTAGCAGCCAACTCATCCCAGGGCCCTCAGTCCGGCCCTCCAATGGTCTGAGGGACAGTGAACTGGCCTCCTCTTTAAAAAGTTTGAGGACCCCTGATTTAAGGTTTGGGGCCTTCCCTAACCCAGAATGGAGGATCTGGAGATCCTTCACTTGATTACATCTGCAAAGACCCTATTTTCACAGAAGTTCCCATCCCCGAGTTCCAAGTGGACATGGATTTTTGAGAGACAAGATCGAACCCAGCACTGGGGGCATTGGTAGAGGGGTGAGGTCATCATGTTCAAGGTCATGTTTGAGGTTGCTGCCTGCCCAGGCCAGGACCAAGCACTGGGGAAGAGGAAGGGAACCCCACAGTCAAATCTTGGAATTTCTTTCCATAGAGAAGGGTGGGTGACAAGGCCAGCCCCTGCCCACGAATCTCAGAGACTCTGAGCCTGGGCACTGCCAGGGCTTCAGCTGGGTCAGAAACCACCAAAGCAGCCAGCTGTGGTGGCTCAAGGCTATAATCCAGCACTCTGGGAGGCCGAGGCAAGAGTATATCTTCAGAGCAGGAGTTGGAGACCAGCCTGAGCAAGAGCAAGATCCTGTTTCCACTAAAAGTAGAAAAAACTAGCTGAACACGGTGGCAGGTGCCTGTAGCCCCAGCTACTCAGGAGGCTGAGGTAGGAGGATCACTTAAATACAGGAGTGTGAGGTTGCTGTGAGCTAGGGTGATGCCACAGCACTCCAGCCTGGGCAACACAGTGAGACTCTGTCAAAAGAGGAAGGGAAGGAAAGGAAAGGAAAGGGAAGGGGAGGGGAAGGGAGGGGAGGGACCCACCAAAGAAGCAGAATAGCCCAACATGGGATGCCCCAAACAACACCCAATACGACGTCTCCCCTGGATGTGGGTTGCTACAAACCACATCTCAGCACTGCAGGGAATCTTCACCTGGAGCAGTTCACTGATAGGAGATAATGCTCTCACCACGTGGCAAGAGCTGAGCTCATGGAAGACTCAGCAGATGCCTATGATAGGGGCAACTGAGGTCACAGAGGACAGGTAGGGGCCAGGTCACGCAGTGGATGGTGGAAACGTTTTGGATAAAGCCCTCCCTTTAGAAAGCAAAGTGTTTCATAGCACCATGACTCCTAACAGCCCCAAAGCAGGAACCACCCCAGTGTCCCATGGAATGTGGTCAATCCATGTGGTAGAAAGTTCTGCAGCAGTGAAATGCAGCTCTGATACCACCACAGCGGGATGGACCATGAAGATGCCATGCCTGGTGCAGGAAGCCAGATGCAGAACCTGAAGATGCCAGGCCCGGTGGAGGGAGTCAGATGCAGAACCTGAAATGTCAGGCCCATGAAGGGAGTCAGATGCAGAACCTGAAATGTCAGGCCC
>NW_003852460.1:110858-123759 GCF_000181295.1 Otolemur garnettii | reverse complement strand
ATGAAGGGAGTCGGATGCAGAACCTGAAGATGCCAGGCCCATGAAGGGAGTCAGATGCAGAACCTGAAATGTCAGGCCCGGTGGAGGGAGTCAGACGCAGAACCTGAAGATGCCAGGCCCATGAAGGGAGTCAGATGCAGAACCTGAAATGTCAGGCCCGGTGGAGGGAGTCAGACGCAGAACCTGAAATGCCAGGCCCATGAAGGGACCCAATGTGGAAGGACATCCAGAGTGTTGATTCTGGAAATTCGTTCTTCAGTAGGTTCTTGGTCTCAGGGATTCGAAGAATGAATCCATGGACCACAGATCAGTAGTAAGACAAAATTTATTTAAAGAAAATAATACAAAAACACCAGAGCTCCTGGCAGAGCAGGAATACTCGAGTCAGGAGAGAAACGTGCTCTTCTCTCCCTCTCTGTCTGTCTGTCCCCAGGCTCTTTGTCTAGGGGTACATATAGTCACTTCGGGCCCTCTGTAGCTACATTTTGCATTTTGGTAGTTATATATAGCATGTCTAGGACCCTCTGTGACATTTGGGACAGTCAGTAGTTACATTTAGCATGTCTGGGACCCTCTGTGATGTATTTGAAATACTCAAATAGTGTCTGGGACAACATGTCTAGGACAGCATGTCTGGGACAAGTCTGGGATGTGAATGAATGGCTACAATGCCTTTCATTCCCAGGCCCAGGAAACTTACACGAAATTGACCAGGCCTAGAAAATGGAGGTTCCCTATGCAGCCATAAGAGCAAGGGGAGGGAAACCTAAGGTGCTGGTGTCTCCCCAGCAGTTCCCTGGCCCCCCTGGCTACTGGAGCTTCCTGCAGGCCCCCCTGCCTCCCCTCCAGCCTGCTGGTTCCTCTGCTAGCTGCCACTGCATCAACACCACCAAGTGGCAGCCGGTCCGTACCCCTCCCAGCTCCACAAACTGGCTGGGACACCACTTGTCCTATATCAACCCTTCCTCTCTGAGTAGAAACTCTAACTGCTGTTAGGGAAAAGGGACGAAGACTCTATCTAACTGCTTCCTGCTGAGTTGGGTGATGATAGGGTGGCGCAGCTAGGGTTTCTCTGGAGGGAGAGTGATCCAGGGGTCCACAATAGAATCAGGTCTTGGACTGGAACCATCTTTACTGTATGTATCTTGATGACATTTCTGGAAGACACAAATCTAAAAGTCAAGGGTAGAACAGGGAGAGGATAGGCTTCATTATAGCGTCAGTTTAGAAGAACAAAGTCAGTGATGTTTAAAAGAAAACTATATTAATACTTTTCTTTATGTCTCCTAAACAATAACTTTAAATTTTCTTTAGGTTCACAAGTGTAGGTGGATTGTGGTTGATTCTCTTGATGGTCTGCTTCTGTAGAAAGTGGTGGGTTCCAGGATTTAATCATGAATGATGTATCCAGGAATCGATTCCCATAACTTTAATAGCTGTAGAGGAAGACAGGATAACAGAAAAGGGACCTTCTCAAGTTGGGGTTAGGGAAGGTGAATTAGAGGGGAGAGTTTTGATCATGACCAGATCTCCAGGAGAGAAAAGCTCCTTTAGTGTTAAATGTGAAAATATAGTTGGGAGGTTTGTAAGGATTTGTTGAAATTCAGGTAAAGAGGTAATATGTTTTACTAATTCTGTAGTTTCTTTATCTAGTAATAAATTGTTAGTTAAAAAGGGTCTTCCATATAATAATTAGAATGGGCTACAACCAAGTTTCTGAGGTAAATTTCTTATTCTTAAGAGAACAATGGAAAGCAATTTAGCCCAAAGGAGATGAGTCTCTTGAGTTAGCTTTCATAACTGTCCTTTGATTTTATCATTCATTTTTTATACCTTCCCAGAGGACTGGGGCCTCCAAGAGCAGTGCAGGTGATATTTTATGCCCAGAGCTTTGGATATTCCCTGTGTTACTGTTGCCTTGAAGGCTGGCCCATTATCACTTTGCAAACTTCGAGGGAATCCAAACCTGGGGATAATCTCATGTACTAACTAAAACCTTTACAACTTCCTGGGCCTTTTCTGTCCTGCCAGGGAATTAGTAAAAGTAGGCACAAATACCAGTAAATATTGTATACCATATACTTTAGGGAGGTGAGTGAAATCCATTTGCCAATCTTCACCTGGATAGTTACCTTGTCTTTCTATACCTGGGGGAGTTAGATGATGATTTGAAGGATCGTTTTTCCGACATACCTCACAAGTACTTATTACCTGTATTATTGTTTCCATTCTAGAGTGACTAGGCCCTCTTTGGGGCATTTTTAGTTAACGAATAGAGTGGTCTAGCTATTTCACTATATCCAGGAATCCAGATTCTACAAAGGGTGGACCAGACCAAGCTCAGCTCTGCATATCTCTAGCCCATATGGACACCTGCTTCCAGCAGGCTCCAGCATGAGCCAAGGTCCCTCAGAGATGCGGATGATGCTAATTATCACCACGCAAGACCCTAGCAAAGGTGGGGTCCCGGGGCACACTGGGCATAGCACATGCTCTTTGCACGTGTTTTCCAGATATTCCCCCCTGAACACCCTGAAGATAATAAGCACATGCCAACGTTGGCCCCTGGGACCTGGGGCTCCCTGCTCCAGGCTCAGATCTCTGCATTTCTAGCTGCTTCTAAACCAGGATACACGCCCTACAACCTGAGTCCTGCATGGCCCTCAAATTCTGTCGGCATCGGCCTGAAGTACAATCTTCTAGGCTGTGGAGGTCCTCCTCCACAGAATTTACGTGCCATGGTGGGCTCCCCAATTCTGCATCACCTCCAGAGAATTCATCATCTCCCCTCACCCCCAAGTCCTTTTTCCTCCCCATGTCCTCGGGAGAAGCACAGCCTGCCATGGGGTCCTGCAGCCTCTTGTATTTCTGACAGGGAGGCTCCCTGTTCTCTGCAACTCACATTGATTCATGTAAATGGTGCTGTCTTTCCCTCTCCCGGGTAGCTATTCCATTTTTCACACTCTCATTTACATTAATTCTTAATTTTTGACCATCCTTCTTTCCTTCTTTTTTTTTTTTTTAACAATGGAGATGTTATTGCTAAGGCAATAAGAGAAAGCCAGCTCGCTATATGATGTGCATTTCTGCACCTCATGAGACTATGGAATCGACTCCATTATTTCCCTCCTTACCAGAGTGCTTCCCGACACTTGATTACCTGAACCACAGCGCTTCTGTGTGACATCCGTCACCCTGGCCAGCGTGAAACGCTGAATATTCAGATTAAATTGGAGCTTTTCCCCCTATGAATAAGGAATTTGATTCTATTCTATAATATACACTGTCTCTGGGGACAGGAAATTGAGTTGAAGGTTGCTGAAGGCAAGTAAGAAAATTGTATTATCCAAATACAAAATTCTTTTCCTCTATCATCAAAACCTGAGACACAGCCATGGGGAACCAAGGGGCCAGAGGAGAATTCAATTAGAGATGAAAATGGAAAAGGGGCATTTTTCAACTTACCTTTTATTTTTACAAACAAGTGTCGGCAAGGAGCATTGGGGACCAAGGGGGTATTTGTCAAGGGCCCTGAATTTCTAACAATGGCGCAGGAGGCAGTCACAGTGAGTTATAAGGGGACAGTAAAGCACGGGCCATGAGTCCGCACTCCAGGGAGCTAATGAGGTCCCTCTGTGAGGGAGCACACACCTGCAAGCCTGTCCTTTGGGGATTCTGGCCAAGGCATGAGAGAGCTCATGGCACCTTAAACATTTGCACGTCCTGGTGAAGGCACAGAAATGTTTCAAACATGACATCAAGCATGGGCACAGAGCAGCCGTGCAGAGCACAAATCCACAGCTACTTCTAAGACAGATGCCAGGGGCTAGGCGAGGTGGCTCACACCTGTGATCCCAGCACTCTGGGAGGCTGACGAAGGAGGATCCCTTAACTCAAAAGTTTGAGACCAGCCCGAGCAAAAGGGAGACAGACCCCTATCTCCACTAAAAATAGAAAAACTAGCCAGGCATCGAGGCAGGTACCTGTAGTCCCAGCTACTTGGGAGGCTGAGGCAGGGAGCTCACTTGAATGCATGAGTTTGAGGTTGCTGTGAGCTATGATGCACAGCACTCTACCCAGGGGGACAGACTGAGACTCTGTGTCAAAAAACAAAAATTAATTAATTAATTCAGGGCTCCCTTAGGAAAGACGCATCAGATTGGACTTGCACTCAGGGTTTAAAATATGCCAAACCGAGAAAGTTCACTAGGCAGAGTTTCTCAGAGCACCCTCAGCCACCTCTCTTAGGATGGGCTAAAGCCACAGGTTTCTGGGACTTATTCCACCAGAATCTCTGGGTTTTAAGAAGCTTCCAGTGTCTGAGTGTCCTGGGGCTGCCCTGACAAAATCCTAGGAACAAGAAATTTAAACAGCAGGGATTCACCCTGCCCTAGCCCTGAAGCCCAGGAGTGTGAGATGCAGGTGTCTCAGGGATATTCCCTCCACAGGCCCCTTCCTGCCTCTCCCAGCTGCTGGGGGCTCCAGGTGTCCCTGGGCTTGTGGCCACATCACTCTAGTCTCTGCCTCCATCTCCATGTGGCTTGTCCTCTGTGTCTGTGTCTCCTTTGCTGTCTCTTGTGAGGACACCTGTCAGTGGGTTTAAAGCCCTCCCTAATCCAGAATGGTCTCATCTCAAGATCTTCAACTAGTTACATCTATCACAGTGAGTTATACATCTACCAATTTTCCAAACCACATCCCATTCACAGGTTAGGGGATTAGGCCCTGTCCTTGTCTTATGAGGGGACACCAGTGATCCTCCTGCACCCAGGCTGGTGAGGGAACAGGGCAGGCATCTCCATCATTAGAGGTGACATCGACTGGGTCTACACACAAACGCTGCCCTGACACTTGTCAGCTGTCCTCAAATGCTTTGGTTTCTCTGTCAGTAAAACCGTGCTGGGTAATCTACCATATGGCACCAGACAGTTTAAAAAATTAAATCCCAGGCCAAGCACGTGCCATTGAAGAGCATCACTCAGAAACAAGTATCCACAAAGGAGCTAGTACAGTAGATGCAGAGACAATGCTCCAAGCCCCCAACAGGCATCGGATGGCTGTGTGGGAAGGGGGCATCTGCAGAGTTGGGGACCCTCTCCAGCCCCTCTTCTCTCCTCCTGAGTCCTTTCCCAATTCAGTGTCTGTTCTTCCTGCCCCTGTCTCTTTCTGAGTTACGTCTAGCTTTTCCTCTACCTATGTGCTTTCCTTTTTTCTTTTCTTATTGAAGCAAAATTCACATAAGATAAAATTCATTTCCTTCCTTCCTTCCTTCCTTCCTTCCTTCCTTCCTTCCTTCCTTCCTTTCTTTTTGAGACAGAGTCTCACAGATGCCAGGCTATAGTGCCATGGCATCATTTAACCTCAAAGTCCTGGGCTCCAGCAATTCTCTTGCTGGGACTACAGGTCCCACTACCACACTCAGCTAATTTTTCTGTTTTTAGTGCAGATGGGATCTCACTCTTTTTTAGGCCAGTCTTGAACTCCTGGCCTCAAGCAATCCACCTGCCTCAGCCTCTCAGAGTGCTAGGATTAGGGCATGAGCCACCTGCCTGGCCTAAAATTCATCATTTTCAAGTGAGCAATTCATGGCATTCACCATGCTGTGTGACCAGCCCCTCTGTCTATTTCCCAACCATTTTGATCATCCCCAAGAAAACCCCTTCCCCATTATCAGTCACTGCCCTACCCCTCCCTAGTGCCTGGCAGCCCCTAACCCACCCACTGTCTGTGTATTGACCTCCCTGTCTGGACATTTCCACAAAGGGCAAGAGAACAATGTCTTTCACCCAAAGCAGAATCACAATAAAGAAGGAAATTATAAAGAGGAAGCAAAGAGACACAGTTTTTTTCTTTACCTCTGTGCTCCTTGGTGCTATTTGGACAGTTGAGATTTCCAAGTAAATCTCATCACTATGTTCACTGTGCTCCTTGCTGCCACGACCTCTCCTGAGGCCTGTGTCTCCCCAAACTCGTATGTTAGAGCCCTGACCCCCAGGACATCAGACTGTGGCTGTCTTTGGAGATAGGTCTTTACAGAGGTGATTAGGGTAAAATGAGGTCACTAGGGTGGGCCCTGGTCCAGCAGGACTGGTGTCTTTATAAGAAGAGATGAGGACACCGACATGCACAGAGGGACAGCCACATGAGGACACAGGGAGAAGACGGGGACGTCAAGGAGACAGGCCTCAGGAGGGACCAGCCTGAGACACCTTATTTGTTTGGACTCCTGACCTCCAGGACGTGACACATGTGTGCCATTTAAAGGCCTTTATAGCACTTCATCCTGACAGCCCCAGGACCCTAAGTCAGGCTGCAAGTTCTCATCACCTCCTTGCCCCCCAGGTCAGATACCTCAGACCCATTCAATCCTTTCAATCTGAGCTCAAAACCTCCAATGGCTCTGCAGCCTACATTTGAGCCTAAATCCAGTTGCTGAAATCACACTCAGGCATTCTCATCTGTGTGTCTACACCATGGGCAGCATGGCCAGCCTGGGATGGACTTTCTCTGAATTCAGAGCTAGGTCCTGGGGACACACCAGACTTCTCCCTCTCTAAGGTAGCTATCTGTCCAACTTAATTCTTCCAGGAGTCTCAACTGAAATAGCAAAGCCCATATCTGCTCTTTTCCCCAAGGTTGTGTCGTAAGTGATGCACCTCTGACTTGATGAAAAACCAACTCATTTCCCAGTGCTGTGACTTCTGGGCCGGCCTATAGGCTCAAGTTCTGCTTGCAGGTGGCCCGTTCCCCTCTGAACTGGCCTCCTTCTCGTCTAGGGCATCAAATGCAGTTAGATACAAAACCTGGTTATGCTTTGTGCTTCCAAGTCCTTCAGCAGTGTCATGGATGTGCTAGCTCACGTTTCTTCCTCACAGGTTACTCAGGCCACAGCTTGGCCACTGCTGCAGACAGCAGCTACCAGCGAGTGGTTACAGCTGAAGACGCACAAAACATGCAAAGACTAGGCTCGGGGTCCACAGGGGTGGCCTTCAGGGCTGTCATGCAGCCTTTGGCGCTTGAGCTCCCCAAAGGTCATCATGCAAAGATGGGAAAGTGAGTCAAGGAAGTGAGCAGGTGTCTGAAAACGTTCCCCACACAGAAAAGAGCCACACGCATGTACATGGCTTCTGCAAGGCCCTTCCCTTGTTAAGCAAAGGGTATGGGCACATTTGAACACCCTTCTTGTTTATGGGTATTTGAGACTTTCCAGTTTTCTTTAGTTTCTTTAAACATCTATGAATCAGTTTCATTCCTCCTCTTTTCTTCAAACTCTTTTTCTTCTTTTAAAGCTTAAGTAAATCAGCACTAACAAAATAAAATCATGTTATAAATTACCAGGTCCATTTGGTATTTTATCTAAAACGCTGCTCAGATAGGAAGTTTTTTTTGTTTTTTTTTTCCTGGTCTTGAGACAGTCTCACTCTGTCACCCAGGGTAGAGTGCCATGGTGATATCATAACTCCCAGCAACTTCAAACTCCAGGTCTCAAGTGATCCTCCCACCTTAGCCTTCTGGGTAGCTACAAGTGTCTGCAATGACACCTGGCTAGTTTTTCTTTTCTATTTTTAGTAAGAGATGGGGGTCTCGCTATTGCTCAGGCTGGTCTCAAACTTCTGAGCTCAAGCAGTCCACCTGCCTCAGCCTCCCAGAGTGCAAGGATCACAGGCCTGAGCCACCATGTTTAGCCAGATAGGAAGCTTGTAATGGATTTTTTCTTCCCGTTTTTGTCTTTGTGGCTGCATGGACATAGAAGGAAATATCATAAAACCATCTCAGTTGAAAAGAATCTGCAAAGGCATTTGCTGCCCTGTTTTGTCTCTATTTTACTCTAGTGAAAACAGCCTCTCCTGTCCTGGATTGGTCTGAATCTAGAAGGGAAGGGGGTAAGGGGATGCTGGCGGCAGCTCAGAGTGAGGTAACAGAGCAGGCAATATGGCCACGATGGCCCAAGTCTGCCCACAGCTCTGCTTGCCCTGCCCACCTTCAAGGCACACACAAACAGGACACAGGAGAAGAGAAATCCCTGCACTTAAAAAGTTTTCCAAAGGACGTTTTATTGAGCAACAAACAAAATCAAATGTTGAAAGAGGAAGTCAGTCAGCAATTAAAAAAAGATAAAAAGCAAATAAAAATGAGGAAGGGACCAGAGAGAGACAGAATGCATAAGTAACACCAGCAAGAGCCCCTCAGACAAGAACAGAGGAGGACTCCACGGAAGTCCTCACTTCCCGCTGGAGAGGGAATGACTCAAAATCCAACATGTGCACATTTGTGGCTGGTCTGAAGTTCACTGAAATAAAAGATTTAAAAAAAAAAAAAGGACATTCAGGCTGAATGTAAGTGGCAGATATAAACTCGGTCACTTTGACCTCTGGCAGTGGCAGCAAGTGGCTTACAGGTCAGAGTCAGCCCAGGATCCTCCTCTCAGGTGTCTTTTCATCTCTGTGTGTCCAGCTGAAGTGTGCAGACAACTTTTTGTTGCTGTTGTTGTTGCAGTTTTTGGCTGGGGCTGGGTTTGAACCCTCCACCTCTGGTATATGGGGCCAGTGTCACCCAAGTGTGCAGCCAACTTCCCAAGGCCCACTGCAAGTCCTGGCGTGAGGTGAGGCGTTTCTGAGCCCCCAAGTGGGGCTGGAACAGCAGGTGTAGGAACCACACTGTGAGGGGCCTGCAGGCTACCTCCCAGGGACCTGGGCTCAGGTGAGTGAAGGAAGGTGACTCTTAACCTCCCCGACCACTTGGCTCTCTCCTCTCCCACCTCTCAGGGGAGATGGGCAGCACCCTTGAGGTTACACCCATGCAGAGTCTCTGGAATCTTCCTCTCTGCTGCTGCCCACCTTGACCTCCCTTCCCTTCCCAAGGACAGCTCTGGTGACCACCCACCACTCCTACAAGATGGATGGGACCCAGCGGACCAAGCTTCCCCGATCCTCAGCTAGCCAGGATCAGAGTGGTCAGCAGAATCTGGCCCCTGTTGAGGCTGAGCTCAGCTGTCCTAAGCCCGGCAAGGCTTGGGGTCCCACAGCAGCTCTTTGTTCTCTCAGGCAGGGCCCCAGGCCCAGCACAGGCCGAAGGCACATTCCTTGTGTGCCCCTGAGTTTATTTCTGTCCCCTTGGCGTTGAGCCCCACCGCTGTGCCCCGAGCAGATAAAGCCCTCTTGTGCAGCGCTCAAAGGAGCCCTTTCCCACAAAACCATGCTGATGAGCCCAACAGTGACTTACAGCAAACTGAAAGACCCAGAGTGAAAAGCACTGTTGATTCTTTGAAGACATGTCTGTACATGGTAATCTCAGACATCTGAGTGTGTATCTACTTCCTGCCAGAAATGATGGCATGGAACACACAAACATTTGCTTCCCAATTAATAAAAATAACATCATAGATTTCCCTGGTTGACAGTGCCCTTACAACCAGGTGTATTAAGGATTTTTTATCTCCAGTTATGAAACACAAACCGAGTTTGCAACCATCTTGCTTTATTTGGTGAGTCTGGCTCTACCCACACAGCTCAGAAGTGGAGAACCCAGTGCAGAAAAGGCCTTGAAATCTCCGCTAAAAGGGGGCAAAACCATGGGGAACCCTTTATTATAAACCTAAGAAAAAGAAAACATCTCGGGAGGCACCTGTGGCTCAAAAGAGTTGGGCGCCAGCCCCATATGCCAGAGGTGGTGGGTTCAAAATCTAGCCTTGGCCAAAAAAAAAAAAAAAGGAAAGAAAGAAAAGATCTCACAAAAAAGGGCAAGATCTATGGGAAAGAGGCACATATGCGCAGGATGGATGACAACGCGCTGCCTTTGCAGACACTTAACAGTAGAAATAATAATAATAAAGTACTGCTTGGGCAAAAAGGCATTTAAATAATATCACTTCCCTAGACAGAGATGATGATTTTTGCAATTATCAGAGCCGTTCACCGCTATCCCAGAAAGCCAGTGTTTAAAGAAGTCGAACTGCCGGGCAGCGCCTGCGCCTCAGCGGCAAGGGCGCCGACCATAAACACTGAGGCTGGTGGGTTCGAACCCAGCCAGGGCCTGCTAAACCACAATGACAACTACAACAAAAAAAACAGCTGGGTGTTATGGCGGGTGCCTGCAGTCCCAGCTACATGGGAGACTGAGGCAAGAGAATCGCTTGAGCCCACGAGTTTGAGGTTGCTGTGAGCTGTGACGCCACAGCACTCTACCGATTGTGATAAAGTGAGACTGTCTCAAAAAAAAAAGAAGTCGAACTCCTCCAACCTATCGTTCCTGTTGGATGAACAAAATTGCTGCAAACGGGGTGCTTCGGTCAGAAACAGCACGTTTTATCGAAAAAGCATTTCTAGGTTTCGAGCGCGCTCCCAGGGCTCGCACCTCGCATGTTCGCTCCTGCGCACGGCACCACCCATTGCGCGTGAGCTTCATCATGTCCCGCCTCTCTCGGCGCTCACACCTCTAGGCCTTAGGCGCGCTCCCGGGGGCGCTCACGTGTGCAGGCCCGATCCACCGGCCTCTCAAACTGCGCTTCCACAGCACGCATGGCGCATGCTCCATCGAGTTGGTCACTCAAACCTCCCCACCCCGGCTCTGGCGTGCACGCATTGCGCATGCTCGACCGAACGGACTCCAAAACTCTGTTTCTGTGGCACTCACGGCGCATGCTTCATCTAGCCAGTTGCCCCTGTAACTGCTCCGCCAGGCGTGCATCGCGCATGCTCGCACCTCCCGGTCCTTAATGCCGTCTAGCTCTCTTGGGCCGCACTCCTAAAAAACCTAAGCGTAGAAAGACCTCCTGTTCCCCTTGCTCACCCCTGCCCCTCGGGGCCACAAAAGTCTCCTTGAAATGCTCCGCCGCAGCGAGGCGCGGGGAAACCGAGCCGCACCGTCGCCGCCGCGATGACATCATTGCCAAGCTGTCGTCGCGCGCGATGACGCTAACGCGGGCACCGGTGTGTGGGAGCGCGGCCGGCGCGCCCATTTTGAAGCTGTCTTGAGTTGCTCGGGCCCAACCGCGGTCCCAGCCGCGCCCCTCCCGGGTCCGGTCTCGCGAGTCCGCGCAGCCCCGAGGCTCGCGGCGCCCTCCGCCGCCACCCCGCGCCCCTCAGCCCCCTCAGGTGCCAGGGTCTGCTCGGCCGTGGCGCGGGGGCCTGGGGGGCGCGCCCCGGGGGTCTGAGCCAGCCATGCCGCCCGGAAAGGTCCTGCAGCCGGTGCTGAAGATGAAAGTGGACGAGTTGTTCCTGCGCTGGCTCAGCGAAGCCGGCACGCAGCTCATGCTGCAAGAGTGTCTGCGCGGCATCCAGGCGCGGCCGCAGCCAGATGCTGGGCCGCCCGCACCGCCCCCCCACCTCGGGCCTGACCGCCCCGGGACTTCCAGCCCGGCCCCTGCTGTGCCCCTGGGGGCCGCCTCGAGCCCCAGGAGTGGGCCCCACCCGCGGAGCGCTCGCAGATCGGCGGGGACGCGAGCGGTAAGTGCCAACGGCGGGAAAGTGCCGTGGGCCGGGTGATGGGGGTCGGCGTGGACTAGGCCGGCGGGATACTGTCTTTGACATTTAGTCCCCTCTCCGTCTCTCAGGAAGGCCCCCCCCACACGGACCGTTTGGTCACGGACAGGTGTAGCCTCAAGTCGGTCGCACTTTCAGAATTTTCAGTTTTGTAGGTTGGCTTTTTTAAAATCTATTTCTCAGCCATTTCTGTTTTCTTACTCAAAGCGCCTAAGGTTTTGTCCGTAATTTAGTGGTAAATTTGTAGAGAGGGACAGTAATGTATTAAAAAAGAAGAGAATGTTTTCTGCCCTTAGTACCGTGTCAGTTTATTATTTTATTTTAGCCACAGCGTCTTACTCTCGCCCTGGGTAGAGTGCCGTGACGTCATAGCTTACAACAACCTCAAACTCTGGGGCTTGACCAGTCCTCTTGGTCTCAGCCTCCCCAGAAGATGGGATTATAGGCCCCTCGGCTATGATTTTCTATTTTTAGTAGAAATGGGTGTCCCTCTTGTTGAGGCTGGTCTGGAACTCATGCGCTCAGGGGATCCACCTGCCTCTGCCTCCAAGAGTGTTGGGATTACAGATGTGAGCCACTGGGCCTAGCCAGCTATGTCCGTTTGAAGAAATAAAACTATGGTCTCCACATGTTATAGAAAAACATATGGTTGGTGTGTATTGTAAACCTATAATACTCCTGAAACCTGAGATATTAATATTCCTGTGGAACTTGTCTGTAACATGTGAGGGTTTTTTTGGTGGGATGCTGACATCTGGACAGCAGCATCAGGCACATCCCGAAGTGATGTATCTATAGGCCTGTGGTTTCCCAGCCAGAGTGGCCACTCTCTGATGATGAGTGAGGGGTGGGTGTTGGTCCCAGGAGAGACTGTTTCTGAATCATTGGTGGTTCTGATGTGTCCTAATGGATCTAGAACATCTCCAGAAATTAGAAAATGAGATAGAGCTTGAGGCAGCCTTGCAGAGGTCCATCATCCAGATATACCCAGAGAGCACTTGTCTGTACCAAGCTCACAGCCCCAGGAGCCATCCCCTGAGCTCTGGCCCAATGCACCTTCCCATAAGCTGCAGAATTATAGTGCTTTTTACTGGGGCAGCAGGATGTGAGAGTGTAAGGGCTCAGGAAGGGTGCCCTAGTGACAGCAGTTCCCTAACTACATGACTTTCCTTGTCACTGGGGCAGCTGAACAGGAGAGCGAAGGCTTAGGAAGGGTGCCCTAGTGATGGCAGTTCCCCTCCCTGTGTGTCTTCCTTTTTTTTTTCTTTTTGAGACGGAGTCTCAAGCTATCGCTTAGGTAAAGTAAAGTGGTGTCACTGCTCACAGTAAACTCAAACTCTTGAGCTTAAGCGATTCTCTTGCCTCAGCCTCCCAAGTAGCTGGGACTATAGGCACCAACCACAGTGCCTGGCTATTTTTTT
>NW_003852460.1:109380-110729 GCF_000181295.1 Otolemur garnettii | reverse complement strand
TAGTTGTCATTGTTGTTTGGCAGGCCTGGGCTGGATTGGAACCCTCCAGCTCCAGTGTATGTGGCCGGTGCCTTAGCTGCTTGAGCTACAGGCACCAAGCCACATCTTCCCTTCGTACTGGCATTGCCAGCCAGCTGCCACTTTGTCATTAAATGTGTTCCATGACACAAAGCCAGGCCCTGCTCTGAGGTAAACTCATATTTCCTGACCCTGTGACTTTGTGTGAATTCCCTTAGCACTGGAAATACTCACAGAAGGATCAGCTCTGTGCAAGGTAGGCAGTTAGGTGCATATGAAAGGCCATAAGCAGCTCATGTGGAAATTAAGTTCATAAGATATTCAGGGCAGGGAGAGGTCGTTTCCCTCCTTGGAATAAGATTTGAGGAAGAAGTCAGTTGTAGGACTGAGGAATGGCTGAATCTATTGCAGAGTTTGAGGTTGCTGTGAGCTATGACGCCGTGGCACTCTACCAAGGGCCACAAAGTGAGACTCTGTCTCAAAAAAAAAAAAAATGGACTTTGTTGAGGTTTAGTTGACATCTGACAAGCACACTGATATGTGTTCTAAGCATACATTCTCATGGATGTATGAACCTGCTAAGTAACCCCCCAGCCCCTTGTGGCTCCAGGCAGCCTGCAGTCTGCTCTGCTTTCTGTCCCTGTCTGGAACCAGCTCCATGTGTCTGAGACACGCCTGGAGATGAACATCTTCCATATGCTTATGGCCATTTGTGAGGCTTCCTTAGTAAAACGTCTGTTCAGATCTTGTGTTCACTTTCTAAGTTGGGCTGTCTTTTCATTAAATTGTGAGAGATCTTCACAGAGGGCTAGAATGCAGGTCCTGGGAAGGGTGATGTGTTGTTTGCATGTATCTCTCAAGTCTGGCTGACTTTTTCATTTTCTTACCAGTGTTTTTGGAAGAGCCAAAGTTTTTTAATTTTCCAACTTTTTTCTTGTATGATTGTTACTTTTTGTATCTTATCTTCAAAATGTTTAGCTGTTACAAGGTCTCAAAGACTTTCTCCTATTTATCTTTGAAAAGCTTTCTGGTTTTAGCTTTTAGTTCAGGCAAATTACTGCTCACAGTGTGAAGGGAGATACCTGCCAGTACGGCAGCACATGTTGGAAACTCTTTTTTCCCCCTGAATTGTGTTGGGGAGTGTTGATTGACTGTGTATGTATGGCTCTGTTTCTGGACTCTTTGTTCCATCCCACTGGTGTATGTTTATACTCTCAATAAATAGCACTTTCCAGATTAGTGTAACTTACAGCAAATTTTGAAAGCAGGTAGTGGGCTTGGTGCCTGTGGCTCAAGTGGCTAAGGCGCCAGCCATGTACACCCAAGGTGGC
>NW_003852460.1:86628-109096 GCF_000181295.1 Otolemur garnettii | reverse complement strand
CATTTCTGTATAAAAGTTGAGAATGAAATTGTCAGGAACTACCAAAAAAAGCCTGTTGGAGTTTTGATTTGTGTATTTTAAAATCTATAGATCAGTGTGGGATGATTGATACCTCAGCGGAATTTCCAGTTTGAACACAGCACACCTTTGCATTTATGAAGGCATTTGTTAATTTCTTCAGCAACCTTTAGTTTTCAATGTACAAATGTTGCTCCTCCTTGGTTAAATTTATTATCCGTTTGTTTAATTCTTTAATTTCTTGCAGCTTTTGTATAGTTTTAGTATCCAGTGAGCCCTTGACTTGTATCAGAACATGGGTGTGCCTGCATTCTGGAGTGTCAGAATTGGGCTATTTGGAGATAAATATACGCACACATGTATTTATTTTAATGTCTCATCACACATTCATACAAAATACGTTGGAAGAAGAAAAAGTAGCTAAAAATCCTCAGAGCAGGAGCTTGGGATTTCAGAAGGCTTCTGAGTGGGAGCCCTGAGTTTGCCCTATGACTGCGTCAGTTTGGGATTGACCTTCAAACAATGGTCTGTTCTTGTTTTCCGTAGTTGGCCCTGATGAGGGTCGGATGAGGGTCTGTGTGAGGAGGAGGTAAAATGTTCAAGCCCGTCTTGTGACCATCAATAATTTGCAGGCACTGAAGTTGTTCAGAAACTAACTGTTCCCCACTCAGTTACCAGCAGGGAGAGTGATAGGTTTTCCTGAGGTGATGCAGACAGGCCGTGCCCCCTCCAGCCGTCCTCTCAGGCCTTCAGATCAGAAAGGCAGCTCCCTTGTGCAGACAGGGCCTGCATCTTGGGTTTGATGGGTGTGCTGGATGGATACCAGTGTGTCTTCTCTGTGCACAGGGCCTGGTACAGATCCCACTCACTACAGGAGCTGCACTCCCTGTCCCCAGCTGGCCACACAGTAGGTTGTAGAGGGGCCCAGGGCCTGGATGCAGACCCCATCTGCTACAGGAGCTGTACGCCCTGCCCCAGGTGGCCAAACGGTGGGCTGTAGAGGGGCCCAGGGCCTGGATGTAGACCCCACCATGGCTGCTTGGCTGACTGTGAGGACCAAGCCCCACTTGTGGGCAGGGGGTGTGGCAGCAACCGCTGGATTCTTGGTCTGCTGTGCTCTGCAGACCAGGGTTGAGCCTGCTGGGATTTAGAGAGGTTGGTGTGGCACCTCTGTCCCTCCTCAGCTGCCCTGCCCCATGGTCACCACCTGGCACTCGGGGTAGTAGGAGCCGTGGATGAGTAGGGAGCTGGCAGGAGCTGGGGGAGTCTAGGGTGAACTCCCCACTCTGGCCTAGCTGACCATGCTATCCTTGAACCCGTGGTGCCCAGAGGCCCTTGGGAGCCATGTGGGGCAGAGCAGGCATATCCCTGGGCCTGGAGAGATTGGTGGGTTCCAGCCTGTCTGACAGAGGCAGTCCTGAAGGCATGAGTCTGCATCCTCTAGCTGGAGGTGAGGTCCCACTCAGCCACTGCTCAGACCATTCCCTTTCAGGAGGCTTTCTTTAAAGGGATTTTAGTGACCGTATTTTAGAAAAGATAAAATACACCCACCCCTTAGTTCTCTTACATTACTGCACAGACTTACTTTCTTTTCAATGCTGTGTACACCTGCAGTATCCTTCCCGGTTAGCTCAGGGCTGAGTTGCAGGAAGAGTCTGGGGTCTGGGGCCCTCAGGACCTCTAAGGAGAATATCTCCATGGGATGCTGCAGCAGAGAGCTATGAGAACCTGACTTGTGTGACGCCCCTGAGATGCATGGGTACACAGGACTGTCCTCCTGAGTGCGGAGGCTGGGGGTCTGAGGCAGGTCACTGCAGGATACCTGTGAGGACGGGACCACAGGCCCATGTCCCAGGACGTTTTGATTGTGTCACTGGTTTCTAGGGCCCAGGGAGGCTGCACAGTACTCCACAGTGTACAGGGTGCCCACAGAATCACTCAGCCCCAGCGTTGGGGCCAAGGGACCCTGGTCAGGGACTGAGGCTGAGAGACCCTAGCCTATAAAGGGCCTGTTCTGTGTACCTTAAGTGATTTTGGTTTTCACATTCTGGATCTGTGTTCCCTTGAAAAGATCTCAGTGTCCCAGCCTGAGTTAGAGTGAGGTCCCATCTCTACTAAAAATAGAAAAATTAACTGGGTATCATGGCAGGTACGTGGAATCCCAGCTACTTGGGAGGCTGAGGCAGGAGGATGGCTTTAGCCCAGGTATTTGAGGTTGCTGTGAGCTATGGCAGCACAGCACTCTACCCAGGGTGACATGGTGAGACCATGTCTCAAATTTAAAAAAAAGAAAAAGATCCTGTGTCCATAGCAGTGCTGCTCACACCCAGGTCTGTGGTCCTCTTCCTGCCTTATGGGTTTATCTGTTACTGATCATGCCAGGAGGTTCAGAGGTTCAGAAAACACTTGATCACAAATGTAGGTCCCCATGGTAAGCTTTTTGAACACAGAATGTTCCAAAATGTTTACTCTTTCAACACAAACTCTCACCTAAAATTGCATATTTATTTATAAGATGATGAAAGGTGAAGAGAATTTTATGAAGAATTTTCATGAAGATCTGGGCAAATTAGGAGTTTGGGGGTCAAACGTGCAATAATTCTGTGTCCCCTCAAGCAGAGGGCAGATGGAGGCACCGGTGCCGTCCATGTCTCTGTCAAGATTGGAATTTTGTCCCAGCAGCGGAAGAATTTGGGGGAAATACAGGCATAAGAGCAGATCCTGGGTTCTGTGCTGTTCTGTAGATGGCTCTATTCCTGTCCTGCCCTGTGTAGCCAGCTCTCGTAGGTAGGGCTGGACCTGCTCTGCTCCCCCCACTGTTGCTGGCATCCAGGTGGTTGCTGAGGGAGGATATGACTTTTGGGGCAGACTTTGATGAGAGAACAGTACAGCTGGCTGGTGTGTGTGTCTTGGGGGTACAGCGGGGCTGGGCCCTGAGCTAGAGGGTCCCCTGGAGAGCATCTTGGGGTGGGGAATGGAAGGAGCAGGTGGACCAGCATGGGTCCCAGGCAGGTGGCTGCATGAGTAGAGCCAGGTGAACCTGGGTGGGGGCAGACAGCAGGTGGTGGTGGGGGGTCTACCAGGAGGTTGGGAACAGGGGCCCCATCAGTAGGCAGGGTGCAGGGGTTCTCAGGAGGTATGGCTTGAGGTCCATAGGTCAGATGTTGAGAACTCAGCATGTGTGTGTGCACGCAACAGGCACCTTTGCAGGCCATCTTGTAGAAACCTTCCAGGAAGAGCATTACATGCAGGACTCGGACCAGTCAGGGAGTTTAGCTTTTGTGGCTGGTGGCAGAAAGTCACAGCAGGACAGGGTATGTTTCCTGTTGCAAGGTCTGTGCCTTCGTGGCCCACTTTCTGGCTTTGTGACCTGAGTACTGGCTTTCAGGGTGAGATAGGAAGAGATCCGCTCCTGGGTTTGGCTTGTCCCAGGTATGTGGGACCAGGCTGGGTTTGGGGTCCACTTAGACCCAGGGAGGCAGCGCTTCTGCACTGGAAGTGTGTGTCCTGGTCACACTTTCCTCTTGCATTTGTGATTGTCCCTCATGTTTGAATACACGCCCCTGGTCCTGTTCTTGAGCTTCTTTCTAGAGAACTTAGTGGGGTGGGAGGCAGACTTCTGAATCCTCAGCAATGGTTAAGAAGTGGGAAAGATGGGGCAGCACCTGTGGCTCAAAGGAGAAGGGCACCGGCCCCATATACTGGAGGTGGCAGGTTCAAACCCAGCCCTGGCCAAAAACTGCAAAAAAAAAATTACCAGGGCTGGCTTGGCACCTGTAGTTCAGTGGCTAGGGTGACAGCTTGAGACTCTGTCTCAAAAAAAAAAAAAAAGAAGTGGAAAAGGTGGAGGAACAGGCAAGGAAAGTGGAGAAACACAGTGGGGAGAAAAGGACAGGGTAGGGATGGACGGGACAGGGATGAGACAGGGAAGAAGGGATGAGACAGGAAGGAAGGGATGGGACAGAGGAAAGGGATGGCTATGGATGGGGCAGGGGCAGCTCCTTCCTTAGAGTTGACTGGGGATACAAGGTCAGTGTGACATGGCCACGCTGTGTGCTTGCAACTGTGGGACATTCTGGAGAAGGCAGGACTACAGAGACCAGAGAGGCCAGGTGTTGCCAAGGCTTGGGGGGCAGGGAGAGGTGAGCAGGGGGAGCACAGAGGACCTTCAGGGCAGTGAGAGTGCTATGCACAACCTTTTCCAGTGGACACTTGTCACTTCATGTTCTTCCAGACCCACAGAAAGTGCTGAGCGTGGACTCGAAATGAACTGTGGACCCTGGCTGATGGTGACATGTCCATGTTGGTCCATCGGTGGTCAAGAAAGTACCCAATAGAAGTGTGAGATGTTGTTAAGTGCTAGTCAGGACCCCTGGCTGGGAAGGGCCGTCTCCTGGCCCAGTGCCCACTCAGAGCTGTGGGCTAAGCTGGGGTGGGCAGTCTTGGGGGCTTTCAGCACTTGCAGGAAAGCTGGTCTCAGCTGTCTGGGAAGAAGGACCATCTGTCTGAGTGGGCCTTATTCAGCCAGGGCCTTCCAGATGGGAGCCTGGCGTCAGTGTGGGCTGCTCAGGGATGTCCCCTAACTTGCAAGACTTCTGTGTTTTCCTGTTTGCTTTTTATTTTTTATTGAGACAGAGTCTCACTACGTCGCCCTCAGTAGAGTGCCATGGCCACAGCAAACTCAAACTCTTGGGCTTAGTTAATTCTCCTGTTTTAGCCTCCCAAGTAGCTAGGACTACAAGCACCCACCACAACACTATTTTTTGGTTGTTGTAATTGTTTAGCAGGCCTGGGCTGGGTTCGAACCCACCAGCCCTGGTGTATGTGGCCGGGTGACATAATGAGACTCTGTCTCAATAAAAAATAAAAAGCAAACAGGAAAACACAGAAATCCTGGAAGTCAGGGGACATCCCCTGTGCAGCCCACATTAACCACTGAGCTATCTCACTGAGTCTCTGTTAGGTTGTTTTTTTGTTTGTTTTTTTTTGGCCGGGGCTGGGTTCAAACCCTCCACCTCCTGCATATGGGGCCAGCGCCCTACTCATTTAAGCCACAGGCGCCACCTGCCCCTGTTTGCTTTTTCAAGTAACTCTGAATCTGTGCTGTGCACTGGGCCAAGTTTTCCACAAGGGCAGAATGTGGGATGTGTTTACTTGGCATGTGATAGACATTTGACCCCCACCCCTGGTTAACCAAATGAATGGGTGAATGGATGAATGAAAGAAGAGAGGGATGGAGATGTGCCGATGGGGACAGGAGAGGCAGAGATGGCACAAGCCTGTCTTCTCTTCAGGGCTTTAGTGAAAGTAAAGGAAACTTCAGGGGCACTGATGAGTAACAACAGCTTTGTGGGTCTAGCTACATAAACAAACGGTCAGGGGCTTTTGAAACAGAGTGGGAGGTAAGAGGGCAAGTCATCCTGCTGCTTCAGATGGGGACTCAGGCATGGTGGCCCCAGGACACCAGTAAGAGAGCCCTGAGATGGGGCCTGGGGGCCAGGGAATAGGGCATGAGTAGAGCCTAGAGCATGGCAGGAACCTTGGGCCAGTGGGGCCAGAGTGCTGCCCCCAAAGTCATTCATCCCATTCAAGGGGCCCTTTCTCTGCTTGCGTGGGGGCTGGTTCTAGCTGGGGGAGGGGTTCCTAAGGGGGACCTGTTCTAGCTGGGAGCTGATTCTGGCTGGGGAAGTCATTCAAGCTGGGGCCAGTTCTACCTGGGGGGGCGCTTAGGGGGGCTGGTTCTAGCTGGGAGAGGGGTTTCTGGGGGGCAGTTCTAGCTGGGGAGCTGTTCTACCTGAGGGGATTCAGGGGGGCTAATTCTAGCTGAAGGTCTTGTTCTAGCTGGGAGCAGTTCTAGGGGGGTTGGTTCTAGTTTGTTCCTCACCCTGCTGGCACTGTGCACTCCATGGGTGTTCCTGGCATGGCACAGGCAGTCCTGGTGGTGGGGACCTGATGTCGCTGCTGCCCAGAGCACAACCACATACACAAATTATATCACCCCCACCTGAGAGGTTCCCTTTAATTTACTTTTGTGGTAAAATCTCTTAAGATTACTCTATTCTTAGCCCTGTTTCATCTCCTACAAGACTTTTTGTTGTGCATCAGTGAGTGTGGGCTGGTCTCTGAAGTTTCTGCTTTGCCTAGCTTTGCATGTGTATTGACAGCTGTCTCGGTTCTGACCAGCACCTGTGACTCTCCCAGAATCTGTTTTCAGTTCAGGATCTTCAGGCTTCATGCCACCAGCACGCACCATGGGCTCAGGGTGCTCAACTTTCCTTCTAGGTGGCGACCAAGGTGGAGGCACCTGGAATGTTGGCTCAGCCTCATTCACAGTCCCAAGCCCACCTTTTACCACTGCCCCTTCTTTCTCATTCTAAGTATGATACACAGAAGTGCAGTTAGCAAAGTGAGAAATGGCACAGATACAAAATCCCAAATGCTCCACCCCCAACCTTTGAAAAGAACATTTTAGACTAGCCACTGTGGTTAACTATTTTTTTCCAACCCCACAGTTTGGTGAAGGCATTCCAACCCCAACCCCACTCCGTCTTCCTGCTCAGATGCAGAGGCTGAGGTACCCCTGGGGAGCAGTGGGGAGAGTCAGGACCAGGCCTTTCAGCCAGGTCTGGTTTTGGCGCTGTGGGGGAAGAGGGTGGGTGGCCTGGTGGCCCAAGGGAGCTCTTACTGCTGACTGGTTTGTGTGTGTCCTAGGGTGAGCCACGTGATGGGGTCGCTGTGTAGAGAGCTGCCTCCTGCCCCTGGATGGCCCAGCTGAGCGAGAACTAGAGAGGAGGGGAAAGGAGAAGAGAAGAGAGGACAGAGGCAGGCAGAGCACTGACTGAGTGGGGTAGGCCTGGCCGGTGGCTCCCTCTGCACAGTTGTGGGTCGGGGAGGGGCGGCTGCGCCTGCCTCCCCGCCCCTCCACCATGCGTTCTCCTCAGCCTGTGGAATGCGTGTGTCCCAGGGTCGGTCCCCACAGCTCCTGGCTGGGGACGCATGGAGCGTGCTGAGCCCGGCCACTGCCTGGAGCGCCCTGCTGGTCTTGGCCCGGTCCTGGCCCGAGAGCGCAGTGCCTGGCCTGGCCCCCGCAGGCCTGTGCGAGCCGAGGGCATGAGGCTTCGGGAGCTGTCCCTGCGCCAGGACCCTGACCTCCGGCAGGAGCTGGCCTCTCTGGCCCGGGGCTGCGACTTTGTGCTGCCGTCCCGCTTCAAGAAGAGGCTGAAGGCCTTCCAGCAGGTCGGTGGGGTAGCCTGGTGGCGTCAGGGTGGGCTGTAGGGGCTGCCTATCTCTCTGCCTGTGAGACGGGATTCAGGGCTGGTGGTCTCCGCGTCCTGCGTGTTTCTCTAGCAGCAGCTCCTGTCTGTGCGTGTGTGACAACCCCGTGTCCCGTGTGGCATGGCGCAGTCGGGTGTTTTTTGCAGGATTAACTGAGTGTGCGGTTAGAGGCCCACAGAGCTGCTGCGGAAAAGCAGGTGTTTCTATTTGAAACGTGGAACTTGTAGAAAAATAGTTCTTTACATTACAAAGAGTGCCGGCCCCTCCTTTTCCTGTAGCTTTTCCTCTACCCTGCTCACCCTCCATGTGAAAACTTTTAAGGCTTGATTTAAGTGGGGATTATCTGTAGATATTTTAAATTTAAATAGCAGCTTGAATTGTTAGTGACACCAGGGGAGCTGCTCCCTGTTTGCGACTGCTTCAGTGTAACTTCTAGGCCTTGCTGGAGCCTTCTTCCTGGTCAGTTCCATGTCTAAAAGGCTTTTTGGTACCATCACTTCGTGGTTTTTAATTCCTAATTGGCTTTCAAAGTTAATCTCAATTCTGATAAGTGCTGGGGGAAATAAAATTTATGATTGTATATTTGAGGAATCTGGTTTGAAAATTCCCTGTCTGCGGCTCTCCACTTGACAGGCCCAGTGTCCTTCGATAACTTTGTCTTTCTGCCTTAGCCTCATCTCATCCTCCCCTGGCCCCTGCCCTGCCTGTGGGACCACAGGGACCCAGGGGACATCTCCCTGGTGGCCCTCATGGTCCTCACATGCTCAGTCTTGCCAGATGCTGTGCGTCTTGGTCAACGACATTTGGCCCATAAACTAATGGCGTTTTCTCTTGGTTTGCACTGTGAAGTGGCCCAAACATCCAATTAACCAAAGTGTCCTGGTTGGGTGGGTAGAGAGACCTGCTTTCTGTTGATATTTTAACTAGGACTTTTCTAATGTCACTTCTGAGCCTTTACACTCCCTTTGAGTGTTTTCTGTCCAACCTCTGTCTTCCACATTTTGAATTTTGTTAAGTTTGTGCATAGTTTGTGCATAGTAGCCTGAGGTTTATTCTGCGTTTTAAAGGAAAGTCTCTCTAAAGTCATGTAAATGTGGAGACTTGACAGTGAGGTCAGCTTCAGGAGGAACTTTTTTTAGGAGCTAGGGAGACAGGTGTTGGTAGTTAGGGTTTCTCTTCCGTGGTTAAGGTGCTCTGTACATCTGGAATTCCTCCCTCCCTCCTGACTGTTGCTGTGTGCTCTAGCTGCTGTGACTTGGTGGAGCTCTAGGGGAGCCAGATACCGGGTGGCAGAGCCCATGCATGAAAGTCTGGACTGTTTTATAGAAGTTACTTTTTGACAAACTGGGGATTCACTTAGTAGGAGGTTGGTTCATTTCACAGAAAATGTTTCAGTTGTTGTTAGGAATGAGAACATTTATTGTCTGAGTGTTCTCTGAAGTGTACTGGAGGGACTGTAGGTTTGTAGGGGAGTGGAGGAATATAGGGACTCCTGGCCCCACCCATGCTGTTTGACTAGGGACACAGAGGCAGCCCTGGGTGACTGGTTGGTGAGGTCTGTGGTGGGGCGCAGGCTCCACCCTCAGACACTCTTCTGCAGGGGCCTGTGACTGTGTCACTTTCTGTGACCCTCTGAGTCACACCCCAGCCCCTAACAGATGTTGCTGCCTTGGTCTTCTGACTGTGCTGGACCCTTTGCTCTGGTTTCTATTTCTAGTTCCTCTTACTGCTGCTTCCCAGCATGGGGAAACCGAGCTCAGTGGCCTCCCTGCCTTTCCCATTCCAGCCCAGTGGGAATTTCTGCCACTTCTGGCCTTGGGAAGGAAACGGGTGGTGCAGGTGTGCCTTTGGGTCCCCTGTGAGATGCTGTAATGGCATATGGCAGCATGTAGGTATCCCAGAAGCTTCATCACCTCTGACCTCATCCTTTGAACTCTGCCCTTATGCCTGGTCCATCTGACCCTGGCCTAGCAGTCACCTATGTCCTCACTTCAGTTGTGACACACACATGGCCTCCTTGTTTGGTCGTGACACATGTGGTCTCCTTCAGTGACACACACAGTCTCTTACAAAGGATGCACTCGCGTCTGGAGTATGCCCCAGCAGGGCCCTCCACTGAGCTTTTGCGACAGCCATTCTGGGTCCACTTATCACCTGTCCGTGGATCCCTGGGCCTTCTGTCCACTGAACAGCATCAAGATTACTCTAAACTTGTCTCCTGGCCCTGAGGGTAGCCCAGAACAGCCATCCTGCCCAACTGTGGCCACACTGGGTCCCGCCCTTTTCCCCCTGGAGGATGAATTTTTCCCACCCCCATGGTCTGGCTTAGTGCAGTCTCTCTCTCTGGGTGTGTGGACACTGTCCAGCATCCCTTTGGGTCACCCAGACCCAACATTGCACGCTTGGGTCCTCTGAGGTGGCCATCCCCTGAGGTGACCATCCCCTGGGTCCCTGATGTGGCCATCTCCTGTACATGGAGCTGTCCTCTGGGTGGGCAGCCTAGGCTCTGGGCTGACCCCAGATGCACGTAGGGTCCCAGTGCTGTGCAGGGGAGGTACCCAGTGCCCCTTGCTCTGTGTTACTATGCTCCACAGTCACCCCCTTCACCCCTGAGCTGGTAGATGCAGATGCCCTTAACCCTCCTTTTCCTGTCCCCTCTGTGGTGGCTACACAACCTTTTCCATATCCTCCAGCCCTGTGCTGTGTGCAGAAATTGGTGTAGCCAGGCCTTGCTCCAGCTTTGGGTGTGGGTATGGGTGCTGGTCTGCGGGTATGGGAGCAGGGGGTCTATGGGGTAGAAGCAGGAGTCTGTGGATGGTGTGTGTGGGGGGGTGGGTCGGGAGGGAGGGAGGCCCAGCGATGTACAGCAGCAGTTGGAGCCCTGGTCCACCTGCTGTGGCCCCTTCTGAGTCTGTCAGCCTCAGTGGCTTTGTGGGCCTGAAAGTGTCCCTACCAACCCCCTTCCTACCAGTGTCCTTGGCGTGCTGGAGAGATGCCTGTGAACCTCCCTACGCTTTCTCATCTCCATTTCTGCTGCCTGTTTTAAGCATTTACCTTTTGACTCCTGTTTCCCAATCAATGTGTCATTGGCAAGTGTAGTTGACAGACATCCTGCCAGACCGTTAGGAGGGGCCTGAGGGAGCTTGCTCTGTACAGCAGACCCTCCCTCCAGGGTGGTGGTGGCCATCTTCTGGGCGGATAACAGATTCACCTGCAATCCACGAGTCCCTGCTAAACTCCCCAAGCCCCATACCACAGGGCCCGTGCTTCATACTGAGTCCCAAGTAGGGGCATCTGGACTAGGGGCATCACCCTGTACTGAGAATACCTTTGCCTCCTGTGATGTCACCTTCTGTGTGATGTTGGCCATAATGTCCAGTCTTGTGTGGGCAAGAGTGGGGGTCCATTCTGATCATCATAGCAAACTCCT
This sequence comes from Otolemur garnettii, assembly GCF_000181295.1. Taxonomy (NCBI): domain Eukaryota; kingdom Metazoa; phylum Chordata; class Mammalia; order Primates; family Galagidae; genus Otolemur; species Otolemur garnettii. The sequence continues at coordinate 98,373 of NW_003852460.1, read as the reverse complement.
CTCATGCTCACTCAGGGGATACCCAGGTGTCTCACTGAGGCAAGTGGTCAGGAAGAGGTGTGACCACCTGCATTCGACCTGGCTACTTCCTTGTGGACTGTCTCTGCCCCCTTAAGGGGCACTCATAGCTATGCAGAAAGAGACATTTGTTTTATGCCAAGGCTTTACTTTTTTTAGTTGTTTATGGACATGTTTTGCAAGACCGTGTCCATACCTGTCTGGGATTTTGGAGTTGCCAGGAGTCAGTGCACCATCTTCTCAGTTCTCTGAGACTAGGTGTTGTCTTTACCCTGCACTGTACACAGGCACCTTGTGAAGTATGTGTCCAGTACACACCGTGGGATTAGAGGTGGAGTGACGTGGCAACTGTGTGCACCTGTGTTTGTCCTAATTTCCTTGAGGATGGACCCTGCTTGAGAATGGTTTTTGCAGGTACACACAGGCATGCACACGTGCACACTGCTGGCTGCATTTCCATCCCTGGCGTCTGCCCTACACGCAAGGAGCTCGGGGCAGCTGACACTTTCAGAGCCTCCTGAGACCTGCCCGAGCAATGGCCATTTCCCAGCCGTGCCTGTATGTCGCTGAAGAATGTGTGTCCTGCAGCTGAGCTGGTGCCAGGTCTATTTATGGACGTGAGACTGAACTTGTAAATCCCTGTGCCCTTACTGAGTGGTTTTGTTTTTGTTGTCCGGTCTGCTCTGTATGTTGGTGCCTGGGGTGGCCAAGCCCCACCCACCTTCCCTCTGTGCGGGATTCCTGCGCTTCTGTGTTTCTCTATCAGTGTCCATGCTGTGTGTGCCAAGGCTGCCCCATCCCATAAGTGCAGTTGTTCTCTCCACCATGGCTGACCTGAGCACCCCAAAGTATGTCGCCCCTCAACTTTGTGTCCACTTTACAGATATTCATGTCACCACAGCACCCCCTGGGTGACCGACCTGAGGTCCACACACTGGCCCCACCTGTCACCCCTCACCTTTCTGTCCACTTGATGGATATTCTGGTAACCACAGCAGCTGCCTTTTGTTTCCTCTCTGCCTGCTGCATCTTTTTTATCTTTTTAAAAGGTTTAACGACTGTGTCCTTTATCTCACCCTTATAAATGATACTATTTTCTCCTTCCAGTCTGATCATTGTCTTTTAGCAGAGACACTTTCTCTATTTTTCGTGACTGTTACTCCATTGGATTTATTTTCAGTCTGTCTTTGTGTCCTGTTTTATCCTCCATGTTCCTGCCGCCTTTTTACTTTTACTTGTTCTAGTTTGGATTATACCCTTTCTTTACTTTTCCCTGTTCTAGTTTGGGATATGCCCTTTCTACTAGCTTACTGTGTATCTCGGAAAATTTCCTAAGCCCTAAGACAATTAATCAATGTCTTTTCTCTCTCATCACAGACTTCATACCACACAGTGGCCCTGCCTGTCACATCTAGTCACCACTTCACGACACACTGTTGTCATCCTCTCCAGTTGTTTTTTGTTAGCGACTTGAACTCACATTCTTTGTACTTATTTATATGCTCAGTCTGCTTACATTTTCCCACCTGCACCATTGGCCTTGCCCTTCACTGCTTCTTCCAATTCACACCTTCCGGGTGGGCGCCTGCCTTCTCCCTACCATGAGTGTCTGCTGATGGCAAACACATTCTTCTTATCCTCCCCCCCCCCTTCTTTTTTTGGGTCTAAAAATGTCTCCGTGTTAATCTTACAAGATACTTCACAGGACACAGAGTTCCAGGCTGGCAGCTGTCCCCTCCAGCTTCTGCTGTCTGTTGTTTCTGTTGAAGAGTTGCCTGAAGGTCTGAATGTTTGCTCCTTTCTGTTTGTGTTTTTATTTGGTCTGTTTTTAAAGATCTGGTTGTCTTTGGTGCTGTCAGGATTCATCATTGTGTGTCTAGGTGTAGGCTCCCTTTCTTATCCTGTGGGGGTTGTGGGTGCCTCTAAGCCTCGCACCTGTCCAGGCCGTGGGGCTGCACCTCACACACCTTCTCCATCTTTGGTTCACTGAGTTCCTCTCGACTGTATTCTACCTGCCCTCTCACCCATTCCACATGTCTGCTTTTCGTTAACCTTTTTTTCATTTGTAAAAGTTTTACTTAGCTTTGTTTTTACTTGATTTTTGCTCATATTTTCAAGCTTTTATTTCTTTTCTTATTCTTTTTTTTTTTTTTTTTTTTACAAATAAGCAAGACTATTTACAAAAGATCTTTTCTACAAAAAAAGGTACCTGAAGTTTTTCAGACAGATGGAAAGTTGTAAGAGATGGAAATTTGGATTTACATAGGGAGTGAAGAGTGCTTTTATTTCTTTAAAAAAAAAAATGAGGCATACTTGTTTGTTTTTGTTTTGTTTTGTTTGCAGTTTTTGGCTGGGACCAGGTTGGAACCCGCCACCTCTGGTATGTGGGGCCAGCTCCCCACCCCTTGAGCCACAGGTACCACCCAAGGCATACTTGTTTTATATTCTGCTGTTGTCAGAGCCTGGAGCCTGTGAATGTTGTTCCCTCTGGCTCTCATCCACTGTGCCTGATTTTTGTGCATTTTGGTGACTTTTGACTGTGACCTCCTTTTTCATGGAACTTTGTCTCGGGAGTTTTTTGGGTCTTATATTCCCACTAGGTCTTTACAGTTTCCATTAGGTCTTTCCAGTACTGCCAATTGGGGACAAGTGTACCTTTTTGGCTTGAGGATTTGGGGGCCATCCAGGTGGTATAAGTTCAGTTGCAAACCTCAATGAGTCTTGTCTGTGGCTGTGAGTTCTCAGGGAGGCCCCAGCCAGCTCTCCCAAGCCTGGCCTGTTCTCCCTAGCTCCTCCAGGCAGCATGTTGGAGGCTACAACTTTCCTTTTATTCCCAAGTTGGGGTGGGTTCAGTACTTCTGGTATTTTTCTCACTGAAGGTGAATGCTTCTGAGACCCTCCATGGGGCAGCTCCCTTCAAGGGCCCTGGAAACTGCCTCCTTGAGCTGTGCAGGCTGTGACAGGGAACCAGTTAGGGATCCATGTGCCCAAAGGCATGGCCTTCTTAGGCCTTAGGGCTTCTCTGGGTTCCTCCTGCCAGGCATCTGTGGCTGCAGATCTTCCTACCTTCCTGCCAGCATACAGATCTCTAGGAGATGCCTGTATAATAATAATAATACGCTGTCTGATAATTTTATGGTCTTCAGCTGCAAGTTTGGGCAGTCTGGATGCCTGGGTCACTATCCTGCCAAAAATGGTGGCCTTTAAAGCTCATGTCAGAATTGAGCTTTCCCTGAGTAAAGTTGGAAAACTTGATTTCAGGGCCATCTCTACCTGGCTTTTCTGCAGGGAGGGGTAAGAAAGAGAAGAGTTAACTCTGGGGCCCTCCCAGAAGAGAGAGGGGGTAGAGCCCTGAGGGGGATGCATTGTAGACTGGGAGAAATACAGCTCCTGCTGCCATGGTCACCTAGTCCACCTGCTAACACTGCAGAGGGGGCACCTTTCAGTGACACTGTGCCTGCACGCGGCCAGCACATGGGGCAGGGGGTATGGGCACCAGGGGTGGGAGCCTGCTGCTTCTGTTAGGGGACCATAGGATGACCTGTGACCTGGCGGAAGGGCCTGTGCAGGGGCATGGGGTGAATGTGAGGACAACCTATGATCTGGAGGGTGACTAGGTGTTGTCTGTCAATGGGGGGTCTGTGTCTGGTGGCCCCACAGCAGGTCTTTTTTTTTTTTGAGACAGAGCCTCAAGCTGTCCCCCTGGGTAGAGTGCTGTGGCATTACAGTTCACAGCAACCTTCAACTCCTGGGCTCAAGCGAGTCTCCTGCCTCCACTTCCCAAGTAGCTGGGACCACAGGCGCCCGGCTATTTTTTGGTTGCAGCCGTCATTGTTGTTTGGCGGGTCTGGGCTGGGGATTCGAACCTGCCACCTTAGGTGTACGTAGCTGGCTCCTTAGCTGGTTGAGCTATAGGCGCTGAGCCCCCACAGCAGGTCTTGGTGAAGCAGGTGAGGTCTGCAGGTATCTGGGGACAGTCATTCTGAGGCCTTCAGTCTGGACAGTGATTGGGTCTCACCTGAGCTCCAACACCAGCTTTCTCCCCCTCTGCCACGTGGTTCCCAGTGTTTCTACCCAGCACCCTCTCCTGCCACAGTGGGAGGTAGATGGGTGTAAGTGGCCTCTTGGGTACCCTCCTGTTAGGAGCAGGTGCTTTACCCAGGTTGAAGTGACTGGGCTCTGGGATATGTCCTGCCCCGCGGGGTGCAGGGAGCAACTAAGGGGATGGGCATTGCCGCAGCCTTCACCTGGGAACCTCTTTGCTGTGCAGCCTCAGGGGAATCTGCATTCAGGTCCTGGGTTCACTGTAGTTCTTCCACGTCCCGAAAGGCTGGACTGGTGGCCAACTTCTGAGCGGCCTGCCTTGGGTGTAGGGAGAGGGGAAACAGTGCGTGCTGTGATCTGAGCCCCACACAGACTACTTTTGGGCTCTTTTCTGCCGATAGCACAAACCACCCACACCAAGTCACTCTGGCTAGCTAGGTGTCACTGCCCTTTTCCTTCCTGTCACCCTGTTCAGTTCCCTGGAGAGAACTGAGATCGCCCAGAGCAGTTAGCAGCTGTATGCACTGCTTTGACCAGTAAGTAGTTGGTGATCCCAAGTATGGCAGGAGTCTCTGACTTGTGTTGGGTACTGTCAAAGACATTGTGAGATCCTCTACAGCTAAAATCTCACTAGTAGTCATATTCCAGTTCTCTGGAATGTGGAAAGCCTCGTACAGATGTGTATTCATTGACCTTCAGAAAGGATTTGATGAAAGGTGATGGTGGCACCTCAGGTGTGGCCATGGTACCATCCTTAGGTGTGGGTGTGACACCGTTCATGTTTCGTGGGTGTGGCACCGTTTATCCTCCGCAGGCATGGCCATGGCACCAGTCCACCTCCTCGGATGTGGCCGTGGTGCTGTTCATGCTCCTCAGATGTGGCTGTGGCACCGTTCTTCACTCTGTGTCAGTACCCGCAGGTGTGCCATTTGCCATGGCCCCTGTGCCTGGCACGTGTCCGTGGTGGCTCAACTGTGCTGCACACTCTGTCTCATTCTCACTGAAGTATTTGTCTCATGGTTGGCAGGCATCGAGCTCTGCTGTTTCCCTGGAAGGGTTATAATTCCCTCAGCACCCAGCAAGTTTGCTTCTGAGCCCTGGTAACCTCAGTGGCCTGGTGACTGGGGCTTAGGAAGGAAAGTGGGTGGAATTTGGCGGGAAGTCTAGTGAGACGTGGGCTCCCTCTGACATTGGCCGTTTGTGTTTTCTGCTTTGTTCTTGATTGCCTGGCTTGAGAGTTATCAATTCTATCCATGTTTTTCATGGATGGAACGGGGTACACAAGCTGGCTTGAGAGTTACCAGTTTTCTAGTTCTCCTTACGTGGGTGGAATGTGGAGCTCAGGCCCTGCACACGAAGGCTGCGATCTCCTTGCGTAGACGAAATGTGGCACTCAGGCCCTGCACAGGAAGGCTACCAGTGCTTCTGCATCTCTTCTGATCTGACGTCTTGTGTCTGTTTCTTTATCTGAAATACCATTTGGAACAAAAATAGGGAGTGGATGGCCTGGAATCCTTCCCCATATACTGTGTCAGTCTCCCTCAGGTTCAGTGCTGCACTTTCTCAGGCCAAGGTTGTTCCCCTCTGCTCATGTAATGTAAACGGAGTTGGATTTTATCAGTTGCATTTTCTTCATCTATGAAAATTGTTGTTTTTTCTAAAGTTTGTTATATGAAGATAACTTGCATATTTTTCTTATGTTAGATCAAGTCTACATTCTTGAACCCCCCCTTGGTCATGACGTGTTTGTGTTGTTGGATTCAGTTTGCTAAACTTTGGAGTTTTTTCGCTTATGTTGTAAAGGCCACCTTCTGGAAAGACCTAGCAGGACTGTGCAGGGGGAGAAGGGCTGCGATGCCCCTATTGGTTTGAGGGTTCTGGTGCTGAGTCAGGTGTAGCTTCTGGGGACCCATCAGATGTGTACTGGGTCCCAGGTGGCACCTGCATGTCCCAGGAATGTGGCAAGGGGTGGTTGGACAGTGTCCATCCTGGAGGAGGGGCACAGCCTGTGGGTAAACCTGGGAGGTATGTGGACAGTACCCTTGCTGTGAATGTGGGAGAGGCCCCAGGGAGCATCTGGGCAGCCTAGGACCTGTCACCACAATGTGGTAGTGGAGGGTAGCCACAGGCCTGGAGGGGCCACAAAGACTTCAGGGACATGTGTCTAGAGGAAGCCCAGTGGTGTGGGGGGATGCTCTAGGAGCAAGACCCAGAAGGACCAGGGAGCCCCATGCTGGCCTGCAGACAGTTTGGTGGCCATGAGAGGTCTGGGAGGTGCTGAGGGTGTCGTTAGGCAGGCACTGCTGACATCAGACCTGATGCTACCACCAGCCACATCTGAGCATGGGCCTCACCCTCGACGGGGTGGGGGACAGAGTCTTTTGGGAAGTGCATGTCCCCAGCCTCTTCTTGGAGATGCTTAATAGCACAGCCCAGTCAGCCATCACTGAGGGCCTGGGGACTCTGCTTCTTGCTCTGTGCCTAGGATCCGTGTCTCCAGTCTTCTCCAGAGCATTTCAGATCTGTCTCTCCTGCTCCTGGCTCAATCCCTTTTCCTGTGCTTGGTACCACCCAGGCTCTCCTGGCCGGTTTCTCATCCTCATCATCCTCCCTTCTCACACTCTCCTGGAGCAGTGCTTTCTGGCCCTGACACTCTGGGTCCTCCCAGCCCACCCTGACCCCTCCACAGTTTACTCTGAGGCGTCCCTGGGCTCCATCTGGATTGGGGCTGCTCCCCTCACTTGTGCCCTTCTGCCTTCCAGACACAGCAAATGGCCCCTTCCTGATACACAGCAGCCCCTGCCATGTGGCACCAGGTTTGGGAAGCATAGCGTTATGACTGCAGCACTGGGCAGTAGGGAGACACAAGTGGGCTCCAGTCTGTCCCTGGTGTGAGGGCTGGGAAGGTGGACCTAGCAGGGTGTAGGCTTCACATGTCACCCTTGCAGAAGGTGCTGTGGGCTTCACCAGATCCTCTGTGCCAGCACCCTGCACTCAAGGGTTAGGGTTAGTGGAACAGTCCTGGCCTCTGAAGGAGTTCTGGGGTGCAGGGGCCATGACTGGGCATCTCTGGCCCCACGTGGTGTTGAGGTCGGAGCTCTTGTTGCACCTCCCCTGTAAGAGGGGAGCTACGTGGTCCTTTTAGGGTTGGGAGCTGTGCCTTGCTCTGGTGTCCAAGACTCTCCTACAGGGGAGCCAGCAATCCTGCAGGGAGGGGCCACTCAGGGTCACAGTTCCCCAGGGAACCCCCCCACACTCCTGGGAGAGGTCATGCAGGGTCATGGCACCCTGGGACCCCCTTCACAAGCTCCTTTCCTTAGTAGAAGGGGCTCATGCACCTGTTCACAGGCTGGACTCACCACCTTTTTCCCAGCAGTGTTACTGTCTGGCACCTCCCCCAGCCCTCCGTACACTGGATGATCATACTCAGTGGTCAGGTCCCTATAAGACACCTTCTTTTTCCAAGGCAGGGCCAGGCTCTCCCTGAGCCTCACCCGTTCCCGGGTCCTCACAGGCGGTTTGCTTCTTTGGCCACATGGGGCCTCTTGTGAAGCTGTGCTTGGTGTTCTGTGGCAGGAGCAGCATGTCTGCGACACGTGCAGTAGATGTGGGCTCCCACAGCGAGAGCAGCATGGCTCTCAAGCCCTTGCCCTGCAGTGGGGACAGGACAGGAGACACTGCTAAGCGGGAGGGAGGCAGGCTGTGGCAGGCTGCAGGGCCTGGGTGTGGTGTGCGTGAGTCCTGGGTGTGGTGTGCATGTTGGACAAGGGATGTCCTGGACACAGGGGCCAGGCCATTACATGGACATTCCGGAAATGGGGGCAGGCTCTCCAGGTTTTCTCCATTTTCTCCAGGAAATTTTGGAATTCTTTTTCTGGAATGGCCATCTGAGCTGTCATTGTACAAGGTCTGTTACATCGTACATCATGGCCTGGCCCCAACATGCTGTCACATATGAGATTAAGCTCTGCCAGCTTCTCTGTGGGTGAACGAGGTGACAGCAAGGTCCACGCCCTTGGCTGAGTTAGGAAATTGTGCCCTGGTCTGTTGTAGATTCTTGATGATGTTTTATACATTTTATGACTGTCCCAGGCTCCCTGGCCTGTGCCTGGGTGTGAACCTTGAGGCATGAAGGTTTGAGCCAGGTGACATGGGCAGGAGAAATCCTACTCTGGGGAACAGACGCTCCACTTGCCTAGGAGGAGCAGTGGTCATGCCATCCCCGGCATGTCTGTTTTTGCCTTCCCACCTGTGCTTGGTGTGGATGGGGCTTCTCTGGCACTGAGCACAAAAAGGACAGGAGCTTGGCTGCTGAGTGGGATGTCTGTGTGCTTGTTGGGGGAGGGGGGGGCATGGAGGGGACGACCATGTGGGAAGAGCAGCTTGGGAACAAGGCCAGGCCTTGCTGCCTCACCCTGCTCACCTCCCTGTGGACCAGTGGTCCCAGATCCCCATGCACGCCTTAATTTCTGCCCCATGAATGAGGGGCAGGGGCACTGTGTGTCGAAGGGCCGAGGGGAGTGGGGGGGTTCTGCTCTCCAAGCCATGCCCCTTGCCCTCAAGGGCAGCTGTTTTCTCATGTCACGGCAGAGGTGACTGCTCCATTTAGACCCTTGTTGATGGAGTTTGGCCTGCCCTGGTCATGGGACGCATTGCCAGGTTCCCAGGATCTTCCTTTTGCCTGTCAAGTGGACCCGTGTCCTGACACTGCTGTCTCTGAAGGTGCAGGAGCCAGCAGGGCTCCCACCAGCTCTCAGGTCCCTGAGCATCACCACGGGCTGCTCTGCCAGGCTGCGCAGGACACCTGAGGACAGCACAGCACCATCCTCTGGACCGTGGACTGAGTGGACAGAGCCCCGTGACTGAGGGGATAGGGCCCTGCATCTGAGGTGTGGACTGAGGCAACAGGGCCCCGAGTCTGAGGTGTGAGTGGGAGGATACATCTCCTGTGTAAGGATTGGTGGGTAGGGGACATGCACTGTCCCTCACGCTGTGGACTGAGTCAGGAGGGGCCCACATTGCAGGCTGAGATGAGATACCTTGCTGGCATCAGAGACACGATGTGAACACCATAGCTTGCTGAGCATGTTTTGGGCCCTTCTTGTAAGCAGGCTGATGAGAGTTTGGTGACGGGAGATTAGGCCTGGGGGGTGCTGTAAGTGGTGGGTGTGACACCAGGCACTGCTGTCAGGGTCCGCGATGTGTTCGCAGCGAGGCCCTCACACCACTCCAGCACCTGCTGTGTGGTGTCTCCCAGGCTGTGGCTCACAGCTGCTGAGGATGGCAGGACCTAAATCTCACCCAGGGTTTCAGCGTGGTAGCACCTGCCTGGAACATGCATGTCCTGCCTGTTCCTGCAGTGAGGTCTCACCTTGCTCCAGGCCTGAAGCTCCTATGTGTCACATCGTGGCCATACATGCTGAATTTCCAGCCCTGGTTGAGTAGGTTTCCCTTCTGCTGCCCTCTGAGGACACCTGGTGTCCACTGCGGCTCAGGCATCCTCTGGGTCTTCGCCCTCGAGCAGTCCTGATACTGCAGGCCTCGGCCTACAACTTCTCCCCTACAGCTCAGGCCACAGGGCCTGGTGTGGTATGGAGCTGCCACCACAGGCTGGACTGTGGTCCTCACCCCAGCTGAGCCTACCACCATGTCTCAGTGGCTGCCTCTGAGCCACATGTGGCCTGGGGCAGCTGTTTCTGGTACTAGCAGCTCTGTTGAGCCCTGTGTCCCTGAACAGTGCGCTGCAGAGCCAAGGTTGGCAACAGAGTCTCAGTAGGTCTCCAGCCAGGCCCAGAGACACCCAAGCTAGTGGCTGACTCTCACTGGGCGTTTTAAAAAGTTGGAAGAGTCATTTCCACTTGGAGAGTTAAAATGCAGCTGTTTGTGTAAAGACAGTCTTCCTGCCCCTCACTGATGGCCATCAGCAGGTGCTCACCGGGGTCACTGAAGCTGGCATCCTTTGCCTTGTGTTTCTCTGGGAGCGGTGGCAGAAGGTCCCATGGCTCAGAAGCCAAATCTGTGGTGTGGGCTTGGTTCTGAGCGGTCACTGCCATGCCTCATCCTGCAAGAACAGGACAGCAGGGCCGAGACGTGTCTGTGATGGCTACCCAGTATGGGGTGTGAGGTGCCATTCCTTTCTCCAGGAGGTGCCCAATGGGACAGTGGGTACAGAGCCAGGCTGCCGGCAGGGGACATCGGAGGGCAGCAGCAGCCTCACAGCGCAGCCTTGAGCCCAGTGATCCTGCCTGCCCCTGCCATGGCCCTGTGCTGAGTTGACCCCCCCATCCATGACCCTATGCTGAGTGACCCCCTCCCCCGTTCACGACCCTCTGCTAAGGGAGCCCCCTCTTCATGGCCCTGTGCTGAGTGACTCCCCCATCCATATCCATGTGCTGAGTGATCCCCGTGTTCACACCCTATACTGAGTAACCCCCTTGTCCATGGCCCTGTGCTGAGTGGTCCCCCGCATCCATGGCCCTGTACTGAGTAACTCCCGATCCATGACTCTGTGCTGAGTGACCCCCTGTTTACAGCCCTGTACTGAGTGACCCCCCTCCATTTACAGCCCTGTGCTGAGTGACCCCCCTCCATTTACAGCCCTGTGCTGAGTGACCCCTATCCATGACCCTGTGCTGAGTGCCCTTCCTGTCCACGGCCCTGTGCTGAGTGACCCCTTGTCCATGATCCTGTGCTGAGTGACCCCCCCATCCACAGCCCAGCGCTGAATGACACCCCTGTCCATGGCCCAGCACTGAGTGACCCCCTTGTCCACGGCCCTATCCTGAGTGACCCCCCCCATCCATGACCCTATGCTTAGTGACACCCCCCCATCCATGGCCTAGCGCTGAGTGACACCCCTGTCCACGGCCCAGCGCTGAGTGACCCCCCATCCATGGCCCTATGCTGAGGGAGCCCCCTGTCCACTGCCCTGCACTGAAAGAACCCCCCCTATCCATGGCCCTGTGCTGAGTAATCCCCGTTCACAACCCTGTACTGAGGTACTGAGTGACCACCCTGTTCACAGCCCTGTGCTGTATTATGCCCATGAGCATCTCAGGGTGGCTTGTCCACAGCACTCTGAGCAGGTCCCAACTGGACTCTCAGTGCTTGGGGGCTCTGCTGTCCTCATCCAAAGCAAACACCTTGGGGAGGAGGCCGTGTGGCACAGACCAGCATCCAGTGCCAGTGCAAGAGCTGCTCACAGGGTAGAGTGGCCTCTGTGTGGGGGTGACATCCCTCTAGTCCCACGTGTTGGGTCACATCCAGAGATTTCTTGGCGCTCTCTGCACTCACATCTAGATCTGGATATCCCCCACCCTGCCCATTGCGTGTCTGTGTGGGGATCTGCTTCATGGCTTGGGTTCTGATGGGTTCTGGTGTTTCCTCCCTCAGATTCAGACGAAGAAGGAGGAACCCCTCCCCCCTGCCTCGAGTCAAAGCATTCCGACCTTCCACTTCCCCCGAGGACGCCCACAGAACACGTTGAACATTGATGCTGTCATCACCAAGATCGAGCGGACGTTTGCCCAATTCCCCCATGAGAGGGCCACCATGGAGAATATGGGCCTTGTGGCCAAGGTGGGTGCCGGGCATAGCCAGGTCACCCTCCACAGAGGGGCCCCTAGGTCACATCTGTGAACATGGCACGTGTTTGTCCCGTGGTGGTGATTGTGTTTAGAGATC
>NW_003852460.1:80595-83923 GCF_000181295.1 Otolemur garnettii | reverse complement strand
CCTGAGTGATTGTTCAGCCATGCTGTGGCTTCTCTCAGGGCACAAGCCTTACTCTCATCTTTCTGACTGATTGGCCCTGGTCCCTGGTGGCCTCTCCTGAGCTGGTATTTTCCATTCTCTTGACCTTGTCTGTCTGGGAGCAAAGTTCCCACTGTGGAAGCAGTTCAGGTTACGGGCTTTCCTTCGGGGCCAGTGGGTTTGTGTCACTTTTTGAAAATCATTGCCACTCTAAAGCCAGGCAGCTGTGCTCTTGGGTTTTCTTCTACAAATTTCACCTACTTTGTCTTTGATACTTAGGGCTGGGATCTATCTGCATACTATTTGTGTACAGTGTGAGGAGGTCATGAAGTAGTCAGCGTGGGGACACCATGAGGGGCAGTGGGCACTTGTACAGTTACGGTGGTCTGCACATGCACACCATGACTTCCATTTGGCCCATGCACACCGTGAGGGGGCCTGCATGTGTACACCATGAGGTCCAGTGGGCATGAGCACAGTGTGGATGCGTTTGCATGTGGAAGTCTGTACTGCTGTCACTGAGCAGCCTGTGTCTTCCTGCTGAATTCCAGTCTAGTCCTGTCCTGACCTGCCAACTCTCCTGTGCTCTGCTCCTTGAACGCTCTTTCTTCTTGGGCTGGTTGTCAGCCTTACCTGATACACAGTCTTTCCTGCTGTGGCTTTGTAGGGAGTCCTGAAGTCCAGGAGTAAGAATTATATCCAACAGCCAGGCATTGTGGTAGGTGCCTATAGTCCCAGCTATTCAGGCGGCTGAGGCAAGAGAATCGCCTAAGCCCAGGAGTTGGAGGTTCCTCTGAGCTGTGTAATGCCAAGGGACTCTACTGAGGGCAGGCAATGAAGTGAGACTCTGTCTTAAAAAAAAAAAAAAAAAAAGAATTACATCCAGCAACATTGTTTCCCCTGCAAAGTGCTTTGCATTTCCTACTAAGTTTTAAAATAAGTTTGTTAGTTTCTACCTGAAATCCCCAGAACAATTCCAGAAACCCCATTGGATGTTGATCGCACCGTGTGGAATCTGTGTGTCATTTGGGAGATAGCTGATGTTTTACAATATGAGTCTACAAACCAGGGAGTGGTGTAGGTCCCATTGTTTTGGGTCACCGTTCATTTCTCTCAGTATGTTTTATAGTTTTCTCTGTAGGGATCTTGTGGGTCCTTTGTCAGATTGCTTCATAGGTTGATTTTTTTTTAATGCTCTTGATAAATAGTGCCATCAAAAATTTTATTTTCCAATTGTTTATTACCAGAATATTAAAATATATTTGATTTTTGTTTATTGTCTTTGGACATTCATTCTACTACTTTGTGAACATTTTGGGCTTTCCGTTGGTCGTGTCATGTGAGTTGCGACCATTCTGCCGCCGCCTCCTCATCTGACTACATCTTCCTCCCCTGCCACTCCTGCGGTACCCCAGCCTAGCCGTGATGGGGACCTCTTCTTCTTTTTTTTTTTTTTTGAGACAGAGCCTCAAGCTATCCCCCTGGGTAGAGTGCTGTGGTGTCACAGCTCACAGCAACCTCCAACTCCTAGGCTCAAGCGAATCTCCTGCCTCAGCCTCCCAAGTAGCTAGGACCACAGGCACCCACCACAGCGCCTGGTTATTTTTTGGTTGCAGCCGTCAATTGTTGTTTGGCAGGCCCAGGCTTGATTCGAACCCGCCACCTTAGGTGTATGTGGCTGGCGCCTTAGCCACTTGAGCCACAGGCACCAAGCCAGGGACATCTACTTGTCACAGCACAGGGAGGAAGCATTGGCGCACCATCGTTGTGTCTGATGGTGACTGTGGGTGTCTGCAGATACCCTGTGTCAGCCCATTTTTGCAGCTATATCAATACACAGTATTATGAACTGGGTCACTCACAAACAACTGACATTTATTGCTCACAGTTCTGGAGGCTGAAGATCCCAGTGCAGCAGATGCTGTGAGTGGTGGGGACTCAGCTCCTGGTTCACGAGATGGCACCTTCTCACTGTGTCCTCATACAGTGGAAGCGGGGGTGGTGGTGAAGGGACTCTCTGGGGTTCCTTTGTAAGGACACTGATTCCATCCATGAGGCTGCACTTTCAGGCCCTCATCACTTCCAGAGGCCCTACCTTCTAACCCAGCAGTTCTCAACCTGTGGGTCGCAACTCACAGAACTGTATTAGGAAGGTTGAAAACAACTGTCCTAACCCATCACCTTGGAGGTGAGGATTCAACATTCAGATTGTAGCATCGTCTGTTAGAACAAGAGTGTTACCTTTTATTCTTGGTTTCCTGGTCTGTCTTTTTATTATTAATTATAGTCATTTTGAAGATGCTGCTGAGTGTAGTATGCTGCAGTGCCTTCTGCGTGGGTGTTTCAAAGTAACCGAGCAGTAACTGACTTTGACGCTTGGAACTGGGATATGCTGCCCTCAGGACAAAAATCAGACAGTAACCCTTATTTTTGTTCTCTACAAGAATGTGTGTGATTTATTCCCTAAATAATAATTAGGTAGAATTCACTGGTGAAAGCTCCTGGGTCTGGAATTTCCAATTATGAATTTCTTGAAGAAATACAGGACTGTTTGGATTTTCTATCTTAGTTTTTAGTTAGAAGTGTTAATCAAGGAATTTCTCTTTCAGCATAGTTGTCTAGTTTATGGTGATAAAGTCATACACCTGTGTCTGCTGACTTTCTGGTATTTTCGTGCTCTGTAGTGCCAAAGCGGTGTTTGCAATTTGTGTTTTGTTTTGTTCTTGAAGTTTTGCTTAATGTTACTTTTTTTTTAATTTCATATCACCAAGTTTCAGTTTATTTTCTCTGTTGAGCCTTAGCTTTCTTTTTTTTGCCTTCCTCTCCTGTGCTGTTCACCTTCTTTTCTAATATAGGTGTTTAAAGCTGTGAACCTGCTGTGGGTCACTGCCTTAGCTGGGTCTCTTAAGTTTGGACGAGTGATGTTCGTAACTGTTACACTCAGGAAGCGTCCTGGCAGTTACTCTCTCCTCAGTGGGTTGGTAGAAGGCATGGACACTGGGGATTGTGGTTGCTTGTGGTTATGGTGCGAACTCACTGTGTCTGTGCTCAGGGGAGGGCCGCATGCTTAGTCCTCCTGAGCTCCCACGGGGGCTGCAACAGGTGGATGCCTGCATGGACGGGCGCAAGAGCAGACTTTGTGTCTTCAGGCATTCTTGAGGCAGCGTCCACAGTGCTGAATGTGAAGCTCGCAGTTGGCAGCAGGAGCCCTGGAGTGCCCAGGTCCCTCACGCCCACCCCTGCCCTCTGTGCTGCAGGCCTCTGGGTGCCCAGGTCCCTCACATCCACTCCTGCCCTCTGTGCTGCAGGC
>NW_003852460.1:44425-80262 GCF_000181295.1 Otolemur garnettii | reverse complement strand
GGGTGCCCAGGTCCCTCACATCCACTCCTGCCCTGTGTGCTGCAGGCCTGCAGGTGTCCAGGTCCCTCATATCCACTCCTGCCCTCTGTGCTGCAGGCTTACGGGTGCCCAGGTCCCTAGGTCCCTCACATCTACCCCTGCCCTCTGTGCTGTAGGCCTATGGGTGCCCCGGTCCCTCATGCCTGCCCCTGCCCTCTGTGCTGTAGGCCTATGGGTGCCCCGGTCCCTCATGCCTGCCCCTGCCCTCTGTGCTACAGGCCTATGGGTGCCCAGGTTCCTCACTCTTGCCTCTGCCCAGGTCCCTCACATCCACTCCTGCCCTCTGTGCTGCAGGCCTGCAGGTGCCCAGGTCCCTCACGCCCACCCCTGCCTCTGTGCTGCAGGCCTGCGGCTGCCCGTTGTATTGGAAGGCACCACTGTTCTGCGGCGCTGGTGGAGAGCGCACAGGCTCTGTGTCTGTTCACAAGTTCGTCGCCATGTGGAGAAAGTGAGTCTGGGAGCCAGGCTGGGCCAGGGAAGCGGGAGTCAGGAGAGGAGAGGTCCCGTCCTCATAGTGCTGAGGGCTGCCTGTCCAGGGCTCACCTGTGCAGCTGCCACATGGGAGAGGACACTTGCACTGCAGGCACGTTACTGCTGAGACATCAGTATGCTCATTGGCCTTGCTGTGCAGGCCTGTCCCTGCACACCCACATCAGGGCAGGGCTATGTGGACACCCGTGTGGGGAGCATCAGATTCTCCATGTCATTCCAGAATCCTCCAGAATTGTCACGATGACGCAGCCAAGTTCACCCATCTGCTCATGAACCCTGGTTGCAACTACCTGGTGCAGGAGGACTTCGTCCCCTTCCTGCAGGTGAGGCTGTGTCTACACCATACACACCCCTCCTCACAGGTGGGGCTGTGTCTACACCATACACACCCCTCCTCACAGGTGGGGCTGTGTCTACACCACACAACCCCCTCCTCCTCACAGGTGAGGCCTGCATCTCCTGCCTCAGGGTGGCCCCACTGATCACTGTGAGGTCTCATGGAACAGAGCCTACCTTCCCCTGGTGACTGCAGGTGTTGCCTGGCTAGGTGAGTGCAGAGTCTGCCCCTAAAGCTCTGTATCCTCTGCCCACAGGATGTAGTGAACACCCACCCAGGCCTGTCCTTCCTAAAGGAGGCATCTGAGTTCCACTCTCGCTACATCACCACAGTGAGTGCCCCAAGCTCCCCACATGCAGCAGCTTTGAAAGGGGTGCTCTCTCCTCATCTTGGCTCTGTGCTCCAGCTGTCCCATCCTGGTCCTTGCCCCATCTGGCCCATTACTGCAGAGCTCCCGCTGTCCCATCTCTGCAAAGCCCCCACTCTGCGGTCCCTGCTCTCCTGTCACTGCAAAGTCCCTGCTTTATACCCCAGCTATCCCAACACTGCAGAGCCTTGCCCATAGGTTCTTTGGGCCTCCCAGACTTTGTGCTCCTGGTCTGTGAGTGGAGTTGTTGTCATTTCCTATGTTTTGGGGCTTTGGTGAGCACTAAGTGCAAAGGAGTCATCTCTTTGGGGTCTGTAAGGCAGAAGCCCTATGGGGGTCAGCAGTCCTTGTGGCCCCATGTCCGGCACTCAGACCATCAGGCAGGTTGGGGCAGGTGACGTCTGAGTGGCGGCAAAGTGTGCTGCCCTTCCCTTGAGTAGGAAGGACTGGCTTTTGGTTGCTCACACAGAGAAGACCCTTTTGCTTCATGAGGACACATTCACTCACCCTGTTGGCAGGTTTTCCTGCCACATCTGAGTGTGACATGTATAGCACAGGTCCTGCCTCTGGTGGGCACTCTGTCAAGACAGACTGCCCTGCCAAGTGACCTGCAGGGACCCTGCTGGGGGCCTTATGCAAGGTCCAGGCCCAGTTTGAGGCCCTGCCATGTTAGCGGGCACCGAGTTAGGACCACAAAGTTCCTCTTAGCAGTCGCATCTCTGGGTCAGAGGATTAATTCGTAGGCCAGGGTTCATGCTCAGCCCTTGCTGTGGCCTGGGGTTTCTAGAGCCATCAGTGGTTTGTTGTCAGATTTATGGAACCCAGGGCAGGACCCACCTCCTCTTCAGAAAGCTGAGCGGGGTCCCTGGATCCAGCTGAGCACCGCAGTCAGGCTGACTCTCAGGCCGACAGTCTTTCCCAGAGCTTGGCCCACTGCAGCCCCAAAGCCAGGCTTCCATCCAGTCTGCAGGTGGCTGCTCTGTGACTCCAGCCCCCTGCCCACCGGCGTCCTTTGTTGGCATGGGGGTCCTGCAGTGGGGGGCCCCCTCCACCCACCCATCTACCCCACAGCTGCTTACACAGCCCTCCCACAGGTCATCCAGAGGATCTTCTACACCGTCAACAGGTCCTGGTCAGGGAGAATCACCTGTGCTGAGCTCCGGAGGAGCAGCTTCCTGCAGGTGGGTAGGGAGGGGCGGGGTGCAGACAGAGGGCATGCAGGTGGGCGGAGTGGAGTGGGGGCAGGCCTGCTGGGGTCTGTCCCACCACAGGGGCCCACAGAGGCTGTCTATGGCAGTGCCTTCGGGTCTTGTTGGCAGAATGTGGCACTCCTGGAGGAGGAAGCAGACATCAATCAGCTGACTGAGTACTTCTCATACGAGCACTTCTATGTCATCTACTGCAAGTTTTGGGAGCTGGACACAGACCATGACCTGCTTATTGACGCACAGGACCTGGCCCGACACAACGATCATGGTGAGTGCGTGGGGTGGTGTGAGCATGAGGCAGGGTGAGCACGGGGCAGGGGAAAGCGTGTGGCCATAACCGTGTTCCTATCTCAGCCTCCTCCACCTCTCCCCATCCCACCCCATTTTTGTGTCATGACACTGTGTGTGCATGGAGGAAGTTATTCTGAGGCAGAAGCAAGGCAGGCCACGAGCCTGAGACCGCTGGTCTGAGACCCGGCAGGGCTACGGGACTGGCTTCAGCTCAGAGCTTTAGAACCCCGCGTAGCCTCATGCAATGTGGCATCTCATCTCCGCACATCCCCAGCTTTTAAACACAGTCCCCAGCAGGCATTTGTCCCAGCCTTAGGCTGTGGGGACTTTAACTCAGTCCCCTCCTGAGAAAGGGGCCCTGAACGCTTGGCGGTTTCCTACAGCTCAAACGCTCATAAACTGAATGTTTACAACTGTCTGTGGAACAGGCTACTGCCTCCCCGTATGAGAAGCCCAGTGTCAAGGTGCATGAAACCAACTAAGAAGTGAATGTGTGTGCGAATTCGTGGCTTTCTAAAGAATTCACCTTAATCTGCATTTTTTGCTATTTTTTTAAACCCATGTTCACAAGAGTGTTTCTGAACTCTAAATGTCTCCTGTCCACATCTGACCTTGACCACAGGGTTCCACACACATGAGCCCTGTGAGTGTATGCACTGGGCTCAGCAGAGATGGCCCCAGGCTGTCCTGTGTGGGAGGAGACCACTGCCCTGGGCCAACTGGGATCTCCTGGAACTGGGGCCACAGCCCCTGTGAAGCCCCCAGGCTGGTGCCACCTTCATGTCCCCGCAAGCCCCTATAGAGTCCGCTCCTTTATCACATTAGGGCCGCTTGTGGGGCTGTTTGTCACAGAGTATGACATGTCCCCTGGACACTAGTAAACATGGGCACCAATCTTGGTCACTAAGACAGGACTAGCCACAGTCAGAGGCTTCTGGAACAATCCACGTCACTTGTTTGTGAGGGGGCTTTGATGCACCCCTCCCACCATGGGCTACTTTTCTTCTCTTCCTGAGAAACTAGCAGGGCTTCCCAGAGTGCATGACAGCAGGGTCATCCCTGTGACACTAAGACAAGGGGTGCTGTGGCACACCAGGCCCTGTGGCATCCAGCTCCCATGATGCATGCACCACGTTCTCGTTCCCAAGTGCTACTAGACTAGGGAGGGCTCAGTCAGCTCTCCTGGCTCCATGGGGCTCCCAAAGCTGACAAGTATAAATGGAGGTTTCAGCAACAGAGAACACACCCTCACCTGCCCTCTAGCCCAGGAGTCTGAGGTGCAGGTGTCTCAGGGGCGCACTCCACGTGCCCCAGGGGAGGCTTCTTCCTGCCACTTCCAGCTCCTGGGGGATCCAGGCGTCCCTGGCCTTATGGACACATCACTCCATTGTCTGCCTCCATCTCCACTGGCTTCTCCTCTGTGTCTCCTCTGCTAGGAGGGCCCCTAGATAATCTAGGGTAATGTCACTGCAAGATCCTATTTCCAAATGAGGTTCTGCTCCCAAGTACCAGGGTCAGGGTGTGGACATAGATAGCTTTTCTGGGGAGCACAGTTTAGCCTATAACCCCATCTTGTCATTTCACATCAGGGAGGCTCTAGTGAAGGCAGAATGGATTTGGGGATAGGGAGAGAGACCTCTCAAGTTCATGTGCCCATCTCATGGGTATAGTGTTTACTATGGGCTGAATTGAGACCCCACATAATGCCCATTGTGAAGCCCTAACCCCAAGACCTGAGACTGCTACTGTGTTTTGAGACAGGTCTTTACAGAGGTGATTGAGGTAAGATGACATCACTAGGGTGGGCCCTGATTGAACAAGTCTGGTGTCCCAGACACACTCAGTAGGACGACCACATGAAGACACAGGGAAAAGACGGCGTCTACATGCCAAGGAGAGAGGACTCAGGAGCGACCAGCCTGAGTCACCTGGATCTCAGACTTCAGCCTCCAGGGCGTAGAGGATGAATGAATCCCTGTGGCTTTAAACTCCATGCTGTGCCCTTCCTCACGGGGGAGACCATACTGTCCACTCTCATGGGTTTCAGTAGGGTCCTGGTTGGAAGGCACTGGTTTCTGTAGTGGCGTTTGGGGTGACAGCAGGTGGCCCTGAGAGCCGTGCTTGTTCGGCTCCCCACAGATCTGTCTGGGCCCGTCAGCTTCAGTGGGGTCTGACCTGGGTCCGGTTCCACCTGGGAACATGCGGTGAGTACACGGGGCTCGCACAGTGCCTGTCCAGAGGCCTCCTAGCCATGGCCTCTGCTCTTGTCAGCCCCCCATAGGGCTCTACTCCGAGAGGTGCAGTGGGCCACCATGCCACTGCTCACAGCCCCTTCTTCTCTGCAGCCATCTCCTCCAGGATGGTCGACAGGATCTTCTCTGGAGCGGTGACCCGGTACGTGTGGCCAGGGCTGTCCAGTCACCTCCTATTTTCAAGGGACAACCCCAAGAGAGAAGTCTGAGTTCTCTCTGCTGTGAGCTTGCCCTGTTCTGACCATGACAACTGTCACAGGAGGTCCTGAGTGAGGGTATGCTTGAGCTGTCATGGGAGGTCTTGAGTGAGGGGACACAGACCCTTGTTGCAGAGGTCCCTACTGAGGGGACAGCACAGGCCCTGTTGGTGTCCGTGCCAGGCACTGGGCTTCAGAGTAACCTGGGGAGGGTGGCTGCTTCTGAGCCCATGGGACCTGGGTCCTCCTCACGGGACACACAGCCTTCAGGCCCCTCCCATGAGGACCAGGGCCTGACCAAGACTGCTCTGGCCCAGGTGCTATGGGCAAGGTGGGCCCCTTGCCTGCCCCCTGTGTGCACCCTCTCCCTGATGGATGTCTTTGTCTCTCTATTCTGGCCCTGAACCAAGAGGTAGAAAAGTTCAGAAAGAAGGAAAAATAAGCTACGCTGACTTCGTCTGGTTTCTGATCTCTGAAGAAGACAAGAAAACTCCAACCAGGTAGGTATTTGGTAGAAGAGTCAGAGCTGTGTCCCCAGAGCTGCCCCAGGTCGGCAGGCTTGAAGGGACTATCCCTGGCAGATCTCCACAGGGTGGGTCCCTGTGGGGCAGGTGTCCCGGCTTGTAGCTGACTGTGGCTCATGTGGCTACAGCATTGAGTACTGGTTCCGCTGCATGGACCTGGACGGGGACGGGGCGCTGTCCATGTTCGAGCTTGAGTACTTCTACGAGGAGCAGTGCCGTAGGCTGGACAGCATGGCCATTGAGGCCCTGCCCTTCGAGGACTGCCTCTGCCAGATGCTGGACCTGGTACAGCCACAGAGTGAAGGTAGCAGCCCAGGGAGGGGACAGCCCCATGTGAGGGGACATCTGGGTGAGGGAACACAGCAGTGTGAGGGTACACCCCCTTGTGAGGCATGTCACTGGTGCAGGGGTCACCCCACAGGTGGTGATATCCTAGTGTGGGGACGCATAGGCAGGGCTATCCCCAGCATGTTTGGGATGAGGCCATACCACAGGGGTCTGTGGCTTCCTAGGGTGACAGCAGCACCACCTGTGGTGACCTCTGGTGTCCCTGAGAATGGAAGCCTAGGGCAGGAAGCACATGTCCTCATGGTGGGGAACACTGTGGTGACAGCATGAAGCTCAGGGACTGTTGCGGAATTAGTATTGACCCAGTACAGGCCTCCCAGCCCCATCTGTTCCCTGGGTCCCTCTCAGGTCAGAGGGATGGGGGGGACTGCCCATAAACACATTCCCCATAGGACAGGGGATTCTTCCCGTAAACCCTCTCCCCCCAGGGGACACTCTCCCAAAGCACTCCCCATGGGGGTGGACATTGTCCCTATCTGCCACCTTAGTTAGTTTTGTGCTATGTGTTTTAGAATCCAGGTCTGGGGGGTTATCCTTGTTCTGAGGACACAGGCCCCTTTGCTCCACAACTGAGTTTTCTCCTACATATTGTGCCCTGGGCTGCACATGGCCCTGGGCTGGAGGGGAGCAGGTCCCTGTCGTTTCAGGTCCAGGGATGCCCCCGGTGGCCTGCGGCACCGTCCAGTCCTGGCTCACTTATGCCCCTCAGCCCCAGGTTCCTCCATGCGATGCCTCCCAAGGGTGCCTCTTATCGTGTGTCCTCTACGTATGAGTCTGGCGGTGTGGAGCACACAGCATCCTGCTGCTTCCTTCATCAACTGCCACCACCCATAGCAGCTCCTAGGGGGCAGACTCTCACGGTCACCCCCTCTGACACAGACAATCCCCTCTCCCGCCTGCAGGGAAGATCACACTGAGCGACCTGAAGCGCTGTAGGCTCGCCCACGTCTTCTTTGACACCTTCTTCAATGTTGAGAAGTACCTGGATCACGAGCAGAGAGAGCAGGGCTCCCTGCTCAGGGTGAGTGCACTGGGAGTGCAGGCTGCCAGGGCCACACCACCTGGGCCATGCCACATAACAGTGAATGTGTCCTCCAGGAGAGTGACTGCGATGGCCCAGAGCTGTCAGACTGGGAGAAGTATGCTGCTGAGGAGTACGACATCCTGGTGGCCGAGGAGGCTGCAGGGGAGCCGTGGGAGGATGGGTGAGTGCAGCATGTGGGGACGTGGGCAGGAACATGGGGATGTGTGGGGCAGGAACATGGGGACAGCCAGGAGGGGCCACGTGGCCAGGGTTCTCACACTGTCTGCACATGGCATCACCTAGAAGGCATAGCTCAGCGGCCCTACCCAAGGAGCTTTGTCCCTTCATGGCATTTGGTGATTCTGAGGGTGAGTTTTCACACAGCTGGCAAAGGGGAGATAGAGGCAGCTATGTTTGTGAGCAAGCAGTGTCCACGGCACACGGCTGACATGTGTTGGGGCAGACAAAGGTTGGGAATGGGTGTCTTCTGTCACAGGCCCTACTTCAGCATGTGGCCTCTGAGACTGCATGAGACCGCAGAAGCTGTCCTGGGTGTTTCTCATTGTGTCTAATCTCTCCTGCGCTTAAGCTCCTAGGGCAGCTGTGCAACTCGCTCGCACTCCCAGTTGGTGGCAGATCCCTCAGTCTCCTTGTGTCTCTCAGAGACATTTCTTCATTTTGATGAAGTGTCACTCACCAGTTGCTGTTTTCTAGGCTGTGCTTTCGTGTCAGAGTTAGGAAAAATAGTTGCCAAACCCACAGCCACAAGGTCTCCTTTGTGAGTTTGTTCCACATTCAGGTCTGTGGCCCATCTGAACCACTCCCTGTGGGGCGGGATGTGTGCTCACTTCTTGGCATGCCGACACTCAGCCATCCTACGAAATTCATGGCATCTTTATAGACAGTTATTGCCCGTGTGAGTGTATATTTGTGTGTGTGTTCCTCCTGAATTTCACTCTGTCCTACTGATATCCACGTCTGACTGTGTGGTGTTGTGGTCTGTGGCTTTATTCATGAGCCCTGGCGTCACGTGCCAGGAGCCTCCAGCGTCTTTGCCAGCAAAGCTGTCTGGGCCCCTCAGGCTGCTTTGTCATCCTGTGTGTTATAGACTCAGCACATTGCTGTCTCCATAATCCTGTGGGGACAAGCATCAACCACAGAGCAGGTGGTGATCCCTGCCACTGGGATCAGGTGGGTACTGTCTGGGCCACTGGTCGAAGTCTGTCCTTTACCACTGAGCAGTATCCAGAATTGTGGTTGAATGCTCAGGTTTCATCCATGTACTTTAAAAATTTGTATTATTTTTAGAGTCAACGTCTCAACTCTGTCCCCTAGGCTGGAGTGCAGGGGCTCAATCACAGCTCACTGCAGCCTCTAGCACCTGGGCTCAGGTAATCCTCCTGTCTCAGCCTCCCAAGTAGCCAGGACTACAGCCCCCCAGCAACACACCTGACTAGTTCTTTTTTTTTTTTTAGAGATGGGGTCTTGCTATGTTTCCCAGGCTGGTGTCCAACTCCAGACCACTCACCATCAAAGTGCTAGGATTATGGGCGAGAGCCACTGTGCCTGCCTAGTGGTTCCCCCTTCCCCCCACATTGTGTTAGCTGTTCTGGTTTCTTTGCTTTTATGTATGAACAGCAGGCTTATTTCTAAAAAACATTCTGTAGCAATGTTGCAATTTTGATGAATGCACAGACTGACATGGGAGCCCAGTGACATCCCAGCAATGCAAATGCCTGGCCCACTCTGACTTCTCGCACTGGCATTTCGTGCTTTCTATGTATGGATTTTATGTGAATTTTGAGAGTGTTCTCTGAGTATTTCATAATTTTTTCATGTTGCAAAAGGTGCTTTTCTCACTTTCGTTTCCAGTTGCTCATGTGTGGTACAAACATTTTCTAGCTCTGAAAGCTCTTTCAGGTTCTCACTGCCTGAACGGGTCTGTCTTACTCTGTTGCAGTGTTCCAGGTACATTTATTTCATCTCCCATGTGGCGCACTGCCTGGGACCTCTAGGGTGCTGGGCTGGTGTGAGAGCAGAGGGTCCTTCCTCCCCATCCTCGGGGAAGTGTCCCAACAACTCTCATGCTGACCACATCTGCCAGCTGAGGGAGGCCCGTCCTATCCTGTTTGCTGAGATGTGTCATGACATGTCACCCTTCTTATGTGTAATCTGGATCCATTCACAGAGATCACCTGTGGCTTCCCCTGTGGTCTTGCTGGCTCCAGCCACACAGCAGAGGGGCAGGGGCCTTCCCCATGGTTTCTGGATGGGTGTATGTGGAAGACATGTCATTTCTTCCCCAGCATTGGGTGAGATTCACCAGGGACTCCCATTGTGCACTCCTGCTTCATAGTGGCCCAGGCCCATCGACAGTGAGTGCTGGTGGCACTGGGGACCTCAGTGTTTTTAGGAGCAGCAGCATCTCAGTGGGACGAGGAAAAGGGCCCTGTGTGCTGAGGCTGTGTGTGTTCCCAGGAGAGACAGTGATATTTCTTGCATAGAAGCAAAGAGTGCCACTGAGCCACAATAGGGCGTGTCACCCCATCCTGTAGGTGTTTCCAGAGCTGCCAAGGAGGCCTCAGCTCCCACTGTTAAGTCTCAGAGGAATTTGCCTGAGCATATACGTCCCCCCTTCTGCGTAGTCATCCTTGGTGTCCCTGTGCTGTCCTCTTTCCAGCCATGCATGGACAGACTGATTTTTAGAGCTCCATGTGCACTTGGGTTTGCCATCTAACAAGCACTGTCATTCATCTTTGGGCAGATAATGGTCACTGCCCAGTCCCCATCACAAGGTGCCTTGTGGTCCAGCCCAGGTTCCCAGGGAGGGCTCTACCTGCCCCACAGGGACCTCCCTGGTGTTTCTACAGTTTACATCCTGCTCACTGGGGTGTGTTCTGCTCAGACCAGCACTGCTCCCCAGGCAAGGAGGAGGACAATGTCCCCCCACCTGGCTGCCCCTGCCTATGGCCAGGTCCTCACCAACACACTCATTGCAGGTATGAGGCTGACCTTAGCCCTGTGGAGCAGAAGCTGAGCGCGCTGCGGTCCCCTCTGGCCCAGAGGCCCTGCCTGGAGGCACCGACAGCTCTTGGTGCTGTCGACCTGTATGAGCTCGCATGTGGGGATGACGACCTACAGGCACTGTGACACGTGTGCTGTGGCTACTGTGACATGCACACTGTGGCCTCTGCGAAAACAACTGTTTCGTTGTTGAACTGTCCTTTGCAGACAGTGAAATGCGTTCATCTGCAATGATAAATTTTTATTTATTCACGGAAGCGTGGCACGTTGCCACCTGCCAGTGGGACAGGAGCCCCCATGGAAGCCATGGCCTCACCCACATGCAGGCATCTTCCTTGGAATGACTGGGGACTGGGACCCTCAGGACAGGGTCTGTGCTGCCCACAGTGTGGGTCTCGTCCTGAGGTGGACACATGAGTCCCTGGGGCCTGCAGTGCAGGGTGGGTCCTCACGGCAGTTCTGTTTTTTGAATGTTTTCATGTGAAGGTGACTGACTTGCTGTGTGGCGCAATTTTAAAGCATTTTATGTGAACATGTTTGTATTTTTGAATAAAAAAATCTTCAATCATGGGTTCTGTTCCTGCCGTCACAGCCTGGGGGGAGAGGAGCAAAGTCACCACACTGTGCACTTGGGGCCATTTACAGGGCTGTCACTATCATCAGCTCTGCCAAGCCCTCACCAGACGCAGCTGCTCCCTCCATAGTCCCCCTGGGTGGTGGCAGGGGAGGGTCACGATGATGCCCCAGAGTCATGGCTCAGCCCTCCTGAAGGACAGGGGCCCCTCTGGGGGAACATTCCAGCTGCCAAGGCAGTGAAATACGTGACCCCCTAGGCAAGGCATAGATCTTTGTCCTCAGCCTTAGAGGCCTTTGTCCCCAACCACCTACCCACAGGTGGCTGTGTGTCATGAACACAGGGCCTGTCACCTCCAGAGCCACCTGTCTATACAAAGCCCACTGGCTCCACCCAACCACAGGCACCACCAATCATGAGCCAGGACGTGGCTGTGAAAGAGGGACATGTGGCCTGTGTCCTGGGCTGTGGATGCTTCAGCCACACTTGTGAGAGGGGCAGGCTTGGATACCTGGTAGACGTAGACATCTCCCAAGGCAAGGCAGTTCCTGCTGAGTCCTGAGGTTGGGCTTGGAGGCAGGACTGAGGCCTGCCAGGAACCTGACCCAGTGCCTCCCTACCAGCCTCTCACACACAGTCCTGCTGGGGCACACAGGCAGGCAGGTCCAGCCTCGGCTGCTCCCTCCACAGTCCAAGCTGTCCTGAGCTGTCCCTTCGTCAGACTGGCAGGTCTCCAGGCAAATGGGTGACACAGGGAGGACCAGGGGCTCCTGTAACTGCAGATGGACACCAGGTACCCCACCACCCTCCAGGAAGATGGCAGGCATGGCAGGTCTCAGGGCATCAGTCCCGTGTGCATGATGCTTCTGGGTGTTCCCAGGACTGTGTGGCACCAGGTGACCAGGGCAGGTCTGAGGGTTCCAATGAGCAAGGTGAGCACACCTTAGACACCTGGTATGTGTTCCACAGGGGCTATAGTAAGAGGTGAGCACTCTGGGATCCAGGCGTTCCTGGGGCCCAGGTTCCAAGGCGACCTTGATACATTCTCAAGTTTCCAGGTGGCTGCAGGACAAGGTGACCGGTCCCAGTGCATTCTGCCACACACGAGTGATCCAGCAGGTTTCGCCAAGCTCCCTCACAGCTGCTGCGCATGGTCAGGGCTCCCCATGACTTGAGGGGAGGTGCCCACACACTGAGTGGGAAACAAAGTGGGAGCTGGAACCCTGGAGGGGACAGGATAGCCATGAGGACATGGAAGAATCACAAGTGAGAATGGGGTGCCAGGAACCATAGTGATGGCTGTATGTAGGGGAGTCCCTGTGAGCCCAGCGCTGCTGCTTGTGGGTAATGGGGATGACGGCTGGAGCTGTGGGCCTTGGTGCCCCAGCACTGACTGGGCCTCATCCACAATAGGCCCCTCCCTGAGCCCTGCCGGAGCCCCAGCTAAGACCCAGCCCAAAGTGCAGGCCCCAGCCTGGCCCCCAGGGGAGCTGGGGCACACCAGCCTATACCTCCCCACTGGGTCTCTACCCCGTACATTCTCTGCCTCCCCCAACCTTCCCCAAATCTGCATTTGAGCAGGGGATGGGGGAGGGCGGGGGGCTCCCTGGCACCTCACCTGGCCCCTGGCCAGACTCTCAAGTCCCATCTCAGCCACATACCAAGACTTCCAGGCTATACTGCTGCTGGTGGGGATGGCCCTGCCTGGACCACCTTAACTGTGACCTTGGGTGACAGGGTGCAGGCACTCCTGTCTCCCAGACTGGCAGCTGGTGCTGCAGGGCCAGGTAGGGCCTGTCATCCTACCTGGTGTGCAGCACCCCCAGGTAACAGGTGGGAGACCCATGTCCTGTGTGGTTGGGTTTAGGAAGGTGGCAGTGCCCCAGAGCATTTCTGTTCTTTGAGGGGTCTGCCAGTGGGCCCAGAAGATGTTTTGGGGAACCTTCATAGCCAGCAGCAGTGTCCTGGCAAGGAAGGACATCTGCAGGATGAGCCTCCATCAGGGGCTTGTGGCCATCAGGAGGCTGTGACTCCTTAGCCACAGCTGGGCTGGCATCCCAGGTCTGGAGCAGGTGGGGCTCGTGCAAGGGTCTTCCCCTCAGCCTGGTACAGACGCAGCCACCACGCCCACCCTCTGGTGTCCCTGTCCATCCCAGGAAATCTGCCTCTCTGGGTGAGGCCTGGCAGGTGTCTTCATCCTGCAGTAGGGGGGAACCTGTGTGCAGACTCAGTGCCCTTGACGTTCAAGTCCAGCCTCTTGCAGGTGGGTCAGTCTGTTTGCACCCCACAGGACAGGGCGACAGTGGAGACCTGCAGGGAATGGGGGCCCCTGCACAGTGAACCAGACATAAGCTGGAGCCTTATCTGAGTCTCTCTGTACCCCACATCCCAGGGAGAATCAAGTGCCTGAGTCCTGCCCACAAGGGCAGCTGTCCCCACCCCTGCACCTGGTACACCACAGCCCAACCATGGGAGGGGTCCTCTGCTCCTTTAGGACAGCCCCTCCGTGGACCAGGGACACCTGTCCTCCTAGTGTGACAATGCCGCCTTTCCCCCCAGTGACGTGAGCAAGATGTGAAGGCAGACACACAGCAGCCGAGACAGCCCTGGACATGCAGGAACTATGGGCCCCGTGCAGTTGGGCTCCCTCAACAAGGCCCTAGCAACCGACCCTTGGCCCCCACCATGCTGGCTCCTGCCCAGCAATGAAAATGGACCTGGATAGCACCCACAGTTGGACAGTCCTGGATGCAGACAATGGGGTGATGCACAGCCCCTCCCATGCCACAGGGACCCTTAGCTCTCAGCTTCCAGCAGCTGCTGCCCCTAGGCCCTCACATGGGCCTTCACAGGATGGGTCAGGAGAGCAGGAAGCTGAGGCTGGGGGAGCAGCTGCCTGGTCTTCCAGCTGCCCTTTTACTCTTCCTGTGCCTGAAGCAAAGGTGGCTGTGCACCCATGGACAGGCATGTGGGGGCACTGAAAAGGGCATGGGGGCCCATTGGGGCTGTGACAGGGACAGACAACCCATCAATCCCACCTTGGATATAGCCGACCACATCCTGGAGCCAGGAGGTAGATGGGGTAGGAAAGGCTGCTATGGAGGTCCACAGCGTTACAGGCCATGCCAAGGTGTCCACAGGCCTCGGCTACGTTGGCAGAAGCTGGAACAAGTGCCAGATGGAGGCCATCCACGCCCTGGGGGCTACGGGTATCCGTTCCCCACCCTAGTGCTGGCTCATCCTCAGTTTAATCACAGAGCAACTGAGGTCTAGGGTTGCTGTCCAGGTGAAGGGACAGGGGACTTCTCCCAGCAGACCCCGTAGAGACTGGAATACCCTGAGTGAGTGCCAGTGGCTCCACCCAGGCCCCATGCACAGCTGCATATCTACCAAGGTGTGGTGACCCCAGCAGAGGGCCTGCCCCGCCCCAGTACAGGGGAGACCCCCTTCTCCATGTCTGCGCTTGTCCTCTGAAGTCTGGGCCAATCCCTCTTTGGTCTAAACAGACCCTGGGAACAGTCCAACCTGCTCAAAGGTGAAAACAGAAACTGGGCCAGGGAGTCCTTCCCCATTCAAAAAGGACAGCTCACATCTCAGAAGTTTGGTGGAGATCATCTGAGCATCTGACCCACCTGAAGGGGGGAGGTATGGGCAGCAGCACTGAACAGACGGCAGGTGCTGAGCCCGACCTCTAGCTCAGGACACAGAAGTGTGAGGGCAGCAGCACAGCCAGGGAGGTGGACGAACCAGACTGTGAAGACCTGGGGACTTGGTGCTTAGGAGACACGAGCCATTCATCTGTAGTTTGGGCTGTGAAAGCTAACACTGAAGGACTGAATGTCTGTCCCCCCAAAATGCACATGATGAAGCCCTCACACCCAAGGTGATGGGTTAGGAGGTGGGGCCTATGGGTGGTGATGAGGGCTTGAGGGTGGAACCTCATGGATGGGACCAGTGTCCTTATAAAAGGGACCCCAGAGAACCCCCTGGCCCCTTCTACCATGTGAGGACACAGTAAGAAGGCACTATCTCTTTCTGGTGGAGTGGGTCACCACCAGACACAGCATCTACTGCACAGGGATCTTTAGCCTCCTGAAGTGAGAAATGAATGTCTGTTGTCTATAAGCCTCTCAGCCTGTGGTACTTTGTTACCGAAGCTAGAAATGGATTCTGATAGGGAAGATCATTTACCCCACTCTCGCAGTTTTGCATGAATGCCTATGTGGTTTGTCTGTCTTCAGAATTTCTACTTCTCTCTTCTATTTTTTCCTATCCCGTACTTTACTGTTAATGCTTTTAATTCTTGCATTTTATAAGCCTATTTAAAGAGAAATACTTCTCCTAAAGATCAGAGTAGAGAGAACCCCTCACCCTGAGGGTCAGGAACCCCCAGGCACTGGTGGCAGCACTCTAGATCTTGAGCATGCAGAAGGCGTGTCCAGAAGTGCTCCAACATCCAAGTTGGGGGGCAGGGGGGCTAGGCACAGAATCAGGTCACATCTCAGTTAAAACACTGTGACTTGGGTTGTGTCCTGGTCACCCAGGTGAGGATACCTGTCTGCACACCTGCTATGGCAGCACTTGCCTGGGCCTGGACCAGAGATAGAGCAGTCCCTGAAAGGAGCAGCTGCTCTCCCTGGGTCTGGACACCAATGCCCCAGGCCCAGCTGACCATGCCCCTCCCTGACTCAGGCCCAAGCTTGATGGTTGTGCAAACCTGCCAAGTCCCTCAGGACATTCAAGAGCTGGTTCCTGGGGTCTCTGCCTTAATTAACAAGGGAGGACAGGCCGGTGAAGATCATGTGGAATTCAGAGTGGCTGAGAGTGAAGACCAGGGTTTCTGTACTCAGGAGCACCTGCAGAGGGAATGGGCTGGAAGTTTGTAAGGAGAAAACGGGGTGCTGAGACCACTTTGTCTCCCAGAGGACCCCCACCTACCCAGCCCACTGGGTAGCTCTGCAGAGGGACACCCTGGGACCTCCAGAAAAGCTGAATATCCACTGAAGCAGAGAGGCAGGGGTAATGCTGGGGGGCTCCTGCCTTGAGCTGCACATGGGCTCTTAGATGCTGTCACCAGGAGTATGGGGACACTGTATGGGAAACACCACAATGTGTCACCTGTCACAGTCACAAACAGGTTATAGCACTGTGTACCTCGCAAACATAACTACTGACAACCACACACAGCCCAAAAGGAGCCAGATCCCCACGGACAGTCAGGGCTGGAGACAGCAACTTCCAGGCCACAGGGTGTAGGCCCCACCTCCACCCATGACGCATGGGGTCCCTGAGTCAGGGCTCCCTCAGGGGGTGCAGGCCCACGTGCACCTACAACCCAGGTGCCCCCAAGTCAGGGCTCCTATAGGGGGTACAAGTCCCATGTCCACCTACAACCCAGAGGTCCCCGAGTCAGGGTTCCCTCAAGATACTCAATGCCTATTTGCTGATGGCTCAGACACTGCCTCTCTGGGGCCACCTGCTGTCATTGGGATGCACAGAACACTCCCACAGGTCCACACAGAGCTCACACAGCTGGTTAAGACCCAATCCTTCAGTGCCCAGGCCAGGAAGGCCCTAATGCTAAGAGTCCTGCCACACTGGGGGCATTATACCTCTCGGTGTCAATGCCTGATGCACTCAAGCCCCTACAGAAGGTTGCACCCACCCTGAAGAACAACGGTGTCTCTGATGCCTCTTGGAACCATATTTCTCAACAGCCTCCCACATCTCCCTCATCCTCTATTTTACAACAAATGCAAAAAACAGCACAGAAAGCCAAGCCCCACTATTCCCCTAAAAGGAAGACTGGATTTGAAGGAAGCCCAGTGACGACAAAAACCAAGGCCAACTTGGAGCCAACAAAAAATCCAGTTAATTTTCATCTAGTCCCTGGCTCCTCTCGAAACTAAAAAGAGATTCACTCACATGGCGTCCAGATCAGAATCACCTGCCTGTCCTGGGCACTTGGACCCTAGCGATACAGGATAAGTGGCGTCCCAGCCAATTCAGTAGAGGTGGGGGGGGTGGGGGGCGCGGACCGGCTGCCTTGCCTTGGCGGTGTTGGTGCCGCACAGCAGGCAGAGGAACCATAGGGCTGGAGGGTGGGGGTTGGGGAGGCTCCAGTAGCCGGAGGGGCCAGACAGCTTTTGGGGAGACACCAGCACCTTCGGTTTCCCTCCCCTTGCACCTACAGCCGAACAGGGAACTCCCCCATTTCTTAGGCCTGGGAATGAAAGTGATTGTAGCCATCATTCACGACCCAAACACGCTAAAAGTAACTACAGAGGGTCCCAGACACGCTAACTGTAACTACCGAGCCCCGCTCAGAGGCAGACAAAAAAAAGAGAGCGAGTTTTTTTTCTCCCAACTTGGGAGCTTTGGGTTTTTTTGTTTGTTTGTTTTTTTGCAGTTTTTGGTGGCTGCTGGGTTTGAACCAGCCACCTGCGGCATATGGGGCCGGCGCCCTACTCCTTTGAGTGACAGGTGTTTGTATTCTTTTATGTAAATAATCCTCTTCTACCACTGATCTGTGCTCAGCGAATTCATTCTTGGAATCAAGAACCTATTTAAGAGCTAAATTCTGGTATCCCTAGGACGGGGTCCAATGCCCACTGGTGGGGCACTAGAAAAGCCGCGGCTTCCTGGACGCTCAAACAAGAGCTTCCAAACTTCTGTTGGGCAGTACCTGTGGCTCAAAGGAGTAGGGCACAGGCCCTATATACCGGAGGTGGCGGGTTCAAACCTGGCCCCAGCCAAAAAAAAAAAAAAAAAAAAACTGCAAACTTCTCCCGTTCAGGAAGAAAATTTCCCCGTGGACTCCCCATTCAACAGTGGGCCCTGGGGCTGGAAGTGGGAGGACCCCCGCACCCAGACCACTCCAGCCCCTGGGAGCCTCAAGGCCGACGTCACCCCAACAAGGATTCTCCCACCCCTGGGGCCAGACTGAAGACCCCAAACCACACTTGGGGACCAAAACAAAGACTCAGGACCCCAGTAAAGACTCGGGAACCTCGGGGGCAGGACCTGGGACCCCAACAAAAGGCTCGAGGACAGCAGGGCAGGATCTGAAACCACAACAAAGACTCAGAGACCCCGAAAGAAGCGTTAGGAATCACCGCAGCCAGCCTCCCAACCACACACGGAACGCCGGCAGCGGAGGAAGATGACGCTCTTCGTTTTCGCGTCTCCCGCGGAACCGCCCACGGGGCGGGGTCCAGGCCGGACCCCACCCCTAGTGAGCGCGTTTGGGTGACCCGACCTACCATACAGCTCTGCCTCCCCGGCCGCAACTGCAAGACGCAAGCATATGACCCTCGACCAAAGGGAAACCCGCTCTGAGCCGCGTGCGCAGATCGTGATCACGTGGTGCCATGTGACCAATGGAGCGCCCGTCCAGGGGCCGCGCGAGCAGATCCGAGAGTATGTGACCAATGGGGATCTCGTGCCAATCGAGCCGGCAGATCTTGAGTAAGTGTTGCAACACAGCCAATCGGGGACCCCCAGGGCCGCGCGGCGCTGCCGAGGCCCCGCCCCATCGCATTCCCGGGGTTGCGGCATGTGGGCCCTGCGGGTCGCCGTCCGCCAGCGGCTTCGGCTCCCCTGGGTAAACTGTGGCCACCCCAATCCGAGGGCTGTGCAGCCGCTGCCGCCCTGGCCCGCGCTCGCCGCTTTCAGCCGTTGGGGCCCCGGAAAGTTTCCGGGAAGCGGAGCGCGGGGCCCACGGGCGGACGGCCGCCTAAGCCAAGCCGGAAAAGACGAGGAGGAGCCAGAAGATGCGGACGAGGAGGAAGAAGAGGAGGAGGAGCTGCTGAGAAGGGACCCGCTGCTGCCCGCGGGGACCCAGCGCGTGTTCCTGGTTCACCCTGACGTCAAGTGGGGCCCAGGAAAACCGCAGATGACCACAGGTGATCGGTACTGCGCCTCTGGGAGGGGCGGGGCGTTCTAGGTCAAGTCTCCGAAGGAAGGAGCTCATTGGATGGAGGTTGGGGGCTGGGACTCAAGGGAGAAGCTCATTGAATGGCAATGAAGGAGTGGGCACTCTGAGGGGAGGAGCTCATTGGGTGGCAATGTAGGGGCGGGGACTTTAGGGAAGGAGCTCATTGAAGGGCGATGCGGGGGCGGAGACTTAGAGCGGGACGGCAGTCTAAGTATTTATCAGTGGATAAATACGCGGATGGAGACTCTGGGGGAGGAGCACAATTTTGTAAATATAGGGGCGGAGTTGAAGAGGGGCAGGGACTCCCAGGGCCGGAAGGGTGGGCAGGATCTTTGGGGAGGGGTTTACATGGTGAGGGAAACTCATTGGGTGGAGGCGTAGGGCGGGGCCTGGCCGTGCTGCCTTGTTTTCCTTGGCGGTAAGCCCAGTGCCGGAACAGGGGCGGGCTGGGGGCGGGATCCTGCACTGGGCAGGGGCTGGAGTTATGGACGCTGGCAAGGGTCTCGTGCCCTGCCCACAGCCCCCGCAAAGGGCACGGGCCGGTCAAAATAAGTGCCCAAGATCCAGAAAGACTTGGTCACAGGCAGCTCCCACTCATGCCCCTGACTCCTGCGTTGCACCCGGTCACTGTGAGCCTCCCCATCTCCCAGAGCTGCCTCAGTTGCCCTGTCTGACCTGTCACCCCAGGGCTGTCACTGGCCGTGTCCACCGCTCGTCGGTCATAAACACGCATGGGCAGGTGCATGTGTTCAGTGCCAGGGCAGACACTTGGGAGGACTGTGGGGTCCAGACTCCTGAGAGGGCACCTGCGTGGGGACCTGGGAGCTCGGGGAGGGGGGGGGTTTGTCGTGGAGGAGGGCGCTGACTTCCTGAGGGCTGGGCCTGCGGTTTCAGGAAGAGCGGTTAGGAGAGTGACCAGAGGATGGGGAGGGCTCTGGAGCCCACCAGGACTCAGATCCCAGAAGCTCTGCGTCCCCTACGGGAAAGAGGACGAGCCCCAACCCATGGGCGCGGACCCCCAGCTGCCACCCGCCCACCAGCCCTGCTGTGCATGCCAGTGTCCTGACCTCCGTTTCCTCCTCTGCGCTGTGGTGTGGGGCTCTGCAGTTGTCATGAAGAGCAGAGTCCAGGAGTGCATGGGACAGTGGGATCTGCACAGGGGGCGACTCCTAAGGACATGGGAAGGGTTGTTTGTTGCTGTTGTAAGATGGGAGGAGAAAATAGGGTGCTGCAGGGCAGACACCTCCTCCAGGGAGTGGTGGGGGCCGTGGGTGGCCACAGCATCATGGGCAGCAAGTGAGTGTCCTGCGGGCTGTGACCATCTGCAACAGGGATTCACCTCCTATTCCAGGGTTCTGAGGTGCAGGTGTCTCAGGGCTGCCCGCTCCCTCTATGGGCCCCAGAGGAGGTTCCTTCCTGCCTCTCCCAGTTCCTGGGGGACTCCAGGCATCCCTGGACTTGTGGCCACATCACTCCAGTCTCTGCCTCTGTCTCCACATGGCTTTTCTGTGTCTGTGTCTCTGCTGTCTTTAATGAAGACACTTGTCACTGGATTTAGGGCCCTCCCTAATCCAGGATGGTCTCATCTTGGGATCCCTCTCTAATTACATCTGTGGAGACTGTATTTCCAAATAAGGTCCTATTCCTAGGTGCCAGGGGTTAACACATGAATTAACCCACACCCATTCATGTGATGTCTATGCCCATGCCATGGCTCAGCTGCTAGCTCAGGGGTATCCAGGGTCCCTGCTCCTGCAGCACCCTCCTTGGGAGTCTCCCTCAGAGCCCAGCCTCAAAGCCCATTTCCTGTCTTAATCTTCTCCTATCCCTGGTGGTCACCTGAGGAAGAACCAGCAGGATGAGAGTAGGAGCAGACAGCTCCTACTCATGCCCCTGACTCCTGTGTTGCACCCCGTCACTATCAGCCTTCCCACCTCCCAGAGCTGCCCCGGCTGCCCTGAGCTGCTGGGGACCTGTGCCATGCCTCCACACCCCTGTTTCAGCCCTTGCTGAGCTCTGCTCACTCTGCCTGCCCAAGTGGGTTCCAGCTTCCCTGGACCTTCTAGAACCTTCTGTCACATCATCCCATCTGCCTCTGTCCGCCCATGTGGAGGGTGGGTTAGATGATGCACGTCACAACATTCCAGGGCTCTTCATTCAGTGTCCCTGCTGTGCTTGTCCTGAGCCCTGAACCCATCAAGACTCCACCTTCCTTCTTCCACCCTCCTGTGCCCTGTTTCCATCAGATTCATACCTAGGAAACCACAGGGGGAAGAAAACATGTTTGGGAGTAAATACTAGGTTTGGGTATTCTCCCAGGTACGGCCACATCCAGGGCAGGAGGAGGTCAGCAGAGTGGAAGCCAGCAAGGCTGCCTGGGTTAGATGAGGATGGGGCCAGGGCAGGTGAGGACAGGGCTAGGGCAGGTGCAGATTGGGCCTGGGACCCAGGGCCCACCCTGGAAGGCAGTATCCTAACAGTAGCCTGTGTGTCTCCACAGCCACGTGGCAGGTGGCAGAGGCCACAGCACTGGTGCACACCCTGGATGGCTGGTCCGTAGTCCAGACAATGGTCATGTCCACCAAGACGCCCACCAAGAAGCTCATCTTTGGCAAAGGGAACTTCGAGCAGCTGACAGGTAGATCATCTCAGACCTACCCCTTCCCTCTCTCTTGTCACATCTAGGGTGGGTCTGTCGGGGGAGGGAGGTGTCAGCACAGGTCACACAGGACACTGGAGTGGACATGGAGGATCATGGGCATGTGAGGAAGGATCCGCTTCTGATAGGACCTTCTTCTGTTAGAGACAATCAGAGGGTGTCCAGAAATCACATCTGTCTTCCTGAATGTGGAGAGGATGGCTGCCCCAACCAAGGTGGGTGACATCATTTCCCATGTCTTTTGTGCCACTCTGAGTATCTGAGTCACATTACATACAGCATGCTGAGGATAGAGAGGAGCATGAGGTAGGCTGACAGTGCAGCCTGCGCCCACTCCTCCCATGAGGCTGAGTTCCCGTGTCCAGGCCCTGCTATCTCCTCTTCCAGAAAGAGCTGGAGGCGGCCTGGGGCCTAGAGGTGTTTGACCGCTTTACCATCGTCCTGCACATTTTCCGCTGCCATGCCCGTACCAGAGAGGCCCGGCTACAGGTGGCACTGGCCGAGATCCCCCTACTCAGGTGCCCGCGGGGTGTCCAACTGAGCGAACGTGCCCTTCTGTCTGTTGTTCATGTTGTACACGTGGGGCCCACAGGCACGTAAGGTGCACAAGAGTGTGGGGTACACATTTGGGAGGGATGTGGCAGGGCTGGTCCCGCATAGCTCAGCTGGTCAGGTGCAGCGCGTGACCCCTCCCAGCAGTCTTGTCAGGAAAGGCAGCAGCATGGCCAGTGAACAGCTCCCATTTCCACACCAGGTCAAACCTGAGAAACAACATTGCCCACCAGGACCACCAAGGAGGAGGCTCCCGCTACATCATGGGCTCAGGTGATGTGACTGTGTGTGGATGCCTGAGAACATTGTCACTGGGCACTCAGGATGGGTAGCAGGGTACTTGGGAATGTGTATAGTGAGTCGCCCTTGGACAGGAGGCAGCCCTTGAACATCCCAATCGGTCAGGAGCTGAACGTTGCCCAGTCTCTGTCCACATTCAGGCAAATTAGAATATCATAGCAATTCCCTTCGGCTGCCATAAGAGAGAATGATAATTGGGGGTCTTAAAACAGCAGGGATCCATAATCCTCCCAGCTTTGGAGCCTAGGAGTCTGAGGTGCAGGTGTCTCAGGGCCAGTCCCTCTACAGTCCCCAGGGGAGGCTCCTGCTTCTCCCAGCTCCTGGGGACTCCAGGCATCCCTGGGCTTGTGGCCACATCACTCCATCTCTGCCTCTGTCTCCATATGGCTTCTCCTTTGTGTCTGTGTTTCCTCTGCTGCCTCTTAGGAGGACACCTGCCACTGGGTTTAGGACCCATGTTACTTCAGGGTAGTTTCTTCTCAAGTGCGGTTTCTTCCTCACTAATCACATCTGCAGCATCCTGATTCCACATAAAGCCTCTGGTGTTAGGGCAAGGACGTCATTTGGCCCAGCACAGGCCTGTCACATCTTCCCCCTCCTTCATGCTGTCTTTTCCGTCTCTGAGCATCTCACTGGGAACAGGAGATGCTCCCGGCCTCACTGGGCAAAGTGTGGGGGGGAGGAGGATACCATCCACTCAGCAGTACTCAGTGCAGCTGTCCACAGGGACCTCTGTGCACAGGCAGCCTCACACTGCCTCTTCCCTCATGCCTCGCACGATCACTCACTGTTGTGGGCATTTCCAGGGGAATCCTTCATGCAGGTGCAGCAGCGTGTGCTGCGAGAGAAGGAGGCCAAGATCAGGAGGGCCCTGGAGAGGCTGCGGGGGAAACGGCGCCTGCTATGCAGACAGCGCACACGGCGGGAGTTTCCAGTGGTGTCTGTGGTGGGCTACACCAACTGTGGTGAGTGTGCCTGGTGGCAGGAGCTCCCCATGGTGTCCGTAGTGGGCTGCACCAACTGCAGTGAGGGCATGCGCACATGTGCTAATGGACACAGCCCTCAGCGGGCTGGGTGCATCCTGGGGACTGGGCTTTGCTTTTTATAACAGGTTCTCTGATCTCTGAGAAACAGTAGCAAAGGAAACCTCAGCATTTCACAATCCACAGGCAGTAGACACCTTCAGGGAAGGAAAGCAATTCGGGTCTCATAAAGTAAAACTTCTCTGTAAATTTCAAGATATGTCTCAACACAGCCTTCAGTGACATCAGATGCAAGAGGCAGAGACCAGGATTTCCTTCACAGCCACCAAATCCTGACACATCTTGGCCATTTGTAGACACATGCTCGGCACAAAATCCTGCCCTGCTGACCACACACTTATTGTCTGTCCACATTTGCCAAGCCCAGGAAGGTCTGGGCCCACTGTGTGCTGGGCACACACACTGTGGCCAGAGCAGGTCCTGCTCATAGAGCAGGTGGTCTATGTCTACGACAGGCAGGGGCATCCCCTAGATCCTGGACTGGACACCTGGGGGACAGCTGGGCTTTAGGAAAATGTTTATATGAATTCATACTTCCCAGGATCCCAGAGCGCTTCTGCTGGGCTGAACCAATCTTGGAAGTCAGAGAACCTTTCAGCCCAGACAACAGCACGTGTCTTTGATAGGATGAGCAGGGTTTCTGTGTGCATCCACACGGCTAAGTCGGGCAAGGACCATGTCATGGGCCATGGGCATCAGGCCGTCTATCCACTGGGGTCACCTGCATCGGGCCATGTAACCACTGGGTCACAGGTGTCAGGCCATCTGCCCACTGGGATCACTTGCTTCAGGCCGTCTGCCCACTGGGGTCACAAGCATCAGGCCATCTGGCCAATGGGGTCACGTGTGTCAGGCCATCTGCCCACTGGGATCACCTGCTTCAGGCTGTCTTCCCACTGGAGTCTCACCTCCATCAGGCCATCTGCCCGCTAGGGTCACCTGTGTCAGGCTGTCTTCCTGCTAGGGTCACTTGCGTCAGGCCATCTGCCCACTGGGGTCACCTGTGTCAGAAAAGACCGGTGAGTGCCCCATGTTTGTTGGGATTATGGGGTACTCCAGACAGCCACCTGGTATCCGGTGCTTGCCTGACCCCTCTGGGCATGGCTCTCACAGCATCTACACTGCTGTCCCTCCCCATCTGCAGCACAGCCTCCCTTTGTCCGCATGCAGTCCTGCTACAGATTGCTCAGGCAGAGATGGTTCATGTCTATTCCCGTCGGGTCTGAGGGTCCCTGAGAACTCTGTGGACCTCAGACTGACTCCTGGGTGCTACAGGACATGGGTCTCAGGTGCTGCCCATGCTCCACACTGCATGGGGGTTAGTAACACACCAGGGTCTCAGCAGAGCCCATTGCATCCTAGGGAAGACCACACTGATCAAGGCTCTGACAGGCGATGTGGCCGTCCAACCGCGGGATCAGCTGTTTGCCACACTGGATATCACAGCCCATGCTGGGTCGCTGCCCTCCCACATGACTGTCCTATATATGGACACCATCGGCTTCCTCTCTGAGCTGCCCCATGGCCTGATCGAGTCTTTCTCCGCCACCCTGGAGGATGTGGCCCATTCGGTGAGTGGGCGCTGGGCAGCCCACATGCCGTAACTCTAACCACAGGCACTGGTGGGTCTTGGGTCACAGACATGACTCAGAGACTAGGGGCTTCAACAGACACAACCCAGAGACCAGAGGCTTCGACACAGACAAAACCTGGGGACTTTGGTCCTGGTTACAGAGCAGCCTGAGGAGACTTTGGGCAGCACAGTGTCCCGAGGGACAGAGAGGATGTTGCTGAAATTCAGGCCAAGTGTTGGTTTGTGAGGATGGTACCCAGGAGGGCCCACGTGGCAGGTGCACAGTCATTTGGGAGCCACAGGGAAGGTGGCCAAGGGTGGGGCACCTCTCCCCTGTCTGCAAGTTTTCTAAGAGTCTAAAACGTTAATGAAAAAGATGATTTAAAAAAATTTAAGTGTATCCAGATTTACAAAAAACCCAAAGGCAAATGTGAATACCCCAAAGTGGACGTGGGGCCTCTTTCTGGTGCAGAATCACGCAGGGTTTTTTCTTTTCTGTAATTTACAAATTTTGCATGTGGCACCTACCTGGAAAGCTTTTGGGAAAAAGTGTACTTTGAAAACTGAAATCATCTTAGATTTTCTCTGAGATTTCACAAAAAGGTAAGGCCAGCCCAGACCCCAAGAGGCTCCTTTGTCCATAGGGTCCCCTGTGGACTGGACCTGTGATATCCAGGAGGCCGGTCCTAGGGGCTGTGAGAGAGGGCAGCTCTCCCACCCTCACTTGTTGTGCTATCTAAGCCCCTCCCTGGGCCCATCCACAGGCGTGGGCCCTGCCACTCTGACTGCAAGACCCATCGTGTCTCACAGGACCTCATCCTCCATGTGAGGGATGTCAGCCACCCTGAGACCGAGCGCCAGAAAGCCAGTGTGCTGTCCTCACTGCGCAGCCTGAATCTGCCCGGCCCACTGCTGGACACCATGGTGGAGGTCCACAACAAAGTGGACCTAGTACCTGGGTAAGTCAGGGCCTGCAGGGAATTGGGGCCAGGGAGTCAGGCTGAGCTCTGCTGGGCATCCCGGGGAGCCAGCTGCAGAGCTGTGTCAAGTGTCCAGGGAGTCTTGGGGAGTCAGGGTGAGCTGTGCCAGGTCCGGGACCTGGTAAGTCAGTCTGAGACTGGTAGGCAGCTTGGGGCTGGTGGAGAGCGGATTGTAGGTTCCCTCTGTGCTGGCCGCACTCCTGACCAAGTGTGTCTGGGACCCAGACCAGCCCTGCTCCCAGTCCTGGCACCAAGGCCCAGCTCACCCCGAGTGTGCCTGGTTGGGGTGTGCAGTGACCAGCCAGTACCCTCCCAGTCTTCCCAGCCTCCACCCACAGGAGTTGTCCCACCCTAGTTACTCAGGGACCCTGTCTGGGTGGTATCCCCAGGCCGGGTAGATTGTGGTGTTCCCCTCACACAGGTACAGTCCCACAGAGCCCCACGCAGTGGCCATCTCTGCCCTCCTGGGGTCAGGGCTGCAGCAGCTGAAAGCAGACCTGGAAGATGCAGTTCTGAGAGCCACAGGGAGGCAGCTGCTCACCCTCCGTGTGCACCTGGCAGGGGCCCAGCTCAGGTGAGTGGCCTCGTGGGGATGGAGGTGCACAGCAGGGCCTACAGGTGTGTGGGGAGGGCCATACACCCCAATCATCTTAGGGTGTAGGGACCAGCTGAGATGATTCAGAGTGGGCTGCAGCAAGTCTCTGTCCTGCTGCTGCCTGCAGACTCCAGGTCACCCTGCATTTATTGACCCTCCCCCTTTCCCAGCCCTAACCTTCCCCTCCCAACCCTAACTGTCCCCTGACCCTGAGCCACCTCTTCCCCAACCCTAACCCTCCCCACCCCTAACCATAACCCCACTAGTAAAACATAAACTTGGAGGAGGGGCTGGGGAGCAGGACTGGGGCAGGCCAGGTTCTCTTTAGCAACACTGAGTGTGAAGCTGAGCATGTCTACTGAGTCCTCACTGGTGGCTATGAAATGCACCTGGTCCCCAGCTGGCTACATCGGGAGGCGACGGTCCAGCAGGTGGCTGTGATCCCTGAGGAGGGGGTGGCCGAAGTGCAGGTCATCATCATCAGCAAGTCTGCCTATGGCAAGTTCCGGAAGCTCTTCCCAGGATGAAAACATCCCCTAGCAGCCCAGGCAGCTGTCCTGCTGAAGTGTTGGGCTCAACTCCTGGTTCTCTGCTGGGCATGTGTGGCTGTGACCACCCAGGTCTGGGGTCACGGCCACTGCTGTCCAGCATGGGCAGCTGCCAGTGTCCGCTCCAGACAGGTGCAGTCTGTCTGTCCAAGTGAGCTGGGCCCTGCCCGCCTTCCTGGCAGGCATCCACAGTGGATGTTGAAGATTTGTGCTTGGTTCTCTGAGCCAAGTTCCTGGGTCCTCAGGGCTGACTGTGACCATGGCTGTGAGTGGTGCCACAGTGGGGCCTCTCCGTCCCATGGCCCTCACATAGGCACAGCCAGCCTTGCTTTCCCCACGCTGCTGTCGGAGAAAGGACGAGAGACCCAGCCTCTGGGCAGCACAGAAGGTGGCAGAGGATGGCAGAGAGAAGACAGCTCTGCTAAGGAGAACTCAGGCGAGGTGGGGATTGTACCTGAGGACAGGCCTGCTAAGAAATGCCAACAAGGAGTCCCACCTGCCCCTCGCAGGTGCGTGTGCCCACCGCGTGCCTGTTAGCGGTCTCTACCAATATGAAAAATAAACTTCATCTAACAGCAGGAAGCTGCCTCTTAGAGCAGCACCCGCACCCAGGCTAGGGGATAGGCCCCTGTTACAGGGGTGCTAAGCTCGAGGAAGGACATTCTGGGCCCAGGGAGTAGGGACTGTGTACATCTCAGGAGGGCAGCCTGGACAGTGACGCATTTCCATGGGAAATGTGGAGGACATGCCAACCGTGTTTCTGTCCCTTGGTGTGGGTGCTGAAAAAGGTTTGACTTGTTCTCCTAGTTTTATATTCACCATTATAGGTGTCAGCTGTCCCAGAATGTTAGCCTTCAGGGACAGTGAAAAAAATCTCTGCCTCTCTCCAAATAAGGGACATGGACCTCCCAAGGCAGGGTGAAGTAGGCTCCCCTTACCTGTGAGGCTCTGGGGTGCACACAGACACCTCAGGGCCGGCCATTGCCCAGACCCTGCCTGAGGTCTGCTTCTGTTCCTGCCAGCCATGTAGACTCAGTTCAGGAAGGTGTGGTTGGCAGAAGACTGTCCCCAATGATATCCACGTCCCAATCACCATGTAGTAGACACAATAGTGTCTCCAAAGATGTCCATGTACCAATCCCATGTGGTAGACAGAATGATGTCTGCAAAGATGTCCACATCCTAATCCCATGTGGTATACAGAATAATGTCCCCAAATATGTCCATGTCCCAATCCTCAAGTGGTAGAACGCAGTGGAGATTTCTGCTCAGGGAGTCCTGGGTGTGTGGACAAC
Source organism: Otolemur garnettii (assembly GCF_000181295.1). Taxonomy (NCBI): domain Eukaryota; kingdom Metazoa; phylum Chordata; class Mammalia; order Primates; family Galagidae; genus Otolemur; species Otolemur garnettii. Next base: position 52,104 of record NW_003852460.1, on the reverse strand, counting down.
AGGACCTGGTACACAGACCAGCCTGCTGGCCCAGACCTCCCTGTCACCGAGACCATGAGCTGGAGGCTATCACCCAGGACTCCCAGCTGAGGTCAGAGGGGTGTTGTAGGGCCCAGAGGACAGGGTGGGGGTCTTGAGGAGCTCAGAGGAAGGGGTGGGGGTTTTGAGGAGCCCGGAGAGGATGGTTGGGGTGGGAGTCTTGAGAAGCTCAGAGGATGGAGTGAGGGTCTTGGGGATCCCAGAGGATGGGGTGGGGTCTCGAGAACATAGAGGGGATGGTCAAGGGGTCTCAAGGAGCCCTGGACAAGGCATCATAAGAGAATTGCCTTTCTGTGGGGTGTGGATAGATGTGGCCTCTGGCCCTAGTTCTCCCAGCTCCTGCCTCTCCCCAGTTCCTGAGTCGGGGTGACCCCAGGAGAAAAAGCCTCCAAGGTGAGGGTCTCAGGAAGAAGGTCTGCCCACCACCCTTCAGGTCTCTATCACTGGACCAGCCAAATGATTCTGGGAGCCCAGGGTCCTGCACAGCTCCAGCCAGGGTCCTTGGTAAACTCTGAGCATCCCTGAAGTCCTCCTGGCCACGTGGGCAGAAGTGGGCATTGATCCCCATTCTACAGACCTGGCTCTGTCCAAAATCCCACTGAGTCCTCACTTAATGTCCCCACGGAGTAGCTTAAACCCCAACCCAACTAAGAGCTTTCCTCCAATCCTTGTATTTTTATAGCAAAAATAAAACAGGAGAGCTGATGGCCAGAGCTGGGTTTTTTAAGACTGCCCTCCAATAAGTGCCCAATGAACATTTTCTAAAGATTCTTCCCTCGTGTGATTCCAAAAGTGACCAAAAGCACCTTGGTCGTTTTGACAGTGACAAAGTCCACAAATGTATTTGACCTTTATGTTATTTAATTCTCTAAAGTGAGTTACTGGTGGGAATAGCTGACATGGCCTGGTCAGACTTATTCTCACGCTCCTTCATCACCGCTGGCTCCTCCAGAGCATGGAGCTGACCTCCACGCTACAGAGTCACAGGTCTGAGGTAGGTGGTGCACATACCTACGGTGGTCATCCCCATGGCCTTGAGCCATCTTCATTGAAACACAGCGACCAGGGCTGAGAACATGAGCAGATTTTCTTTTGGAAAATGACTGATCTGCTCTCAAACGGAACATACTGTAACGTGGACCAAATAGTCATTTTCAAGGCCCTCCCCTGACAACCTGATGCCAGAAATGTCCCCCAGCTGTGATCAGCAGTCAGGAAGCCCCCAGGCCAGCCACAGCCCCCACCAGGGTCCCCACGGGACACGCTGGGTGGGCCACTGAGGCCTGGACAGTGAGGATGCACCAGCAGGCCTTGGGGTGCAAGGTGGCCCCAGATGGCTGTGTTCTAGGCTGTGGGGTGACTCAGGACACAGTGGCCTCCTCCTGTAGCCAGGCCCCCGACCCTGGGGGACTCAAGGCTGGGGAAATACTGGTTTGTGTGAGAGCATTACAAGCAGGGTGGCAGCTGGCATGTAGGGGCACACGCCTGCAGGAGTCGTCATTGTCTGCAGGAATTAGCCCTGGGAAGGGGCCGCCTGTCCCTGCATCCGTAGGACCCCCAAATGCCGTAGCATCAAGGATACAGAAATAAGAAAACTTACTATCACTGGCCCTGCCATCACCTATATTCCGCCCAGTGACAGCAGAACCCGGTAGGGCGGAGGATGACCCCAGAGTCCTGCACTTGGACACAGAAGGGCCAGGTCAGCACCTCAGCAGCTTCTCATTGAGCCTGATGACATCACTGACAAAGCCATCTGCCCCAATGAAGTCACCCGCGATGATGTTGGTACAGTGTGGGCCAGGCCCTGGGCACTGCTCCCGAACCCAGGTGCCAAGGCGTGGCAGGCTGGGCAGCGTCATCTTCTTCAGGGACCCAGACGGGTGCGCCAGAATGTAGGGTAGGTTCTCCGTCAGATTGATGCCTGCCACAAACAGCCCGCCTGGAACAGGGACGCAGCACAGAGGTTATGTGGCTCCCGAGTTCCCTGAATCCCACTGCCTGTGGCCCCAACCCTGCCTGGCTTCATCCTCACGTCACAGGGTTTCAGATCTGCCGGAGGAAAGCAGAGTCTGAGAATTCAGCAGGCATCAGACTATGGAGATTTTATTACAGAAGGCAACAGTCTTGACTATTGTCCCACGTCCCAATCCCATCTGGCAGACAGAATAACATCCCCAAACGTGTCCATGTCCCAGTCCTATGTGGCAGACAGAATAATGTCCCCAAAGATGCCCGTGTCCCAATCCCATGTGGCATACAGAATAATGTCCCCAAAGATGTCTGCATCCTCATCTCCAGAACCTGTAGCTACATAACCTTACAGATGAGAAAGGCCTTAGAGGTGGGATTAAGGACCCCAAAATGTGAATGGTCCTATGTGATCTCTGTGGTTCCAATAATGTCACAGGGTCTGAATGAGCGGGAGGCAGAGGGACTTGAGGATGAAGAGAACACAGGTATGAGAAGAAAAAAGGGGACAAAGGCTGATGGGTAAGTGGCTACAGCCAAGGGATAGGAGCAGCTGCAGGGGCTGGGAGAGCTGGAGCTGACTCGGGACCAGCTCCTGCGCCATGATTTTAGCCCAGTGAGCCCCATTTGGGTTTCTGGGCTCCAACATCAGTAGAAAAACAGATTGGCTGTTTGAGGTACCAAGTCTGTACCCTTGTCCTCTACAGGAGGCTCCTGCCGAGTGGGACCCTGACCAGTGGTTCTCAAAGTGGGGTGCTTCAGCCCCACCCTGGACCTGCTGGATCAGAACCTCAGGGAGGCCCTAATTGTGACTCAGGCTGCCTCAGGTGCAGATGAGCACTGTGTTACCCACTCAGCTGTCCCGACTACAGACCCAGGCAGTGAGGACAGCGCTGTTTTCTCTGGCCCAGACTCTCTGAGTGTTTATTCTGTCTAGAGTTGCAGCTTTGTGTGAGGGACTGAGGTGGTAGCCACTTGCCCCTTTGGGCTGCCCAGATGCTGGGCTTTCTGTTCCCTGGTGAGTTTGGGGAACACACAGCCAGGTTGGGGACCTCAGCCAGCACCACCTAGTGCTGTCCTGTCCTGACTGGCCCTTTGCTGCCCAGGGCACCATCTCTGACCCTTGGTGGACACCAGGACTGTGGCACTCCACAGCGGCTGTGCCCGACCACACTCAGGTAGTTTCTTAAAAAAACTGAAATTCACACAGCATAAAATTCGCCATTTTAAATGTGCAATTCTGTGCAGTCAGCACACCCAGGCTCAGGGTGCTGTGCGACCCCCACCTCTATTTGCAGAATGTTCTTATCCCTCCAAGGGGGCTGTCCCCACTAGCAGCCCCTCCCCTGTCCAGCAGCAGCAGCCTCTCCCATCTCCGTGGAGCTGCCTCTCCCTGCCATGTGTGTGAACAGAGTCGCAGGACACCCTCTACATGGGTCTGGCTCCTACCACCAGGCATCGTGTTCTTGGGGATCATTGAGTAGAGTCCTGCTGCTGTCCTCTGTAGCCTGAGTTTCACTCCCTGTGGGGGGACTGGGCTGCTTTGTCCTGGGCTCCACCCACAGGTGGGACCACACTGATTTTTAGAGTCTATCAAGGTCAGGGACCAGGACTTCTTCCCCCAAATCCCTCCATCTGTTGTATCACTCTTCACTGACCAACCCCAGGACACAAACACAGAGGTCATTTCTGTCCCCAAACCAATGAGAAACAGGAAGCATAGGGACATCACACCAGGAAGAAACCTGGAGCCACCAGGGCAGTGGACACCAGTGGGTCAGACTGGGCTGGCATCAGGAAGGACAGCCCTGGACAGGTCAGAGGCCTGCCAGCTTCCATCCCTCCTTGGACAGGTCAGGTCTCTACAGTCCTGTGTCCCTCCATGGACAGGTCAGGGCCCTGTAGCCCTGTGTCCCTCCCTGAGAAAAGGGGTTCTAGCACCTGATATGGGGCGAGAAAAGGATCTTTTTTCCCACACTGCACCCACCCCCGGGGTGGTCAGGGGTGAGGCTCACTTTCCTTCCCCTTGCCTGGTGTTTGCTGACTGGCCACTGCAGGACGTGCTGTGTTGACAGAGCACATCAGCTCAGGGGAAAGGGCTGAGTTGTCCACTCAGCTTGGTACAGCAACAGCACACAGAGCTCAGTCAGTGTTGCTGGTCAAGGACACAATTTGAGGGGCCGAAGGCCCCACAGACCATGGGCAGCTAGGAGGCACTTGAGACCATGGCCTCCATGATCAATAAACATTGCTGCCCTTGAACCAATTGATCATACAATAAAGCAGAGACCCCACCAGCCTCCACACAGCGACTGCAGATGTTTGTAACAGACCCCCCAAAGGGCAGATTTCCATAAAGAAGTCTAACAAACCAGTAAGAAAAAGGAAAACCCAGCAGAAAATAGGCAAACTGAAAAAGCACACACAATCATGCATTCCTGCCCACCGGTCCTCACAGGTGCTCTGCCAGCAGACCATGGGGGCAGGGCCTGGGGGACCAAGCACACGGGTGACCTGGGGCAGGAACTTCTCCAGAGAGAGCATCACTGGTTGTGGGCAGGAGAGAGAAGAGGGTGCCCCAGGGGCTCAGTCACATGGACCATGTCACAGGAGGAGCCCGTGTAGTTGACAAGAAGCACAGAAGTAAATTGTGATGATGAATTTCATGGGGAGGGAGACAGACAGAGATTGGGAGAGGGGGAGACAGAGGAGGAGAGCAAGAGGGGATAGAGAGATAAGGAGGGGAAGAGAGGGTGAGGGGGGAAGAGGGGAGAGAGTTATGGAGAGATAGAAATAGAGATATGGGGAAGAAATGGAGAGAGCAATTGAGAGAGACAGATTAAGAGATAGAGGGAGAGACAGAGACGGAGTTAGAGAGCAAGAGATGGACACAGCGGGGGATGTGACTGCAGCCCCCCCTGAAGCGCCCGGACAGATTCACCCTGTTCTGTCCACTGTCGGCACAGCCCAGACCCCACCCACTGCTCAAACCCCCAGCTTCTCTCCAGCAGCAGAAGTGGAGACCACGGGGTCAGACACTCTTCTGTCTTCTCCCTTTGCTCCCTTGTGTCATGTAAAACATGTATTTCTCCAGCCTCAGGTTGTAGCCACTACCTCATCAGCCACCCCCATTTCTCCTCTTTGTTGTGTTTAAAATGCTGAAGATTTCAACCTCCCCATGGGAAAACAGCCAAAGCTTGTCTGTGGTTCTTGTTTTCCCCTAAATCTTGACTTAATAAACCTCCATTGATTGAGATTTTTGCCTCTGTCATGTATTTGGATCAACACGCATGCACACACATGTACACACATGTATGCACACACCCACACAACCGTGAAGACAGGCACGTGTGCATATATTCACACACACACACACATACACACACAGCACCTATTATACTTGTAAATTTCTTTAACTTAAAGGTAAAGGCAAACCCGAACCCAGATAGCAGAGGGGTGTCACCCACACTGCCTAGAACCTGCCCTGGACAATCACCCAGGTAGGACAATCCCCCAGTACCTGGGCGCCCGCAGTTCTTCATGGACTCCAGGTAGCAGATCAGCGCCTCTGTTTTCACTTTGTCACCCCACCAGTAGGGGATTCCCGGCCACAGCTCCAGGTGTCGGCCCACAGAGCTCTCATCCTCATAGGAGAGAAGTACCTGCTGGCCATGGGACCAGAGCTGGCGCAGTGTAGGCACCTCCTGCAAGGGGGCAGGGCACAGGGGTGAGAGAGGGCTGGGGCGCAGGGGTGAGAGGGAGCTGGGGCACAGGGGTGAGATAGGGCTGGGGCACAGGGATGAGAGGGAGCTGGGCATGGGGATGAGTGGGAGCAGGGGCACAGGCTGTCACCTTCTCCAGCACTGCGGTGGCTTGTGGGTCTGTAGGGCCACAGAGCCTGGTCTATACCAGTGCAGGGACCAATGTGAGAAAGCAGCTTAGTTAGCTGTCAGTGCATCAGGGAGGCTCTGTGCACACACAGAGTAGCAAACTCTTTTTCTCTCCCGACTGCCTTTGTCAGCATTTTTTCTTTCTTTCTTTCTTTTTTTTTTTTTTTTTTTTTTGGAGACAGAGTCTCAATCTGTGCCCTGGGAAGAGTGCCATGGCATCACAGGTCACAGCAACCTCAAACTCTTGGGCTCCAGTGATCCTCCTGCCTCAGTCTCCCAAGTAGCTGGGACTATAGGTATCCATCACAACACTCAACTAGTTTTTCTATTTTTAGTAGAGACGGGGTCTCATTCTTGCTCAGGCTGGTCTAGAACTCCTGAGCTCAAGCAATCCTCCTGCCTCAGCCTCCCAGAGTGCTGAGATCACAGGTGTGAGGCACTGCACCCAGCTGCCTTTGTCAATCTAATTTGCAGGACCCCAACCAGAGAGGCTGGACCCTCACAGTGTACACAAAGAGACTTGTTAAATGCTTTGGTGACCACCTCAGCAGTCATACCTCAGTGTCACAGTCACACCTCAGTGGTCACACCCCAAGGTCGCACCTCGTGGTCACACATCAGCAGTCACACTTCAGGAGTCATACCACAGAGGTCTCACCTGAATACCTCAGCATGGTCAGCTAATGCAGGCTGTGGCTTATGATCCCCCCCAGGAGAGACAAGACTAAGGACACACCTGTTCCTATCCTCTCAGGAGAGGCAGGACAAAGGACACACCCATCCCCTGCCTCTCAGGAGAGGCAAGACGTAAGGACATGCCTGTCCACTTGGTCTCACCCCTCGGGGGCACAGCATGTCCCCAAAAATGTTCTTGATGCAGGTGACCAGGTATTCGTGCAGGTCCTCCGTCATTCCCTCGAAGTTCCTGCAGGCCAGGATGACCACCTCCTGTGGGTGTTTCTCCAGCCACTCCGAGATTTCTGTGAGAGTGTCCTGTGAGGGGGACATACTGAGTAATTTGCACACTCCCACAGAGGCTGGCGGAAGCCCAGGAAGCTCCTCCCGCAAACAGGCTTCTGAGGGGAGAACTCACTGGATGAAGGGGTCAGGTCATTACAAACAGGGCAGGGGGCTGCCCAGTGGGCACAGCCAGGAGGCCTGCAGGTCTCCAGGGGACCAGGAGCAGGGGGAAGGCAGGAAGGACAGGCAGAGAGGGAGATTTTGGATGGAAAAGTGTGCACGTGTGTACATGTGTACAGTGTATGACTGTGTGTGCACGTATGGGTGCATGCCTGTGTGTACATGTGTGAGTGCACGCCTATGTGCATGTGTTTGGGTGTGTGCCTGTGTGTATGTTGGTGAGTGCATGCCTGTGTGTGCATGTGTGTGGGTGCATGCCTGTGTGCACACATATCTATGTGCATGTGTGTGTCTGTGTACATGCACACACAGACAGAAGGCACTGCCTCCAGACCCTGGGGCTCCAGGCAGCTTCCAGATGTGGGGTGTAGGGAGCTGCCACCAGGCTTTAAGCAGGAAAGTGACTTGTCATATTCTGATTTTATAACTCTAGCTACCAAGATGAGAATGAATTAAAAAATGCCTAGACTGGCTCGGTGCCTGTGACTCAAGTGGCTAAGGTGCCAGCCACATACACCTAAGATGGCGGATTCGAATCCAACCTGGGCTCGCCAAACAACAATGATGGCTGCAACCAAAAAATAGCTGGGCGTTGTGGCGGGTGCCTGTGATCCCAGCTACTTGGGGGGCTGAGGCAGG